>NC_089593.1:53725425-54342955 GCF_019320115.1 Miscanthus floridulus
CCAATTAGTAAACTCACCAGGAGGTAGTATGCAAGCTTTAGAGTTGTCTTCCAACTAGTCCTATCCTTAAGGGGGGTATAGAGTTCAAAGTGAGCCCCATTGTGTTGAGAACATCTGGCATTGATGTGATTCTGGTATGGACTAGATGAAGCAAAACCGGGTAGTAATTTATTGTTAGGTGAAGGTAGTTGTTGTGACCACACCGAATGGGGATAGAATCAGTGTCGATGTTTGTGCAGACACAGCCAACACTACAAAGAACTAGCTTGATGATAGCGCCAACAAGGAGAACCTAGTAGTGGATGAGTTTCTAGATGTTTTCCTGATGACTTACATGGTATGCCATCTGACCATGACATTGAATTTATTATTGAATTATTACCTAGAAGCACCTATAGCTAAGCGTCCATATAAAATGGGGGTTAATGATTAGAGGACTTAAGAAACAATAAAGGAAGTTTGCAGGAGAAAGGTTTCATCCGTCCTAGTTCATCACCTTGGGGAGCATCGAATATATTTGTTGACAAGAAGGATGGTACCCAAGAGAATGTGTGTTGAGTTATCAGTCACTAAATGAGGTTACTATCAAGAACAAGTACCGCTACCTAGAATTGATGACTTGTTTGATCAGTTTGAGAGGTGCTTGGTTTTCTCTAAGATTGATCTTTGTTATGGTTATCATCAGCTGAAGATTCGTGCAACTGACATACCCAAGACAACTTTTACTATGAGGTATGGTTTGTATGAGTACACCATTATGTCCTTTGGATTGACCAATGCACCTGCATACTTTATGTACTTGATTGAATAAGGTGTTCATGGAGTTTTTGGATAAGTTTGTGGTGGTATTTATCGATTGATATATTGGTATTCTTCAAAATGGAAGAAGAGCACATTGAACATCTAAGGTTAGTCTTGCAAAAGCTCAGGGAACACAAGTTTGTATGCTAAGCGAAGCAAGTGTGAGTTTTGGTTGAAGGAAGTTTCTTCCTAAGCCATGTTGTCTCTAATGGTGGAATAGCAGTAGATCCAAGCAAGGTGAGAGATGTGTTGAATTGGAAGCCACCGATCGATGTGGGAGAGATTCATAGTTTCTTGGGATTGGCTAGATATACAGAAGGGTCATAGAAGGATTTTCTAAACTTGCCAAGAGCCTATGACGGCTCTGTTGGAGAAAAAATGCTAAGTTTGTGTGGTCTAACAAGTGCCAGGCTAACTTTGAGGAATTGAAGAAGAGGTTGACTACAGCCCTAGTATTGGTTTGCCAGATTTGAGTAAGAACTTTTCTATCTATTGTGATGCATCTCGTTAGGGTCCTGGATGTGTTCTTATGCAAGAAGGAAGAGTAGTGGCCTATGCATCCCGATTTGAGAAAGCATGAGCTAAACATCCTACTCATGATTTGGAATTAGCAGCAGTGGTTCATGCTTTGAAAATATGGAGGCTATCTTATAGGACATAAGAGTGATATCTATACTGATCACAAGAGTTTTGAAGTAGATTTTCACTCAAATAGATCTGAACTTGAGACAACGTCGATGGTTGGAGTTGATTAAGGATTATGATCTAGAAGTACACTATCATCCTAGAAAGGCAAACTTGTTTGCCGATGCTCTTAGTAGGAAGAGTTACGCCAATGAGGTGCAAGTGGCAGCTAGTTCAAGGTTTGTGTGCTGAACTTAAGCAACTAAACTTGGGTTTCGTCACTAATGCAGTAGAGTTGGTGATAGGCCTACATTGGAGCTAGAGATACGCAAGGGTCAGCTACAGGATAAGAGGTTAAAGGAAATCACAGAGAACATATTGATTGGTAAGTCACCAGGTTTCTGTATGGATGATAATGGAACTCTGTGGTTTGGGAAAAGACTATGTGTCCTGAGAATAAGGCTATATAGGATGCATTTTTTTGTGAGGCACATGAGTCTCGTTACTCTATTCATCCTTGGAGTACCAAGATGTACTTGGATCTAAAAGAGAAGTATTGGTGGTATGGACTTAAGAGGGATGTGGCTGAATATGTTGCTATATGTGATACATGTCAGGAGGTTAAAGCGGAACATCAAAGACCTGTAGGATTATTGTAACCAATGAAGATACCAGAATGGAAGTGGGAAGAGTTGGTATGGATTTTATTATTGGGTTAACCACGCACTCAGAGAGGTTATGATTCAATATGGGTGATAGTGGATTTTAACTAAGGTTGCTCACTTTATACTGGTCAGACTCATTATAAAGGACCGAAGTTGGCCTAATTATATATGGAGAAGATAGGTGTCTACATGGAGTTCCCAAGAAATTGTGTCTGATCGAGGTACTTAATTTACATCTCATTTTTTGCAACAAGTACATAGTTCGTTGGGAACAAAGTTGAATTTTAGTACAACATACCACCCTTAGACAGATGGACAAACTGAGAGAACTAATCAAATTTTAGGGGACATGTTGAGAGCTTGTGGCTTTGTAGTATGGTATAAGTTGGGACAAAAAGTTTGCCTTCTGCAGAGTTCTCGTATAACAACAGTTATCAAAAGAATCTCAATATGGCACATTTCGAGGCTTTGTATGGACGAAAGTGTAGAACCCTATTGTTTTGGAATCAAACGAGAGAAACTCAAGTGTTCGGATGGATGTTTTAAGAGACACATAGGAGCAAAGTAAGGATGATTAGAGATAACTTGAGAGTGGCATAGTCTCGACAGAAGAGTTATGCTGACACTCAGAGAAGAGAATTGGTTTTTGAAATAGGGGATTATATTTACCTAAAAGTATCACCTATGAGAAGTGTGAGAAGGTTTAGCATGAAAGGAAAGTTAGCACCAAGGTATATTGGGCCTTTCAAGATCTTAGAGAGACGTGGAGAAGTAGCTTATCAGTTAGAATTGCCTGAGAGTTTGTCAGGTGTACATGATGTGTTCCATGTGTCTCAATTAAAGAAGTGCTTGTGTGTACCTGAGGAGCAGATACCATTAGAAGAGCTTACAGTTAATGAAGATCTCACATATGAGAAATTTCAGTAAGGATTTGGAGAGGCAGAAAGAGTTATGAGGAGCCGAGTTATAAAGATGTGGTAAGGTTCAGTGGAATCGGTATACAAAAGATGAGGCTACTTGAGAAAGAGAAGAGGATTTGAGGAGAAACCATACCCGTAGTTTTTTGAGTAAGCATCGTCCGATCTCAGGGACGAGATTCATTTTAAGGGGGGTAGAATTGTAACACCCCAAATTTGCATCAATTTAAAAATAGGGTAAATTTGATTTAAATTATGTATTTTTGAGCATTTAGATTTAGAAAAATAATAACTTTGTTAAAATTAAAATCAAATATAAGGTCTACATACATGTTTGTGCATTCATGCTGATGCATACCTATTTTTGTGATGCTTGGGTTTGATCAAAATTTGCAAAAGGATTTAAGTTTGAATTTGAATTGAAATTGTGTTTAAGAAATAAAAAGGGATTTACTTATGTTTTCCTCCCTCTCCCAGCTTTTTGGCCCATTTTCTTTTTTTCTTCCCTCGATGGCCCATTTCCTCCTGCTTGCGTCGGTTGTTTCTTTTCTTCTCCGCACAGCCCGCTATCCCCACCGGCCTAGTTTCCTTTCTGTCGCTCGCCTTTCCCTCGGGCCAAAACCCAGCTGTCCGCGGTAGCTAGTGCCCATGCTCTCACTCTCGCTGATCACCCGGGGCCACTCATCAGAGCCTTCCTCTACCTCAGTCGTCTTATTCCTGATTCTATCGTGCCGAGCCTGACTCCATGCCAAGGCTCCCCTCCCTCATAAATACCTAGCGCCGTACCCCTCCATTTCCATCCCAAGCCTCACAGCCACAGCCACCTCGCCGAATCACCGTGCTACCATGAAACCTAGCTCCACCATGCTCGCCATCCGCTCCACCGCATCTCGCACCGCCTCCGTGCCATCTCCGAGTGGCAAAAACTACCTTGGTGAGTTCGCCCACCCTTTCTCTCTCTCTCTTGGTGCACTCGCCTTGTGCTATTGTGGACCGTAGCCAGAAACCGAGAACTCTGGCGAGTTCTCTTTACCCGGCCATGGTGCCACCGCCATTCAACTCACCGCCGGACACCCATCCCCTCCCGATCTATTCAGCACCGACCGTCGTTGATCCGACGGCTTAAATTTGAAGATACCGATTCGGCTGGCAACATTGCATAAGAACCCCCGCACGTTTGTAGATTTGAACCTGTGGTACAAAGCATATTCCTAAAATACATTTTTTCATTTGATAACGTAGTTTTATCGGTTAGATCTAAAATACGTTTTCATCTATTTATAGTTTTGCCACTAATCTTGTTTTAGCCCTAAAATCTTCGTTTTAACTCCGATTTGATCCGTTCAAGTTTTGTTTGGTTCATAATTGCGTAATCTACATGAATCCTACTCGAGTACGACTCATTACAATCTTTGGTATAAAAGAAAACATTCCTATTTTAAGATAACTTGGACCCTAATTTTGCCCTTTTTGTAGATTCTGATATGTAGTTTCTCGATGCAAACCGTAGCTCATCATCGTTATCTGCTGACGTTATTCAAAGAGAGCCGATTCTTGTGTCGCATCTGAATCGGATGATATCGATTCTTGTGCAATCGATTCCTTGAATGACACAATCTTGGAAGCCTTTGAGTTCCCACGTTCTTCTCTCAAATTTTGGTGTAAACACATGCCCCCGAATTTGGGATAAAAGTGATTTTATTCCAAAATTCCTATTCATCTGTTTACCATGCCGCAACCATTCTATTCCGAGATATACGCACAACTCCTGACTTCCCGGCCCAAGTTTTATATAATATCCTAATAGTATCTCTTCCAACTCACTTGGCTTGTTTGCTTTTCCCTTCTCCCTTGAGCAAATCTTAACATCCAATGACGTCATCACCAATGCCTCAAACCCTAGCAAATCCTCTGTTCTATCAAGCCGTTATTCAAGCGATCTTCATCAGACTCAAATCTTTCGGCTTCAATGGCGACCAGTGACCACATCCCTGAGGTATGCTTCCAAGTTTCCATTCTCTAGGTATCGGACGCTACCCTGTACATCTTTTCTTCTCAAATTTATTTCATCCAATTTCTAGGAAATGAGGAACAAAATCTTGATTCCATCATCTGTTGCTTCCAATGTCTATTTTCTTGGGCCTATGGGTGACCCTGATCCATTTGATTTCATTCATCAAGAAACCAACCAAATCCCCTTCAAACAGTCTATAGTGGATTCGTCCTCCTAGAATATCAAAACCCCCTTCAGAAACTGACCTAAATGCCTAAGGGATGGAGATATTGGTTTCATAGGGTATTCGAGAAAAAGGCCGGAGATTGGGATGTTTATGATTTGAATCAATGTTTGACACTCTTGTTGTCCGGGATGGAGAGGAATGATTCACTCTTGATTTCCACATCTTATTTCTGGTCCAATGCCCTGAATGCTTTTGTTTTTTGTCATGGTCCAATGACCATCACTCTGGCTGATGTTTACATGTTGACCGGCCTTAGAATTACTAGATCAATACAGCCTTATGAGTACTTGAGTGCCAGTTCCAAGAAATTAACCAAGATATCAGACTACACAGGATGGGCAAGTTACATTCTAAACCATATTGGAGACGAATCAACTATTAGTGAAAAGGAATACGTGGCCTTTCTGAACATGTGGTTAGAAAGATCCATCTTCTGTGGGTCATCTTGTGATCCGACTTACAATCATAAACTCATGGCAGAGCATCTGGCAATAGGCAAGGATATCCCTCTTGGAAAGTATCTATTAGGAATTGCTTATCATCTAATGTATCAGGTAGCTACCCAATTACTGAAGAACGAACCAGTGCATACTATCAGTGGCCCTTGGTGGTTGATACAACTGTGGCTCAACCTATACATGTACAAGATTATATGACCTGATCTCAGAAGCTTTAGTTTTCCTTCCTCCAACTTTGATGAGGAATATAGAGGCGAAGAAGGAAGAACCCGTCAGTGCATGAGTTATGGCGAGGCTGCATCGGCCATAACAATTGATATCGATATTGGCCATCTCTTCAAAAAAATTTATAGAGGGTTTGATGCAGACACCCTGACTTGGCTACCATACAATGAGGATGAGAACAATGAGCTGATCTTCCCATTCAAATTTCGATTTGAATCAGGCTATTCAGATGAGACAGCGACTGCAATCTTTAATTCCTTCATCAAGCCCTACGTTCTTCCTACTGAAACTCATCATGGTCGTGGCAAAATGGCTACAGGCTCTTTTCTTCCAGGCAACCTTCCAACTTATGAGTTTTCCAATCCATCACTCATAGCCCATCAGTTTGGTTTTGGTCAACTCCCCCCTCAATTGTTCTTCAAAACGCATTGAAGCCAAGAGAAGATATCAGTGAGGTGATGGAAGCCTCTAGAGTCTTTCAATTGGGATTAGATCTTCCTTCCCTTTGCGTGTATGAATGGATTAGAGTTGGCTTCTCTTCCACTCTCTTTGACTCCTGGTGGCAAGAATGGCACTCCCACCTTTCCTGTGGGTTGGTCAACCCTTTGTGCATAGCGCTGGATGCGGAATTTGCTTCTGACAGTGAGGTAACTTTCATTTACTTTTAGGAACATTACTTGATGAATTCCCTTGCCAACAATTCTAACCGACCCTTTCTGGACACTGAATTCGATCCTCCAAGCTTGGATAGGAAAGGGCATCCTATAGATTATCAGCCACCATGCCCAATTTCATTAATAGGATCAACCGCACCTTTTTTGATGAAATTGATGAAAACCCATGCTGCCCCCCATGATTGTGATGCATCAATCTTCAAAGCGTAAGGTGGTCTAAGGGGCAAACCCAAAAAGTCATTACTGGGAAAAGACTTCGTAGAACAAGACCATCAGTTGCCCAGGTAAACAATCCATATCCTTCTCAAGCTGATGTTCAACTTCTAATCCCCTTTTTTCACAATTATCAACCATTGCATCCCAATCAGTTTTGGGTGCGAAGCTATTGTCCCAGGCGTTTGATTCAGCATCAACTATGTAACACCTCAGGTGTTAGCCTTGCATAACTTGACTTGCATAACATGAGCATGATCATCACGCATTCATAAACAAGCATTTACAATTGAAACATTTGTTTGAAACATCTGCAACAATTGCTTGTTATCGCATGTTTCATTATTATATGCAATCTTTCTCGTTATTTCATGTCTCCATGAGTATATGCAAATGATCATGAATGAAAACATGTACTTGGTAGATGTGAGTCACAAAAACATGTAACCACAATTGGGTTAGCAATTAGAGCATTGTTCATGAAAATCACTTTTCATAATCGAGCCTTTAAGTCATGTTTCATGTGATTGCCCTAACTAGCTCTATGAGTGACTACTACATGAAATGATTAAAAGACCTTGCAAATTGCTTAAACATGTTTAGAGTATCATTATGAACAACTTTGATATTCATGGTTAGGGCTAATTAGGTCATTAAGCCATGCTTTGATGTGTATCATCATTTAAAAGTGACATGTTTGACCAAAGTTGAACTAGGTGTTAGAGACCTTGCATGGAGGGGTTCACTAAAGCAAAGTTGTAGTGTTTGACATAAGGAACAACTTTTATTTTTTGGTCACTAGCTGATTTAGCTTCTAACATGCTTGAATGGGTCCCACAAGAATCAGCAAAATCATGAATTCAACACTTAAGGAATTTTTCTAAGTCTTGCACCCGGACAGTTCTGTCAGCCGAACTTTGGGATGATTTTTCTCCATTTCTGTTGCGAATTAGCACGTGATCCTTGAATGAAAATTTTAGCTGGTACCTTATACTTCAACTTTGATGTACTAAGTTTTCGCTGAAAGCCATTAGTCACGAAGTTTTCATCGTTGCAAAAGCGTCGTCAGGCTCGGCTAGCTTCACTGTAACGAACTGAATCAAATCGACAGTGGCCGACCGGCCTCAGGAGCTGACCGCCGCGTGTCCGCGGCATTGGCCGCGCGTCACCGCCGCTCTGATCCGCCGGGCAGCGCTAGGCCTGAGCAGGCCATTATCACCCCGCGTGCGCCCGCTCCATTTTTCACTCACTCCCGCCCGCTCTCTCCCTCTCCAGCGCCCTCCTTTGCTCTCGCCGTGGCACCAGGCAACGCCGCCGAGCACAGCACCGCCTCCGCCATCGCCTTGTGCGTGCTACACCGCACCACCGCCATCTCCATCTCGCCATTCGTTGCGCCTCATCCACCACCACCGCCTCGACGTGTTAACTGCTTCAGTTGCGCCTTGGTGAGGGCGTATTTCCGTTTTTCCCCTCTCGCCGGAACCTCGGCCGCCATTGCCGCCTCCACGGAAAGCTCGCCACAGCTCGGCTCGTCGGCGCTTTTCCTTCGGTTTTGAGCGTTAGCGTTTGGTCAGGACGTGTATTAGCCAGTGCTAGGACGTTACCTTCGTTAGTTGCTCCGCCGGCGTGGAACGCGACAACCCGCGCCGCCGTGCTCTTACCTCAGCGCCACCGTACTATGGCCATGCTTCAGTCGGAGCTTCACGAGCCGCGTAGGTCAGTCTAGATAGGTTCGCTCGGTCACCTAGGTGCTGATGCGCGCCTCTCCTGGCTTCGCCATGGCCGGTGATGACTGGCGCACCACTGAGCACCTCCGCCGTGCCGCCATCACCGGCGACGGGCATGCTCTGCTCACCCTCTACTGCCGTCACCTAGGTTGTTCGACGCGCGCTGCTCCGTAGATCACCGTGCGAAGACGTCACCGCCGGCAACCTCAGCCGTCGGCGAGCTTCGGCCATGCCAGCAGCGTACAGCGCCGCCTGCCCTGCTTCGAGTCGATGACATGTGGGGTCCCCTGACCACCGGGTCCCACTGGTCAGCGACTCCGTGTTTGAAGGCTAACTCATTTGATTCCTAGTTTTTTATTTCTTTTGTGATTTTCATACCTCCAGTTTGGTAGCTCCTAAATTTGTGAAATAAATTTTGTAGTGTTCCTTAGGAGGTGTAGTATTAGGAAAAATATGTTTTTAACATTTACAGTAGAAAGTTTTGGAGATTTAAATAGGGATTTGAAATGTGCTTTTGAATGCATTCAAATTTGTTTATTTTATATCTAGAGTTCCTGTGCTCCAAAAATTATGAAATTTTTGTGGTAAGCTATTCTTGTCATATATGAACTCTGGTAAAAATTTGAGGACCAGTGCATGGGTAGATTTATAGTTATAGATTTTTCTTTTATGAATAGTCAATCCTTGCATGAATTTTTATAAATTATTTATGAGTCCAAAATTCATGAAATTTGTTGGAGGTAATCCTAGTACCATATGGATGTTAAGAAAAATAGGAAATCTGTTGCTTGACACTTTTCAATAGGATTTTCCATTTATGCTATTTCAAGCCTTGCTGCCTTATCATTTTTGTATAGAATGTTCTACTTAGTAAAATGACATGAAATTTTTATAGTAGTCCTTTGATAGCATTAGTAAGGCACTGTAAATTTTTGAGAATTTATGAAGTATATCTAATATATGTTTATTATTTAACCTAGATATCTAAATAAAATAATAAAGGCAATTAAATAAATAGTTTGGGCTTCACCATTATATTATCTTAAATGTATTTGGTATGCTTAAACTGTTGGTAGATCCTATGTTGTCAAATTTTGCATGATTACATGAAGTAGAAGTATTATTACTTTATGTTGCATATTAAATAGTTTCCGGACTGATTCTAGAGTTTGATGAGTTGCATGTTGAAACTGATGTGTACTGTAAAAATGGTTAATAACAAAGTTGTAGAGAATTTGATAAGCTTTCCAGAAAGTCTAGGATCACTGTTTTTGGATTTGTAGAACTCCAGTTATGAGTGAAACAAGTAGCTACTATTTGTGGCATAGTCGATGCATTGTCGAAGTAGATTCAGTAATAATCGAGAAGAGATATGCACCTACTCAATAAACATGATGCACTTGTTAACATTATGCATTCGTAATACTTATGCCATACTCATGCATCTAGGATCGGAGGAAGAGATCACGTTGCTGGAATTCGAAGAAGCAGAGGAAGGGAACCATCAGGAGGATCCGCAAGCCGCAGCTCCCGAAGGCGTGGAGCAGAACCCTGAAGAGCTTCCGGAGTGTCCTGACCACCGCCCTACTTCCTTTCTGTGAGGCAAGCCCTAGAGCATTATAAGTCTCCCAGTAATTTACAAATGTTTACTTACGTATTTATGATTGATGCATTAGGTTATAAGAGTTGAATGAAACCACTTGATGCATGTACATTCCTTGTCCAGATATTACACCTTTAACCGGTATAGGTCCAGGATCGAATATATATGCTTAGCCATGCTTAGACCGGTAGAAGTCGGGTGATGTCCTATCACCTGCGAGATATAGGTGGATACCGGAGCACGGTTGGCTATATTTGCTATCGTGGAACAAGAACCATGGGGTAAAAGTAAATCGAGACCGGACGGGAAGTCGATAGAGAAGCGACAAGACATGGAGGTCTTGGGTGTGGATTTATCCCTGTCTGTGTTGATTAAGGACCGTACCGTTGTTGGTGCTTCTGACAAGATTGAACGCATGCCTCTCACTTAGCTGGCCGGATAACTCGTTCCGACCGCGAAGCCGAGTAATTCAACTCAGGCCGGGAATCGTTCTGTTGTGCGCTCCTTCCGGGGAACGATCAGACTGAGCCCAAGGGCAGGCTTGGCCTGAGCATCCTGGCATCTGGTGTTCCAGATTGTGCGGCGCAGTACGGACCCGCGAAATGTGTACCGGAGTTGTACCAAAGGTGACCTAAGGCTATCGTGGCTGGTAGACCTAGGTTTGTGTTAGGAATAAATTCCCAGCTGGTTGAAATCGATTCGAATCGCCGTCTCTCCCTGGATAGTGAGAAACTTGGCTAGTCCCAACATCGTAGTAACTGTGTTATGAAACATGATGGTTCGGATGAAAATGGAATTACAATACCTGCTATGGTTACTATTGTATGCTTCTAAATGATATACCACATGTTTGGCACAGGATAGTTGCTAACCTAGAAATGGATAGTCATAATTAACCTGGTAAAGAATTTGTAACTGCACCATGACTCGATTGCTTTTACGCAAAATGTTGGCAAGTTACGTCCACTTATACAGCCTTGCATAATCCTTGGAGTCATTTTATTTCTGGTTCATGACGGGTAAGTCTAGCTGAGTACCTTCTCGTACTCAGGGTTTATTTTTCCCATTGTTGCAGATGGCACTGTGTATCATGGGTATTGCAAGAGTTGCTTCTATCCCGCCGTGGATGAGGAGTAAGCCTTGGGCAGGCTTCTTTAGTAATTCCTATCCTTGCTTTTGTGGACCGTGATCTGGCTTTGGCACTGTATCAAACTATGTTGGAAACTTTATCTTCGAACTTATTTGCTTCCGCTTTATTTATCAAACTCGGTTTGTAATAACTTTTATTCGTACTCTGATGATGAAAATGTATCTGTGAACTTTATGTAATATGTGGCATGTATGTTGAATCATGTACGATCTTGGTTGTTGTAAATCGTTTATCGAGACCCGTCGTGGTACTCGACGGACTACCGGGTTTATATGGGTTCAAGTATGACAGTGCGACCGCTTGCGGGATTGCCATTATACTTGTACTCTTATAAATTGGTCGGTTCTACGACAGCTGGTATCAGAGCAAGATTCAACGTTATTTGTCACAAGTGTATTTAAAACAAAAGTTTTTGTTTTCCAAAAACCCTTCTCTAGCAACTAATAGTGATATAGTAGGTATTTGAAATCTAAAGTGTGCCAATGATCACTTTCCTTATGCCCAAATTAAGGACTATTAGGTGGCTATTTAAGTACTAACATGGGGGTTTTTACTTCGTCGTCCATACGGCGTGCTATTGTATGGATGCCATTCACTTGAGTGGTAATGTATGGATCAAATGCCCTACGCCAAGGTAAGATGATGAGTGTATGACCGCAAGAGGTAAGCGTGCGGTCGGGAAGAGTTAGCTTTGGTACGGCTATGTATACATGCTTGCATGTGTATATGGTACGTATTTAATTGTGGGTTAAATTATTGTCGGGTAGATTGATACGGAAGTATATGTATGGGTATACATATATGAAAGTATTTACAATTACATTCTGCCTATTTCATTATGGGTTTAGGGCTGAAATGAAATTTTATGCAGGTACACTAACAACGAAACATGTAGCTCGACTAGTTACGCTATTTATGAGAGAACGTATGTATGCCACCGTGTCTACCGTTAGAAACAAATTTTTCCTAAGTTTGTGAGGACGTACGGCACGAGCATGCATCATGTTAAATTACCATTCACATAATTACATTGTTCCTCCCCTTATAAAATTCTTACTCGGTTATGTAACTCTTATCCATTATGGCATTGTCTCACCAAAGGGTACATGTTAATGGTGCAGATGGCACGCACCAAGCAGACTGCTCGCAAGTCCACCGGAGGCAGAGCTCCTAGCCGTCAGCTTGCTCCACGTACCCGTCAACAGTCACACGTTCCTTGGAGAGTTTGGGATGCCTACACTCTTGTGGAGAGTGCTCAGCTATGTAGGCTATCCTGATGGAATGGAACCCCGCTACTTCTGGGCGAATGAGCGGTTGGGAGAAGGTCTCTTAGTTACTGTGGAGGCCGTTGTTCATCCCGAGGTGACGATTCTGAGTGGACAGGCTGGTGTTATGAGTCAACTGGCAGGACTGCTGAAGAAGCAGCTGGCAGGGCAGCCTTTGGGATCTTGAGGAATATCATGGATCGTTTTCCTCAAGAGCTGGCAGCCGCTTTGGTTGGAGTCTTTCCAAGAGGTAACCCCTCCACTGACTCATGGCAGCAGGCAAGAGGAAGATCTTTGGAGATTGGTGCAGCAGAAGGGCAGAACAGCGATAACCCTTCCATGAGCGCCATGTTCGCAATGATGAGAGTGTTAGATGGAGTTGAAGGTAGCCTCAGACGTGTGTCTGGTGCTCTTGGTCATGCCCACTGAGGATCGACGTCAGCTTCAGAGGGAGCACGACGCCTGAGATTGAGAGGCTCACTGAAGAGATGACTCGGTTAACTCACCAGCGAAATGCAGCTTGGTCCAGGGAAGATGTCCTAAGAGCTCGACAGTTTGAGCTGGGACAGCAGCTGGCCAATGCGGAAGAATACAACTGATAATCTGCATGAAGAGGTTCATCTACTGAACAATCAGCTCCACCCTTATGTCCCACCTAGAGCCGCAGAAATGGATCTAGAAGGGTACGAGGAAGAAGAAGAAGTGGAGCCTGAAGAAGAAGTAGAACCTGAGGAAGGAGATGATTCTGCGTCCGACCTCGATAGTGATCATGAGGAGGATTAGATCGCTTAGCACTTAGTGGAAGGACTAATGTATCACCTTTATTCATGTAATGGACCTGTAGTTCGAATTTGGCATTAGTACCCAGACTATCATGTAATGTTAATCGCACGTTTGGATGAACATCAGTGCAATTCCAGTCCTTTGTCGGTAATCACGATTAAATTTGCATGCGTTATGAGCACGATAAGTGGTCAAATTGGGGATGTCATGTTGCGAGAATGAATTATTATGCCTCTATTTTTATTGTGCTTTTGAGAATTTTCTCCAGTAATTTCAGTTTGGCATGAGTACCTAATTCATCTGCAATCTCTTGACATCAACCAATAATCGCTTATTGTTGCAAATTCGCAGATGACGCGCACCCGTGCTGGAGCTGGTGGCAGCCAGGATGGCAACCATGATGACTTGCCACCCCCACCGCCGCCGTCTGCTCAGGAATTCTTTACCCAGTTCCTGGGGAGCCAGAGGACAATGGAAGAAGCTTTGCGCCTTATCAGCGCAAAACACTGCTCGTGGCCACCCACATCAACCAGGGGCCGAGCCAAATCAGCACAGTACATTCAAGGAGTTTCTGGACACGAAGCCTCCGATCTTCAAGGTGGCTGAGGAACCACTGCAGGCCGATGAGTGGCTGAATACCATTGAGCAGAAATTCGTCTGCTTAAGGGTCACGGAGCATCTGAAAGCAGAGTATGCTTCTCATCAATTGCAAGGACCAGCAGGGATCTGGTGGACACATTTCCTGTCATCTCTGCCTGCTAATGCGCGAGTGACCTGGAACAGTTC
Organism: Miscanthus floridulus; assembly: GCF_019320115.1. NCBI lineage: Eukaryota > Viridiplantae > Streptophyta > Magnoliopsida > Poales > Poaceae > Miscanthus > Miscanthus floridulus. Next base: position 53,739,557 of record NC_089593.1, read on the forward strand.
AAGCTGGCTTTTAGGGGACACCATATTCCCCGGGCCTGAATGCGCATGAAAGCAGCCGAATTTATGAGGCTCACTCAGGGAACAAAGTCACTCACAGAATATATGCACGCATTCAACAACTTGTCAAGATATGCTCCCAAGTTTCGTGGATACCGAGGAGAAAAAGATAGAGAGTTTCAAGCGAGGTTTGGGTACCAAACTGATGAAGACTATGGCAAATTCTCGATGTGCCACGTACAATGAGTTTATTAGTGATGCCTTGACCCAAGAAAACCACAACAACATGCATGCAGTTGCTAAAGGTCGCAAGAGGGCATATGAGGCCGGTGCATCCGGGATCTTTCCAGTCGAAAAGCGCCTATCACAGCTAGGCCACAATTCCGTCCACCTGCACCCAAGTTTAGGCCTCCACCACCGAAAAGCTCAGATAATAGGCCACAAGAAACCATTCCGTAAGGCATTCACTATTGGCCTTACCAAAGGAAATGGACAATCAGGACAGCTCCACCTGGATTCAAAAGTAATCAACCATGTTTCAACTGCAACCAACTGGGTCATTGGTCCAAGGAGTGCCCCCACCCCAAGAGGAATGGCAACCCAAATTAGAACAATAGAGGCAGGTGAATGCCAGGGCACGTCAGGGACAAGTGCATTATACCCGTGTGGAGAGGAAGTGCCCCCCCGAGAGAAGTTGTCAGGCTTGTATGTTTCTCTGTCAACAAGCATCCCGCTGTTGTTTTATTTGATTCGGGAGCTTCTCATTCATTATGAGTCAAGCATTTGCATCTAGACATGATCAAGAAATAATGAAGTAAGCAAAGGGGGTTTTAACATAAGTTCAGCAGGGGGAACTGTACTACCAAAAGATAGTCAAAAATGTACTCATCTCGATACAAGGGAGGGAGTATCACAACAGATTTGATAATATTGCCGGGGTTGTCGATACGTGTAATCTTAGGCATGAATTGGATGAAGTATCATGGTGCTCTTATTGACACTAGCACCCAGCACTATCTGTGAGAGAACCCAGACGGGAGGGAATGCTTTTCTAGTCCCACTCTCCGCGATTTCGAACCCCAACATTTAGCCTGTGCTATCCAAACCACCACAATATGTTGATATCCCCAGTGGTTTGGAGTTTCGGATGTATTCCAGAGAATTACCAGGTCTACCACCGGATAGGGACGTGGAATTTAAGATGAATTAGTGCCAGGTACCGCACCCATATCCAGAAGGCCCTATAGAATGCCACCCAATGAGTTAGCAGAACTTAAGGTTCAATTGCAAGATCTATTGGACAAGGGTCTTATCCAACCTAGCTCATCTCCGTGGGGATGTCCAGCCTTGTTTGTGAAAAAGAAGGATAAGTCACTGAGAATGTGTGTAGATTACAGACCACTCAATGCTGTGACCATCAAGAACAAATACCCATTGCCCCGCATCGACATCTTGTTCGATCAATTAGCAAAAGTATTCTCCAAAATTGATTTGAGATTAGGTTACCATCAGATAAAGATCAGACCAGAGGATGTACCTAAGACTGCTTTCTCTACTAGGTATGGCTTATACGAGTATTTGGTTATGTCTTTCGGACTAACAAATGCTCCAGCCTATTTCATGTACCTGATGAACTCAGTATTCATGCCCAAACTTGATAAGTTCATGGTCGTGTTTATCGATGACATATTGATTTATTCAGAAAATGAGGCAGATCATGAAGAGCATCTGAGGATTGTCCTATCTAGACTGAGGGAGCATAAGCTATATGCCAAGTTTAGCAAATGTGAATTTTGGATGAGCAAAGTACCTTTCTTAGGTCACATTTTATCAAGAGATGGAATCTCAGTAGACCCATCCAAAGTACAAGAGGTCATGGATTGGAAAGCCTCAACTTCGGTTCATGAAGTTTGGAGTTTTCTAGGGTTAGCAGGGTACTATCGTCGGTTTATTCCAGACTTCTCAAAGATAGCTAAGCCTATGACTAGGCTACTTCAGAAAGAAGAGAAGTACAAATGGACACAAGAATGTGAAACAGCTTTTCACACCCTCAGAACTTTGTTGACTACAGCACCTGTGCTAGCACAACCAGACATTGAAAAGCCTTTTGATGTATTTTGTGATGCATCTGGAATAGGTTTAGGATGTGTGCTTATGCAAGAAGGGAGAGTAATTGCATATGCCTCTCGGCAATTGAGAAAACATGAAGTCAACTACCCTACACATGATTTGGAACTTGCAGCCGTTGTTCATGCATTAAAGATATGGAGACATTACTTGTTGGGCAATGTATGTCATATCTATACTGACCACAAAAGTCTCAAGTATATCTTTACCCAGCCAGAACTGAACATGAGACAACAAAGATGGTTAGAATTGATTAAGGACTATAATTTAGAAGTGCATTACCATCAAGGTAAAGCAAATGTAGTAGCCGATGCACTTAGTCGGAAGTCCCATTGCAACACTATGGAAGCATTATTGGAAGATAGATTCAACTTGCTACACCCTGCTATGCTACACAATATCATGATCAGTTGTTCAGTTGAGGGCAAAATCATAGAGCTACAGCAGACAGATGTAGGAATAAGTCACATCAAGAGAAAAATGCAAGAGCAAGAAACCAAACATTTTAGATTGGACGAAAGAGGTGTATTATGGTTTGAGGACTGACTAGTGGTACCAAAAGACCGTGAGCTAAGGAATCAAATTTTAGAAGAAGCTCACTCATCCAAATTGTCTATCCATCCGGGTAGTAGTAAAATGTATCAAGATTTAAGAACCCGTTTTTGGTGGACTAAGATGAAGAAAGAGATCACAGCCTATGTTGCTAGGTGTGATAATTGCAGTAGAGTGAAAGCCGTCCATATGAAAACCGCTGGATTACTTCAGCCATTGCCTATTCCAGGATGGAAATGGGAAGAAATCAGCATGGATTTTATCACAGGCCTTCCACTGACGCCAAAAGGTCACGATTCAATCTGGGTCATTGTTGATCGTCTCACCAAGTCAGCACACTTTATACCCGTGAACACATGGTATATAGTTGGGAAATACGCTGAGATATATGTTTCCCAGATCGTGAGACTGCATGGAGTACCTAGGACTATAATCTCAGATTGAGGACCACAGTTCATAGCTCGTTTCTGGGAGCACTTACACCAGGCTTTGGGAACCAAGCTAATCAAAAGTTCAGCTTATCATCCGCAAACTTTAGGACAGACAGAGCGAGTGAACCAAATCCTAGAAGATTTACTTAGAGCTTGTGTTATATCTTCAAAAGGTTCATGGGAGAAATGGTTACCTTTAGCTGAATTCTCCTATAACAACAGTTATCAAGCAAGTATCAAAATGGCTCCATTTGAAGCCTTGTATGGCAGAAAGTGCAGAACTCCATTGAATTGGATTGAGCCCGGTGAAAGGAGATACTTTGGTATTGATTTTGTCAATGAAGCCAAAGAGCAAGTACGTATCATCCAACAACATATGAAGGCAGCTCAATCAAGACAGAAGAGTTATGCCGATAGAAGAAGAAGACCACTGACTTTCAAAGTGGGTGACTATGTATACTTGAGAGTATCACCCATGAAAGGTGTGAAAAGATTTGGGATGAAAAAGAAGCTTTCACCAAGATACGTAGGGCCATACAAAATTTTGGAACGAAGAGGAAATATTGCATATAAGCTACAACTACCACCAGAGATGAGTGCAATCTTTGATGTGTTCCATGTTTCTCAGTTGAAGAAATGTCTTCGAGTACCTGAAGAAGCGATTGCACCCACCAACGTGCAGCTTCAATCGGATTTGACCTATGAAGAAAAGCCAATTCGAGTATTAGAGGAGATGGAGAGAGTAACATGGAGTAAGATTATTAAGTTCTATAAGGTGGTGTGGAACAATCATAGTGAACAAGATGCTATGTGGGAAAGAGAAGATTATCTACGAGAAGTTTATCCCGCTTTTTTCCAGGAATGGTAGGTCTTGCAAATCTCGTGACGAGATTTTTATAAGGGGGAGGGGCTGTAACACCTCAGGTGTTAGCCTTGCATAACTTGACTTGCATAACATGAGCATGATCATCACGCATTCATAAGCAAGCATTTACAATTGAAACATTTGATTGAAACATTTGCAACATTTACTTGTTATCGCATGTTTCATTATCATATGCAATCTTTCTCGTTATTTCATGTCCCCATGTGTGTCTGCAAATGATCATGAATGAAAACATGTACTTGGTAGATGTGAGTCACAAAAACATGTCACCACACTTGGGTTAGCAATTAGAACATTGTTCATAAAAGTCACTTTTCTAAATCAAGCCTTTAAGGCATGTTTCATGTGATTGCCCTAACTAGCTCTATGAGTGACTACTACATGAAATGATTAAAAGACCTTGCAAATTGCTTAAACATGTTTAGAGTATCATTATGAACAACTTTGATATTCATTGTTAGGGCTAATTAGGTCATTAAGCCATGCTTTGATGTGTATCATCATTTAAAAGTGACATGTTTGACCAAAGTTGAACTAGGTGTTAGAGACCTTGCATGGAGGGGTTCACTAAAGCAAAGTTGTAGTGTTTGACATAAGGAACAACTTTTATTTTTTGGTCACTAGCTGATTTAGCTTCTAACATGCTTGAATGGGTCCCACAAGAATCAGCAAAATCATGAATTCAACACTTAAGGAATTTTTCTAAGTCTTGCACCTGGACAGTTCTGTCAGCCGAACTTTGGGATGATTTTTCTCCATTTCTGTTGCGAATTAGCACGTGATCCTTGAATGAAAATTTTAGCTGGTACCTTATACTTCAACTTTGATGTACTAAGTTTTCGCTGAAAGCCATTAGTCACAAAGTTTTCATCGTTGCAAAACGTGTCGTCAGGCTTGGCTAGCTTCACTGTAACGAACTGAATCAAATCGACAGTGGCCGGCCGGCCTCAGGAGCTGACCGCCGTGTGTCCGCGGCATTGGCCACGCGTCGCCACCGCTCTGATCCGCCGGGCAGCGCCAGGCCTGAGCAGGCCATTATCACCCCGCGTGCGCCCGCTCCATTTTTCACTCACTCCCGCCCGCTCTCTCCCTCTCTAGAGCCCTCCTTTGCTCTCGCCGCGGCACCAGGCAACGCCGCCGAGCACAGCACCGCCTCCGCCATCGCCTTGTGCGTGCTACACCACACCACCGCCATCTACATCTCGCCATTCGTTGTGCCTCATCCACCACCACCGCCTTGATGTGTTAACTGCTTCAGTTGCGCCTTGGTGAGGGCGCATTTCCGTTTTCCCCTCTCGCCGGAACCTCGGCCGCCATTGCCACCTCCACGAAAAGCTCGCCACAGCTCGGCTCGTCGGCGCTTTTCCTTCGGTTTTGAGCGTTAGCGTTTGGTCAGGACGTGTATTAGCCAGTGCTAGGATGTTACCTTCGTTAGTTGCTCCGCCAGCGTGGAATGCGACAACCTGCGCCGTCGTGCTCTTACCTCAGCGCCACCATACTATGGCCATGCTTCATCGAAGCTTCACGAGCCGCGTAGGTCATCTAGATAGGTTCGCTCGGTCACCTAGGTGCTGATGCGCACCTCTCCTGGCTTCGCCATGGCCGGTGATGACTGGCGCACCACTGAGCACCTCCGCCGTGCCGCCATCACCGGTGATGGGCATGCTCTGCTCACCCTCTACTGCCGTCACCTAGGTTGTTCGACGCGCGCTGCTCTGTAGATCACCGTGCGAAGACGTCACCGTCGGCGAGCTTCGACCGTGCCAGCAGCGTACAGCGCCGCCTACCCTGCTTTGAGTCGATGACATGTGGGGTCCCCTGACCACCGGGTCCCACGGGTCAGCGACTCCAAGTTTGAAGGCTAACTCATTTGATTCCAGTTTTTGATTTCTTTTGTGATTTTCATACCTCCAGTTTGGTAGCTCCTAAATTTGTGAAATAAATTTTGTAGTGTTCCGTAGAAGGTGTAGTATTTAGGAAAAATATGTTTTTAACATTTACAGTAGAAAGTTTTGGACATTTAAATAGGGATTTGAAATGTGCTTTTGAATGCATTCAAATTTGTTTATTTTATATCTAGAGTTCCTTTGCTCCAAAAATTATGAAATTTTTGTGGTAAGCTATTCTTGTCATATATGAACTCTGGTAAAAATTTGAGGACCAGTGCATGGGTAGATTTATAGTTATAGATTTTTCTTTTATGAATAGTCAATCTTTGCATGAATTTTTATAAATTATTTATGAGTCCAAAATTCATGAAATTTGTTGGAGGTAATCCTAGTACCATATGGATGTTAAGAAAATAGGAAATCTGTTGCTCGACACTTTTCAATAGGATTTTCCATTTATGCTATTTCAAGCCTTACTGCCTTATCATTTTTGTATAGAATGTTCTACTTAGTAAAATGACATGAAATCTTTATAGTAGTCCTTTGATAGCATTATTAAGGCACTGTAAATTTTTGAGAATTTATGAAGTATATCTAATATATGTTTATTATTTAACCTAGATATCTAAATAAAATAATAAAGGCAATTAAATAAATAGTTTGGGCTTCACCATTATATTATCTTAAATGTATTTGGTATGCTTAAACTGTTGGTAGATCCTATGTTGTCAAATTTTGCATGATTACATGAAGTAGAAGTATTATTACTTTATGTTGCATATTAAATAGTTTCTGGACTGATTCTAGAGTTTGATGAGTTGCATGTTGAAACTGATGTGTACTGTAAAAATGATTAATAACAAAGTTGTAGAGAATTTGATAAGCTTTCCAGAAAGTCTAGGATCACTGTTTTTGATTTGTAGAACTCCAGTTATGAGTGAAACAAGTAGCTATTGTTTGTGGCATAGTCGATGCATTGTCGAAGTAGATTCAGTAATAATCGAGAAGAGATATGCACCAACTCCATAAACATGATGCACTTGTTAACATTATGCATTCGTAATACTTATGCCATACTCATGCATCTAGGATCGGAGGAAGAGATCACGTTGCTGAAATTCGAAGAAGCAGAGGAAGGGAACCAGCAGGAGGATCCGCAAGCCGCATCTCCCGAAGGCGTGGAGCAAAACCCTGAAGAGCTTCCGGAGTGTCCTGACCACCGCCCTACTTCCTTTCTGTGAGGCAAGCCTCAGAGCAATATAAGTCTCCCAGTAATTTATAAATGTTTACTTATGTATTTATGATTGATGCATTAGGTCATAAGAGTTAAATGAAACCACTTGATGCATGTACATTCCTTGTCCAAATATTACACCTGTAACCGGTATAGGTCCAGGATCGAATATATATGCTTAGCCATGCTTAGACCGGTAGAAGTCGGGTGATGTCCTGTCACCTGCGAGATATAGGTGGATACCGAAGCACGGTTGGCTATATTTGCTATCGTGGAACAAGAACCATGGGGTAAAAGTAAATCGAGACCGGACAGGAAGTCGATAGAGAAGCGACAAGACATAGAGGTCTTGGGTGTGGATTTATCCCCATCTGTGTCGATTAAGGACCGTACCGTTGTTGGTGCTTCTGACAAGATTGAACGCATGCCTCTCACTTAGCTGGCCGGATAACTCGTTCCAACCGCGAAGCCGAGTAATTCAACTCAGGCCGGGAATCGTTCTGTTGTGCGCTCCTTCCGGGGAACGATCAGACTGAGCCCAAGGGTAGGCTTGGCCTGAGCATCCTGGCATCTGGTGTTCCAGATTGTGCGGCGCAGTACGGACCTACGAAATGTGTACCAAAGTTGTACCAAAGGTGATCTAAGGCTATCGTGGCTGGTAGACCTAGGTTTGTGTTAGGAATAAATTCCCAGCTGGTTGAAATCGATTCAAATCGCCGTCTCTCCCAGATAGTGAGAAACTTGGCTAGTCCCAACATCGTAGTAACTGTGTTATGAAACATGATGGTTCGGATGAAAATGGAATTACAATACCTGCTATGGTTACTATTGTATGCTTCTAAATGATATACCACATGTTTGGCACAGGATAGTTGCTAACCTAGAAATGGATAGTCATAATTAACCTGGTAAAGAATTTGTAACTGCACCATGACTCGATTACTTTTACGCAAAATGTTGGCAAGTTACGTCCACTTATATGGCCTTGCATAATCCTTGGAGTCATTTTATTTCTAGTTCATGACGGATAAGTCTAGCTAAGTACCTTCTCGTACTCAGGGTTTATTTTTCCCATTGTTGCAGATGACACTGTGTATCACGGGTATTGCAAGAGTTGCTTCTATCCCGCTGTGGATGAGGAGTAAGCCTTGGGCAGGCTTCTTTATTAATTCCTATCCTTGCTTTTGTGGACCGTGATCTAGCTTGGCACTGTATCAAACTATGTTGAAAACTTTATCTTCAAACTTATTTGCTTCCGCTTTATTTATCAAACTCGGTTTGTAATAACTTTTATTCATACTCTGATGATGAAAAGTATCTATGAACTTTATGTAATATGTGGCATGTATGTTGAATCATGTACGATCTTGGTTGTTGTAAATCGTTTATCGAGACTCGTCGTGGTACTCGACGGACTACCGGGTTTATATGGGTTCAAGTATGACAGTGCGACCGCTTGCGGATTGCCATTGTACTTGTATTCTTATAAATTGGTCGGTTCTACGACAAACTAGACCTTCATGAGCCGATCTCTAAGAAAAGCCGATTTTGGTTGAAACAACAGATGCTTCCAAAATGGCAGAAGATGTGAATCCTTCTATCTTGTCCTTGATGTTGCCAAAGTGTTTTCTCAAAAATTCTTGATTGTATTGAACTTTTATTCTTCATCTGACTTCTTACCATGCCAGATACTTCGTAAGAAACCACCTACGCATGAGCAGGAATCTGATAGTCTCCTCATTGAAAATGATCCTGCTGTCACTGATATTCAAAATCGATTCCCCAATCTAGCACATAACTAATGGTAGGAAAGTCACATGCTCAATTTATTTCTCTGCAACCAACAAAAACTAAAAAGTTTCCCTAATGTTTGCAGATGTCAATGTTGAGAGCTCAGAGCCAATTCAACCAGATATTACTGGTGCATCATCAGCTGTTCCTCCTCTTTAGATAGAGGCTACTACAGAAAAGGTATTGTATCCTCTTCACCATCCATCTTGTTATAAACTGATTCAAACCTCCTAATCAAGATTTTCTTCAAGCACTCAATCTTCTAGCCCTGAGCTACTCTTTCAATCTTAAGGAATATCTTGATGAAGATGAGATCAGCTCGTCAGCCACCTCCTCTAAGGAAGCTTTGTTAGAAGAGACTAGAAATTAGCTAGGAGATATATTGTTAATGTTTGAGAAGAATATAGCCGATTTGGTCTAAGACACTGATTTAATGCAGAGAGTCTTCTTGGCTATTAAGGGTAATCCATCCCCAGTTCTCTCTAGAGTCTTGTCACCTTTATCTATTTTTGAAGATCTGGCCCTGAAGGTGAAAAAGGCTTAGAGGAATCTGTCCGACCATGAAACTTTATTGGCCAAGGGGAACTCCAACAGGCAAGAGGCCAAAGAGCTGACATAGTTGATTGATCATTTGAAGAACTCCTCCCTTAGGATCAATCCAGAGCTGACCCAAGTGGAAATCAGGCGTGTAGAACTTGAGAAGGAACTAGAGAAGGTGAAGGCTGCCATCCATCGTCATAAGTCCACCCTGGCTCAAATACCCGATGCCATCAAACAAAAGAAATAGGAATTGCTAGCCAAAGTCAGAGAAGGCAGAGCTATCTGAAGTAGCCTCGAAAACATTCTTGGATCAGCCAAAGAAGATAAGCAACAAATCATAGAACTTGATGCTATCCAGCTAGAAGTGTTGAAAGCAATCCAAGATGTTCTAGACTTGTAATTCGTGTATCAACATGTCTTGTGTAGAATCAATGATAACCACACTTTTCGTTGCCTCATTGTACTTTCATTTTAGCTAAAGAGCCAATTTGAAAATAGCCGATTCTAGACTTCCAACCTTAATCCAATTAAGTCTAAAACACGACCTTTATTATTAAGAGAACTCCACAATCTTCTATCCTTAGTCACTCGGCACCGTATTCTCTTTGGTATTAGTGAGGTGGCGCTTTGCCTTCTATTAATTGTGGTTGCCTTTTGCATGTCCCGAGGCGTCCACCTCCTCGCTCCGTGGCTTCAAATACTAGCTTAGGGCTCCGGCCTTGAACACATCTACACTTGCAACTGCTCCTATTCCCTTACACTTCTTCGACCTCACAAAACTCTATAGCGGCCTTCCTCCCTTCCTATAGATCCAATCAACTTCATGGCCAACGAGGAAAACCATGGCAAGCGTGCAGCAGAGGAGATTTTAGAGGAAAACATGCCGGTGAACCAGCGCCTCCAATGCATGAGGTGAGGTTGACATCTTTTATTCATGATGATGGACTATTCTGACTCATCTATAGGTTTGTTGTGAATGACAGTCTTCATCCCCTTCCTAGGGCCGGTGAGCCCTCTGACGCTGCATCTTCTACGCCAGCCTTGTTGTTGGATTCTTCTGACTCCTACGACAACGACGATGCTTGGTGTTTCCTCCGAGAGTGGAGGGCAGCCCAAGACTGTTATTCCAAGGCAACTTAGGAAAATGGCTAGCTTGAGATCCATCCCAGGGTCTCCCAAGCTGCCTTTCATGCTGCTGAAGAGGAGGGCAGTGCAGTTCGAGCGTAGCTAGCCAAGTCCGATGCCATGGTGGCGGGTAAGATGAATTCTAGGAACGCTCTATTCCGATTGCAATTGTCTTTTATGTTGATAACTTTCTTGTTTCTGTGATCACTAGCCCTGACGGTGCATTTGGAGTCCCTTCAACTGGCGGTGAATGTGTCTGTGGATGTCGTCAATGCTTGGGGCCCCCTCATCAACACCCGCCTCCACGACACCTAGGCCCGCATCCAGGAGATCGCTCTCCACGACATTCGTCATGGCGCTAGTCATGGCACAAGTTCAGACTAGGTATGAGCTCCATGCCATGGAGACTGGCTTCCTGATGGGCGACAACCCCGAGGAGCATGAGGATCTGATCGAAGAATTCATCGTCGCGGTGGAGGCCATTGTGGACATCACATCTGCTCAGGATGTGGTGAACAAGGTCTTCAATTAGTCTGTATTTAGGGTGAATTAATGAATGAAATCTTCTAATTTTCCATGACCATGTTTCAATGAAATGCCCTTGTATGCATCACAATTGACTTTGTTTTTGCTTTTGCTCTATAGGCGATACATATCGTATCGGCTTTTACATCTTCGGGTTTATTTTTTTGAACTAGAAGCGACACCCTTCTGGTACCGGCTATTGGAGCTGATGACTAAATGAATCAGGTGTATGGTGTTGATCAAACGCTAGGATAATATCCCTTCAAATATTTTTCATTGATCGCTATTGATAGGTTGCACCAGAACTTTTCAAACCAAAGGTTAAACGATCGATCGATCTAGGCCAAGCATCTCATTAAGTGAAACAAAACCTCCTTTAATAGATCTATCAACTTTGAATTGCACTTAGGATCTGACTTAGCGCTCACATACGTCGGTCTAAGCCTATCTCTAGGACCAATGCTTATTTTCCTTAATCCAACGGCCAACATGAAGCCATGACTATTCATTAAAACAAACTCTCAGAGTCAATTGCTTGGATCAGCTATTGGCCTTCATTACTGATCTTAATGAAGCCTCCTTCCCATAGCTTGCTAGAAAAACACTCAAGTTTTCTAGCACCCAATACACTGGGTCGGCTGTTGCGATACTCACGGACTCATCAGCGTGAACTAGCTCGACATCATCTTTATGCCATTGAATCAAACACTAATGCATGGTTGATGGCACACAATAGTTTACATGAATCCAATCACGACCAAGGAGTAAACTGTATGACCCTTTTCCATCGATGATGAAGAACGTGGTGAGCAGAGTCTTACTCCCAATTATCAGTTCGACATTCATTGCCCTTCGGGTCTTAGACGCATTACCCCCAAAGTCCTTAAGCATCATGTCGGTCTCAATCAGATCTCCTAGTCCCTTGCCAAGTTTGTGAAAAGTGGTGTAAGGCATAAGATTGACAGAAGCACCTCCATCCACCAACAACTTGTTCATCAGCTTCCCATCAACAAAACCTTTTACATATAAAGCCTTTAAGTGCCGATGCTTGATTGGTTTGTCAAACATAGCCTGCTGTATAACTATCAACTTGGCAACTATCTCCTCATATTCTGATTCATCAAAATCTGAGTAAACTTCTTGATCTGCTAGAGCTCTAAACTCTGATGGTAATAGAAAAGTCATTTGAATATTAGCCGATGGTTGCCTTTTATCGACTGTTTGCTTAGCTCGCCACACTTGAGGTCTACCAGATGCTTGAGCCTATTATAGCTCTTTGTTCCTTAGCCGTTGCACTCTTCTTTTCTGGCTTCTTGTTAGACCTCCTAGACACCATTGGCCTTCCTGCCAAACATATTATTCTCATTACTTTCTTCTTCATAAACAGCTCAGTTTTGATCAACAACCCGCTTTCCAAGCTAATCATGAACACTTTTATTTTTTAATCACCGATCCATGTTATTATGATGATACACATCTTGAGCATGGATAGACCGGCGGTTGGCTTGAGATTGCGTAAACTCCCAATATTGTTCGCTACACTCTGGACAGTCATTCCTGGTAGGCAACTTTAAACCTTAGTTCTAGCAATGTCTGAAGAAGGGACAATTCCAATGTGATTCAGCTTGCTTCCTTTCATACCTCTCTTTTTCCTGTTGATGCTGGTATTCTTGCTCCTCTAACCAACGCTGATAATCCTTTTCTTTTTACCACTGCCATTTATTCAACAAAATTCAAGATGTAACACGCGGCTTTGTCTCCCCATCCTTCGACGTTTCTCCCTGCTCATATCGGCTCTTTTGCTTGTCGCGACATCTTCTAATTTCTCTATATTCATTAGCCAATATTTGCATCTCAGGATCGACTGTTCTAGTTTCTCTTGATCTGGTTGATGTTAGGACCTTAGTCTTCCCTTTGAGCATCCTAGCATCGACCATGTTCTGATCTCCTAGGAAAGGATTATCATCAACTTTTATTTTCCGAGGCGTATTGAATTTGAGCCTTCCTTACTGAATAGCCCTCTGTATATGCTACCAAAAAACTCTGCATTCATTAGTAGAATGAGATGTAGCATTATGAAACTTGCAGAGCTTCTTATTCTTCAACTGTTCGGGAGGCAACATAACATGATTATCGGGCAACTTGATCTGCCTCTTCTCAAGTAAGAAATCAAAGAGCTTGTCTAATTTTGTGACGTCAAAGTCATAGCTCTCCTCAACTTCTCTTCCCTAAGGATTTGGCACTATTACTGTCTTCTTACCCCAATTCCATTCAGCCGTGGCAACTTCCTCTTCTTCATTGTTCTCATAGCTGCCATCGACTGAATATGGATTATAAGCTTCAGTCATTGTGGTACTTTTCTAGAATCGGGTATCTCTATGCATATTCTAGAACTGGCTATTGAGCGCTGCCACTCGTTGAGCTAATTGACCCAAGTTATCAAACTCTTGTCTCAATAGCTTCTCTCTCCATGTTAGCAACATTCCTTGAACGACCAAAGCAGCTTGCGGCCAAGTTTAATGAGAAGCATAAATTTCTAGTCTCTCGGAACCTCTAAAGAAACTCGGTGCCTGATTCATTAGTTCTCTGCCTTATAGTTGTCAAATCGATAATCTTCTTTTCTCATGTCCTAGTGTAAAAATATATATGGAACTTCTTCTCTAGGTCAGCCCAATTGGCAATGGAGTTAACTGACAGTGATGAAAACCAAGTGAAGGCTGGCCCTGACAGGGACAAGGAGAAGAAATTAACTCGATGGGCCTCTTCAATGGATGCTTCGCCCAACTGTGTAAGACACCAACTGACATGTTCTATTGTGCTTGTGCTGTCTTGGCCAGTGAACTTAGCAAACTCTGGGAGCCTGTAATTTGTAGAAAGAGCGACCAAATCATACCATTCTGGATATGGGTGTTTGTACAAGAAGGTCTACCATTTTGGCTTTAAACCAAACTGATTCTTCATCATCTCAGTCACTCTCAGCAACAACTCATCAGCATTTGAATTTGGATTTATCTGCACTTGCTAACCCATCTATGGATTGAAATCTCGTGTACCTTGATACCCTAGATTCAGAATCATATGGAGGGTGTTGTAATCTATGCCATAATGATATCCCTATAGAATCTCTATCTGCTGGGTCCTTTGATGGTTTGTTGCTTGAAGTCTCTGGTTATAGGCGTTAGGATCTATATCTCTATGGATTCTTTGAATTGATGGTGCCATTTTTTGAGCCAGCGACGGTATGTGGTCTGATGTGCCAAAATTAATCATCTAGTTCTAACCTTGCCCTCCTGGCTGTTGCACATGCTGCACTGACTATCCAGGATTATACTATGTCTAATTCGTAGTAGCACCTTAAACTTGCTCAGATGAACTTTAAACTACCTGGACATCATCATTACTAGCTGGTGCTGCTTCTTGATGGCTAGTACCAGCTTGATTAGTCCCCTGAATTGATGGATGCAGAATGTTGTAATAAGCTGGCCCAACCTGATCAACTGGAAACCCATGAAACACCTCTTTCATGGTGTTGTGGAATGTGTTCAAGAAAACTTCATTATGGTTCGATATGGCATCATGAACATATTTGTTTACAGCTTCCACGAAGAAATGCCTATCTTCAGCTTCATCTGCATCTGTCTGCCCATGCAACAGAACTCTTGGTAGTTGATATTTCTGAACAATTGTATTGTCACGTGTCTTGGTGTAGGACAACAAACACTTGTTCTGAAATTCGTCTATAGCTTTGTTGATGACATCTTTATCCCCATCAGGTAGGTCTTCATAAGGTACCATAAGGATGTCGTTGTTGTTGTAAGCCGCCATGATGATTATGGGGTCCCATCGGGCATGCCAGAACGTGTGTCGGCATGAAAACATGTCAATCATGCCAGGCACACGAGCAAGCCTGAAGGGTTTGCTCGATGGAGCTAGAGATCAGGCTGGCACGTATTCCTCTCGAGACGTGCTAGTCAATTTGACCCTACAATTGACAATGAGAGAAAGTTTATCAGTAATTTAAGGTGGAACGTGTTGGTCTGTGCCCAGACAGTTCCAAGCGTGCCGCTTCAGGAGCAGCCATACGTGAAGAACGATTAAATAGCTAGTCTGCACAGAAATCGACTGTTACGGACTATAAAGCTCATGGGTAGCAATTGATTTTATGTTGATAGGTACAGTGCACGTATATGTAAATGAGATCATCAACTAGGTGGATATTATTAGTATGAATCATTGAGCCGATGAATCTAACTAGGAAAAGATATAGCACGTGAGCGAATTGACTATCTGATACAAACGGATCTACAAACGTTCTGAATCTAATCTGTTACCACCAACAGTGAGGTTCAATCGGATCGATGAGAGCTATGATGATAGTAACAAACTAAAACCGAAGAATCTACAAAAACATCTGTACTTCGATAGGCTTTTCAAAAGACATGCTTTACGTGAAGGCTCAGATGAATCAGCTGAAATAACCGATTCAGGTGAAGAGAACTACAACGTGTGAACAATCAACTATTTCACATGGACAAACCTATGGACTCCTCAGACCTAACTCGCTATCTCTAACAGTGGGGTTCGACTGGATCGATGCAGCCATGAAAAAGACAACGAATCAAATCCTTGAAGTACACAGATCTATTCGTGCTTAACAGAATAATGTAAACATATTGTAGGCATTAATGCATAGGCGATCGGCTATTTAGCCGATGCAGGCATAGCAAATAGCTAAGGTCACACCTAACCAAGAACAAATCTACTAACTAGCATCCTCTAATCTATAGTGCCATCAGTGGGGATCGATCGGATCGTTACAGCCATAATGGTGAACTATAAACTAGATTCAACTAGCCAACAAACCTCTTCAAGGTTATTCATTCCTTAACCACGTACTATGCGCGACAAAGATCAAAATAGAACAGCCGATAAGACATAACCCGTCGTTCATTGTAAGAAGTATTGTGTTGTGACAAAGCAAACGACAAACCCAAAGGATATGAGGCCGATCTAAATCGATCTCGATCGGGCAGATTGATGTTGTCGCAAACTAATGATGATAAGAACATCAGCAAGATTAGTAACTTAATGAATCTACCAAAGATTGCCACTCTTAGGTAGAGTCGATAACTTGACCTTAATCTAATTCGAGTAGTGGAGGTTGACCGGATCGATGCAGTCGTACTTGAACTAGACAAGAGTCAATAACTAACTTATATCAGAGTCACAGTGGAGGTCGACCGGATCGATACAGCCATAAGAACAGAAGTATATGCCATGATGGTACTTACAGACAAGTCAGAGGTCGGCCGGACCGATGCAGCCCTACTCGCTGAAGAACTCGTCGAGATCTACTCTACTCCTACTCCTAAGGGGTGGCCAGAGCCAAAATAAGTAAATGACTTGTATTTTATTGATTGTCTGTCCTTTACAATAGCCGGGGCCCAATATTTATACCCAGAGCCTAAACATGAATCGTACTCGAGTACGACTCATTACAATCTTTGGTATAAAAGAAAATATTCCTATCTTAAGATAATTTGGACCCTAATCCTTGAAATATTGTTTTTATCCCTGTCACGAACTATGGTCTACTATGCAAATATGTAATCTTGTTCATGCTCATGCTAGACGCTTGGACCTTGCCCTCCATTGGGAAAATATAAAAAACAATACCCTGAATACTTTAGGGTGAAATGCTACAGCGATAGATTCGTGCGCTTATAGATATTTTCTGTAATCGTTAAGGACTATCGTAGTTGGTGTTTCTTAGCGGTGTGGCTAAGGTTAACTCAATCTTAGTGATGGTGTTAAGAAATACCAACAGTCATTTCTGGTGCCATTACCGAGGATGGACTTAAAACCTCCACACTTGGTGATTGCGCGAAGAAATGCCAATAAACATGAGTTGGACTGGGCCTTCAGCTTGTCTTGGACGTCCTTACTGGTCTTCTCCACCTCCACACCTCTCTCCAATTCCA
The DNA here is from genome assembly GCF_019320115.1 of Miscanthus floridulus. Lineage (NCBI taxonomy): Eukaryota > Viridiplantae > Streptophyta > Magnoliopsida > Poales > Poaceae > Miscanthus > Miscanthus floridulus. The sequence goes on from NC_089593.1 coordinate 53,756,635, forward strand.
TCATGACCCTATCCAATGCTCCTAAAAAAGATAACATTATTAGGTAGCAATATATTTTCAAAACTATGAAAAGGATCGCTTAAGAACGAGCTCACATCTAGATCTAATTGTTGCATTCAAGCTTGGGTCATTGAACCTTGCATAACGGTTGGGGGATCAGTGAGTGCATCCGGAAGAGTGATGTACTCATCATCCTTCCTCTCTTGAAGTGGAGTCGTCATCAACTCAAGCTCATCTTCTTCTCCCAAGTATGGCTTCAAATCTTAAGAGGGGTGTGAATTAGGCAACTTAAAATCTACTTCTAAAAACTATTGTCTCTAATTTCCACCTAGTCAAAATCTAAGCAATAATTAATCTATTTAGATGTGCAACTAAAGTTTTGCTAGGTATGTTGCTATCCCTACTACAAAAGAGTGAAACAATCTAGGTTCCAATCCTATATCAACTAGCCTATGAAACTAATCTAGGAAGGTAAATCACACAATCTAAGTACACAATATAAATGCGGAAGCTTATGGATGGTAGAGATGCAAACTTCCGTCAATGACTTGCTATTTTATCAAGGCATCGAGAAGCTCGTTGCTTCCCCTAGTCCTTGTTGGTGCCCATCGCAAGGATGTCCTCATAAGGATCAAGCTCCTCATCGGGTTACTCTGTGGATAGCCCCCGGGTCTTCCTCTCCTGACCTATTCACTATCAAGCTTCCGGTCAAAATGCCACGAGCCTTGTTCCCTCTGTTACAAGGTGGTGGCTATACCACAAACTCGGTTGGTGTGGTCTCACAAGACTACAAGCCCCACCGATGTACAACAATGGTGCACGCAAGCACCGAGTGGAAATAGGTATGCAAACCTCACTAAACACTAGACCTAAACCTAGGGCAAGCAAAATTAAGTGGGTCTAACTAGCCTAAGCATTTTGAAAATAACCTAATCTTTTTTTATGCACTTGTGGTGGCTAGAGCACTCAGAGAAGTGTCTCAACACTCGTATATCTTCATCATACTCCAATAACCTCAAGGGGGCAGCCATGGGGGTATAAATAGGGTCCCCCAAAGAAACTACCCACATGGTCCATTTTCCTTACAAATATTATTGTTACTATTTCAAATCTTGCTTATAATTGTTTATAGAGTACTATATGCCCCGTTATAGAATCTACATGTAAAATTTTCCCCATTCACCCTATGTTTACTTGAAATTATCTCTCAATACCCGCAGCAATGCATGGCGTACTCACCTAGTTACCATACCCAACAAAACCGTAGTGAGCCATGTCTAGTGTCTAATGAGCAAAGCAAGCTAACTTAATCATAGAGCAGATGAAAAGTGTTGATGCCTATCGTCAAACTACATCTCACCAGTCTTCTTGTGGCACCATTTGCACCTAGGCTCACATGAAATTGTTTCAACATTTATGTCTGCTGTTTCAATACTTTGAATATACTATTCAACATAATTTATCTTCTGTGTTAGAAATTTGAATCAACAATTTCAAAATTTTGAGTGTCCTATTTCAACAATTTGAATTTTATGTTTTAACATTTTGCACTGGGTGCATTTTAAACATTTGGAGTCACTATTTCAATACCTTTTGTTGCATCTTTCCAACATTTTGAATTTACTATTTCAAAATAAGACGGTTGGTTTAACAGTGTCTATACAAAATGTTGAAGCTTACATATCAATATTTTTAAATGGATTTGAATAATTGTTGAATTAAGTATGTTAAATATATTAAATTGTGAACTACAATAAGGCAGTGCATTTAATAATATAATGACTAGGAAAAAGAAATTAAAATCTATCTAATAGAAAAAGAAAGGGAAAAGGAATAATCAAGCATGGACCTCGTGCGTGCCTCTCTGGTGCTTGGTTGTGTTGGTCCAAAGGCGTTACTAATATGGACGATAGATGGAAAGTAGCTCTCTTTCTTTCTCTCCCCTCCCCCAGCCCTTCTCCCTGTTTCCTCCGTCCTCCACCGCGCGCTTCGCGATTCTAACAAAGAAATCTCAGGGTTTTAAGGTAAGTCATTATCTCCCCTTCTCCCAACCTTCCTAGCACCCTCCTTCCTTTGCCCGCTAGTTTCTTCAATCAAAGAATTTTTTAATTTTTTTATGTAATTCAATACTTTTAAGGTAAATCGTTTTTCTCTATATTATGTCTTTTATTATACTCGCCTAGTTTTACATGGAGTGTTTAATTAAGTGTTTGGATCTGCTTGTGCGGATTCTAGATTCGCAAGTAAAAGTTTCTTTTATATTTTTCGTTTCTAGATGCAATGTCATATAACCATGAGAGGGATTTGGAGATAAAGAGAAAAGTTGTCAATGGAACTAGGGTCGATGCCCTAGGATGAGCTAGAGGGTGTGGGGAAGTGGAGGGAGGGGGGAGAGAGTGTGTGAAAGGTAGCGTTGTGTCCATAGTATTTAATAGTAACTTGGGTAGAACTAAAGAGGAATTGGACTAAAATAGTATGGATTGTTGTGCAAGGACGACATCCAGTTCAGATAGTTGGGCCATGGGACACATTTGAGCTTGTAACATTGTTTCCACCCCTATTTGCAATTAGTTCCTCCTCAATATGCTGGGTGTGAGCTCTCAAAACTGATAGGTGGAGGTCAGCTCATCACATTTCTTGCCCCTTTGCAATCAACTCATGTATAGCTTCATTTTGCCGTCATCCCAGTTTTGCCTCTAGGATCATGACTCTGCATGCACATTGTCTCCTAGAAGAGTAGTGAGCTCCATAGGCCTTGTCGGTGCTAATGATGATCTTTTGGACTTTAATATAAAAATGCTCTCTGTTTTATGCACATATACAATTTACCTTAGCCCCGAGACATGGTTTCATCACAGAGATTACAAAAAATTTGTTTCTTTTACCAGTGACATTATCCTTTATTAAGCCTGTGATCACTACATTCATATTTGGCTAAAAACTTCAGAAGAACATTTTGGATGAGCAGGGCCGTGTAGCTGAAACTAGTTTACATCTTGTACTTTGTCAGATTAACTGAAGAAAAGTTCAGATGAAGACATCACTTTGCAAGGAGTGGGCCAGGGCTGATGCAATCCAAGGATCTTCAGAAAGTGCTGTGAACCAGTTCCACAGGTATAGTTGAACAAAATAATTGTTCTGCTTAAGCATGGAAGTGTTAGCATTTTGATCTTGTGTTAACTCTTCATCAGTTTACTTCCTGACTACCTTTTACAGTGTGCGAAAATTTTTGCTTGCGTATTCATAGACAACCATGCATTCACGTTTTCCAGTGACAAATCGAACTTCTACTACCTATTATCTTATTAGCACCTGAAAGGCTCATGTGCTATCAACAGTGCATGAAAGGCTCATGTGCTGCCGTGCCTAGTCAGTACAGAAAAGTTATTTTTTTTTTCTGTTATAAGAATTGTGGCTAGGTGTTTGGCGGCACCATCTTGTCTACCTACTCTAGGTACCTTGCCCTTCCTAATTGCCATTCACACCAACAGTATAATGTGTTCAGAAAATCGTCTGTCACCATCAAAAAGTGCGATGAAATTTAGGCCTGCATTGGCATGGATATTCAGGATACTCGCATGCATAAAAAAATGGGTAGACCCTATGTTGAGTGACCTGGTAACCATACCCATGGGGAACCAAGCCAGAGAGGAGGGGGCCGTCAGCTGAGACTGTGCATGCTTGTATTGAAGTGCGCTGCCTTATTTGATTCAGCTTACTAAAACATGGCATGACTAATTGTTGTTATGGAAATATCTGGAAGTCTCACTCTTTCTGTTTTCTAAGTACACATATAAATATACATCAATATGGGTCTTTTGGGCCTGAACCAATACATACAACCCATATACAGCTCAACACTCCCCCTCAAGATGGACGATAAATATCAATCATGCCCATCCTGTTATAAGTTGATATACATTCTTTAACTCCTTCCCATTTGACTCTTCTGTAGCTGACATTAGTTCAGAAGTCCTCGCCAAAAATAATTGAGCCAGCTTCACAGGTTCCTTAATAGTGAGGATTTCAGCCAACTTCTTAAACATCTGCCTAATCCTTCCACTTTCTGCCATTACTTAGTTGCTGCTATCACCACACTTCACCTCCTCTTCCTCAAGCACTCAAACCTCCACTAGCTAGCAGCAGCTCTACTACAGAAGCTCGATTTTGGAGCACAACTACAATATGCTCCAACACAGCTGCTCTCTTTCTTCCCAGAAACCAGGAAGAAATATCAAATCCACAATACGACAACAATTTCTTGCTTATTCTCCCTCACGGTGCTCTCCTCTATTTTTCCCCAAATTAGAAGGAAGCACCAAATCCACCCAGGATTACCTTCAATTGCAGTCCTGCCGCTGCCAAGCAGTAAACTGTCACCAAATTTCTCTCCTATTAGCAAATCCATCGCCTTTCTTCAGTCCCTGCTCCAATACTCCTCTTTTACCGCTCCCAATCAGTACACAACCCCAGTGCCTCCTTGTCTACTCTCAAGCAAGTAAGCCACCACCAGAACCACCGCTCTTTATCGCCCTTCAATCCACAGCTCGAGCTTCCCTTCTTTCTGATCCAGAGCACTCGAACATCAGACTTGTGGCAGCTCTTTCTTCACTGCACAGCAGCCCACTCCACCTGGAACTGCAGGAGTTGCTCCCAATACTCACCAATGTCTTCCTCCTTGCAGCATCACCGCTCGATTTGGAAGCTCCTCTCGCCGATTCCAATCAGCTCCGCCACGGCCCTTCTTGCCTGCTCACGCACACGCTGTTCCCTCGGACAACAGGCGCCTGTGCCTCCTCTCGGGCTTGAGCTCGCGCGGCGGCCTCCTCCTCCACCTGAGCAGCTTGCTTCTCTGCCTTTTTCACGCCTCTCCGCCAGCCACCATCACGCCGACGAGGTAGAGCAGGTGGTCGCTTCCGCCATCCCACAGGACCCGATACCATGTTGTTATGGAAATATCTGGAAGTCTCGCTCTTTCTGTTTTCTAAGTACACATATAAATATACATCAATATAGGCCTCTTGTGCCTGAACCAATACATACAACCCATATACAGCTCAAAACTAATGCTTACTATATTCATGGCATATATGAATTATGATACAAGCGACTAATAAATTACAACCTTGATTATATTTTTATGTGTACCGTGGAGAGTCTATTATTTTAAATATTATTTTCCTGTATGTCAGACATCCATTTAATAGATCTTCAAAGCTTTTCCAGTGATCCAAACGTAATATAGCATAATTAGTTTTAAAATGTTTGTGCTTACAGAGATCTGGAACCGAACAATGGCAAGGCTCCTGTCACCGCCCATTCAGTACCAAAGCAATCAACCCGGCGTAGTCGGGATCCTAGGCTGGCTGCATCACTACATACCCGACCTTTGCAGCAAGAAACATCCATCATCCAACCAGCAGTTTCACCTAACCGGCGGGTCACTGTATTAAAGATAATAATCGATCCTCGTGATGGCCTCCCTTTACTCTTGTCCCACTCGGTTGAGCTTACTAGTCATGATCCAGCAACCCAACCTGTCCCACCCATGATCTCTTTTCCATCTGGAGTACCGATTCATACGTTCAGGGTAACAACTGATCCTAGTGATGGCCACTCTCACTACCGGAAAACCAAGATTTGCCTAGTGTTTAATGGTTTGCCTAGTGCCAATCGTCGGACACTAGGCAAAGAGCTTGTTTGCCGAGTGTTAGACCCCGGAGCACTCGGCAAAATAAAGGCACTAGGCAAAATAACGATTTGCCGAGTGTCGACACTATGCAAAGAAATCCACTCGGTAAATGACCATTTTGCCTAGTGTCAATACTAGGCATACCATCACACTCGGCAAAGGCTGCCGGAGGGCAACCGCCGTTACCATTTTGTCGAGTGTCTTCCATTAACACTCGGCAAAATTAGAACTTTGCCTAGTGTCTCCGGACGACACTAGGCAAACTGACCAGTTTGCCTAGTGTCTTACAGAGACACTAGGCAAAATATTTTTTCTTTTTTTGATTTTAGCTTCCAATTTTTTTCTGTAGCTTTCCTACTATACCTTGATCAACATGTTGAAAGTTGGCACAATTTTATGAAATTTTGCTATATTTCTTTAGTTTATTTAATTTCTTTGAATTTTTTCGACAAATGCAAATTTGAACTGCAAGTGTGACCATGCTCTCAACTCTGTGGTTGATCCTTCAAATAGTACCAAAGGGCAACCCAGTCATAGTTATTCCATGTCATTCCATATACCCGTGGATTTTTGAAGTGTCTACCATGTCGCCTTGACCAGTTGAAAAGTGGAACAGCTATGACACCAAGTCATCACTTTCCCTTTATGAAGCATACTTGGAGTTTTTTGTATTTTTGAAATTGAAAGCATACCGCATACTTCTCCTCAAATGGTACTCTCAAGTCGCCTCCTTACCAAAGGCTTTTGAATTTGCCTTCCTTTTTCACCCTACTTCTAAAAAGGCTCATGTGGAGCTTTTGGTAGGGATGAAGTATGGAAGCTACTTGCATTGCGTATTTTGCTGAGTCAATCGATGGATCCAAGGAGAAAGATGTCATACAATCAAATCAAGATGTGCATGTGTGTAAAAAATTTGTGGTGGCTAACCTCATTGTACTATGCTCTTTAAAACACATCTCTCTCTTTATTGGGACTTCAAAATTTTTGTGAGAACATGGGCTATCTTTATTCTCATCTTTCTTTTTTTTCTTTCTTTCTTATCATATCCTTTTCTTTTCTCGTCTTTCTTTTTTTTTCTTTCTTTTTGATGATAGCCTCATGCCTCTTTTTGCAACAAAACTTTTAAGAGAGATACCAAAGCACATTTATTTTCATGGAACCTAACAAACATATTTTTGTTCACTCCTAGTGTAGGAGTAGAACATTTTTGGATGGATCTAAGTCGAAGGCATGTTTTTGCGCCTACTCCTAGTGTAGGAGTAGTGCTTATATTTGGTGGCGTGTGCGTGATCTTGATTTTAAAAGCATTATAACTTTCTCAACAAGGGTCAACAAAGTTCGACAAAGATCAGCACAAAAATAAGTAGCATATGTAGAAGGTTTTTATCATGATATTTGGCCTTGGTAGGAAATTTCACCAATGAGAAGTATTGCTATAAATTTTGAGTTTTTTAGCAAAACAGAAATTCTCCAAAAGCTTACATAGAAAAGATAGGATTTCTTTAGTCTTTGCCATATCTCACTCCTCAACAACTTAGTTGACATGTTTTCCTAATAGACATGTATCCACAAGTAACAAGTGTATGAACTAGGAATAAAGTTTATGCCGGCCAATCTTTATAAAGTCAAGTTCACAGTTTGGCAAGATTTTATTTCACATTTTAAAGTTTGATTGGCATATTTGGATTTTTTTTAACGTAATCAAACTTATAGTATCATGGGTGAGAAAATGGAGTGCAAACTAGCGTCCTAAGTGATAGCATGGAAGGGTCGAGTCCCCATACTTGGATTTTTATGCCATTTGACACTAAAAACCAAGTGTGAATGTTGGAGCATCTCCTTAGCGTGTATTGCAGCACCCATGGTCCTAGACATCGTTCATCCTGTGTTCCTATAATTGTTAGTGGCAAAGAATACCCGAAGGGAACTTGTCTGGCACCAAGATTTTGTTTATTTGTCGGAGAAAGGGAGGTCATAGCTTTATTCTAAAAAAAATGTAAGTCTAAGTTAAAACAAGTTTATTATGCAAGCAAATATTATTATAATATTTTATTATTATTATTGAAAAAAATCTAATAAATTAAAAGTGATTTTTTATTTACTTTATTAATTTTTTATGACTTTATCATGATGAGCAAGGCATATAGGTAAAACAAGGTAGAGACAACCAAAAAGAAATGAATGAATGAAGCTCATGAAATATGTGTAGAGAAGTTCACCCCCACACTTGAATTTTGCAATGTGCAAAATCAAATCTGGGTGGTAGCACTCTCCGTCGAATGTGCTTCACCGTTGAAAGGATATTTGGTAGAATTTACCTTGCATTTGACCCCTTCATTCTTTTTGCTCAAACCTAAAAAGTTAGTGACAAAAATACCTGAAGGAGTAATTTGATAACTATGTCCTTAAGCTTATTTTCAAAAGTCATTTTATTGTTATTATTATTATTACCACTATTATTATTTTGAAAGTAAAGGGATATAATTTTATTTTTATTATTTTTTTATTTTTTTAAATATTGATGCATTTGTAAATATTGAGATTTGAAATTAAGAATGCATCAATTGTGTGATAACTACTGATTTACCTTCAGTAAGGGCTCACCATTTTAAGTTCGTTGAGTAGGACTTCTCCATTGCATTTTGCCTGAATTTGCATCATCTCATCATGGAGATGGAGATGGATGATTGCACTTCTTGTTTTCGCGATGCCATCGTGATCTTTATGTGGTTTTGGCTTGGTGGGTTTGTGATTTTTTTGATCAAGGTTTCATTCAAAGTTCACTAAATGAACTTTGATTTACCTCCGTTATGAATTCATCTCAAGGACTTACCGTCATGAATTTGATATTTACCTACAGGGGTTAGTCCATGCATACAACCAATGTCTACATAAGCAGATTTGGTTCAATAATCAAACTCGACTCCATGTCTAATTTGATTAAGGTAGGCTATATAACCTAAGTATTGGCGGTCCTTAACTCACACTTTTTACCGCCAACATTTATATAAAACCTGCTAAAAAGAACACCAAACTTAGAAATAGGGTTTATAACTAACGAATTCCACGAGTTTTGGTGTTTATTCATTTGCAGGAGGGCATTTGTGGGAATATACAGCTGAAATTACAGTCTGGCAATTGGCTAGTCCATTTATATATTAAATTTTGATGACTTGTTTATCCAGGTCTTGTCTATGATTAAGCTTAACATAAAAATTAAATGTGTGTTGAACCTTAATTCGATATCAACTTCTACATAAAAAACTGTGTGTTTAAAGCATCTTTATATATAGTTCACCTCATTAATCTCAAGGGTTCTCTTAACTTTGAAAAGCATTAAGTTAATAATACTGCAAATATCTAAAAATGCTCACTGATTCTGACTTTGAGTAAATGGAGTCTAAAGCATGTTTGGATGAGATTTAGATACACGACTAGACAAAAATTGTGTTAAAATAAACACACTAATTGGATAACTAACCAAACATGCTCAAAATAAAATCATGCTATCTTTTGCTAGACTAGCAAAATTTATTAAGCACGTCAATCGTATCCAGTATTTCAGTTCATATTACCATGAGTAAGTAATGGTCCTGGTCCAGCTTTGGTGGCCTCCTCGCTAGCTTACAAATTGCTAACTACCACTACTAGAGAAATGATCTTTCGTCCATAGTCAAAAAGTAATTAGTCCTGGTTTTAAAATTGTAACAGTGACTAAAGGGAGGCTGGGACCTTTAGTCTCAGTTTGTAATACAAACTGTGACTAATTCCACCCTTTAGTCCTGGTTATAACAGTCACTAAGGTGTGTCAGTGCAATAGGCTTTAGTCCCGGTTTTAGACACGAACCCAGACTAAAAGTGTGACTTTTAGTCCTAGATTGAAACACGAACCCGGACTAAAGATATCTTTAGTCCTGATTTGTGTATCAAACCCAGACTAAAGGTGCATCCGGAGTGAATTTAAAAATAAAGTATATCCTAACTAAGTCAGATGTGTGGTGGAGTTGAGATGACAACACGCACAAGGTCTGAAGTGGGAGATCTTGAGTTCGAATATCCACAACCTGATTTTTTTACTCAGCAGACACCTTTACTCCCAGTTGTAGGAATCAGGACTAAAAATCAAGACCTTTAGTCCTGATTACATATGGGTTGGGAATCGGGATTGAAGGGAATTTCTCCCGTAGTGTACATATTTCAATTATAGCACCACAAAAAAACAATATGAAAGTGAAATACCCCTTCACACAAGGCTAGTTTGTTGGTGGCTAACATGCTTTTGAGAATATAAACAATTAATTGATATATCATTTTTGAATTATGCTTAACAGATTGTTCATGAGTTTTTGTTCATCCAACACTATATGGACGACCACCTCATTTTCTTGATTAAAATTAGTCCAAATAAAATAATATTATATTCGATACCTCATATGAAGCAAAGCAACATGTGAGAGAAAAACTTTGCCTGCACAAAACATAAGAGCTAAGTGATAAATAAGTACACGAATTATCCATGGCTTCACGTGCAACAAAATAAATGTTAATGTTGCATGGATCTTTTGATGTTATATATATATATATATATATATATATATATATATATATATATATATATATATATATATATATATATATATATATATATAACAAACTAGAAACAACACAACTATCTTGATAAATCAAAAGGTCTTAAAAGTAAACTTTGAATACAAATACAAGAATAAAATACAATTTGTGGAAGCTTAACAAGATCATGTAAGCAAAATTTTGATAAAACAAATAGTTCACTAAATGAAAACAACATAAAAAAGGTACTACCCTAAAATACTTGATAATAGAATATGTCTCTAAAATGAGTTTAGAGATAGGCCATGTTCCAACATATTTTGATGTATAAATCCATCTCCAGCTAGACCCCTAGACCAGCCACTACCCTATTTTTTAGGATCCAGGGACAAAAAAACGGCATGGAACTTGCGGGGCCCCTACTATGGTCCTTAAAAATAGGAGGCCCTCAAAACCCATTGTCAAGCACTCATGCATGTGGAATTTTAGGTTGCCCCTAAGTTAGTTTTTCCTGATTGGAACACCCATCACCGTCTTCTTCTCCGATCTGCGCCACTTCCCCAACCGCGCCAGTGTTTGCACTACTAGAAATATCCACTTCTATGACAAAAATCTTAATGACGAATCCGAAACCATCATAGAACATTGTTTCTTATGACGAATATTTATGTTTCATCATAGATCAGTGGTGACAATCCTCCAACCCTCGTTATCTATGATGAAATCAGATATCGTCACAAGAAACATCATAGAAGAGCATAGTGTTTCATCATAGATCACTCGCGCGACTCATATGTGACGATCCTCTTTAGAACTGTGATGACCAGGGCTTAGCCATTGAACTAATTACACATCTGTGACGAAGTTTTTGAACTGTAACGAACGACACTTTGTCATAAATCTCCACACTATCCTTTCTCCATCCGATGTGTGCCTATGGGACCTGCAGTTATTCATCCGTGACGCTTGCAATTCATCGTAAAGTCTTCCACTCGGTCATTTCTCCATCCAACGTATACCTGTGGGACCATCCGACGTGTACCTGTGGGACCTGTAGTTACGCATCCATGATGCTTGCAATTCATCATAAAAGTCTCCGCTCGATCCTTTTTCCATCCGACATGTACCTATGGGACCCTTCTCCATTCGACCAGTGGGACCCGATGGCTTACGTGTCACGTGTATTTTTAGAACCGTTCTCCATCTCCTTACTACCCGTGGGACCCGACGGTTTGTGTGTCAAGTGTACCTGTGGGACCATCTGACCTTTAGGACCCGACGGCTTACGTGTCACGTGTACCTATTGGACCTTTCTCCATCTCCATCCGACTTGTGGGACCCAACGGCTTGCATGTCACTTGTTGCCGCCGGGGTTTAATAAATTCAAACTAAAAAAAACATGAGACCTAGGAGTCGAACCCGGGACCCAGATCAAGGAATAGATCGTCTTCACCATTGCGCTAGACACCTGATTATGTTGACATGTCTTTGGAGTCCTAATAGTAGTATATGTTCTCTGTGTGGATAGGTTGACTTATATGTTGGATGTATCCCCTGCAAGTGAAAACAAATCTGTGCCTGTTGGACTTGCGGCGGCAGCGGCAGTGGAGCATCCCCGGTGTGCAGTGGTGGCTCAAGCATCCTTTTGGAGGCTAGGCGGTGGGTCTTCCTGGTGGAGCGTGGCGGCATTGGCGTCCATGTCCGTCGTGTGCCACAGCAGAGGCGACCAATCCGATCCGTAGGTCTCCTTTCTCGCCTTTTCCTGCTCGCTTCACTGTTTTGGTCCTTGCTTGAACATGAGGTATACAAGAAACATTGTAGCATTGTAGATCTGGTTAGGCCAATGCTGATGAAAAGAACTAGGAGGTGGTATTGGTTGGTTTTTTGCTGGTGTCTTGGTTTTCTGCATATGTTCAGTGTTCTTACTGTAAATGCCTCTATGCAACTAGGCTTGTTAATTGTCAAGTGCTTGCTTGATTATACCTATCTGTCTAGACAAACATATAGACCCTTCACTTCTGCCTTAAATTATTTTTTCTATCTAGTGCTTGCTTGATTCTACATTTCTGTTTCATATGCTCCAGTGTCACTAGTGAGTCCTTATGGTATTTTGAACTTGTAACATATCTGAGGCCATATTTCTATGCCAATGATGTCTACATGGTTGTTTGATGTATTAGGATGTAGCTCATATGTTTGCTTTCTGTGTCTTCTCCTTGTTGACAACCAAGTTATCCATTTGGTTCCAAACAAGAGGAAGGCATCAAAAGCAAATCAATGCTTTTGTCCATCATTCACATCACTGAGGCCAATAATGTTTAAGCTGCACATGTTGCAACTGATGCCAATGATGATCACTACCACTTGTTCACTGACATTCTACTTGTGAAAACTGAGGAAGCACAATTAACTGCTGAAATTGTAATAGTTATAGCTCCATTAACTGCTACTCTAATTTGAGTTATATATATCTATGTGGTGCTACTCTAAATTTACATGAGGTCATACCATGAAAATTATTAATGGTTGTTAAAGTTGCACTTTGGTATGAGTTGTGGACTTCACTGATGGATCTTTGTTGGATTATTTTCCTCTTCAGTGATCTCATTACTGAGGAAGCTCTCATCGTACTACACAATGATGAAATGGAGGAGGCCCCCAACAAGAGGAACGCATTGGCTAGCCTCACGAAGGATGTCATTTTCGAGATCCTCCGCCGCCTCCCTACCCACTCCTTGTTCTGCTGCAAATGTGTCTATTGCTCCTGGAAAAACCTCATCTCGGACCCCAACAACCATAAGAAGCTACCCCAGACTATGGTCGGCTTCTTCTACGACAGTGAGAACGGCAATTGAAACTTCACCAGCGTCGTCCATGGTGTACGCGCTCGCTCCTTGTAATTCTTGCCCTTCAAGATTGAAAATGTAGCTATCTCAGATTGTTGCAATGGCCTCATCCTATTTTGGTGCCTTCGGGCTGATGGATACTGCTATGTCATCTGTAATCCAATGACCCAAAAGTTTAAAATTCTACCGCCTAGCACCCATGATGCTGGTCATGCTGTTGGTGAGGATCGCTTGGTGTTCAATCCGACAACCTTCTCACATTTTTATGTGATTGAATATGTGGATGTCAACACTGTGTGCACAGGTGTGGAGATCTACTCATCTCAAACTACAGCATGGGGTGAGCATACTGATGTGACATTTATAGACAACCAAGTGTGTTTCTTAACGGTTGTCTGCACATTATGGGGCACTCTTGGGAGTACTCTAAGATACTTGCTGTGGATATCGAGAGAAACACATAGAGGAAAATTGATAGACCTAGTGGTCTTCACCACTCCATACATCAAGCTCAGGGTCACTTGTGTGTATGTACTGTTGATGGTCCCAATGATTCCAAGCATTCAATCTGGATCGTTGAAGACTATGGTATTGATAATTGGACATTGAAGCATACGGTCACCACGTGGATCCTGTTTGGAAGGATTAATATTAGATTTGGTTACCTAGATTTTGTTAACAAGGACATAGTGATCACAGTTTACCTAGAATAGAATTTGATTCTCTTTGCTAGGGAGGATGGAACAATCATCGCATATAACATGGACCGCAAAAAAGTTCATGTAATCCCTGTCCATGTCTTTCGGTATGGTAGACGTACCATTAAAAAAGAGTTCATCTGTAGACCATACTATCTTCTTTATGTTCCCTTGTTCTTGGATTCATTAGCAGAGCAGTAAATAAAGCTGCATTTGATGTATCTCTCTGTCATGCATTTTAAATGGACCAATGTTGTTTGCTTGTCTATGGACATGTTAATTTCCTCAATGATGGATGCTATTGTCATTATTTCCGCTAAACTAGTGTGCCATCTTTGTTTTGTTTGCAAATTGAACTATTTATTTGGTGCGCACATGTGTTACGGTGGTGTTACAGCTCCCATCGCCATTTCATCTGTTAATTTAGTTGTAGTAGAATACTTATATTGATTTCTAATGTCATGGGTACTTGGGTATGCTGATGAGGGCACTCCAAAATACACAAAAATGACACGTCCAACGCACTACAATGCACCCGCCATATTGTACTACTAGGCTATGCTACTATTAAGTTAGCCAAACTTAAAATCGTAAGCGACACAGTAACAAGCATCATAGGAAGACCAGGAAAACTTTGGAGGATACTATCAGACGTGTTCAAATGTATAGAGGTTGGACTTTCTTGCATGTGTAATAATATTTCAACACCAATGGCTCCTCTGCTCTGCATTAGACTGAGGCTAGACTTGCTCCTCGCTACAAGGTTCTTGCAAGTTCAATAAAGATTGACAAAGACACCAAGGCAACAAAAAAAACAAACAAAAACCAAACAACCTGAGCTACACCACGCTCAATAGTTTGTAAGTGCAAGACTTGTTCCTGGTGCTAAAATTGTAATGGTTCTATCGAGGCCCCCGCCGGGGAGTGCTCCCTGCAATGAGCATCGATGCGATCAGGCAATGTCCACATGAATAGCAAGGAGCGGCCATCAGGCCAATAGAGAATCCTTACCTGCCACCTACGGGAAGCCTTAGGGCGGAGTGTCTCTTCTAGGGAGCTCCCACCCTGAGAGAGCTAGAGCAGGGGCGCTTCCCGATAGCCTAGGAGGTGGGCGATTCCCCTCTAGGTGGGCTTGGGGGCTCGCCCCCCTGGTGGTGGGAGACACGCTCCCAGAAGTGGCCTCTGCCTCCTCAACCCTAGGGTTGGGGAGAATAAAGACTGCCCTAGAAATAGGAGATCGTTGCGCCTCGGATCGAACACGAAAAATATGGCTGGTCCATCGTCAACCACCGGCTACCCTGACAAGGACCCAACCACCATTCATGCCACCCTAGTCACTAACTACTCCAGGAGGTGGCCATTCGCCACCATGGACTGATCCCCCAACCCAATGTACTCCCACATCGGAACTAGCATCGCCTTCAAGGGGAGGACCCGGTGAAACAAGAACACCTAGAGCACTGTCTGGCTGGTCAGCCTAGCATCATTCAAGGCAGTAATCCAGTTCACAAGCCCTCAACGACCTCGAAGGCATGCCCTTCCGGGGTGCTCTTCCAAGATGGCGGTGCCATCGGCCCCAGACGGTCGGCAGAGTAGGCCGGGAGAGATCCGGAGGGGTCAGAGAGGTAGAAACACTTCCAATGCCACAACTTCAGATTATTACATAGCTAGATGGCAGCAGCGCCGATCTGCTACACAGACCCATTGCTGTCCTTATTCAGGGACTGTCGAAAGATCCGACGCCACAAGTCAAAGTGGAGCTCGATCCCCAAATGGCACTGGCAGAAGGTGACGAACACCATGAGTTGTACCACCCCATGTGGTGTTGGATCATGGAGCCATAGCCTAAAGTAGCGAAGGATCCTCCCCACAAATGGATGCATGGGGACCCCAAGCCCGACGAGGTGGGAGGAGACGAAGGAGATGACCTGTGACTCCCCCGACACGAGTTCCACCGCCTCTGGATCCAATAGATCCCATCCAAAAGGAGGGAGGATCAGCTATGCTCGGGCCACTTCCAGCATCTCGCCCTCGGCCTTTGAGATGCCCCACTTTGCCATTGCGAGGTGACCAGGAAGCGGCACAAGCGAGCTTGGTTGGGTGCAAGAAGAGAACGACGAGGGGGTCGTAGTAGAAGGTATGACCACACTCATTTCCGTCCTGCCTTTTCCATAACCCGAGCACACAAGAGTGAACGTAGGACGGGAATCAAGAGCATCTCCCACTCCGCACACCCCTTCTCACAAGACTTGAGGGGATTTGACTCCCCTCGGGCCCACCGGATGCCTTCAATGGCTCGGATCCGCACACGCCAAGTGTCGTGGCCTCTCCTCCGCCAGATCTGGTTCACATGGCCCGACGTCCCATCTCCTAGACAAAGTGGGATGGCACAGGAGCGCCCACCATATCTCTTCCAACAGGCGCAGCGGCCCAGGCATCATCCACCGCCTGCATAAAGCATTAGCAGGAGGGATGCATCTAGAAGCCACCTCTCCTACTGGCAAGGAGGCCTCATAATGGCCACGGGGGCTTCGCCAACTCCTCAGATGGAGAAAGCCCGCCCTCGTGATCAACGGGCGCCTAGGAGGTGCACGCCCAAAACCAACCTAGTCTTCGGAGTTGGGTCAGGAGCCACTGAGCGGCGGGCCCAATGAGGGTCCCCCATCCGAGCTTGGCGTGCTCCCTATGCCCTAACCTATGTCCACAGAAGGTTGGCCCCATAAGGCTAGCCCAAGAGGATCGAGGCCTGCTACCAAAGCCCTAGAAGAGCATGGCGTGCCGGGTGATCAGTTGGCCCCAAGCCAGAGCCCAGACGCTCTTGGTCACTCGACCCACGATTGGCTCCAACCAAAAAGGTGGGTGCCCCAGGGCCCAAGGTCATCAACTCCCAGATGAGTTAGCCGAGCCCTCACTCGGGCCTCAGACATGCACGACATAGGACTACAAAGGGGTCAACACCACCATCACTCGCCCCTGATAGCTGAGCACCCCCAACATGCTTGGGAACAACTCCCCACGTAGGTCATCGCTCTCTCGCCAGTGGAAGCCATCCCCGCCATGGCTGGATCAGTCACTAGAAGATCGAATTCAGCCCTTCATCGCCATCACGTACCAGGCCAAGTGAGGCCATGAAGGGCTCGGGGGCTCCAGATGAGATCCTAACATATAGGTTTGTTAAGCCTTGGGATCAATGGTTCCCGAACGAGAGACACCCCAACCGACCCTTCTAGGATCGCCGGGGCCTTGGGGGCTATACCCATCAGGTACGCTCGCGAGCACCCTCCAACTAAGGAATCAGGCCGAGCCCGAGCACGCCTGCCGCCTCTGCTCAGGGCTCGAGGGCTCACCCGAGCCACAAGCTCCCGATCGACGAGAGCCTAGACTTGACCCTTGGTTCTTTCCTGGCCTCCAATGTCAGCCAAGGCTTGGGTGCAAGAAGACACGCCCCAAGCCACTAAGGCTTGGGGGCTCCTAGGCGTTACCTCTTGGGTGCGGCTTTGCCGACCGCTCCCCTGATAGGGTCACGCATGGAGTGTGACATAAGAAGACAAACTCCTCTATGGCCTCCAAGAGCTCAGGGGCTTCTGGGCCCATGCGTTAGCCCCTGGAGTCGACTTCCTTCGCCACTAGGAAGACTCCAGAAGGTGCACTTGGGGGAGGCCGGTCCAAGCCGACACAGCCTAACACGCAGAGTGTTAGAACAGAGCAACCGGATGACGCCCAAGGCTTCTTTGGCTCCATGACACCGCAACGGTCCACCGAGCACCGCTGCAAGACCCTCTTGGACTCTGGCGCATGTAGACCATAGACTCATCCCCCAAAACCGCCATATATCCAACCTGCCTAGGAATATAAGGGGATGTCGGATCCTAGGGGGGAGGATGATTTGAGACAGATCATTCCATTCCTCATCGATCCATGGCTGCTCAGCACCGAGAGCAGGGCAACCTAGAGAGGGGCACCGAGCGATCCTCCACCGCACCTGTCGTCTTCCTCCTCTCCGATGAGGGGAAGGCTCTACCGGTGGCAAGGCAACCTTAGGATTAGCACCGAGCTAACCCCCTACCAAACCTCTTGTACACTCTGTTGTAACCCCCCGATTTTGGGTGCTCTTGAGTATAAGGATCATCAGCTGCTAGATGTAGGGCATCGACCGGCCTGAACTAGGATAAACCGTTGTGTCCCCTTTTTACGATTCTGGTGTTCCTCAGTCCACCCGAGCCACCGGAGACACGTACTCTGACTCCAACTCGAACAACAATGCTTGTCGTGGTTTCGACCCCGTGACACAAACCCATCTCCTGGCGCAGGCCCTCTAGACCATTCCCATAATAGGCCCTTCGTGGTCTAGTGTCTCGACATGGTTGGCAAATTCAAGAAGGTGCTCGGGGGCTTCAACCACCTCTTAGTTGCTATCAACAAGTTCCGCAAATGGGTCAAGGCTGGCTGTTCTTGAACATCAAGTTGGAGCGTGCGGCAATGTTCATCCAGGACATCATCCATTGGTTTCGGGTCCCCAATCGCATTATCACTAACAATGGCACCCAGTTCACATGACACAAGTTCCTCAATTTCTGCGACGTGTGGCACATTCAGGTGGATTGGGCATCGGTGTACCACCCTAAGTCCTATGGCCAGGGGGAGCAGGCAAATGGGCTGATCCTCTAGGGGATCAGGACCCACATTTACGATGAGCTCAAGACGTGTGCCAGGAAATGGTTGGAACAACTCCCGTCACTGCTGTGGAGTCTGAGGATGAGCATGAACTAATCGACTGGCTGTACGCCATTCTTCCTCATCTACCGTGCCGAAGCAGCCATCCCATCTGACCTCAACTTCGAGTTCCCAAGGATCTAGGCCTACAATAAGGATCAAGCTAGGGAACAGTGTCGGGACATCGTTGACACACTAGAAGAGATTAGGAATGTTGTCATTGTATGATCGGCGAGCTACCAGCAGGGCCTCAGATTCTATCACGCGAGGTGCATCTGTGAGTGCTCTTTTGTCACAGGTGACCTGGTCCTCCGGCGGGCAACACCATCGAAGAAGACGCACAAGCTGTCCTCCCCATGGGAAGGCCTATTCAGAATGTCCACAGTAATCCGTTCAGGGGCCTACAAGATCAGCAACCTTCAAGGGGAAGAACACATCAATGCCTAGAGCATCAAACAACTACGTCATTTCTATCCCTAGCTCGTTCTTTCCGTTCAAGGCGTTTTTTCGTTATACTACCCCCTTGATAGGATGCTCTGTTCCAAAAAATGAGTAGGGCAAAACCCCTCAAATGGAGGCTCTGCCGAGGGTTCTAAGATTGGTTGAATGAGGCTTCAAATTCGCCTAAAGCAAATAAAGTGTGAGGGATGTTCGCGGGCGGGCACGAGCAGCTTGAACTAGGTGCCCCTAGGCAGACCAGCCCCCCGACGAACAATGTCCGAGTACCGACTTGGAGCCGCTTGTGGTAACCCATCGAGGGAGGCAACGAGCCCTTGAGCTTGGTCGAACGAGCTCGGGAACCGAGCAAGTGGCTCGGTTGGGAAACCGAGAATTGCCCACCAGGGCAAAAGACCAAGAACCAATCAGCCTTTGTCATTTGATGTCTGGTATAGGCAAGAGTGATATTGGGGATAAGATTATGTAGTCTGTTCAAGTAGAAGTATTTTAGCAATTGAGCTGTTATCACTACTATAGAACTGACATTTACTGTGGATCCATCACTGCCTATTGTTTTTTATCCGACAGTGATATATAGAGTATCACTTATGGTTCGTGGCTTAGAATCGACAGTGATATTCAAGCTATGAAGTGGCAGTGATAGGTCCATCAAACACTGCCAGTTCAAACGGCTTGAACCGTATGTAATAACTGTTTTGCTCATAAAAAATGGAACTTTTTAAATGAGATTGGATTTATAAGGTAAACTTTATATCAAAATTGTAGAGTTTAAAATGATCTAAAACTTTGTAGTTGATAACTTTTTAATTTGAGATGTTTCACTATTCTTATTCAATATAATTTCTCATACCAGATTTAACATGATTAACAATATCGAATGGAGAAAAGGTAAACATCAAAGTTGTAATACTCGATGAGGTCTATAACTTTGCAGTTAACAACTTTTTTATTTTAGATTGCTTTGAGTGTGAAATATATATAATATAAGATTAAAAAATGCGTAGTTAAAAGAATAGCGTCAGCCGGTACGTGCATATGCGAGGAAACGTGTAACGGGATCTCAAGTTTAAATCCTGAGAAACACATATTTTCTCTGTTTTTCATTGCAACACACGTACATATTTGCTAGTATATACATATTTTTGGGTGCTGTGTCCATTTTGTGCATACATATCTGATCAGACGGAGCTTCGTTCAGGCCTTCATGTCATAGTTGACGTACCACTGAACTTTCCTGCCTCCGAGCCGCAAGCAGAGCTTCCTACACCACCAAAGAAACACAAGACATTACCACCGAGGAAACACAAATGGAGGGCATCGTTGAGCAAACACAAGATATTAAGGACAAAAATGAGTCCACGCCCACAAGCCACAAGTTACCGTCTCATGTTGGAGCTCCGAAAATACATCCTGCTCTGCTGGCCTCGCTGGTGGCGACGGTGACGTACGCCGCTGGGTTCAGCCCACCGGGGGATGTCTGGAAGGACACCACTGCTGGCCACATCGGTGGCGACTCCATCATCCGGAACACCAACTACAAACGCTACATGATCTTCTACTATTGCAACTCCACCGCGTTTGCTGCGTCACTCGTGATCAATGTCCTCGTCCTCAGCCTCAGCCTCGCCTCTCTGGACAAGAAGGACAACAACTCCTACTCCAAAATAAGCCTGCGAATAATGATGTACAAGAACAGCCCCACAATCACCGTCCAGATGCTGCAGGCGGTCATGGTGTTGGACCTGCTCAGCCTCATGGGAGCCTACGTTGCTGGCACGTCCCGGCCGGGACACGTTCACCACCGTCTACTCCCAGCTATTGGCAAGCTTCTTCTTCGTCGACCTCGTCATTTCTTGGTACTTCACCGGCTCCTGCAGGTCTGGCTCCGCAAGTGTTTCAGAACGCCAAGTCGAAGAAGGGTGGAAAGTGCAAGTTCGGTTCCGAAAGGTGCTGATGCTTCTAGCGACGTTCGCTGTGAGCATCACGTACTTGGCCGGGCTGAGTACTCCAGGGGGCTTCTGGGACAGCACCGGGGCCAGCCACCGCCCGGGCGACCCTATCCTCAAGGATCATCACAACACGCGTCTGGCAGTGTTCTTCGGCTTCAACACCATGGCATTCGTCGCGTCCCTGCTCATCATCGTTAAACTTCTGGACAGTCAGCTCCGCGAGAAGAAGACCTACGGGTTCATCGTTGTCATGCTCGTCAGCCTCATCGGCGCGTACAATGCCGGCAGCTGCAGGCAGACCAACACGACCGTCTACATGTTCACTCTGATTCCTGCCGTTCTGGCGTACTTTGCGTTCCTCAGCTTCGTCGCAGATCACATCCACGCCAAATGGAAAGCAATAATAATTTTTTGCAGGTAATACGTAATATCCTCTGCAAATAATGAGTCTTAAACATGTTCATATATTATAGTTAAAAAGTAGTTTTAATATATTTTCTCTCCAACTTAAACCAGCAAGAAGCAATCTGCGCATGGGCAAGAGTCAACAGACAAGGAGAAAGCAGCGAACAAGGCTCAGTCTCTTGTCTGCTCGCCACTCTGGCGGCGGCAGTCACCTACCACGCGGCGCTGGACCCGCCGGGTGGCGTCTGGCAGGACAACAGTGGAGGCCACACGGCCGGCAACCCAATCCTCCTCACGACGAATGCTCCGCGGTACAAGGTTTTTTTCTACTGCAACTCGGTGTCCCTGGTGGCGTCCCTTGTCGTCATCGTCTTGGTCCAGATGAAGCTTCTGCTCAAGCAACACATGCTGAACGCTGTCATGTTGCTGGACCTGATCGGCCTCATCGGTGACTACGTGGCTGGGAGCACCCGGGACGTGTCAACCTCGGTCTATACCATGGCGTTGCCTGGCGCCATCCTTGTCTACGTGGTTATTCATGTCGTCTTATTCACGTCGGACAATCACACGCACACAAGGACCGAGAGCGACGAGATAAAGGAGGAGTTTGTGGAGAAGACGCGCAAGCGGTTGCTCCTCTTCGCAATCTTGGCGGCAACAATCACTTACCAAACCGGCCTCACTCCCCCAGGTGGATTCCTGCTCCAGGACGACCAGGCCGGGCACCATGCCGCAACCCGGTCCTCCTGTACAACTTCCGGCACCGGTACATGGCCTTCTTCTACTGCAATTCGGTGAGCTTCATGCTGTCCATTTCCCTCATCGTCATCCTCCTCAAACCCAACCTGTACAGGCCAGCCATACGAAGCCACGCGCTATTCGTATGCATGGTGACAGGCTTGTTTGGCCTCATGGGTGCATATGCCGTCGGATAGCAGTGGTCATTTCCTTCATAGTCCTACTATCCCTGGTATTTTGGTTCACCAGCAATAGCAAAAATATTACTACTACAGAATTATTAGGAGCAGGAATGGAGAAGAACACACAAGATGAGGAGGTCATCAAGGAAAAGAGAATACATGCCAAGCGCAAATACCTCAAGTTGCTTGGAATCCTAGTAGCAAGTGTCAGCTACAAGGCTGGCCTTGAACCGCCAGGCGGCTTTTGGAAACGAGGCCGGCAACCTGATCATGCATGACATTAGGAGGCCCCGGTACCTTGCTTTCTTCTACAGCAACTCCATTTCGTTCGTGGCATCCATTGCAGTCATCTTGCTGCTACTGGTACCGGAGAAGCTACTTGGCAAACACAAGGCATGGCTTAGGAGGTGGCTTGTGGTGATGAACACAACAATTGTCCTCGATTTGCTTGGCCTCCTCGTTGCCTACGGGGCCGGGTCAAACAGATAAGCAAAGACGTCTGTATATTTCTTCTTACTGGTCATGACCATGCCGGTCTTAGTGGTGACAGTATGTATTGCAATCCATCGCCTTCTGTCCATAATCAGAAAGAGAAGCCAGAGCACGCAAGAAAGTAATCAGGTGCAGGAAAGCCCGCCAGTGTGATTCGACTATCAGTATCCTCTCCAGCTCTGTTCTTGTTGTATAAAGTGTAAACCAGCTGAAACCAAGTCAATTGCTCCTCTCCTCTAGTCCATTTATTTGGCAAACTGGCCATGTATGACAACAGAGCCACCAGATTATCATTGTAACTGTACTCTATCTATTATAGTGTTTCTATGTCTCTCTTAATTCTTTAACTACTGGACCATCCATGATGCTGAACGGGCAATTGCTGGGAAGAGTAGCGGTGAATGTTACCAGAGGCCGGCAACCCGGTCATGCATGACGCAACAGGAAGGTCCGGGACCTCGGTTTCTTGTACAGCAACTCCACTTCGTTCATGGCATCTATTGTCATAATTTTAAAAGAGATAACAACTACAAATTTGATTATGTATAAATTTAGGTCCTGCGACTAATTAGAATTGATTATCACTGCTTTCTCTCGTGTATCCGGGTAGTTAGGATGAGGTGGACGAAATAATAGAATGAAGTTTTGACACTTTATATCTTTATTATATAAAAGAAGTCATTACGTTTGTTACGAGAGTTTAGAAACTATGAGATAATTGAAAAAAAAAAGCATGCGCTTTAGGACAATAAATTGAACCAAACCTTAGTTTATATACTGCAGACCTAGTTTACATTATATTGGTCGCCCCAATATAAACATCGCATATATGCAATAAGCCTACCAAGCTCGCGTCGACCAAGACGCACGCAAATGAGGGGCCTCTTTCCTTATCAAATTATAACAGAATAAAAAAAAAGAGCCTCTGTGATGAAGCAGAAGAACAATCCATTCAGACGCAATATTTGTACATATAAGCGTCTCATCCAAGCAATGAATACACGATGATCTTTGTAAGCCAGAGCAACGTAACTATTCTCTCCAGCGACAGATATTTCCACTCCAAAGCAGAAAAGCGGCAGCGATCGACACCACGCGCCGTAGGCCTCGGGCCTCGGGCCTGGGCCTTCCGCACGTGGGGGCCGTGGGGGCACTCATCTTCCTCGACGCCAGTCCCACGCCGAGCGTCGCGAGCAGCGCGGCCACGTCATGCGTGCCCGTGGCCGGCCAGCTCTAGACTCCCTCCGGCCATCCTCGCCGCCATGCTGCTCCTCACGGGCAGGGCAGCCGGCCGCCGACATGGCCTAAGGCCACGGGCCGCATCTGGCGACCCTGAGGTGCCCTGGGCCGTGCGAAGCCCGCCCACCTGCATCTTGATGCCAGCAAAGCCGGATTGGGCCAAATCGGCTAGACTCCCCTTCGTGGTGTGTTACGTGTACCATTAAAGGAGTGATGAAGGTACGAATTGAGGGAAAGGGAGGGGGTTAACTGTAAAGACATGAGAGAGAAATGAAATGAATAGTACAAACTGGCGTGGGAATTACACAGAGTCCAGGGTTCCTAATGCAAGTATGTCTATTGCCTTTTTTTTTCCCCCCTAGAAATGAGCAAAAACAGTTGTGAAATTGTAAAACACATATAACATCAAAAGTGTGTCTAAAATTAGTGAATCAAATTTTGTTAGATTCCTATCCATCAGATCTACATCATGGAAGTGATAAATCTTAGGTTACATAATGTATGATTTTCTGTATATCGCCCTTGTCGCTGCTTTTCTTCTCTGAGCATGCGCGTTGCAATCACATCCTTGAGCGGTCAATAGAAATATAATTGAATAACAATCCAATAACTTTGAGAATTAGTTGTGCACACCTTATATGGGTACACAGCACTTGGATCTGGACAAGCCACTGATTGATACAGTACTCAAGTACTTCAACATCCTTGGAATGATATTTTGAGGAAATGTTTGAACTGTATATTGTGCTTTGTCTGTGAATATTAATCATGAAAACTTAGTGCAACTTTAAAATCCTAATATATCAGTAATGGATGATCTCTTAGTTCAATCTTTCATTGTAAATTTAAGGACTAACTCCAAGAAACAAACTGCACTAAACCTTTTGCAATAAATATTAGTACTATTTATAAACTTGGTAAAATTTATTATTTAAATCAATTACTAATACAAAGGTAAGACACAAATGATAGGCTACCACACTCCAAGGATAACGCGGCAAAGCCACACCATGTTTGTCTAGTAATAATAAAATTAATTAACTGGAACCATGAAACCAGAGAGAGTAGTTAACTTTGGCATTTAAATATATATATATATATATATATATATATATATATATATATATAAAAGTTGCCCAAAGAATAACTTATTCTGTGGCCACTTTGAGTTACGATAGTTACTATGCTAATTTACGAGATTATAGTAACTCCTTACTGAGTGATTTATTATAACATTAAGGTAAATATCACCGTGAGTTGCAGTAACACGAGTATCGTAAATACATATTCATGTTATCGTAAATTGGTACAAACATTATCGTAAATCAAAGTGCCGATAGAATAAGTTATTCTATGGCCAGCTGCAGAATAGTCTTACCCCACACACACACACACATACACATGGTTTCTATATATATATATATATATATATATATATATATATATATATATAGACACACACACAGATATGGGCCTTCGGCCAGAACAACCATGGTCCTAGTCTTGGCCCAACAATCGTCCGAATACACCCTTATAAGTCTATGGCGCAATCCAATCTATTTTTCTGTGGGCTGATCTACCAACCTTGAAGATGGAGTAGTGGAAGTAATGGTGATGCAAATGTGTTGTGGGTAGTTGGGACATTGAGCATTCACGTTGAATTTTGACAGCCAGTAGACCAATCGATCGTTTGGGGCCGGCAGCCATAACACGTATCTTATTTGGCTCGACTTTCAATACGCTCGCATCTATAGTTCAACCATTAGTGCTAAGAGCTTTCATCCGCTGGTTCGATCCCTTTTCAGGCCTCTTTATGGATCCAACCGGTCGTGGAATTTATCACTGTCGCCTATTTAATAAACGACGGTGATACTGGCGAAGGGATCACTCGATCTGTAGCAGTGTTAATATCCTCTAAAGTCATTACTAGTCAAGTACTTTTATATCCTCTAACGGGCATTAATAGAAACTAGCCACTATGCCCGCGCTTCGCTGCGGGTGATCTGCTTGATATATCAAACCTTGGGGATCATGTATACGTGTTACTCAAAAGTATCTCAACGGAAGCTATAGCTAATTAATTTTTTCCCCTACCATGTTGTGGAAGATGATCTTCTTGGTATATATCAAATCTTAGAGATCATATGTATGTTGTACTAAAAAAAATATCTCAATAGAAGCTAATATGTATTTTCCAGTATGGTGTTATGTAAGGGCGATAGAGTTTGGCATCCATTACACAATACCTATTCTAGGTCACTAAATAAAATCGCTGGCATATTGGTGTAGAGAAATGGCATATTGGCGTAGAGAAATGTTTGCTCAAGTCGAATTCAAACAACCAACATCACTAAACTCAAAGCACAACACCATGTGGGATTACATTATAGGTGGAAATAATAAACACTACAATGAGGGTTCTTGAGGGGCCCATGTGTCCACTTAGATCATTCTTCGTAGCTTGAGAAATCTTCTAGGAGGGCGGAAGGAGAGCAGACTCCATCTCCTGGTGGTGCCTGAGTCAGCGGGAGAATCTCTTCTCCATCGACTGACCCTATCTCGGAAATTCCATGGGAGGCCTCGGTTGGTGGAGGCATGGGCGGCGTGTCCACAATCTTCCCTTGGATTTCTTCCATGGTTGCAACTGGGATTCCATCTAGTAGTAGGCATTCTCTCCCTTGTAGAATGAGGGTCCTTCTCTTGGCCCTAGTGACAAGGTAGATATTCTTCAATTGCTGAGTGTGGCGGTCTTTGGCCTGTTTGAAGGCTTCAATTGTTATAGCCTCATGGCTCTCCGCTCTAGCTGCCTACGCCTTAGCCTCCGCAAGCTGCACTTGCAGGTTTCTTACTTGGTTCTCGGCCTCCTCTGCCCTACGAATGCACTTCTTCAAATGGGTGGCATGCCTATCATATTGCTTATCTAGGGAAAGCAGGTAGGTAGACATGAACACCATAGTTGGGTCACTTTCATGTAATTCAGGGCCTTCGAGGGTCCTCATTCAGGCTACCCACATAGGATTGTCTCTTGTTAAAGAGGGGAAGAATCTCATGGGTGTACGACATATTGGCCTCTCATAAATCTGGCATAGGTATCTCAAAGCTTTGTAAGTGTCCTCGAACCAAAACCCTATAGTAGAAACCACCCACGGCCCTATGTTGGGGAAATCTTTACTTTCTCCAACATAGATGATGACCTCGCACCGCTCTGTGCCATACTCCTCATATTCTCTACCTACATACTCTGGGTGATCAAAAAGACCTATCCTGGACATGGTGGCATATAGGAGCTTGGGAAAACCATCTTTGTTCAAGCAGTAGCTAGTGGTCCACTCTTCATCTGCCATCTGCAAGGAAAAGGAGGGTAAGTCATTTTTGTAATATATAGGAGAGGGTAAGATTTCATAAAGATGGTCATGGTTTTCTCACCTTGCTAAGGACACTGGCAAAGAAATGAGGAGAGATGGATGATACTCGATGGGAAGGAAGTTGAGCTAGGATGTGTTACCTCTTGAGATATGGAAGACCTCTGAGGTACCAAATTTTATAGCTAGAAGGATGGAGTTGTATCGAGTAGCGCAAGAACCGCATTTAATGCGAGCGACTGTGGCGTCGACACAGGTGATGTCGTGTAGTGCCAAGGGCGGTGGTGAGGTGACATTGTGGCAGTAGTTGTTGGGCACTTCAAGGGCATTCTCCATTATTTCCAGGCACGCGGGTGCCTTTGCGTAGTTCCTGTGGATGCATGCCTAAACAATGGTAGGCACACATGACATGAACGATGGTGAGGTAACACTGTGGCAGTAGTTGTTGCCTGGTTAAGGGTCATTCTCCATTATTCACGGGCATGCGCGTGCCTTTATGCAGGTTGTGTGGGAGTGTGCCAAAACAGTGGTAGGCATAACATGAGCACACAAAGACAACAAAACTAGGCACAATGTTACCTACAATGGAGCATGTCCCTTAAATGTCGAAAGAATGAAATCATCAGAATAGGGCAAAGTAACCTACAATTAGAGATGATAACAAGAGATCTAGCAAGCAAGAGTATGAAAAAATGGAAAGGAGATTGTCGTGACATCCTCGAACTGATTATAGGCAGAACATGACTTTTGCACAAATACATGAGAGGATGGAAAAGTAAAGAAATATGTGCTGGCTTCTGACACTTTAGCTTCTCCTTTGCCGGGTTGCCTCTTCTTTGATTGTCGAGAGGAAGCTCCTTCCATTTGCCACACCTGTGGACCTGTGGATTTGTCCACATACATATGATACATATTATATTGTACTCATACATCTTTGCATTACGTTACTACATACATGTGCATAATTAAGTTTTTTTGCGAAGTGTATCCATGGTAGTACATAAGTAGTTATAGGAATGCCTGCTAGTGTACATTATTTAGTTTGCTAGACCTAGGTTACCAATGCTCACAGCACTTACCCCCATCCCCTCTTCTTGCCCGACTACACCATCGACTCTTCATATACATGGGCTGGTCAACCTAGGGTTTAAAGGGCAAGAAGCACTTTCCCCTCTACCACTCCACCCCATCCCCCCTCACCTCTGTAGGATCAAACTACATCTCGTAGATGTTGTCGATTAAACCGGTGGTAATCATGGGTGCCACTGGCACAGACAAGACGAAGTTATCAATTGACATATCCAAGATGATTGGTGGTGAAGTGATAAATGCAGACAAGATGCAAATGTATGCTGGTCTTGACATCGCAACTAACAAGTCTAGCCAAATGATCATGGTGGTATTCCTCATCACTTAATTGGGGTTATTTCATCAATTGCGGATGATGTGTCTGTACCTTCCTTTCGATCTATTGCAACAACTACTGTAGAGTCTATTGCAAGGCGTGGTCGAGTTCTAGTTCTGGTAGGTGGGTCAAACTCACTTATGCATGGATTTCTTGCTGACCACTTTGATCCCTCCCTTGCCAATCCTTTTTCGATAGCAAAGTATAAGCCAAATTTAAGGTTCAAAGTTGTCTACTTTGGGTCCATACTCATGAGCTGGTTCTTAATGAGTATCGGTGTCGCCGTATTGATGATATGGTTGCTTCTGGCTTAGTTGAGGAACTAAAAGAGTATTTTGATACTACGCTGGCTCATAAGATTAGTAACCACACTGGGCTGGCTAAGGCAATTGGTGTGCGAGAACTAAGCAAATATTTTGGTGGTGGCATGAGTCTTTCTGATTCCATAGATGAGATGAAAGCAAATACAAAAGCCCTTGCAAAATCACAGACTACAAAGATTCACCATATCACTAGTGTTTGGGGCTGGCCTATGTGTGTGGTGGACTCTACAGAAGCCATACACTGCCATCTAAGTGGAGGAGACCATAGTACGGAGGACATATCATGGGAACGCGATGTGAGTTCTCTTGCAATTGCTATTGTGGATAAGTTTTTACATAGCTAACGCCAACGCTGGCTATCCATGTGAGTTCTTGTAAGTAATTAAATAAATTCAATTGAACTATCTTTTAATATATGCGAGTGGTACCATGTTAGTTATAGTATGGGTTATTATTTCCATGACTCGAAAATGTATTGATATTTGATCTGGAAACCTTCCACTTACTACTGCTTGTAGCATGGATGTTAATGGCAATGCTTCATATGGTTATTTGCATATTAGTACCATATACTCCCTTATTCGTTGAAAATTGAAGTACCTAGCTCTATAACACCCTTTCTTCTACCTTGTTGTACCCAACTCTGGAACAACCTAAATTTTGCATTTTTAGGAATATGTTAAATTTGATTTAACTGTGCACTTGAACCTGCAATAATGACAAACTAAAAAAGCAAAATCAAATACAGGTCATAGGAACATGGTGTACCATTCATGTTGCTACATATTTATTTTTGTAATGCTTGTTTTGGGTTTGAAATTAAACTATTTGTTTTTTAGTTGCTTGATGGCTTTGAAATATAAGGAAAGAATATTCTTTTATCCCTCCCTCCCTCTGTTCTTTTCTAGGCCAACCCTGCCGCACGTTTTCTCTCCTGATGCTTGGGAAACCGGCTTTTTTGAGATACTACCTGGGAACCGGCTTTCATTTTTAGATAATGCCTAGGAACCGGTTGAGAAGGCTAACTTTCTCCCTCCTTTTGTTGGCCAAGCATGTAGCAGCAGTCTTGGGCCACCAACTCGTCGCACCTTACTTCTAGGCCTGATAGCCAAGCCGTAGCACAGCAGCCCAACGGCAAGTTGGCACCGAGTGGTGGAGAAGCCAGCTCCCGACACCTATCCACTCCTCTCACTCGCTGCCAGCACAGGGCCACGCCCTCGTCCACTAACAGTTGGACCCCAATAGTCAGTCTCCCTACCCATCTCCTACATCGCACTGTGCCAAGGTTGGCCTCACACTTTTTTCTGTAGTTCATAGATGTTGAACTCTATATATTTAATGTGTATCCTACCTTTTTAATTCTTGTAATATCTACACAAATATATGTAATGTGTCATGTTCGCCAACTCACAACTGCTCCATGTGGATTGGTGGTACCAGTACATAAGGATCTACCCTGGCCACATCTGACTTCTTAGCACAACAGATCTGAAAGCCTCAGCCAAAATGGTGACATTATTCCCAAGGGGTGCTCGAGGACCTATTATAGCTCTCAGCTAAACTTAAGATTCTAGTAGCGAGAGTGCATATGCATGCATGATGCATGCCTCTTCGCACATTTCCAACCATAGTTCAGTCCTGATAAACATAAAAGGGGACAAGAACATGTAAAGACAACATAGGCCCTCACCTTGCCATTTCTTGCATACAAATAGTCCAAAGCAAGATCCCAAACGCAAACACGTAAAGAGGAGAGGACTGTCCTCTACATGCATGCTTATTACATAGAATAAGAGCCACATAACCTGACATAATATGAATATATTAGAGGATATAACACTGCATATGCCGCCTGCTAGTGCCTACTTATAACATACAAAATTTTCCCTATGAGAATTTAGTGAGTAGACTAGAATGCACGCTGGCTAGTGTCTGCGCAATAGAAACAGGAAATTTGACTTGCATGATGAAGCTAACAACAAGGAGTAGGATATAATCTCGGGGCTCCTAGAAGTCTCTTTGGATTTAATTATTCCCAGCATTGGATCTCCTACAAGGGAGCAAGAAATATGTAGTTGTCAGTGAGATTTATTTAGATGAAATAATAATTAAATGATTGTACACATACCTTTCAATTTATTATGGGATTGCCAATTGGGTTGTACTCCTACAACACATTGAACAACTCCCTACCTAGTTCTTCATGCCGAGTTTCTGGTGAATTAGGTCCAATATACATGACTCGTCCAACACTTGAGGCTGGTGGATGCATAGTTGGAGCAAAGGGTCTAAGTGGAAGGATATCACCATAACTTGCACAGATCAGTCCAAGTCACTTCAAAAGATTTATGTGTGCATTAAAAAGCCCATTTTTTTCTAGATGTAGCAGTTGAAATCTAGTGTGTAGAATGTGACACCAGCTTATGTAATGATGTAGTTGGCTATATGTTTCATGGAAAGCCGCATAGTTCATGTCGTTGACATGGATATTCTTCTGTGATATAAAATGGGCAATTGCTACTTCGGAGACATTTTCTTCAGCATCATAATCACACATACAAGGGCTACCATGGAAACACTTAGTAGTCACACCTTGAAAGGTCCTAATATGGCTAGAGGGGGGGGATAAATAGCCTATTTAAAAAATCTACAAGTCAACTAGAGCAATTTGATTAGTATAACAAATAGCGAAATGCAAACTTGCTTTAGCTCTACAAGGGTTGTAAGCCACCTATCCAACAATTCTAGTTGCTATGATCTCTAGACACACAATTTTCTATGTCACTACTCACTAAGAGCTCTCACACTTGCTACACTAAAGAGCTCCACTAGATAAACTTAAAACAACAAAGCAAGCTCTCAATTCTAATTACACTAAAGAGCTTGCTACAACTAGTTTGCGAGAATATAAATGAGTGAGTACGGTGATTATACCGCCGTGTAGAGGAGTGAACCAATCACAAGATGAATACTAAATCAATCACCGGGAGAATACCAAAGGGCAAGAGACAACCAATTTTTCTCCCAAGGTTCACGTGCTTGCCGGCATGCTAGTCCCCGTTGTGTCAACCAACACTTGGTGGTTTGGCGGCTAAGAGGTGTTGCACGAACCTCGTCCACACAATTGGACACTGCAAGAACCTAACCACAAGTGAGATAACTCAATGATATGAGCAATCCACTAGAGTTACCTTTCGGCGCTCCGCTAGGGAAGGCACAAGACCCCTCACAATCACCACGATCGGAGCCGGAGACAATCACCAACCTCCGCTCAATGATCCTCGCTGCTCCAAGCCATCTAGGTGGCAGCAACCACCAAGAGTAACAAGTGAATACTGCAATGAAACACGAATACCAAGTGCCTCTAGATTCAATCACTCAAGTAATGCACTTGGATTCTCTCCCAATCTCACAATGATGATGGATCAATGATGAAGATGAGTGGGAGGGCTTTGGCTAAGCTCACAAGGTTGCTATGTCAATGTAAATGGCCAAGAGAGTGAGCTTGAGCCGGCCATGGGGCTTAAATAGAAGCCCCCACGAAATAGAGCCGTGGGCTCAATTATTGGGCAGACTACGCATCGACTGGATGCGCTGCTCGAGTGCACCGGACGCTGCATCGGACACACCATTCGTGAATACCAGGTGCGTCCAGTAGGTCGACCGGACGTGTTCGGTCCCTCCCAGACCACCACATGTCCAGTTCAAACCAAAGTAGCCGTTGCTGCCCACACTTACATGCGACCGGACGCTCAGACCAGACGTGGAAATACAAATGACCGGACGTAGAGCCGCAGTGTCTAGCCGAGTCCAGAGAGTACCCGAGGCCAATCGGACGCGTCTGTTAGAAACTGACCGGACGCTGAGCCTCAACGTCCGATTGAGTAAAGTAAGCACGAACGGTCGACCGAACGCGTCCGATCAACTGTTTCACCGAACAACATCCGATCAACTGTTCCAGCCAGCGTCCGATCAACTGTTTCACCGAACAACGACTTAGCTGATTTAGACCAGATGCGTCCAGTCGCTGAGTTTGTCATTAATACCAGACGTGTCCGGTCACCATACCAGACGCGTTCGATCACTGTGTGATCAGCGTGGCTAACTCCTTTTGAACTCTATCTTCTTCACCCTTGCTCAAATGTGCCAACCACCAAGTGTATCACCTTGTGCACATGTGTTAGCATATTTTCACAAATATTTTCAAGGGTGTCAGCACTCCACTAGATCCTAAATGCATAAGCAATGAGTTAGAGCATCTAGTGGCACTTTGATAACCGCATTTCACTATGAGTTTCACTCCTCTTAATAGTACGGCTATTGATCCTAAATGTGATCACACTCACTAAGTGTCTCGATCACTAAAACAAAATGGCTCCTACTATTTATACCTTTGCCTTGAGCCTTTTGTTTTTTCTCTTTCTTCTTTTCAAGTCCAAGCACTTGATCATCACCATGGCATCACCATCATCATGTCATGATCTTCATTTGCTTCACCACTTGGAATAGTGCTACCTATCTCATGAACACTTTGATAAACTAGGTTAGCACTTAGGGTTTCATCAATTCACCAAACCAAACTAGAGCTTTCAATCTCCCTCTTTTTTTTAATTGATGACAACCCTTTCGCAAAGATATGAATTGAAATTTAATTGAATCCATGTTGCTTGCCCAAGCATATTTACTATGTGTAAAAGAATATGGACAAGTTTCATGAACTCCAAATAGTAGCAATTGCTCCCCCTACATATGTGCTAAGAGTTTGGATTGAAGCTTGCACATATGCTTAGATAGGAAATATAGGAGACAATTTCTACCAAATGATGCTAAGGTATAAGAGATGGACCTTTGAAGCGTGATACCAACCGAAGTGCACCAATATACCATCTTTAGCACCATTAGTAACTAGACATACATAAAAACTAGAATACCCCATGAGATCAACACTAGAAGTGAGGGTCTAGTTATCATAATGTGAGCATGAGTCTAGTTACTTAACCTATGCATGCTAGTTTTTCATTTCATCATTCAAACCTACAACTAGCATACACCACACAAGCATAGAAATTGAAATTTAAAACTTGTGCCATGCAAGCAAATATATGAAATGCACATTCAAAATGCAACATACAAGTTTATGAGCTTGCTCCCCCTACTTGTGTGCATTTTTTATTGATTCCCTTACAACTTACAATGTCATTTCATTTGTTTGCTCCTCCTATCTTACTATCTTCGTGAATTTCTCTCCCCCATTGTCAACAATTAGCACAAAAATGTGAGCTCAAATTTTAGATAGGTTGGGGTGAAACCATGTGAAGTGAGGATCATTTTCTTAATTTGGTTCAATCTATATCACTAGCAAAAGATATTTAACTCGGTTCGATCTAAGGACAAGCTTCTTCACACCTCCATATAAGGGTTATCTTATACCATGTTGAGTTAAACACTTAGAGCTCATTTTCTAGATCAAACACTAGGTTTACAAGCCCACAAACATACAATAGTGGTACCATACATGCATCAAATTCATTTGATTTTCATGAATGAGCCTAGGACATGATAGGAATGACTAGATGCACTAAGCAAGTCCTTAGCAATGGATGGATGACATGTCAATCAACTTTACCTTGCTTTGCTTGAAGGAGAGGCATGTCATATTATGGGGGGTGCATCAACACATATTGGAGAAGTCAAGTATGTTTAATTCATTCCTTAGTTTGTAAATCCTCTTCTTATCAAGTATGTTGATCTTCGGTGCCCACACTCTAAATGCAAATGTCCCCTTTTTGTTGGTGATCTCTTATGAAATGATGACGGACATCAATATGCTTTGTTCTTGAATATTGAACCAGGTTGTTGGTGAGCTTTACGACACTCTCATTGTCACATAGCAATGGCACTTGCTTGAATTTGATTCCAAAATCACTCAAAGTAGCCTTCATCCAAAGTAATTGAGCACAACAACTACCAGCCGAAATGTACTCCGCTTCGGTGGTTGAAAGTGCTACACTATTTTGCTTCTTTGATGACCAAGACATAAGTGATCTTCCCAATAGTTGACATGTGCCCAATGTGCTCTTTCTCTCAACTTTGCATTCCGCATAATCGGAGTCCGAATATCCAATCAACTCAAATCTTGCTCCTTTGGGATACCACAATCCAACATTTTGTGTATGCTTCAAGTACCTCAATATTCTCTTTGTTGCCTTCAAATGACTTTCTCTTGGTGAGGCTTGAAATCTAGCACACATACATACACTAAACATCATATCCGACCTTGATGCGGTCACATAGAGTAGGCTTCCAATCATAGACCGATATATCTTTTGATCCACCATGTTGCCACTAGCATCACTATCCAAGCTTCCACTTGTTCCCATTGGTGTACTAATAGCTTTAGCATCATTCATTCCAAACTTCTTGATCATGTCCTTGATATACTTGCCTTGACTCACAAATGTGCCATTCTTCATTTGCTTGATTTGAAGACCAAGAAAGTAACTAAGCTCTCCAATCATGGACATCTCAAACTCACTTGCCATCATCTTGCCAAACTCCTCACAAAAATCTTGATTTGTTGACCCAAATATGATATCATCAACATAGATTTGCATTACAAACAAGTCATTTCCAAGCTTCTTAGTGAAGAGAGTGGTGTCAACCTTTCCCATCTTGAATCCCTTAGAGAGTAGGAAATCCTTCAATCTATCATACCATGCTCTAGGTGCTTGTTTCAATCCATACAAAGCCTTTCTCAACTTATAAACATGGTTGGGTTTCTTTTCATCTTCAAAACCGGGAGGTTGCTCAACATACACAAGCTTATTTATGTACCCATTGAGAAATGCACTCTTCACATCCATTTGGTACAACTTGATGTTGTGGGCACAAGCATAGGCTAACAAGATCCTAATTGCTTCCAATCTTGCAACCGGGGCATATGTTTCTCCAAAGTCAAGACCTTCAACTTGAGTGTAACCTTGAGCCACTAATCTTGCTTTGTTCCTTATTACTATCCCATCTTGATCTTGCTTGTTCCGAAAGACCCACTTGGTTCTAATTACATTATGATCCATAGGCCTCTCAACTAACTCCCATACTTAGTTTCTTGTAAAGTTGTTTAGCTCTTCATGCATAGCATTGACCCAATCAACATCCTTCAAAGCTTCATCTATCTTCTTACTTTCAATGGATGACACAAATGAAAAGTGCTCACAAAAAGAAGTCAATCTTGATCTAGTTTGTACACCTCTTAAAATATCATCAATTATAGTGTCCAATGGATGATCTCTTGCAACATTGGTTGGTTGAAGCACTTGCACTTGATTGCTTGCATTTGATTGATCACTTGGTTGAGATGACGAACTAGCCACTTGTTGATCTTGCACTTTGTCATCACTAGTTCTTGCTTGAACTTGATCATGAGAACCACTAGCTTGCACATTTGAGTTAGAAAGCACTTGATTCTTGTCATCTTCAACATCAATCACTTCTCTAGGCCTTATATCACCAATGTACATGTTCTTCATTGCATTGACTAATTGAGTGCCTCTTACATCATTTAGATTCTTATCTTTCTCTTGGGAACCATTTGTTTCATCAAATTCCACATCATGAACCTCCTCAAGAGTACCACTAGCCAAATTCCAAACTCTATATGTCTTGCTAGTAGTGGAGTAACCAAGCAAGAAACCTTCATCATATTTCTTTTCAAACTTGCTCAATCTAGTGCCGGTAGGTTGACCGAACGCGTCTGGTCGCTCCCAGATCGCCACATGTCTAGTTCAAACCAAAGTAGCCATTGCTGCCCACACTTACATGCGACCAGACGCTCAGACCAGACGTAGAGCCGTAGTGTCCAGCCAAGTCTAGAGAGTACCCGAGGCCGATCAGACGCGTTTGTTAGAAACTGATCGAACGCTGAGCCTCAGTGTCCGGTCGAGTCCAGTAAGCACCCATGGTCGACCGGACGCGTCTGGTCACTCTAGACCAGACGCTGCTAGCGTCCGATCAACTGTTTCATTGAACAACGACTTAGCTGATTCACACCGGGTGACCGGACATGTCCGGTCACTGAGTTCGTCGTTAATACCAAACGTGTCCGATCACCATACCGGACATGTCCGATCACTCTGTGACCAGCATGACTAACTCCTTTTTAACTCTATCTTCTTCACCCTTGCTCAAATGTGCCAACCACCATGTGTATCACCTTGTGCACATGTGTTAGCATATTTTAACAAACATTTTCAAGGGTATCAGCACTCCACTAGATCCTAAATGCATATGCAATGAGTTAGAGCATCTAGTAGCACTTTGATAACCGCATTTCACTATGAGTTTCACTCCTCTTAATAGTATGGCTATCGATCCTAAATGTGATCACACTCACTAAGTGTCTCAATCACTAAAACAAAATGGCTCCTACTATTTATACCTTTGCCTTGAGCCTTTTGTTTTTTCTCTTTCTTCTTTTCAAGTCCAAGCACTTGATCATCACCATGGCATCACCATCATCATGTCATGATCTTCATTTGCTTCACCACTTGGAATAGTGCTACCTATCTCATGAACACTTTGATAAATTAGTTTAGCACTTAGGGTTTCATCAATTCACCAAAACCAAACTAGAGCTTTCAATCTCCCCCTTTTTTTAATTGATGACAACCCTTTCGCAAAGATATGAATTGAAATTTAATTGAATCCATGTTGCTTGCCCAAGCATATTTACTATGTGTAAAAGAATATGGACAAGTTTCATGAACTCCAAATGGTAGCAATCGCTCCCCCTACATATGTGCTAAGAGTTTAGATTAAAGCTTGCACATATGCTTAGATAGGAAATATAGGAGACAATTTCTACCAAATGATGCTAAGGTATAAGAGATGGACCTTTGAAGCGTGATACCAACCAGAGTGCACCAATATACCATCCTTAGCACCATTAGTAACTAGACATACATAAAAACTAGAATACCCTTACCATGGTACCACTGTATGCACATTAGTGGAACAAAGGCTAGTTGATGTGGAAGCAGCAAGAGGACCTGAGTGCATACCCTTACCAGGGTACCAGTGTATGCACATTAGTGGAAGCCACTATTTCTTTTTTTGTTGATGTATTCGTGTGATTAGCAAAGCTTGTAGGGATGGATCCAAATCATTTCCACATGGAATGGAATTTGGTTACAACTATTTCACACATTTTACTTCAAATTTGAATTCAAATATGGACCCTGATGGGTACGAATAAATATTAGCACATTGATATTTAACTAAGTTTGAAAATATTGGCATATGGGCCCTGCCAGGTACCAGTTACATATTATTTGAATGGTTTCACCGTTCGTCATGAGTACTTCCTCCGTTTGCTGATAATTGTCATTCTCGCTTCCTGAGAAATAACCTTGACTAATTTTATATAAAAAATATTAATATTTATTGTACATAATTAATATCAATAGATAGATATTGAATCTATTTTCACAATAAATTTATTTGGAGATACAAATTTTACACACATTTTCTACAAATCTAATCAAACTTATGGCACAGAAACAAAAAACAATAGTTATTTCGGGACGGATGGAGTAGTATGGATGGCCATTGCCCATTGGACTCCATCCAACCCTATACCCAAGCACATCAGCTATTCAACTATAGTGACATGAGATTGGAATCCATCCAACCCTATACCCTAGTACACGATACGGCTAGATTAGACATGCCAAGAACGCTTCCACACCTGATGGCTCACTTTCACTTTAGACATTAACTGTTCAACAACAGTGGCATGAAACCCGCTAGATTGGATCCAAGCATGCTTTTGCATGTAATGATTGGCTACAACCTTGATCTTGTGCCATACTGGGGGTTGCCCTTGGCTACATATAAGGAATCACGAGACCAAAGAAAAACTGACAAGGATATAGGACAGAATCCCCAACATGGATGAAAAATGTACTAATGAACAAAGATCTATGTAAGAAGCCACCAGGTAAGGAACGAAGGCATACAAGAACCCTATTTCTTTGTAATTTATCAGACACTGTTGGAAGACAATAAAGCATTTAGTGTGGGTATGGTATAGGTGCAAACCTGTTAAGGTTCAACCACAGGTAATATAATGACTTGGAGTGGATGCCTAATCAAAATGATATGCGCCGTACAAACCTGTAGTCAAGCATTAAATATGGAGGCGTGTTTGAGATGTCAAATCCGGGGTGTACAATGTAACAGGCTATAGGGCACTGGATAGAGTCCAAATGTCCAATGTTCATGTCACTGGTATCGAATAGGTCTTGTGTAAGTTGAGCATGGAACCATGCGACATCTTTGAATCTCTAGAGAGACAATCTGGACAACCATATCTTCCATGAGTTGAACAACTGCAAACAGTCGAATAATAATCTTCCTTGCTTAGACTGGTCTTCTTATTAACGATTGCGTGCTACAAATATTTTATAGTAATAAATGTCGTTGTCAGGTGTTTTATCGGGTATCGGCTAGGGATGGATGCGGACGTCAAGATTTCTAGATATCCGAAAGATCCGATATCCGTATTCATTTAGTATAAATATGGATATCCATATTCATACTCGATCTAAATATGAATGGTAAATGGATGCATCCGTATTCGCTTTTGAAGATTTTTCTCTATCCGATTCCACGTTCGTATTCGACAAAATGTGACAAAGCCGGTACTATCTTATTAACGATATAAAAATCTTAAGTTTAATCAATTTTAATATGGCTAATCATATTAATTAGTATCTTATTTTGTTTATATACTTGTAGAATTTATTTTTATTCATTTGAATCCAGTAATTGATATATAATATTTATAATTGTCTTATATTTTATATATTTAATTATTAGAATATTTATTAAATTATTTTATTTTTTGTAGTTGTCTTTGTGCATGGTGTTATATAGCTATGTTTTAAATCCCTTTATCCATTACGGTTTTAGTATACTATTAAACTATCGATAAGTAATAGATACCTGTCATCCTCAAAATCAAGTAGATATCCGAATTCGAGATATTCGTTTTGCATTTGTATCTAACAATATACGTACTCGTATTTGAATTTAAATTTAAGTATGGTAAACAGTGGTGTATGCACCCATATCCGTACGGCTCTGATCCAAATCCATCCCTAGTATCGCATCTCTTCTATTAATATATGCATTTCATACAACAATGTAGGAAAGGCAGGATGCAAGCCAATGGTCATATAACTATTGTTGAATAGTTGATGTGTGCCTGCAAGCAAAGGCTGCTATTTAGAATAGGGAAAGCTAGTGTACCTTGCCTTGGAATGGCATGGTTGTTTGGGCTAACACTGCTACCATGCAACTACAAGGTAATTGCTTATGAATAGGGACCCAAATAGTTGATGGAAAACTGATGGCAGCTAGATAATCACATATATGTCCGAGCGAATCCATAAGTGTGTTGGATGTATGGAAAAACAAGGGGTACATTGCTCGCCCATAAGATGGCCAAATAGTATATGGCTGTCGTGACTGCAGAGGTCAAACAATGCCTATTCTTATCTTGCTATCCTATTTTCCTCCTTATTAGTGGTATAAAGTAGAATTCCTTACTCATAAGAACTTCTTGATGTTGTTCAAATCAACTAATTCTTCATAAGAGGTCAGCCCTTCTGCCAAACTTTTATAGTGGGATTCTTTTTAACGATGTCCCCCCTCATAACACTACTTTACCAAACAATGGAAACCATAGACCTTACAAAATTTTGGCCTAAATTTACATACTCCACTTATTTGTCTAGTGTGTTCCCTTTGGTCTAGTTCTGATTGTTCAGTTGGGCGATGGTGAGGTGGCATTGTAGGGGTAGTTGAATGCCTAAGGTTCCGGCGTTGACCTATGAGGCTCCGCACTTCGGTGGCCCATGCATAAGGTTAGAGGTGCACTTGACCATATGCCAGTAGATCTTCCTTTGGTTAATGTCCTTGCAACTTTGTAAAATAGGCTAGTGTAGCAACTGGTCATGTACAGCCAATTGCATATAAGGCACCTTTATCAGTACCCTTCTAACTGTTGGGCAATAGTTTGCTCTGGGAAATTGAACCGCTCGAGCATACAAATCATGGCTCAGACATGTAGAAGGATCATTCCCCACATATATTTAAGTCATTGAAGGCCGGTAAAATGGACATAGCGCCAACAGAATTACAAGGATGGAGGGTGGAAGGAAGGAAGAAGAACAATCTAAGTGCGCTAGATTGGTGAGCGCTCCGGCAAAATTTCAACGTGGAGGTAAACAACACTCTTTATTTTCCTCAGTTCATCTGGCTAGGGCCTAGCAAAGATTGTGAGGCTAGAGTAAACACACTAAAGAGATGTGCAATTGCATCAGCCTTGGGTCCTTCAGAATCCACTCCAGAGGTTGTTCAAGGCATACTACGGGAGGTCTATAATTTCGAGTACCCTTGGAAAGTAGTTCCAGTAGGTCCTAGAACTTATCTCATCGAGTTTCCATCCATAAGCATCTTAGAGAAGGCTGTAATTGGGCATGTATTATTTGGTTCCAATAATGCTTTGGTAGTGAGGAGATGGGAGGAGAATATAGGAGCACATGGAATGCTGCAAAGGTTTTGGGTGAGGATAAGTGGATTGCCTAGAGAATGTTGGGGTTGGGATGATGTAAAGGGCATTCTTGATTATTTCAGTAAGTTTGAAAAGATGGAATGTGTTGAAGCTACCAAGGACAGCCGTGACTATGTAAGGGCACTCATTGTTACAGTTGGGCCTGAACTTTTTCCCATTTTTGTTAGAGTTGGCATCAACTCTCAGCTTCATGACGTGTATATTCATGCTGAAACTAGACAAAGTATGCATCTCTCAGAGCCACAACAAAAGCATAGCACCTAACAGTTGGCATCTGGATTACCAGTACCATCAGATAACAAATGGAGGAGTGTCCGTGTGAAGAGAGGATACATTGTGCCTAATAAACCTGCAGAATCTATTGGAGCAATCCAATCCATGTCTTTCACTGGTCCTTATGTCCCAAACAGCCTAGAGGCATACTCCAAGGGAATTGGTCCTTCACGACTCTCACGTGAAGGACACAACAAGGATGAGGCAAGATGCACAGCCAATCAAGGTATGAAGCTATATTTAAGATGTAGTCTAAGTGGGTTGCTGTTGCTTTTTCTATCGGGGTATGGGGTACACATGCACAAGGATATTTATTAATGGTGCACATGATTCTACAGGGTCTGAAGGAGTTACGCATGGAAGCTCAACCGCAGGATGCAAAAGGTATATCATTATACAAGTGGAGCTCCCAAAAAAATCCCCAAGAGTAATTAAATCAAATTTGTATTTATGATATATTCTCAGTGGGCAATATCATTAATGTATTAGTTTACCAGATAAAGTTCAGATTGTTTGAAATTGTTTCTAATACATGATATCAAAACTCATGCAGCACAACAATGGTATATGTTTTAATTATATGTGTTACTAGGACACGTTTTGAGCCCATAATGATATAGGAACTAAATCGTTTGAATATATATGTAGTACATAACGGCTTTAGTTTCTTACATAAGCCACTACACTTCTACTGCAGGAAACCACTAGAGCTTTTTCCAGATGATTTTTGGACAAAGCCTGTCTTAGGAGGAACTGGTGCCATGAAGGACAGCATGGACAACACAAATCTAGCAGGAAGCGTCACAAACAAGGAGGATGTCATAGGAGACATTAATCTAGGGAAAGCTACCACTAGTGGGTATGAAAAATTTTAAAGCCCTGATGAAGGACGACAATGGTACAGGACCAGGGTCCGATGGCTACAATCTATCACTAAATTTGCGTATATTTTGTTCAACCTAGTTATGTTTCCTAATACCAAGGTCAATAGTGGCTGCCTATCATAGCAGCACACTTTGGATGGGCTATGTATTTTATTCGATGCTGGACATGATGTCTTTGGAGTTAGTGTTGTACTATGAGGACCTAATGCATGGAATGTGATCTTTTTTTATTGAATCGCAATAGTGACGTGCCATCGAATACCACTGCTGGAGTTCTATTGCTATTTGAGTGTTAGAAGAGAGTAGGCTAGCGGCATCACCAACATAACTCGAAAATAGGTACCTTGTAAAGCTAGAAACAGTCTCACATATAAACTATGGAATGGTGCCAAATATAGTTCTCTCATAAAACAAAATAATTAGGTTAGGAACGTAGCATTAGAAATGTCACAAACGGCTAGCCAGAAACTCGTAGGAGAAGATAACATTATTTATTCAAAACTACTTCACATGTAGGTGGTACAAAACACTACTGGACAAGTACATCAAATAGAAAATGTCCCTATTAACTTTTTATTTAGGATTGGCTTCATACATAGGTGACACCAGGGCACTAGTCAACCAAGGGGCGAAATAGGACACTGCAAACAGTCTA
This sequence comes from Miscanthus floridulus, assembly GCF_019320115.1. Taxonomy (NCBI): domain Eukaryota; kingdom Viridiplantae; phylum Streptophyta; class Magnoliopsida; order Poales; family Poaceae; genus Miscanthus; species Miscanthus floridulus. The sequence goes on from NC_089593.1 coordinate 53,800,156, forward strand.
CTAATTCTAGATGGATTATTGTACTCTTAGGTACAAATACATCATTGCCATAGCACAAGCGACAATGCAGACTCTTTATTTAGTGATAGCAGTAGACAGGGTGGATGATATATGGTGGTGGAGACCATAAAGATGGAGCTTCACGCCTCACTGCAACTTGAAAGGATTGTTGGTCATTATATGGTCCGTGCATGTTGTTTATACTTAGAAACAATACCAAGTAAATTAGATAACCTTTGTTTCTCTTTTTGGAAGGAAATAACTCCTTGCAAGCAGATCGTGGTCATTTATTTCCCAGCATGTTCCTGCATGGGGAAGATAAAATTAGGATGCTCCAACAAATAACATTTTATCTACCTATTTATACCAAGGAGGATATACTTGCTAAGGTCCTGCAATAGGTAGTGCATGCATATACAAGACAAAGCTAACATTAGGGACAAAAGGCATACCCATGGTCCTCATGAACAGCACCAGTTGCCTCCTTTCCCTTGGCGAATGAATTTTTTGGGGGAGTGGAGGTACGAGCATTTAGAGGTGGAGTGCTTTCACCAGGAATGGCAGACTCTGTAATTGCATCGGACGTCTCGTTGCTTGCTTCTTTATTACCGGGAGGGACATTAGCAGGAATGCTTTCATGTACACTTGGAGGATTGAATAACCTTCTGGCCTAAAAACACACCTACCCTGTCCTAAAAGTCTGTTCACTGATAACTACTTGGAACACATAGCTGCGGCCTACAATAACACGCAGGGCCGCAGGCAATAAAATCTGTTTGGTGAACTTTCTTCCACAAGATCAGCAGCAGTCCGCCTTACGACCTGCTCAGCTACACCTCCAAACATAAATATTTTCCCACGGCCAGTGGCATCTTCGATGATGACATTTAGCTTGTAGCTATGCATGCATCGAGAAAACGTATTAGGAAACCAATGTTCATCACCACATAAAGGTTAGAGGCATGGTCTTAGCAGATAAAGAATCTTACCTAGGAACGATCACGGGCTCCATCTCAGCACAATTTACACATTCAAACCCTTGGAGTGTTGCCTTCAAACATTTCTTACATACGCTACAACCTTTGTACCACCAACCATTTGTGACGTCTATTTCCCTTATACTTGCATGGCATGTAAAGCATACATCCTAATGCAATGTGGAAGGCAACAAGTTAACCATTACACTATAATACATATGGATATAAATATAGATGGGACCATGCATTACATTATCTTCATGGGGGTTTAAGGACAAGAGTTCGGACACAGTCTTCCTATTAGCATTTTCCTCGTCACAGCCACCAGCTGCAGCATCAGCACCCCCTGGTAGAAGTTGAACCTCAGAGCCTCTTCCTTGTAAGCTATGGAGAAAAGAGAGGAGCAAATAAGAAAAGATTCAAGCAGACATGCATCTATAGAACTTAACAAGACGAAGGAGAGTAACGCATACCTAGCACGAAAAGCATTAACCTCAGGGATGTCAATATTTATGTACCAATTCGTTGCTGCATGGCTTCGGCAGCTGGCCGAACCTATTTGCAAAACAAAAATGGATGCTTGGATCAGAACTATAAATTTGATTCAACACTAAATATCAATGGTTAGCACGAATTAGCACCACCTAAAAATAGCCTTGCTTGGACCCCCAGCAAAAATGATCACAACCGCCTCATCGTTTCCTATAGTTTCAATAAGGAACTGGTCCTCAAAAGATGTTGCATGCTCACCCCATAAAGTCATCGATAAAACGCGGTCATTGTGATATTAAGAACGCAACCTATTTTAGTAACCTCTTTATAAAGGGTTTTCCAAATGACCGTGAAAAATAGCAATCATACTCTAGATCGCGCAGCTCCACTTCCCACCTTACAGATGGGCCATTCAAACTGCTAGAATGCACCATCGGATGCATGACCGTGAGTTGCCCAATGACATCTGTTGAATGAACACATCATTAGATATAGTACAATAGGTATACCGCATTACAGGTTGTCTACCTAAGCATATAAGCACAATTTAGTTTTGTAGAATTCGTTAGGGTGCATACCTATTAAGTCATCCCCATACCTTGCTTTATCATCTAAATCTCCAAAATCCACAAAGTTAAATACATAGAGCGGCAGGCTAGCGGACAACTCAGGAGGGATTTCTTCAATAATGGTCCACGCCGTGAAAAAAATGGTGTACATGTTGGGTATAGCTTTGAACTTCTGTTTTTGCTTGCTGACTTGGAAATTTCTTATATAATAGGAATGGCCTTCAGATATGGATCTAGAAAACTTGTCAAGGTTTTTTCTGCCCAACGCAGGCTGTGACCCCTAGGCCCCGTAGAATAATATAGAGAGTAAAGGTAACAAGGACAGATATATCTCAAAAACAAATTAGATGTGTTAACTGGTGCACCTCTTCATCAACGAGAATGAGTTCCATTGAGCTAAATTCCTTCCCCTTGGAAGTGCCAGAAAACTGCCATATCCTTGCGGCTCTAACCTTGACACGCCAATTGTACTTTGTTGGGTTAATCTCCGACAACATGTTGTAGGCCATCTATTGTTTAATCATAAGCAAAGGAATCATTAGACCAAGTACGACCTTCAGTAAGACGCAAGCTGTAAGCATACACCATTTAAATAGGCATTAACATGCGGAACAGAGGCTAACGATTGGCGCCATGGGCCGATAGTTACCACAGGGCCTAAAGCACCTCCTTGTATACAATGTTCTGGGTGACGGTGCAATCTGAATCTGTATCATCATCAATTAGGACCTTAAGACCTTTTCTAGATGTTACGCGTGATATAGCAACATATAGTTGCCCATGGCTAAAAACTGGGCGTGGCAAGTAGAAGCCAATATTCTTCAAGGTTTGTCCTTGACTCTTGTTTATGGTCATTGCATAACATAGACAAATTGGAAATTGCCGCCTACTAAGTACAAAGGACCATTTGGTACTTGATACGTGCAAGGCAATACAAGGAAGGATAACTTTTTCACAGTGTGTGATCCTGTAATTATCTGAGCCTCCACAACTCGATCACCTAATTGCGTTATTATAAGACATGTACCATTACAGAGGCCTGCACTTTGATTCAGATTGCGTAGAAGCATCATAGGCGAACCAATCTTAAGTGCAAGCTTATGAGGAGGAATGCCTTTGAACTGCAGCGAATTAAGGAACTCAACTGGATAAAGCAAGTCTAAATTAACATGTTCCTTTGAAGACTCAACCAATGCATCTGAGCTAAGGTATACCTTTTCATGGCCTAGGATTAAAGAGAGGACACGTCCATTAATTTCATCGATAGTATCATTTTTTGGAGAGATAATAGCTCTTTCCCTTAAGTAGGCTGGATCCGAGTATAATGTGGCTAAGTTTGGGTATGTAGATCTTATTATATCATCAATGGCTGACTCTAACCTTGGGATTAAAACATCATGTGGTATTTCTACTAACTCGGAGTCTCCATCGTCACTATGCACAGTTCCTTGTGTAGTACCATCTCCAATACTTAACACCCAGTCATTAAATTCTTTCACTTGCTCTATAGGTAACCCACTATCTGCCATGGCAAGCAGGCGCATGTTCACTGTAAGTCTTAGTATCTGAATGTGCTTCTAGATGTAGGAGTTAGTTATGGTTGTTCACTGTAAGTCTTAGTATCTGAATGTGCTTCCAGATGTAGGAGTTAGTTATGGATGCGTCTATGGTTTCTGATCTACTCCCACCCTCGACAACAGGTAATACTTGGCAAAAATCTCCACCAAGTAGCACCGTTTTCCCACCAAAGAGCTTATGAAAATTGTAAGAGTCTAGTTTACCAAGAATGTCACGCATGCTGCGATCTAGTGACTCAAAACAGTGTCTAGGGGTCATTGGGGCCTCATCCCATATTATCAAAGAGCATTGGACTATTAAATCTGCTAGGAATGAACCCCTTCTAATCTCACAAACAGATGACTCATCAATGACTATAGGAATTTTAAACCGGGAATGTGCAGTACGTCCTCCAGGGAGCAAGAATGCAGCAACCCCTGAAGAGGCTACTGCAAGAACAATAAGTTTTTCAAACTGTAACCGCGAAATGATTGCATTCCAAAGAAATGTTTTTCCAGTTCCACCATAGCCATAAACAAAAAAAACATTGTCTAGACTTTTCATAAACTGATTGTATAACAACATTGTATATATGTTTTTGCTCAAAATTTAATCGATTCACAAGGCTGTCATGGATATGCATAAGACTGATAGGATAATAAGCCAATTCCTCTGATAGCAGCCTATTTTTCACCTTGTTACAAAGGCTAAGATCAGGTTTCGGAAAACCATAGTCGGTCATCGATGCACCATTCTTACTAAATAAATTATCAAGCTCTACTAAAACATGGTTTTTAATATACTGTTCTAGAATCATATAGAATGGTAGTTGCAGCATCCTCTTGATTTTATGATGTATATCATCAGTGAAATAAGTATGGAACTCAGAGAAAAAGGAGGGCGCGTCGCAAACTGAGCAAAAAAGTACTATAGTAACAAGAAGCTAGCGCATTTGAGCGGCTAATCCCCAGATAGATGCTTCTCTAAGAGCCTCACGCCACACATTGTCATCTCCAAGAAGGCCAAGCGCCTGACAGGCATCTTTAAATGTTGGGTACATAACAACAACGATAGTTCGAAGATCCTCATAGGATGTAGCACATTTGGCAACATTCAAGAGCATACATAGGTAGTACAGCTCACCACAGCTAGGGTTTATATATATAGCCCTCCCAATTTTCTTGGATCCTTTACAGGGATACCAAGCTCTATCCTTTTTATCCCAAACCCACCTAGTAGGGAATTCTATATACATTAGTTCTCGGGCAGATGGGTACACCCTATTAGCACAAAAACCACTCAGTCAATGTTGTTTTTAGCGAACAAGGGTCATCTACAATATCAACTAAGGGGCGGTTAGCTTGGTACACAAGGTTGTTCATGAAAGGCAGGTGCACAGATAACCTCTCTACCGAGGGTGTCCTATAATGTATATCAAACTCGAACATACGCCAGACAGCCTCATGAGAGGATAAATAATGACAATCAATATACTCCCTAACTTCATCAATTTCGTCATCCTTTTTCTGAGTATCTACCTGTGGCTGAGTGGTGCCATCATTACCTACAGGGTGCTGTTGGGAGGGGCCGGCATGAGTGTCATTATCAAAGCTCTCATTACAGCTCTAGCATGATCTGGACCCTTCATGACGTACTTAAACAAATATTTGATTAGATGTGTCTTGTTGCACCATTCAACATTTATGTGGGCTCTAAATCTCTTTAACAAAGACAAGTTGTAAGGAACAACCCATCCACTATCAAGTCTAACCCCGAACCGCTTGACATAACTACCAGATTTAGGACGCCTATACTGCACGAACCCATCCTCACCAACAATTGTGCTTTGCTGGTAAGCTTTAGGGAAAAATTTTGAGCACTTATTGTTCTTCATGCATGGACATTTTTTGTTAAGCTCCCCACAAGGACCATGCACCATGAATTCGTCGACAAGGCTATAACCCAAAGGGTCTGAAACTCTATCTGGTATATCAGCAGTAATTATTGAATCAATAAACAAAGGTTGTGGGTCTCTCGAGTTACCTTCAAGCCAAAGAAAAATATGAACGTGAGGTAGACCACACTTTTGGAACTCAATAGTGTAGAGCACTGAAACAGAAAGCAACGGTAAGAATATATGGCATCAAAAGATAGGATCCCTGTGAGCGCAATGAATACTATAGTCGAATAAATCGTATATCATGCATTATTTGGTTACGACATGCTTTTATGGTAAACTAACACAGGCGAGGAGATAGGATACTGAAAGATCGTGTATCTAGGCAATGGGTAGTGGCCATTTGGTACAGCTCCTTAGGCAGCTCCCGGAGCCATTTTTGCTCTCCTTCAACCAAACACTGGCAAGGCATATGGCTTCACGCTCGGAGTCGCAGAATATCCGCTAAGAGAAGAGGAGAGAGAGAGTGGGAGCTGAAAAAACATAGCTTCCATCGGCTCCGCCTGCTCCCGTGGGCCCAGCGCACGACAATGGGTGGATTTGCCCTCGCTGGGGCGTCCGTGCGTCGCCGAGCGTGGGGCCGCCGGGGTCGCTGAGGGGCGAGCTGTCGGGGCGAGAGCTACGGTGTCGGGCATGGGGACGCCGTGCGGGGCTGCTGGGGTCGCTGCCGTGCTCTCGCTCGGAAGCCACTAGTTGCAGGGCCACCGCATGGGGCTACCAGGGTCGCTGCCGTGCTCACGCTCGGAAGCTGCTAGTTGCAGGGCCGCCGCGCGGAGCCACCGAGCATGGACCACTGAGTTGCCGAGGCCATCGGGCGTGGGGATGCGGATGCAGCGGCCGTCGAGCGTCAATGGTTGAAGGAGATGCGAATAGGATAAGGTCGGGTGTCGGGCGTGCAATTCACCTAGCAGATAAGGTTGGGAAAAGAAAAGAAAAATAGAAGAAAAAAGAAAAAAAAGGTATTATGGACATTTCGTCATTCTAGACTACCGGGAGAAGCTGTATTGTCAAACGATAAAAAAACTGCTTCAGCTCTCTAAGTGAATCTACTTCATGGGTGAAGCTGCAACTGAAATTGTTTTAGCCGGAGCTCTACCAAACGGGCCACAGTACTCGTTGCAGGATGCATCATCGAGAAAAGGGACGATAGGTCTGGCAACAATGAGTGCTGCCTGCTACTTTTATCGAGGATGGCGGGTGCCTCCTAGTCTCAGCATGGATGCCCATGCCCTCCACACGAAAAAGCTAGTAGGAGAGCATCAACTCTTGTGCAAGGCATATGATGGCCTACTTTCTGCATACATGCTGCTAGCCAGTCTGATGCACCCATGCATCCTGAGCATGCAACTACTGCCTACTTTTTCAGCATGCATACTCCAGATTTGACCAAGAGCTAGTTACAAATTAGCGTGAGAAATGGTAGTAGGTACCGAGTATGCTAAAAAATAGCTGTCGTACCTGCTCGTGATTTTCCAAAGTAAGTACCCTTCTTCAGCATCGAAACAAGCTCCTAAACCTTCAATTTAAAAGCCCGACTAACCATATCAGGTCTAGCATTAGCTTTCTGGCCTGGTATAAATGCAAGGGAGTCATCTATTTCTTGCCACTTGGGATTACAAGTAAAGGTGATAAACAAGTCTGGAGGCCCATAGAACCTACAAATAGCCATTGCGTCCTGGTAGTTTTGTACCATGTATCTTTTGCTCCCAGTAAAACTAGCAGGCAATATAACTTTCTTACCAACATTGTTTCTGTCAAAATCACCCTTGTGTAGTGCGTCATGAATACCCTTGTAAATCTCCGACCTTAGGTTCTTATTGTTTTTAATAATAAATCGAAGCCTATTCTCCTCTACTGAAGCAAATGCATCGACTATATACTGCTGGAATAATCGGTCACCACATAACAATTTAGTGGCCTCACAGCTACGTTGTTGTAAACAGAAAGCATAATACTCGAGCATGGTAACCTCATCCATAGATTTAACCCGTAAGGTCCTCATGTGGCTATACTTGATCCCTAGTTTGAAGCCCTCCTCACCATATGGGAAAAGAACGGGGTACTGCAAAGCCATGTAATTAGAATGAAGGTTACTAATCCTTCTAAGCCCACCGCCTCTATCCTGAATTATTATATCAGGACTCTTCTTCTCCTCCGAAAAGTCACCAACTATCAAAGCAGCTATCTTGGATCCTGTTGGTGCATTGTACTGAGGTGCAGCTTTTGATCTATTGTGCAATAGCCTAAGGCGCAATTGGCGGCAACTATTGTTTTGGACCAATAGGTCCCTAGCTGCCCTAAAGGATTTCACTAGCTCATTTGCTGCATCAAACATCCTCACTAAGCCCTCGACAATTCTTCTATCAATTTCATTGTCACCCTCATAGTCCCTATCCCTATCAAAAATTGATATTCGATTTTCAACCTCATTATCAGTGTCATAAATATAAAGTTGTGCATATACAGGAGACTTACCCTCATCTGGTAGTAAAGATCCAATTCGATGGTGGACCTGTCCATTAATTTTAAAGACATACGGGCCAGGACCCTTGTTTATATCCATGTCAATTTTAGCACCAAGTGAAGTGAAAGCAAATTGAACGTATAGATTTGATGAAGTATTTAGAGAAAGTATCACCATTTGGGTTCAATAAACCAGCTAGAAATGGAGGGGGATCTTTTAGAAGAGGCAAGCGCACCTTACCTCCCCTACAATAGAGATGAAAACGTACACGGTCTCCTTCACCTCGATACGTTCTTTTCACACGCTCTTGGTACCAAAACTGCGCACCGCAGTACTGACACTTGTGCGCAGGAGGCCCGTAGTATGATATCTCATCGTCTACAACCACCACCAAGGAAAATATGATTTTTCTGCTTGCAATATATAGACACACACATGCAAACAAGTACCTTCTTTCCTTGACCTTGCTTTTAGCCTCTAACACTGCTGCCCTCCCTCTGCTGCCCTCTTATTGGAACCTATAACCCTACCTACAACAACATTAGATAATTAGTTGGTCATCCCAGAGAATCTACCCTAGCTAGTACCCCAATATAATATAGGGGTCCATGGCTTGCGAAGAGCGCACCAATATCTTTGGATTATAAACATACTCCCTCTGTCCCTAAATATCTATCATTTTCGCTTTTCGAGAAATAACTTTGACTAAATATATATTAAAAATATTAATATTTATCGTACATAATTAGTATCATTGGAAAGATCTTTGAATCTAGTTTTTTAACAAATTTATTTGGAGATACTAATGTTGCACACATTTTCTCCAAATCAAGTCAAACTTATGGAATGTACACCAACGACGACAGTTATTTAGGGACGGAGGAAGTACTTCAATAACTACCTTCTTTCTTCTCTCTTATTATAGATCTTCGGCGCTCCTGCCTCTCCCGTATAGTTCTCCAAGTAGATGGTGTAACAACTCCTGCAACATTGATAGCAAATTTGTTGCTTATACACAATAAGCAAATATATAATGCAACCACAAGAGAGCGCACCTGGCTGGGAGGAGGAGCCTTCTCTCCGAACCTTCTTGTATTGCTAGCAGGCGCCCCCTCCATGAAACATTATTGGTGGATCACCTATAGAGAGCATAAAATCATCTCCATAGATAAAGGTACCAAACTCAAAAGTGACAAGAAGCAAGCACAGACGACATATTTTCTTGTTGAACCGATTCCTAAGGAAAAGGTCTAACATGATTTAAAGGCCGGCAGATTTTGTGCCTGTAAATTTGCAATGTTTCTTGACCTGAGGTGGTCACAAAATTAAATGTATGAAAGGTGTGTGGTACTACTTTTTTTAATATGCTTCATAGGACCATCAGTTTCAGTATATCTAACTTGATATTCTGGCACCAAATGTCTCGTAGTTCAACTTTCACTGCCCTACACGAGTGTCTCGAGTAGGCGGTACTCGAAGAACATAACAAAGGCAAAGATAGATGAGGGGGTGCCGTGGAGCAGCAGGAAGGTCATGATTATATAGGCAAGAGGAGAATCTTGGAACGCACTATCGGTAAGAACACGACGAATAAGAAATAGACATGACCTAGGTTCACATGGGCACATAATGCATGGTTAATTTAATCTACTGTGAACAATGGAAAATTTAAATCCATGTACTAAACTGGTAAGAACGATGTAGTAATCAAATTCAACCCATGCACTGGTCTGGGAATAACAAAGAAATCAACTTTTCAAAATATCAAAGGTACTAATTGACGCTAATGACCCATGGAACAAGTAATACAGTAGCAACAAAGTACAAATGATACACTAGTACGATGGTGACATTTCATGCATGCATGCCGTCTGATGCCCTTTTGTCTTCTTTGTGTGGAAGTGCATGATGCTGACATTTCATGCATGCATCCATCTCATGCCTTTTTGTCTTCTTCGTGTAGAAGTGCATGAATGCTAGGATAGGAACACATTGTATGCCAAACCAGTTGATGATATTGACCATTCATACATGTACAATTTATGGAGGGCTGTCCAAAGTTTCTTTTTATCAATGATATAATGCACCAGCTATATCAAGAAATTAAGGGCATGGAAGTGTTTGAGAAAATGTATGGAAGTGTTGGATAAAAGGGCAATATCAGAAGCATGCATAATTACCGAGAAGGGAGGTCATTCGATCAGTGCTTGGGAGAAGGTACGAAAATGTTGCATGAAAGATCTGCCTTGGAGGACAGGAAGCCTGTCATGTATGCTACCATCGATGCTCTTTAGAGAAGAAGACAAATAGAAAAGCATGCATGAGCTATGTAGGTGTATCCATATGGCATAGTTTTTTTTGACATAGCATGCGAGATATATTGTAGGAGCATAGTAACATAGTGTTGATGAGAGCGATGGATCAATGCTTGGTTGATGGCAGCAAGGTTTGAGATATGTAGTAGCATAGTTTTGAGAGCGATATATCGACAGCTTGAGAAGAGAAAGCGTAAGACAAAAATAGGAACACAATGATCTGAACCATACAAACCATATCAGATGGGTCTAAGAGACCAGACTATCATGGACATGCTTAGAGGCCGCGAAGACGTTGACGGTGCGGGACCCATGGGATACCCCGCAAGGAAGGGAGAAGATCTAGTCTAACTAGGATTCTTCCCCTGTAATCTTAGTAGTAGTATTATTCTGTAATCCTACTAGGAACTCTCATTATAAACCGACTAGGATTCTGACCTCCTGACTATATAAAGGAGGGTAGGGTTCCTAGAGATGGGAGTTCAGAGAACAATTGTACGACACGACATTTTACAATCAATCAACACAAAGGCTAACGCCGACTGGACGTAGGGCTATTACTCAATCTATGATCGAGGGTCCGAACCAGGATAAATCGACTGTCTCTTGCGTTAACCGTCAAGTTTAGCATACGCCGAAGCCCGAACATACTGCCCCGGGGACCCCCGTGGCAAGCTATCGGTGGTCAAACATCGACAGCTAGCGCGCTAGGTAGGGGCTTTCGGCGACTTTGCATCCGAGAGCTCGATGGACCTCGACAACATGATTTTTTCGAAGGGATCGACCTTCATCTTCGGTTCATGGATCTACAAGGTAGGCGATGATGGCAAGCTCCAAAGTCATCTCCTCAAAGGTTCGGATCACCATGAAGACCATTCTATTTCAACAACTAGGATAGATCAACTTGCTGGAAGATTCGTGTAGCTCGTGATGTCCGATCCAACTCAGACTTCGCGACTTCACGCATCCGATTCAAACTCGGGCTCCACTTCCGAGACGGAGTCCTATCCGAGTTCTTTTGGAAAACCGAGTTCTTTTCCGATAAGGCTCTGGAACACGACATCAATCTATCAAGAATACAACTCGAGGTACACTCAGAGTACTTTAAAGAAGACGGGTCCTTTTCTGTTCGATCTCTACAACATGGCAACGTCTTATCGGGCATAGCTCGAAAGATCTCTTAATCCAGTGCTTGGAATACCACTGACAGGAGCTCAGAAAGGTCTCGTGTTAACTATAACATCTCAAGACTGCATCGTCCACTGGCTAGGTTCTGTTCCTGAGGATTGTGGCACCCAACTAGTCGATAATACGACAATAGCAATTCTACCCTACCAAGGAGACTCAATCTGTGACCTTGAAGCCTCTATTGAAGTTATCAACAACTCTGATAGTACGGAAACCAACACCGATGACAGAACAACTCACGCTCGAGAAGTATTCATGATTCGCCATCCTCGATCACCATTGGTCCCCCTAGAAGCACCCAACGTCAGGTCTTTAGATGAATCTGAGTCCAACATATCACCATTTATCCAGGGGCATGATGGTGAGACCGAGAGTCAGAGGCAAGCCAGAGAAAGAAAGAACAAATTGAAACATGGACGTCAACGCCGTGCTAAGCAGTGCAAGGAAGCTTGGATCAGATATGAGTCAGACTTAGCTGAGTACAATAGAAGAAAGTCAAAGCGAGAGGTCGAAGAAGGATGAGCGGTGAATACACCCTACGATAAGATCCGAGAAGCACTAGAAGAACTCAGGGCGATTTCACATCCCAATGAAAAACAAGAACAGCTCCGGATTTCCTCCGATCAACAGTCCTAAGGACGCACAATGGAAGGGCCCGCTCAAGACTACCTGATAGGTCAACATCTCATGAGCAGGAAGATCAAAATCAAAGGAAGTCCACCTTCGAGAGACTTGGACCAAGTGCAAGTCACAACAGAGAAAAAGAAACCATAGTCAAAACGACCGAGTCGAACAACCAAGAAAGGCCAGAAGCAAAGCACCTACTCGGACAGCCACACAAAACTACTCTTACCAAGACAACAGTTGGTAAGAAGGGGGTGCTGAATTAGAATACACAGAAGCCAGAATGCACGATAGATTCCCCTGTTTTGCAAATAGACTTGCTTCAATACGACTGCCTCACAAGTTTAAGCCATCCAACCATTCCAAGTATGATGGCAAGACCGAACCAAAGCAATGGCTCAGGATTTACTAGCAATCGATTGAATTGGCCAGAGGAGACGACGACATCAAGACCTTGTTCTTTCCCGTGGCCCTAGAAACCATGTCACTTCAATGGTTTGACAAATTGAATCCAGGATCAATCAGAAATTGGGAGGACTTGCAAAGAGCTTTCTATGAAAATTTCACGGGTATCATTACACACCCAATTATCCACGTAGAGTTAAAAGGACTCAAGCAGAAAGGAGGCCAAAGTCTTAGAAATTACTATCGACGATTTGGTGAACTACGAGCTCAAGTACATGACATCACCCAACGAGAAGTAATCAAAGCTTTCTCTCGTGGAATCATGGCTAGGTGGCAATTTCAAGACTTCTACAAAGAAAACCCAAGAAACAATGAAGAATTCAAATGAACAGTGGAAAAGATGATTACCACAGAGGAAAAGACACGAGAAAGATTCCCAGATAGAAACAACCGAGACAACCTGGACAAGCAAAATCTTTGAAATAACAGACATCAGGAAAGAAAACGTGGACCAGACAACACCATAGTAGTCACTGACAAATCAAGGAAGTTTTCCAAGCCGAGGAGGTATGATGACATTGAAAACATGCATTGCGTCTTGCACCCCAAAGGAAATCACACCATCGGAGATTGCTACACCTTCAAAGATCGATACACAAGAAAGGATAGTAAGGAAAATACCAAAGAAGGCAATCAGAAAAAAGAAGAAGACAACCATGAAGACAAGGGATTCCAAAAATCCAGTGGGACAGTAACAGTAATCTTTGCCGGGGTCCTAGATTCCAGAAGCAAACATCAAGAAAAGCTAGCGCCACGAACCATCATGGCAGCAGAACCGGCTACCCCAAGATATCTCAACTGGTCACAGTATCCAATCCAATTCTCAAGAGAAGACCAATAGACTAGCGTAGGAAACACAGGCCATTACCCACTGGTTCTAGATCCAACTATTGCCGGTATGACTGTCACAAAGGTACTAATCAACGAGGGAGCCGGACTCAACATCATTTTCTCAGAAACTCTAAGGAAGATGGGACTATAACTCGCCGGGATGATTACACCAACAAGCACACCTTTTTATGTCATAGTACCCGGCAAGGCAGCAATGCCACTTGGACAAATCACTCTACCAGTTACTTTTGGGACTCCCTCAAACTACCATACAGAGTTCATCAAGTTCGAAGTTGCGGACTTCGATTCATCATATCACACAATCCTCGGGCGCCCAGCACTAGCAAAATTCATGGCAATACCGCATTATCCATACCTGTTGCTTAAGATGCCAAGGCCTAACGGTGTCCTCTCTCTTCAGAGTGATTTGAAGCGCACTTTTGACTGTGATGTTCAGGCAATCCAAATTGCAGCAAAAGCACAAGCCGCCGATGGAAGAAAAGAAATAGCCACTGTTGCAGCAGAAATGAGCCTAGAAGGGCTAGTGATACCGGCTAAAAAACCCAGCATCCTAGCATCACCAAAAGAAGCCGACATCAAGCAAATCGACCTAGGCACCGATGATCCCTCAAAAACGGCAACCATCAACGCCCACCTATCGGCAAAATAGGAACTCGCGCTCACCAACTTTCTTCGGGACAACAAAGATATCTTCGCCTAGAAGCCGGCCGACATGCCAGGGGTCCCAAGAGAGTTGGCTGAGCACAGAATTGATATCAATGAAGGCTCCAAGCCTATGAAGCAACAACTATGATGATTCTCACCAGACAAGAAGGCAGCAATTAAAAAATAAATCACAAAACTAATGGCAGCCGGATTCATCAGAGAAATCCTTCATCCAGATTGGCTAGCAAACCCAGTTCTAGTACAAAAAAAGAATACGGATGAGTGGCACATGTGTGTCGACTACACAGATCTCAACAAACACTGCCCGAAAGATCTGTTTGGGCTACCATGTATTGATCAGATAGTTGATTCAACAGCAGGATCTGCCCTATTATCCTTCCTTGGTTGTTCGACCAGATCGCATTAAAGGAACAAGACCAGAGCAAGACATCTTTCATCACTCCATTCGGTGCCTACTGCTATAAAACAATGTCATTTGGACTCAAGAATGCTGGTGCCACTTACCAAAGAGCTATCCAAACATGCCTTGGTGATCAGATCGGCGAAAACGTAGAAGCATACGTGGATGACGTAGTAGTAAAGACAAAGAACCCAGATACACTAATTAAAGACTTAAAGCAAACCTTCGAAAACCTGAAAAGATGGAGGTGGACATTGAACCCAAACAAGTGTGTATTCGGAGTTCCCTCAGGACAACTACTCGGATTCTTGGTCAGTCATCACGAAATTGAAGCAAGCGCCAAGCAAATTCGAGCCATAACAGAGATGGGCCCTCCTCGAAGTGTCAAAGATGTGTAGAAACTAACAGGCTGCATGGCGGCCCTTAATCGTTTCATATCAAGACTGGGCGAAAAAGGGTTACCTTTCTTTAAAATGCTAAAGAAGATAGACAAGTTTGAGTGGACAGAAGAAGCCAACAAAGCTTTTAAGAAGCTCAAGGCATACCTCACCTCCTCACCCGTTCTCACACCTCTGAAGAAATACGAAGACATGATGTTGTATATTGTGGCAACTTCTACTATGATCAGCACAGCGATTGTCATAGAAAGAGAAGAAGAAGGGCGTGTATATAAAGTACAACGCCCCGTATATTACATCAGCGAAGTACTGTCAGAATCAAAAATCCGGTACATGCATGTGCAAAAATTACTCTACGTCCTCTTGATCACTTCACGCAAGCTTCGCCACTATTTTGAAGGCCACAAGATTATCGTGGTGACAGATTTCCCACTCGGAGACATCCTGCACAACAGAAACACAACATGGTGCATATCTAAGTGGGCAGTTGAACTTGGTGCTCTCAATATCAATTTCACCCCATGGAAGGCAATTAAGTCTCAAGCCCTGGCCGATTTTGTTGCCGAGTGGACAGAAATTCAACAACCAATGTCAAGTACCATCCTTGATCATTGGAAGATGTACTTTGATGGATCACTCAAGCTAGGCGGAGCCGGTGCAGGCATTCTCCTCATTTCTTCAGATGGAAAACAACTCAAGTATGCCCTTCAGATACTATGGCAAGCTACAAACAATGAAGCAGAATACGAAGCCCTCATCCACAGGCTACGAGTGGCAATTACCCTCGGAATCAAGCGTTTACTCATATATGGCGATTCAGCAGTAGTCATCAATCAAGTCAACAAAGATTGGGATTGCACCAAAGAAAACATGGGCGCTTACTGTGTTGAAATATGAAAGCTCAAAAAACATTTTCAAGGATTAGAAATTCTACACGTCCTGCGCGATTCTAATGTCGCGGCAGACGTCCTCGCCAAGCTTGGATAAGACAGGGCGAAGGTCCCACCCGGTGTATTCATAGAGGAGTTATCAGCTCCCTCTATCAAACAACCCGGTGAGATAACCCCTGAAATCTCAGCTAAAGGTACCCAGATCTTGGTAATCACCACCTCATGGACCCAGGTTTTTATCGATTATATCAAAGAGAATAAGCTACCAGCGGAAAAAGAGGAAGCTACCAGAGTTGTTCGCAGAAGCAAGAATTACGTCCTAGTGGGAGACAAGCTCTACAGAAGAGCCACATCATCAGGAGAACTCCTAAAATGCGTCTCAATTGAAGAGGGCAAAGAGATCCTAGACGAAACACACTCAGGTTGCTATAGAAATCACACCGCTTCAAGAACACTAGTTGGCAAAGCATTCCACACCAGTTTCTACTGGCCAACCGCTTTGAAAGATGCAGAAGAACTCATCAGAAGATGCAAAGGTTGTCAAATGTTCGCAAGACAAGCTCATGTGCCAGCTCACAACCTCATCTACATGCCACCTGCTTGACCTTTCTCCTACTGGGGGCTGGATCAAGTAGGACCTCTCAAGAAAGCAAAAGGCAGTTTTGAGTACATCTTTGTAGCAATTGACAAGTTCACCAAGTGGATTGAATACAAACCACTCATAAAATATAGCGCAGCCAAAGCAGTCGAGTTCATCCAAGACATTATGCATCGCTTCGGCATGCCCAATCGAATCATCATAGATTTGGGTTCTCCCTTCACAGCCACAGAATTCCAAAGTTGGGCACAGGACTGCGGCTTCGGAATTGATTACGCATCAGTCGCACATCCAGAGGCCAACGGACAGGTAGAAAGGGCTAACGGACTCATACTAGCCGGATTAAAACCAAGATTGTATGAAGAACTAGTAGACTATGGATCAAAATGGATTGAAGAATTACCCAAGGTCATATGGGGGCTACGGACTCAAATAAGCAGAGCCACCGGACACTCACCTTTTTTCCTAGTTTACGGATCAGAAGCTGTACTACCTACCGACTTGATCTAGACGTCACCAAGGATAGAGCAATATGACAAAGGAGAAGCAGAACAAACCCAAAGATTAGAGCTCGATAGTACAGAAGAAGTCAGAGTAAACGCTACCTTTCAATTAGCAAGATACCTCCAAGGATTAAGACACCACTACAACAAGAATACCTAGTCTCGATCATTACAAGTCGAAGACCTAGTACTAAGAAGAATACAAAAACCCGACGGACGCCATAAACTACTCAGTCCATGGGAAGGTCCTTTTATCATCACAAAAGTCATGGGACCGGGCACATACAAGTTGATAACTGAAGACGGAAAAGAAGTCAACAATACATGGCACATCAGCCAGGTACGAAGATTCTACGCATGAAAACAACTCAAGGGAAAATATATATACAAGCCACAAGAGATCAACGTTCATGATCGACAAAGATAGCGCTCATCAACAACATATGCACTATTATGACCTATCAATATTCATGATCAATAAAGATGGTTCTTTCTCGACAAACATATGTCTTATTATGGCTTTCCCCAAGTTGTTTCCAATGAGCACCAAAAAGCAAAATGGCTGAAAAGATGCCTGAGCATATCAGCCGAGAGCAAAAGAGCTGAAAAGATGCTTGAGCCCGCCGATGAGGGTAGCTAATAAGCTAACACTCGAACAAAAAAGCAAAATGGCCGAAAAGACGCCTGAGCATACCGGCCGAGAGCAAAAGAGCTGAAAAGATGCTTGAGCCCGCCGATGAGGGTAGCTAATAAGCTAACACCCGAACAAAAAAGCAAAATGGCTGAAAAGATACCTGAGCATACTGGCCGAGAGCAACAGAGCTGAAAAGATGTTTGAGCCCCGCCGATATGGGTAGCTAATAAGCTAACACCCAAACAAAAAAGTAAAATGGCTGAAAAGATGCCTGAGCATACCGGCCGAGAGCAAAAGAGCTAAAAAGATGCTTGAGCCCGCTGATGAGGGTAGCTAATAAGCTAACACCCGAACAAAAAAGCAAAATGATTGAAAAGACACCTGAGCATACCGGCCGAGAGCAAAAGAGCTAAAAAGATGCTTGAGCCTGCCGATGAGGGTAGCTAACAAGCTAAACACCCAAACCAAAAAGCAAAATGGCTGAAAATACGCCTGAGCATACCGGCCGAGAGCAAAAGAGCCGAAAAGATGCTTGAGCCCGCCGATGAGGGTAGCTAACAAGCTAACACCCGAACCAAAAAGCAAAATGGCTAAAAATACGCCTGAGCATACCGGCCGAGAGCAAAAGAGCCAAAAAGATGCTTGAGCCCACCAATGAGGGTAGCTAATAAGCTAACACCTGAACCAAAAAAGCAAAACAACTGAAACTAAGCCTGAGCATAAATCAGAGCAATTCCAAGACAAGACCCTCCAGCTCCTTGTTCCAAATAGCAAGAGGCTCAGGGGCTACACTCAGAAGATCCCAAGAAGCGCTATACGGTTTCGCTCAAGAAAGCACTCGGACGACACTTGTTCCTGCTCGACAAGACTTGAAGGAACAAGACGAGGCTTCCAGAACTCAACCATGAGGTGCTCGGGGGTTTGTCGATCCTAGGATGTTTTTGCAACCACAGATAGGACCAGATGCTGACCACACTCCAAGTTAAGCCGAAAAGAAGAAGCTAGACATGTCCTAAGTCTTTTCAGTACTAACAAGAACAAAAAGTTTGTCGAGACAACGATCTATACCGAGTTGTTTACAAGTCACAGACGAAAGCCAGACAAGCACTCGACAAATCAAGGAAGTCTGCCAAAACATCAATCTACATATACCGAGTTGTTTACAAGGCACAAACTAAAGCTAGAGAAGCACTCGACAGATCAATAAAGTTTGTCAAGACAATGATTTACCTAATCCAGGTTGTTTACGAAAAAAAAGAAATACAAACAAAGAAGACATCAACAAAGAACAAAAAATCTCCATTCAATCTTCAAGTATAGTGTTCTATTACAGAAGCTAGAATACAAAGGTCGATTACATCAAGCATTATCATCAGGAGGAGAAATATCAATGTTAAGATTATCTACGATCTTCCTGGCTAAGTCTTCGACCTTAGGCTCCAACTTCTCAATAGCATCCAGATACTCTTGGCTCTCGGCTTCATCAGCAACCTTGGACAAAGGAAAGTCTAGAGAAAGAACCTGGACCTGGGCAAGAACATTCCTAGTACAAAGATGGGCACACCTCTTCACGAACACCTGGAAATGGGTCGGCACTTGGGGAATAAACTGAGCCCAAGAATGATCGTCGTCTGTTGGAGTCCGGAGAAGGTCGGCTACTGACTGAAAAGACTTGCACAGAGCATTCCAGTTCTCAGTAGCCATTGCCAACTTGCTAGTCAAGTCTTCAATGGTTTTTTG
Source organism: Miscanthus floridulus (assembly GCF_019320115.1). Classification (NCBI taxonomy): domain Eukaryota; kingdom Viridiplantae; phylum Streptophyta; class Magnoliopsida; order Poales; family Poaceae; genus Miscanthus; species Miscanthus floridulus. Next base: position 53,819,445 of record NC_089593.1, read on the forward strand.
GGCCTGCACAAGATCTTTGTCAGCTCCACGCCTAATCAACTTAGCAAGCACGAGTTCTTCTTCAGCTCGAGTAATTACCTCCTCAGCTTTATTGTGGTTAGTATGAACGAGTGTCTTCATCTCCTCGATACCCTCCGAGAGCTTCTGCTTTTCAACTCAGAGAGCTAGACCAAGCAACAAAAGACAAGTCAGCAGAAAGGCAAATCTAAATACAAAAGGAAATGAAAAAGAACTCGCAATACCATGGCACTCTTTTTTCATGGCCTCCACATTTTTCACGGCCTCTTGGGTAGCTACATCCTTCTGTTTTTCTACCTCAACTACCCAGGCATGAAGAGCCTTCTCCTCCTTCTGATGCGTCTGACGCTCGGTCTCTAACTCAGCCCGACAGAGGTCAAGCTTTGCCTTTAGAGTACTCACCTCGGAAGACAACTTTTTTTCATTTTTAGACAAGAAAAAGAAGCTGGTATGATCATGAGAGAAAGACTGGGCAAAAAGAGAGAGAGAAAAATAAGATATAAGGATAGGAGAAGAACAAACATCCAAAGAAAGAACTTCAGAAAGACTTACCTGGAGCTTTTCCCCGAAAGAAGTCATGAAGGTCGCCAAGTTTCCCCAGGCAGCAGTCAACTCCGACAATCGATGAGTGGCATCAAATTGCTGCACCATGTCATCAGCCAAAGGCGGACCACCAGAAGCGAGAAGAGGAGAGGGAGAAGCCGACCGAGGCAAAGAAGGCATGACCAGGGCAATCTCCTAGGAAGCCACGGCCAGTCCCTCAGATGAACCCACCGCCATGGCCATGGTCACCTTGGGAGTCAGCAAATCAGCAGCTGCGTACTCTGTCCCCCTCATAGCCACCTCAATGACCGTGCATTCTGAGTCCTAAGACTCAGTACGCAAGGGCGCACCAGGGGTCTGACAAGAAGTCGACTGGAGGCTCAGGGAAGACAAAGGCCTAAAAATTGACAAGGAAACTCACCAATAAGAATAAGAAAAAAGGAGAATAGAAGCAAATAAATAAAACTAGAATTCACTCACTCAGCTATCTTCTTCTTCATAAAACCAAAAGAAGACCTCACAGGGGGAACCACAGCGGCAAAAACATCACCGCCACCCTACGACAGGAGCGGTGCAGCTGGTACTGGAGCCCTAGAAGAACTCGAATTCGATGACCGCTTACTATAAGAGAACAAGACCAAAGTTAGAACAAAAAGAAGGGTTCAACGACAGGGAAATGAGAAAAGAACTCACCGACGAGTAATGAGGGCGGCATCATCATCCTCTTCTTCCTCACTCTCGACCAAGGCCACCATAGCACCAACTAAAAAAGGACAAAAAGTACTCGATCAAAGATAGAAACAAACAACAAAAGGACAGAGCGTATTAATATGCTCATCTAAGAGCATGCTAGCTACAACTAGAGTACCTGGACGAGTACTCGACTGGCAAGACTTCTTAGCAACAGATGGAGCAGAAGAACTATCCGCTCGCCCCTCTTTCCAAAAGTATGAGGAGCTTGAGGAACTGGACGAGGAACATACTCTTCATATATGTCAGAAAATGTGGAAGAAACACCAGGAAGCATCATGGTAGTTTGAAACTTTCTAGTCAAGGACGCCCTAGCAAGACTACCCCCAGCCTCCACATTTGCAGGGAGATCATCAAGGGGAATTGGATCAGCGAAATTACGCCCCAATTCCTATAAAAGAGTAAAACAACAAGATAAGGAAGATTAAGCAAAAAAGTGGATACAACAAAAGGCATTCAAAAGTACCCGCATAAGAAAAGAACAACTCACAGCAGAGGGCGGGTTGTTAGCACTGTACTCAAGGACAGCAAGCAGGACAACGCTTACTCCTTTTAGCATCTTCTAAAGATGCTCGAGCACCTCCTCATCAGTCAACTCAAGAGCAGGGACCATACGAGAAGGGTCCTCTGCCCTAGAGTACTCGAAACTGTAATGTTCGCGCTCCTTCAAAGGTTGAACTTGGCGGCAAAGAAAACTTGAAATAATCCTAAAGCCGGTCAAGCCTTGTTGTTTCAGAGTGCAAATCCTCTCGAGAAAAGGCTTGATCATCTGGAGCTCAGCAGTCGTCACAGGGTTCTTTTTCCATCGGTCATTAACCAAGGGACCAGATCCAGAGTGAATGAAAAGAGGAGGAATCAAGTTGGCAGCATAAAACCAGTCAGCACACCAATCCCTCATAGAATCAACCAGGTCATAGTCAAAGAATTTGCTCTTAAGACCCTGGCGAAACTAGATCCTGCAGCCACCAAGAACATTGGTGTCATCGCGGCGGGGTTGTGGCTTCAGGCAAAAGAAGTAACGAAAGAGAGAAAGAGAAGGAGGAATTCCAAGGAAGGTTTCACAAAGATGAACGAAAATAGAAAGATGAAGGACAGCATTGGGAGCAAGGTGGTTTAGGCTAATCCCAAAATAGTTAAGAAATCGGTGAAGAAAGGCAGAAGCAGGAAGGCAGAGACTGGCACGGATAAAGGAGACAAAAAGAATAATCTCACCAACACTTAGAGCAGGGACCTGATGCTCACCTAGAGCTCTCCAATCAGCAAACTGCTTGCTCTGGAGCAGACCATCGCTAACAAGCTTGCGAAGCTGATCTTCAGTTGTTGTTGCAGCCGGCCAGATCTTCTGAGCAGCCCTCATCGCCATGAATTCCTGATTTTCAATAACGAAGAGCGATGCTTCCTCGTTGACAAAGGTCACCTGGGACTTACTCGCTGACTTCTTCCTACCCATATACTAGCAAAGGCAATGGGCCACTAAGAATAGAAAAGGCTAGGATGGCAGCGCTCAGATAATGGTGGCAATGGCAATGGCAGAGTTTCGAAGGCTAGGGTTTTAAGGCAAAGGCAAGGTACCAAAGAAAAGGAGGAGAAAGGCCTTTAAATAAATTTTACACTGGTAAAAACACGGCCCACCAGGCCCATTTTAACATGGCATGAGGACGCAACGGTCCATTTACCGACATAGCTAAAATGACGGATGGCTCAAATCCACACAACGGTACAGTTCAACGGGCAGATTTCAGACTTATCCATCCAGCACCACGGCGGAGTTATCATATTACTACAAAAAGAACTCATCAACAATAAAGCAAAGAAGGGTTACCTCACAAGGAGAGCAACAACCGGGTCCTTACAGAAAGAACTCGGAAATCTCATCAACAACTGGGACATCAGGAGAATAAAGAATGACAACTCAGAAGACAAGATTCTTTCCATTATAAATGGTTTCAAAAAATAGGAGATTACACATCTTACAAGACCCAACAAACTTGGTACTACGACAAGCAAGGTAGCAAAGAGGAACCCGGACACAGCTAGGCTCTAGAACGACTACGTGTTCCAAATTGATACTCGATAGAACAAACCACCCTCGGCTACACTATTTTCTTCAAAGGACGGACGCAGTGCATCCAAGGCAAAAATCAGTAGCACGGTGGGACAACATGGAGCAGAGAAGGCCGACAGGCATCTGTCTACCCAAGTCCGATGTGATGCTGGATATGGTGCTGATCTGCACCAGACAGTCTCAGGGCAGGCGACGAGGATCAACCCAGAACTGTCAGATGAAGGATCGCATCCCACATCACAAGACTCCCTCCAACTATGGCCATGTACTTCCAAGTACAATGCTACTGCAAGATTAGCCTACCTCTAATCCCTATCACAAGACTCCCTCTAGCTATGGCAAGATATACAAGGACGGCAAAACACGCCCGGAGGCTGCTCTACTTCACAAACTACCATATTCATGACTATGGAGACTTCGGACCACGCAACAAAAATGCTCGATGAATCAAAACAGCACAGAACGAGGATATTTATAGGCCAAAGAAGCGGTGCAAATGGACCAGGAGCACCAGCGGAACAAACCTAACAAAGGACACAGTGAAAAGACAGAATTCAATGAAAGAAGACTCAGGCGTGAAGGAACAATACTCAAGGACAAGCATATTCGAAAGGATATACCAACACTGTACAACTCGTGAACAAACACCATTTACACTTAGGGGTTCTTTCTAAACAAAAGAACCCGGATATATGCTCAGGGGCTGCAATAGGAGAGGTTTTTAGTTCTTTTTGAACAACTCAGATTCAAGACCCTCCAACTCTTTGTTCCAAATAGCAAGAGGCTCGGGGGCTACACTCAGTGAGTGCACTTTTTTTCAAAAAAAACGCACGTCACCAAGAGGACTACTTCAAGACAGCAGTTTTTCGAACGACACAAGATTCAAGACCCTCCAACTTTTTGTTCCAAATAGCAAGAGGCTCGGGGCCTACACTCAGTGAGTGCACTTTTTCCTTCAAAAAAGCGCACATCACTCAGAAGACTTATTCAAGACAGACGACTTCAAGGCCACACGACAAAAAGAACCCAGACATAGCTATATCCGAGCTATTTTCGACAAAGAATCCAGGTATACGCTCAGGAGCCCTTCGACGAAGAATCAGGAAGATTTCAAGAAAAGACCCTCCAGCTCCTTGTGCCAAACAGCAAGAGGCTCGGGGGCTACACCCGAATGGGAGTACTTTTTTCTTCAAAAAGGTACGCACCACGCGAAGATCTCACGAAGCGCTGCACAGTTTCGCTCAAGAAAGCACTCGGACGACACTTGTTCCTGCTCGACAAAACTTGAAGGAACAAGACGAGGCTTCCAGAACTCAACCATGAAGTGCTCGGGGGCTTCTCGGTGCGGGGCCCATGGGATACCCCGCAAGGAAGGGAGAAGATCTAGTCTAACTAGGATTCTTCCCCTGTAATCTTAGTAGTAGCATTATTTTGTAATCCTACTAGGAACTCTCATTGTAAACCGACTAGGATTCTGACCTCCTGACTATATAAAGGAGGGCAGGGTTCCTAGAGACGGAGTGCAGAGAACAATTGTACGACACGACATTTTACAATCAATCTAACGCAAAGGCTAACGCCGACTAGACGTAGGGCTATTACTCGATCTACGATCGAGGGTCCGAACTAGGATAAATCGACTGTCTCTTGCGTTAACCGTCGAGTTCAGCATACGCCGAAGCCCAAACATACTTCTCTGGGGACCCCTGTGGCAGGCTATCGGTGGTCAAACATCGACAGACGTGTGGAAGTGCATGAATGCTAGGATAGGAACACATTGCATGCCAAACCTGTTGATGATATTGACCATTCGTACATGTACAATGTATGGAGGGTTGTCCAAAGTTTCTTTTAATCAATGATATAATGCACCAGCTATATCAAGAAATTAAGGGTATGGAAGTGTTTGAGAAAATGTATGGAAGTGTTGGATAAAAAGGGCAATATCAAGAGCATGCATAATTAGCGAGAAGGGAGGTCATTCGATCAGTGCTTGCGAGAAGGTACGAAAATGTTGCATGAAAGGTCTGCCTCGGAGGACAGGAAGCCTGTCATGTATGCTACCATCGATGCTCTTTAGAGAAGAAGACAAAAAGAAAAGCATGCATGAGCTATGTAGGTGTATCCATATGGCATAGTATTTTGGACACAGCATGCGAGATATATTGTAGGAGCATAGTAACATAGTGCTGATTAGAGCGACGGATCAATGCTTGGTTGATGGCAGCAAGGTTTGAGATATGTAGTAGCATAGTTTTGAGAGCGATATATCGACAGTGTGCGAAGAGAAAGCGTAAGACAAAAATAGGAACACATGATCTGAACCATACAAACCATATCAGACGGGTCTAAGAGACCAGACTATCATCGACATGCTCAGAGGCCGTGGAGACAGCGCGGCCTCATACTTTTAATTATATTATCAACTTTAGCTTTTGAACAGTGTGTTTGACTCTTGACCCTAGTCCTATGGATTCACCGGCTGTGCTACTGCAAATGCATATTTGCCAAAGGAACGTTTTATCATGCAGGGAGGAAAAACTTGCATTAATATATGAAGCGCAACACGACATGGACTTCATTATATATTATTTCTACACTTTACTTGCATGAATTTTGCTAGTAGCAGCTAACATTTCAGTACACTTTCATGTGATTAGTGTACGCAGTTTTCAAATAATTTTACGGATTTTATTTTCGCTGCACGGTTTTCAATGTTAATTTGGTCTGAACCGACCGAGATAATGCACACCATCAATTCTGGCTGATCGTTGTGATTTTTTTACTGGCAGTTCATAATGTATAGGCGCCGGTAGAAATGAAACTTTGGGCCCATGCTATGAACCGCCTGTATAAATGCATTTTTACTGACCGTTTCCTTAAGTTTACTGCTAGTAAAATTACATACCGACGGTTTTCTTAACCAAGCGTCACTACAAATAATTTGAAATTATTTTTTTTAAATTACTCAAATGATCTCGGATAGATACATGGTCTGAAAAAAACTTGTATTCTAAAAGATCAACAAGTTTGTAGTCGGTTACTTTTTCATTCGAAATCATTTAGGGCTCAAAAATTTTGTTTTAAGGTTAATAATTTTAAAATTTATATTTTTTTTAATTTCTCAAATAATCCCAGATGGAAAATAGGATCTAAAACTTTGTAGTTGAAACCTTTTTAATTTGAATTGGTTTAGGGCTTCAAATCTCCATTTCAACATCTGTCAGAGTAAATACTTAGGGATAGTTTCTGGTACTTTGTAGTTATAACTTTTTTCATTTCAATTCGTTTATGGATTGTACATGCAAAAATGTACAGGGAGGGGGCGAGAGGAGATGGACGTTGCAGACCAGCTGAGTTCTTGGCTAGACTGGGCTGGCACTATGTAAAAAAACACATCACATACGCGCGTTCAGGCACATCACAGCCATAACGCATCTGTAATAAGCACATACGACATACACGTGTTACAAACACGCACCTATGATAATCTCTTACCAAAGACTGGTGGGTGTCAACACACGTCTGTAGTAAGGTTTTTTTACATAGTGTGGGCAGGAAGGGCCCAGGTCTAACCCAAGAGTAAATCAAATAAAAAATTTAATTTCTCGATGGATAAAATGACAAATATCTTAATCGAGATGAGAATAGTAAAAAACAAAGATACTTGAACTTTCTAGATATAACTTTTTTCTTATAAAATTATATTTTTGTACACAATGGTGCATGGACAAATATTTGTACACATGGAGCTTTGGGGTCAAATACTAGAGCAACAAAAGTACAAAAAAGGACACATTCATTATTGCAGTCTGATCCAATAGATCATGGATGCATTGCATGCAAGAGCCAAGATTATTACATTCATGAACTGAGTAATCGCTTCTAGTGTCCACTTATTAAATACTACTCAACCAAGAAATCCATGATCCATCTACTGCCGCAACCAACTAAACCAACATGGCTGCTGACGATGGTCGGAACAATCATGCCAATGCATAAATGAGGAGCAGCACTCACTACTACAGGATTGATTTTAAGTGGTGTCACCTTTTTTTTTACGGAGGCGGGCATCTAGGTTGGCCACCTCGGTTATTTCCTGGCCGGTCGGCCGGCTAAGCGGCCGCCTCAGTTAATATTTAACGGAGGCGGTGACCGTCTTGGTTAATCACCCATTAACCGAGGTGGTTGGCTTAAGGCGACCGCCTTCATTAATGTATTAATGAAGGCGGTCAACGTAGTGCAACCGCCTCGGTTAATAGGTATTAACCAGGGCGATCACCTTAACGCGACCGCCTCCGTTAAGCTATTAACCGAGGCGGACAGTTTATAATACCCACCTCCGTTAATGTGATTAATGGAGGCAGTTTTTCTTATAACGCCCGCCTCCGCTATTGTTGTGGCTACAAATGCACCCAGCCGCCACCCGCCTTTCTTCTTCCTCGTGGCTCCACTTCTAATTTTTAGAGTTTTGAGCTCCAAAACCCTAAAAATTGAGCAAAATCTAGGGGGAGAAGTTTTGCTCTTGGTTTGTTGAAGGAGGACATAGTAAAAGGTAGATACACACTCTCCAAACCTCAATCCTCTCTCTTCTTCATCATTTGGGGCCCTAGATCTAGATCTAGATCCACCTTTTCATGGAGGAGAGAGAAAACTGCTATTTCTTTAGCTCTAGATCTATTCTTCTCTGCGGCTATTTCTTTCTAATACTGCTTTGTCACTGTTTGTGTTAGCTAGGTTCCCAGGTATGGACAGGTCCGAATGTATGTACCGGTTGTCGAGACTGGAACCGCAGTACCTTGTTCGTGTGAGGAAGTTTGTTGCCGCTACGAAAACTCACTGTGAGAGTCTGAATCGGACAACAACCATATGTCCGTGTTCTCACTGTATGAGCATGAGAGCCCACGAAGACAACATGGTGTAATTTCAATTGATAAGGTTTGAACAAACAAATTAAACTCTATATTTTATTTTTTTTTTTGCTAGGGATAAAATGGTCATTTTATCATTAACTTAACACCGTCAAATACCAAAAACGGACGGAAGGCCATAGAAGGAAGAAAATTTAGTTTTGGGATTACACAGGTATGTTCAATAGAAAAAGACCACGTAAGAAAGATGTATTTTTTCCAGCGCCATACAAGTAAATGACTCATTTCTCAATTCAGTTTCTAAGGCCCTCTACAGTGTGGCAGTGGTGCCACAAAATTTATGGCCCCACACCAGCTACTGGGTACCGAATCTCTAAGAGCTGCAGTGTGAGAAATGTTGGCACTGGAGCTATCTAGAATCATCAGGGCCCACCTAATAAATAAAATAGTCCTCCAGTTCGTTTCCGTCCGGTTCATTCGCGCGAGGAAGAAAATCATACCCTTTCTCTCTTCTCCCTCCAGTCTAGCAAATCCCAACTCGATCTATCTCACCCAAATAAAATCGATCTTGCTCTTTCCAGATCTTGCTTCTTCGGCTGTTGTTTAGTTGGGATTTGACACTGGCATCGTAGAAGGGAAGGCGAGCTGCACAGAGACGAGCACAGCGGCAGGGTGATGTAGTTGGCAGCAGCCGCGTTTGGAGAAGGCGATGGAGAAGGCCATCCGCGTTTGGAGAAGGCCAGCAGCAAGGAGACGAGCAGCAGCAGCCGCGCTTGGAGTTCGCAGCAGCCGCGTAGGGGGATGCGGGGAGACGCCTGTATGGACGGCTGCTCCAGGATGCGCTCTGGGAGAACGACGACAGTTGAGGATGAGCAAGAAGGAGCAATGAAATCGTATTTTATTGAATGGGCACCGGGTGGGCATCCGCGCAACTACTTGCGCCGCTCCGTGTTTTCTTGGCATCGGGTGAAACTGGCATCGCTGGCTGCAGTAGGGAGGAAGAGCGGTTGTCGAATAATCTGTCTCCTACTTTGGGCATCACACATATTGTGGAGGGCCTAAGCTAGCCCGTCACTATAAATGACCTCTATTTGTAGGAACTGGCCACGTTTTAGGAATCGGTCTTGTCATAGCTATTTCTATTCACGGTGTTCTGTCTCCAAACTTAAACCCAGGATTGTGCGGTTAGCACATGAAAATTGATGTTTTTATGGCGTTGTATCCATGTGATTTGCCATTTTTGAAAATTATTTATAAGGGCAGATCACTGTACTAATTACCCTTGAAAATCTATTGCTAGGAACGATTGCATATATCCGTATCTACAAATGCCTCATTTCTAGAGGTTCTTGGGTATAGGCAGCTGCAAAAACCACGCATAAAAGTGGTTTTTGAGTGTATGTGATCAATTACTCAAGTGGTCAATCAAAAAATGATCTTAAATAGACTGTGTATCAATTAGCAAAAGCAGTGGATTGATAATCACTAGAGTGTGTGTGATCTTTATTTTTTTAACTTAGGTCGTTGTGTGCTACTATTAGGCAGGGGTCTGGAGATCATTCTCAAGAAAATGTGTCATCTTGATGCATGGAAAATTTAATAAGGTTTTCTTAAATAAAAAAATTATTCATGTAAGTAGGATGGGCTTAATTAACCCAATCAATGAAGGAAACCAAAATGGTCGACATCGAAGCTGAAATAACCGAAACCAAAAAAAATTGTCCCAAATTCAGTGTCCAGGTTCCACTAACCGAATTTAGTATGGATATTTCAGTTAACCGAGTAGACAAAAATTTGAGATAAGCAAAAGGTTCAATATAACAAATATCAACCTGGGTCCAAAGAACACCGTCATCACCTGCTCCAACTTATCCTCGTCGCTTGCACATGGCGCACTAGGTCCTGCTCATCCTTTCCCTCCTTGCTGCTCTTTGTCTCTCTTTTGGTCAAGGGTCAATTGTAACCTCTTTGCGCTCTTAGTCTATGAATATGCATGATATATGTATTGCCAAATATCTTGATCGACATGAAGGTACAAAACCATATATAGTAATTTCTAAAAAAAAGATATATTTTAGTACACATGATGGTGGACAACATATTTGTACACATCGAGTTTGGGGAAACACTAGGCAAGCACAAAGACAAAAAAGGACACCGCCTAGCACCCAAACGTCCGGACGCGACATCGCATCCGGACGCGACCCCAACACCTACGGCACTCCCACGTCTGCATCGCGCTCCACGCCCCGCGTCCCGCCCCATCACTCTCGCCCCGCTTCTGTCGCAGGGACCCTCGCCCCTACGCCCACCCCGCGCCTCGCACGGGGAAACCCACGTGGTTGACCCACAGCTGCACCCCAACAGCAACAACAGCCACCGGCCGCATTGTGCAACACCCAGATCTACTTTTGCAACATCTAGATAAAACATTTGCAACATATATCTAAGACAGATGAAACATCTGGAACATACAGTTAAAACAACATTGCAATATCCCGATCTACTTTTAAAACATCCAGATGTAACACTTGCAACATACAAAAATAGATTGATGAAACACTTGAGACATGCGTCTGAAACACTTGCAACATACATGTACAACCATTGCAATATATGCAACATCTCAATCTACTTTTGCAACATCCACATGAAACAATTGAAACATACAGCTGAAACAACTAAAACACTTGAAATATGGGCTTGCAACATGTCTGAAAAGCGTCCAAAAACACTTGAAACACAGCATCTCCGCATGTCCATGACCTACCCGCTGAGCAACTACGGTGGCGTAGGCTCACTGGATGGTGCCATCGCCCGCATGCCCCCGCCATGCCCGCTGTCGGCCGAGGGAGAGGAGACGCTGCCGGATTAGGGGAGGGCGCCGCCGGCCAGGTTAGGGGAGGGTTAGTGGCTTGCTTGAACCCGCCGGCCGCGCGCCAAAGTCTAGCTCGTGCTGCCATGGAGTGGGGGGAGCGGCTGCCATGGTGTGGGGGGAACGACTGTCATGGAGTGGGGGGAGGGTCGTGGCCCCAGCAGTGGAGAAGCGCGAGCGAAGGGGCGGTGCGGTGGAGGCGGCCGCAGCGGCCGATGCGAAATGAGGAACGGAGTGTCACTCTATTTTATTTCGTCTTTTTAGGAACTTTGTATGCAGGAGCAGGCTGTGAACCGGTCCGCTGGCCCAGCTAGCCACGTCCGGATGGACCGACATGGGACAGACGCCCTAGAAGAAGCATTATCGTATTGCAATTGGATCCAACACATCATGCATGCTTTACATGCAAAAGAGTTCTAGGATTTAATGCATTCATGAAACGAACCCATTCAGCAGTGTGCACTTAAAATAGAGTACTGCTCAACCAAGAAGTCCATCATTATCGTCCGCCACAGCTACACCAACATTGCTTGTGACGATGCCCTGAGGTATCAAAAACGTGCAGCAGCACTCTACAGGGTTAAGATGCATCTCACAAGTAACATTGACCAATCGATGCTTCTGCTTGATGCCTGTTTCTATGCATTGTTGGCCCCACGCTCCGTGCACGTCACAACTGCATGTGGATGCAATTCATATATTAGTTAGTAAGCCGTTATAGACATGGTAGTTCACAAGCTGATAGATATGTACCTTCTTCATGGGCTGAGACGGTTGATGACATGATCACAAGCACAACGCAAAGAGCAGCGCACACGGCCTTCGTCACGTTGGTCTTAACATGTACCATGAGGAGAGGAACACTATTGTTGTTTCCGTTGCTCTTCCTTTCTGGTATATGCTTCTTCCTCTCTTCGCTCATGGTTATATATGCTTCTTCCTTTCTGATACTACTCCCTTGATACCTTAATTAATGGTTTGGTATCCTGTACCACTATCAAGAGGCATCGTATTGTTCTCCACTTGGTTCCTTTAATGCACCAAGCCACCAATTCAACTATGCATCCAAGCCATTACAAATTTTCACCCTACACCTTCTCCATGATGACTCTGTCTAGAATCAAACTCTCATGTCCTTCAACTCCTCTACTCCACTTCCATAATGAAGCTAGCAGCTAACCAAATTCATCCGTATTTTTTCTGGGATACCCGTAGCAACGTGCGGGGAACCCTTCTAGTTAATTATGTTTACGTTAACAAAGATTAACAAGGCCACATCTACAAAATGATTCCTAGCTAGATACACGTCCTTTTTTTTCCTATGGTTGTCTTGGGAACCCCTTCTATAAAAAAAACAAAACAAAATATTTAGGGGCCAAACTGTGAACCCTTTCTAGACACGGGCCACATAAATTACAAACCGGCCTTTTATATAGCCATTTCTATCCTCAGTTTGTAATGAGTCATGTCTTTCGTGTTGGTGCTTGTTAGCACTTGAAACTTTGTGTTTCTATGGAGTTGTTTTCTAAACTTTTTGCCATTTTCAAGAAACAATTTATAGAGGTAGGCTCCTCTCACTGCTACACAAATGTTTTGTATGGGCGGCTCCTGATGCCTTTCTAGGGGCGGTTTGCCCAGCCGCACCTATAAAAGCGCGGCTACAAATCACTGATTTGTAGGGGCAGCTAGATATAGAGATACCCATATAAATCCATTTTCCAGAAATCATGAATCCGGGCACACGTATTCCCTCCTCTAACCACTCCACCCAACACTCACTTATGTCTATCTTAGATATTCTTTCTACTCATATTATACTGAGCCGAACTTGAAAAGAGTGTTTGGGACTATGTCGAAACAGAATTTTCGTCTCCGTGCCGAGGACACACGCAGCAAGCCGGAAGGGTCCGCTCGATGGAGCAGATCCGCCTAGCTTTAGCGCAAGGGTGGTCGATCCTGCTCAATCCTCCCGAGACGTGCCAATCAATTTGACCCTACAATTGACAAGAAGAGAAAGTTTATCAGTAATTAAGGGCGGAACTTGCCGATATGAGAAGAGATCGACTAAATAGTCGATTCCAGCATATTCATAAGAATAAATCGATTAAAGCTCATGGGGTTGTATAAGAAGAATCGGTTATCATTCGGGATAAATATTATTTAAACAAATATTAATCAATGACAATAAGATATTAATGATGATCGGTTGATACTGAGCCAATGATTACAAGTAACCGAACTCCTTTTTATATAAAGAAATAATTCAACACCACTTAACCATTTAATAAAGATAAATCTAATGAACATGTTAGATCTCATCTATCGCCATGACTAGTGGGGCATGAGGCAGAATCATGCAGGCCGTAGAAACAACAATAGACTCGACGATCCTCACTCATTACTAATATCAGTGGGGCATGAGGCAGAATCATGCAGGCCGTAATACGATAATAAGATCATGGGGCTAACATATCTTTCAACTTATCTCTACTTCAATGATCTCGTAATGTGAACAGTTCGTGAAAGCGCTCGATATCGGCTAAACAGCCGATTTAGGCATAGTGCACAGTTAAGGTCATGCCTTCTCAGGAACGGATCTACCAACTAACGATCCCCACTCCACGGTGCTAACAGTGGGGTGAGAGACAGAATCCCACAGGTCATGATAATAGGCCATGAAACGGTTCTTGCTAACCAATAGATCTACTCAAGATCAAACATGCCTTAACCGTACACTATGCACGATTAAGATTGATATAAAACAGCCGATAAGACATAACTCATCATTTAAGGTGTAGATTAGATCAACTTTAGATTAGCAAACGATGGGTTAAATAAGATATAAGGCCGATCCAGATCAATCTCAATCGGGCAGAGTGATGTTGTTGTAATTAGATAAACGATAAAAGCAATAAGCAATATCGGTCAGTTAATGAATCTACCAAAGACTGTCATCCTAAGGTAGAGCCGATAACTTGACCTTGATCTAGTTCAAGCAGTGGGGTGTGAGGCAGAATTACACAGGCCATACTTGAACTAGGCAAGAGTCGATAACTAGCCTATACCAGAGCCGCAGTGGGGGTCAACCAGATCGATGCAGCCAAACGAACAGAGGTATAAACCATGACGGTACTTACAGATAAGCAGTGGAGGTCGACTAGATAGATGCAGCCGTACTCGCTGAAGAACTCGCCGAGATCTACTCTACTCCTACTCCTAAGGGGTGGCCGTAGCTGAAAAAAGTAATTGACTTATATTTGATTGATTGTGTCCTTTACAACAGCCGGAGTTTGGTATTTATACCCGGGGCCTAAAAATGAACCTTACTCGAGTACGACTCAATACAATCTTTGGCATAATGAAAACATTCCTAATTTAAGATAACTTGGACTCTAATCTTTCCCTTTTTGTAGAGTCCAGCATGTCTCGTTACAGCGCCGATCGTAGCCTCTGTCGTTATCTGCTGGCGCTATCTGAAGAAAGTCGATTCTAATGTTGCATACGAATCAGCTGGTTTCAATCTGCACACAATTGATCCCTCGCTGACATGATTTTGGGAGCTCTCGAACTTCTAAGATCCTTCTCCCAAATTCTGGTGTAAACACATACCCCCCAATTTTGGGATAAAAGTAATTTTATTCTAAAATTATCATGTCTGCATCCCAGATTGGTCCACAGTCACGGGTAGAGAACCTTGATCTGGGGTCCACTGTTTGTCGCCACCTGCATCCATTCATGAGCCTATGCCTCAAAACTTTTCACAAGAACATCGCTGTTTCACGGGCATTTGGATTCATCTTCCCGGACCGGCTATAAAACGCTTATCTGACCCTAGCGAGAGCAACTCAACACTTCAACCTTGTTTTTCTTCCATCCGTCTTTTCAAGTGGTCCCCACTCTGTTGGACCCTCCATGGCCTTATCTCTTTGCGATAAAGATCTTGAGCGGTTAGAAGAATTCTTGTGCATAGGTTGATTGTGTCGCTCATCTTAGCACCTTGTTGAGCAAGGGAATCAGCTACTGCGGTTAGAAGAATCCTTATGATATTGCCTGGGTCTTCTCTCCATGTTCGTAGAGCTGTTCTAGTGTTTGCAAGGGCTAAAATGTGTGGACATTCTCTTGTTTGCTCAGTTAAATGCCCATCGGGCAAGCCGCGAGCTTCTTTCCAGCGTTTCCCAGTCACTGAGAATTTGGCTGGGTATCCATTAGGCAGGCGGCCTATCCTTTTCTCAGGCACAATCTTATCAATGGGCCAATGTGATTTGGTTCACGATGACCCTCGGCCTTGTGGGGATCTAGACTCTTCAATCCAAAGAAGCCTTGGTAGGCTGATCTCTGGTCAATGTAAATTCTTTGTATCCGTTCCACGATGCTTCATAATTTGGGGAAATGATGAGTTCGAATCTGTTACCCTTCCGTTATCTGTCCCCTGAATTCCTAGAGTGTCGATCCGTTTCTGTGTCTGATTTCAATTTCACCCCCCTGGCAAAATATATCTTCTTGCCTTCCTAGGCTATATATATAGGTTACTGTTGTGGATCGAAGAACAACTTGCTTCGCTCCAAGCCTTCTGCGTCCTCGATATAGCTCCTGTCTTTTCGTAGGTTTGAGATCATGGAGAACAGCAGGGGGTCAGCTGAGGAGGTCTCCATCAGATCTGCATCATCGCGCCAGCATCTTCGCCGCCAAGAAGGTGCAATTCGGGATGCGTCTTCTATTCTAGAGCAAAGGGCCGTCTCTGTTCAGTCTTCGGGGTTACCCACAGCACCAATTCATCGCCAGCTCCCCTGCTATCAGAGGAGATGGATTGACAATGAGGACCTTTCTGCCGCCATCGACCGTCATGGCCAGGGTCTCGCCGAGTGTCTTTCCCTTGCAGAATCGACTTTGGCCATGGTTTGATGTCGATCGCTTCCTGAGGTCAACTCGATGGAGGATAGGTTGGCTAGGGCCGAGGCCAGAATCATGGGTGAGACATTTGTCGTAATCTTCGCCTTCCTTCAATCTCATCCTCAAGACTCTGACTGTCTCTCCTTTGCATTCTTTAGATTTATCTGCCCAACTAGAGAGCCTTCAATTGGCTGCGGAGCACGCGGCGGGATTTGTCAACGCCAGAGGCGCCATCCCGGTGGTTCATCTGTATGATATCCTAAACCATGTCAGGGAGGTCGCTCTTCATGGCATCCGTCATGGTGCTGCCACGGCGCTGGCTGCTGCGCAGGCCCATTCTGGCCACAATCTTCAGCTTCTTCCTCATGGTTTTCTAGATAAGGTGCTCCCCAGGGATCATGAGCGCTTGATTGAGGATTTCCTTAGCGCTACCAACTCCGTGGCCTTCAACACCCTGGCCGATGATATAGTAGGCAAAGTGTTTTCTGACCCATAACTTGTAATAGGTGACATTTAGCAAACAATTTCTTTGTCTTGAGCGACTTCTCCTTCGTTTTTGTGCTTCATATAATACTCATCACTCTATTTGTATAATCGATACGCATTGTACTGATTCTCACCTCTTTGGGTTTATTTTCGCACAAGCGATGATACCCTTCCAGTATCGGCCATTAAAGCTGACGACCGAGCAAATCAGTTGTTAAGTATCAATCTAAATGTTAGGGTAATATTCCTTCAAATATTTCCCATCTGATTGCTCTGCCGAATTTTTCTTCTCTTCTCAGTATCTCCAAAATACAAGTATTACCAGGCGCACAACGTTCGATTCGATAGGGTCCTTCCCAATTAGGTGGCCATTCGCCGAACCTGCTGTTCTTCGACCCGATCGGCAACTTTACTTTCCAGACTAAGTCAGGAAATTGCTCAATCTTGACCGTCTAATCATAATATCTTACGGTCCTTAGTTTATCGGCTTTAAAGTTTTTGAGAGCATGCGACCGAAGGTAATTCAAATCTTCTAAGTTGTCCATCACAAAATTCTTGTAGACTTCGGCTGATAAATCGTTTGGCTCTTCGGCTCTTGGCTCTCAAAGGTAATCCACGCCAAGTCTTTTCTAGAATCTTAATGCCATTGATTGTCATAAGTCCATTCTGGCTAAAATACCTGATGCCATTCAATAAGAGAAACGGGAACTGCTGGCCAAGGTTAGAATAGGTTGAGCTATCTAGAGCAGCCTCGAGAGCATCAGCTTGTGTAGAATCGATTGTATTCCCCGTTAGTTGCATTTTTGTTTCGGCTAAAGAGCCGATTCGATACAGCCGATCCTAGACTTCTGATCTTAATTTAATTAAGTCTGAAAACATGGCTTTCATTAAGAGAGCCCTTCGATCTTCTATCCTCAGTCATCTGGTGTTGTATTCTCTTCAACATTGGTGAAGTGACGCTTCGCTTCCTATTGATTGCGGTTGCCTTTTGCGCGTTTCGAGGCATCCATCCCTTCGCTTCATGTCTTCAAATACCAACCGATGGCTTCTGCTTCGAACACATCTCCATCCGCAACTATTCCTTTACTCTTCTCTGCCTACTAAAAACCCTGTAACGGTTTTTTTTCTTCTCCCTTTCGTAGATCCAATCATTCTTCATGGTCGGCGAAGACAACCGAGGCAAGCGTGCGGCGGAGGAAATCCCAGAAGAGAATATGCCGATGAACCAACATCTCCGACGCATGAGGTGAGATTGACATTTCTTGTTTACGATGATGAACAGTTCTGACTCGCCTATGGGTTTGTTGTGAATGATAGTCTCCATCCTCTTCCTAAGGCCGATGGGCCTTCTGATGCCGCATCTTCTATGCCGGCCTCGTCGTCGGACTCTTCTGACTCCTACAACGGCGATGACGCCCGGCGCTACCTTCATGTGTGGACGATGGCTCAGAACCATTACTCTGAGATGACCTGGGAGACCGGCCAACTAGAGATTCGCCTCGGGGTTTCCCAGGCCGCTCTTTATGTGGCCGAGGAAGAGGCTAATGCCGCTCAAGCATGGCTGACTGAATCGGATGCCACAGTGGCAGGTAAGATGACCCTCAGGGATGCCTTTATTCTGATTTTGGTTGTTTTTATCTTGATAACTCTTCCTCTTCTATGATCATCAGCCCTGATAGCACAGTTGGAGTCTCTCCAACTAGCAGCGAATGCAGCCGTGAATGCCGTCAATGCCCGAGGTTCCTCTATCGATGCTTGTCTCCAAGACATCCTGGCCCGTGTTCAGGAAATCACCCTCCACGGCGTTCGCCACAGCGCATCAGTGGCGCTGACTGCGGCGCAGGTTCAGACATGGCACGAGCTCCACGCCATGGAGACTGGTTTCCCAGTAGGCGACGACCCTGAGGAGCACGAGGACCTGCTGGAAGAGTTCGTCATGGCAGCGGAGGCCATAGTGGACATCACATCCGCTCAAGATGTAGTGAACAAGGTCTTTGATTAGTTTGTACTTAGGGTAATTCGATGAACAAAGACCCCTGTTCTTTCATGAATATGCTTCAATGCAATGCCTTTGTGCATGATGGTGAATGTTTCTTGCTCTAGAGGCGATACGCATCGTATTAGCTTTTATGTCTTCAAAAATCTTTCATTTTTGAACTAGAGGCAATACCCTTCTGGTACCGGCTATTAGAGCCGAGAATGGATCGGCTATCAAATGTTGACCGGGTGTTAGAATAATATGCCATAGAACTTTTCATATCAAAGGTCAAACGATTAATCAACTCAGGTCAAGCGTCTTATTGAGCGAACCAGAACCTCTTTAAGAAATCCATTAACTCTGAATCGCACTTACACTTCGACTCAGCATTCACATACGTCGGCCTAAGTTCATCTCAATGCTTATTTTTCCTTTAATTGAATGGCCGATGTGAAGCCATGATTTTTCTACTAAAACAAGCTTTCAGAGCCGATCGCTTGCATCAGTTGTTGGCTTTCATTGCTGATTTTAATGAAGCCTCCTTCCCATGACTTGCCAGAGAAACATTTGAAATCTCCTAGTTCCCAAAAGACTGGATCGGCTATTGCAGTGCTCATGGACTCATCATCATGAACCAGTTCGACATCATCTCCATGCCATTGAATCAAATACTAATGCATGGTCGATGGTATGCAGTAGTTTGTGTGAATCCAATCACGACCGAGGAGCAAACTGTATGATCCTTTCCCATCGATGACAAAGAACGTGGTGAGTAGAGTTTTACTCCCGATTGTCAGTTCAACGTTCATTGCCCCCCTGGGTCTTAGATGTATTACCTCCGAAGTCTCTAATCATCATGTCGGTTTCAAGCAAATCTCCTGGTCCCTTGCCAAGCTTATAGAAAGTGGTGTATGGCATAAGATTGACAGAAGCACCTCCGTCCACTAACATTTTGTTCATCGGCTTCCCATCAACAAAACCTCTCATGTATAAAGCCTTCAAGTGCCGATGTTTGACTGGCTTATCAATTATTTCTTGCTGCACAACCGTTAACTTGGCAACAATCTCTTCATACTCTGATTCATCAAAGTCTGAATAAACTTCCTGATCTGCCGGAGCTCTAAATTCTGATGGCAACAGAAAAGCCATTTGGATATTAGCCGATGGTTGCTTTCTATCGGCTATTTGCTTGGCACATCATACTTGAGTTTTACTGGATGCCTGAGCCTGTTCCATCTCTTTATTTCTTAGGCACTGCACCCTCCTCTTCTAGCTTCTTGTCAATCCTCCGGGGCACCATTGGCCTTCCTGCCAAACATGTTCCCTCTAGTTGCTTCCTTTTTCATGATCAGCCAAGTTTTGGTCAACAACTCTTTTTCCCAGCCGATCATGAATACTTTTATTTTTTAAGCGCTGATCCATGTTATTATGATGATATGCATCCTGGGCATGGATAGACCGGCGGTTGATTTGAGATTGCCTAAACTCCCAATATTGATTGCTACATTCTGGATAGTTATGTCTGGTAGGCAATTTCAAACCTTCGTTCCAGCAGTATCTAAAGAAAGGACAATTCTAGTGTGATTCGGCTTGCTTCCTTTCATACCTTTCTTCTTCCAGTTGATGCTGGTGTTTTTGATCCTCTAACCATCGCTAATAATCTTTTTCCTTCAATCGCCGCCACTTATTCAACAGGATCTGAGATGTGACTCACGGCTTCATCGCTCCATCCTTTGATGTTTCCCCCCTGCTCATATCGGCTCCTCTACTAATCATGATGTTTTCTAATCTCTCTGTATTCATCAGCCGATATTTGCATCTTGGGATTAACTGTTCCAGCTTCTCTTGATTTGGCTGATGTTAGGACCTTAGTCTTTCCTTTGAATAGCCCAACATCAACCATATTTTGATCTCCTGGAAAAGGATTATCATTAACTTTCATCTTCCGAGGCGTATCGAACTTGAGCCTCCCTTGCTGAATAGCCTTCTGTATATGCTGTCGAAAAATTCTGCACTCATTAGTGGAATGAGAAGTAGCATTATGGAACTTACAAAACTTCTTATTCTTCAACTGTTCAGGGGGCAACATAACATGATTGTCCAGCAATTTGATCTGGCCCTTCTCAAGTAAGAAGTCAAAGAGCTTGTCCGATTTTGTGATGTCGAAGTCATAGCTCTCCTCGATTCCTCTTTCCCAAGGATTGGGTACCATCACTGTCTTCTTACCCCAATTCCATTTAGCTACGGCAACTTCTTCCTCTTCATCTTCATAGCCATCATCAATTGAGTATGGATCATAAGCTTCGGCTACTGTGGTGCTCTTCTGGAATCGAGTATCTCTGCGCATACTCTGGAATTGGCTATTGAGCGCTGCTACCCATTGAGCCAATTGTCCTAAGTTGTCAAACTCTTGTCCCAGCAGCTTTTCTTTCCATATTGGCAACATTCCTTGGACAGCTAAAGCAGCTAGCTGATCATCGGCCAAGTTCAATGAGAAGCACAAGTTCCTAGTCTCTCAGAATCTCTGAAGAAACTCAATGCCCGATTCATTAGTCCTCTGTCTCATGGTTGTCAAATTGGTTATCTTCTTTTCTCCAGTCCCAGTGTAAAAATATGTATGAAACTTCTTCTCTAGGTCAGCTCAATTGACAATGGAGTTGACTGGTAGTGATGAAAACCAAGTGAAGGCTGGCCCTGATAGGGATAAGGAGAAGAAATGAACTTGATGGGCATCCTCAACTGACGCTTCGTCCAATTGTGTAAGATACCGACTAACATGTTCTATTGTGCTTGTACTGTCTTGACTAGTGAACTTGGCGAACTCTAGGAGCCTGTAATTTGTAGGAAGAGCGACCAAATCATACCATTCTGGATATGGGAGTTTGTACAAAAAGGTCAGCTCTTTTGGTTTCAGACCGAACTGATTCTTCATCATCTCAGTCACCTTCAGCAGCAACTCGTCAGCTTGCGGATTTGGATTTCTCGATACTTGCTGACCCATCTGTGGATTGAAATCCCACGTGCCTTGATATCCTGGATTTGGCATCATGTGGAGGGTGTTATAATCCATGCTATAGTGATAGCCTTGTGGAATCTCAATCTGCTGGGCCCTTTACTGGCTTGCTGCTTGAAGTCTCTGATTATAGACATAAGGATCTATATCTCTATGGATCCTTTGAATTGATGGTGCTATTTTTTGAGCCGACGATGGTATGTGGCCCGATGTGCCAAAATTGATCATCTGGTTCTGACTTTGCCCTGCCAGCTGTGGCAAATGTTGTATTGATGGTCCAGGATTGTACTGTATTTGATTCGTGGTAGTACCTAGAGTTTATTCAAATGAACCTTGAAGTGCCTGGACGTCACCATTACTAGCTGGTGCTGCTTCTTGATGGCTGGTACCGACTTGATTAGTCCCTTGAGTCGAAGGATCTGGAATGTTGTAACAAGTCGATCCAACCTGACCAACTGGAATTCCATGAATCGCCTCTTTCACAGCGTTGTGAAATGCGTCAACGAAAGCTTCATTACGGCTTGATATGGCATCATGAACAGATTTATCTATGGCTTCCATAAAGAAACGTCTGTCTTCAGCTTCGACTGTATCTGTCTACCTGTGTACAACTCTTGGTAGTGGAAACTTCTGAATAATTGTGCTATCACGTATTTTGGTGTAGGACAACAAACACTTCTTCTGAAATTCTTCTATAGCTTTGTTGATGGTATCTTTATCTTTATCAGGTAGGTCTTCATAATGTACCATAAGGATATTGTCGTTGTTGTGAACCGCCATGTTGATTGTGGGGTCCCACTAGGCGTGCTAGAAACGTGTGTCGACACAGAATTTTTGTCTCCGTGCCGAGGACACACGCAGCAAGCCAGAAGGGTCCGCCCGATGGAGCAGATCCGCCTAGCTTCAGCGCAAGGGTAGTCGATCCTACGTAATCCTCCCGAGACGTGCCAGCCAATTTGACCCTGCAATTGACAAGGAAAGAAAGTTCATTGGTAATTAAGGGCAGAACATGCCGGTGTTGCTAGACAGTCCCAAATATGTGGCTCTGAGAGCCGATATAAGAGGAGATCGACTAAATAGTTGATTCCAGCATATTCATAAGAATAAATCGATTAAAGCTCATGGGGTTGTATAAGAAGAATCGGTTACCATTCAGGATAAATATTATTTAAATAAATATTAATCAATGGCAATAAGATATCAATGATGATCGGTTTATACTGAGCCAATGATTACAAGTAACCGAACTCCTCTTTATATAAAGAAACAATTCAACACCACTTAACCATTTAATAAAGATAAATCTAATGAATATGTTAGATCTCATCTATCGCCATAACCAGTGGGGCATAAGGCAGAATCATATAGGCTATAGAAACAACAATAGACTCGACGACCCTAACTCATTACTCATATCAGTGGGGAATGAGGCAGAATCATGCAGGCCGTAATACAATAATAAGATCATGGGGCTAACATATCTTTCAACTTATCTCTACTTCAATGATCTCATAATATGAACTGTTCGTGAAAACGCTCGATATCGGCTAAATAGCCAATTCAGGCATAGCGCACAGTTAAGGTCATGCCTTCTTAGGAACGGATCTACCAACTAACGATCCTCGCTCCACGGTGCTAACAGTGGGGTGAGAGCCAGAATCCCATAGGCCATGATAATGGGCCATGAAACGGTTCTCGCTAACCAATAGATCTACTCAAGATCGAACATGCCTTAACCGCACGCTATGCATGATTAAGATTTATATAAAACAGTCGATAAGACATAACTCATTATTTAAGGTGTAGATTAGATCAACTTTAGATTAGCAAACGATGGGTTAAATAAGATATAAGGCCGATCCAGATCAATCTCAATCGGGCAGAGTGATGTTGCTGTAATTAGATAAACGATGAAAGCAATAAGCAATATCG
The DNA here is from genome assembly GCF_019320115.1 of Miscanthus floridulus. Lineage (NCBI taxonomy): Eukaryota > Viridiplantae > Streptophyta > Magnoliopsida > Poales > Poaceae > Miscanthus > Miscanthus floridulus. The sequence continues at coordinate 53,842,866 of NC_089593.1, forward strand.
GTAACTTAATGAATCTACCAAAGACTGCTATCCTAAGATAGAGCCGATAACTTGATCTTGATCTAGTTCAAGCAGTAGGGTGTGAGGCAGAATCACACAGGGCATACTTGAACTACGTAAGAGTCGATAACTAGCCTATACCAAAGCAGCAGTGGGGGTCGACCGGATCGATGCAGCCATATGAACAGAAGTATAAACCATGACGGTACTTACAGACAAGTAGTGGAGGTCGATCGGATCGATGTAGCCGTACTTGCTAAAGAACGCACCGAGATCTACTCTACTCCTACTCCTAAGGGGTGGCCGGAGCCGAAAAAAGTAATTGACTTGTATTCGATTGATTGTGTCCTTTACAATAGCCGGGGTTTGGTATTTATACCCGGGGCCTAAAAACGAACCTTACTCGAGTACGACTCAATATAATCTTTGGCATAATGAAAACATTCCTAATTTAAAGATAATTTGGACTCTAATCTTTCCCTTTTTGTAGAGTCCAGCATGTCTCGTCCCAGCGCCAATCGTAGCCTGTGTCATTATCTGCTGGTGCTATCTGAAGAAAGCCGATTCTAGTGCTGCATCCGAATCAGCTGATTTCGATCTGCACGCAATTGATCCCTCGCTGACATGATTTTGGGAGCTCTCGAACTTCTGAGATCCTTCTCCCAAATTCTGGTGTAAACAGACTCTAAACAAATTCAAATAAAAAAGTTGTCAACTACAAATTTGCATAACTTATCGAGATCTACAACTTTCATTTTTATTGTTTCTCCATCAGAGGCCGTTTGAAAATTTTGAACTCAAATGTTGGAAATTTTGACATAATTATCCTCAACTTGATGATTTCAAATGAAAAAGTTATCAACTATAAAGTTGCATAACTTTTCGAGATCTATAACTTTTGTTTTTGTTGTTTCTCCATTTGAGGTCATTTAAAAAATTCAAATTTCAAATGTGAGAAATTCAAACATAGTTTTCTTGATAAAATGATTTTAAATGAAAAAGTTGTCAACTATAAAGTTGTATAACTTTTTGGGATCTATATTTTTTATTTTGGTTTTTTCTCCATCCGAGGTTGTTTGAAAAATTCAAATTTCAAATTTTAAATTTCAAATTTAAGAAATTCAAACGTTATTTTCCTTGTCAAAATGATTTTCAATGAAAAAATTGTCAACTACAAAGTTCTATAACTTTTCAACATCTACAACTTTGATTTTGGTCATTTCTTCATCCGAGGTTATTTAAAAAAATTAAATTTTAGTACTTAATTTTTACTATTCGGCGTCTATTTGTAGGGGCGGCTCAATATCCTACTGCCCATCTCAATATCTAGCCGCCCCTACAAATAGGGCCATTTGTAGGGACAGCTGATAACAACCGCAGAATATAGAGCCACCCCTAAAAAAAGGAGGCGTTGATACAAATCCTTTTTGTAATAGAGTAAGTGGCTGGCCAAGTTTAGAGACCTCTCATGTATTTAATTCAAGTTTCAAATCTTGTCAAGAACTATAATTTTGGTATAGAATATGTCTTAAAGTATATGAATTTAAAATATATATTTGAAACTCTAAACTAACAACTTAAAAAAACTTATAAACAACAAACTGGTAGATTGAGTTCGCCACTCTATCTTTGGTACTAACCATGTGACCGTTCATTTGAAAATTGAAAATTTTAAATTTCAAAATCTAAGCACTTCAAGTACATAGTTGTGACACTAAACAACTTTAAATAAAAAACATTTCGACTACAAAGATGTAGATTGTATTGAGAACTACGACTTCGATATAAATTATGTCGATATTTGAGATTGTCTGAAAGTTTTAAATTTTAAATTTTAAAATCTATGAAATTAGAATAATATTTTGGGAACTATTTCAAATCAAAATCGTCTCAACTATAAAGTTGTAGATCGCATCGAGAACTACAATATTAATATTCGTCTTCATTCCTCTACTTAAGGAAATGTTAGAAAATATTTTTGATACAATTATATTTACAGGTGGATCTCTTCGGATGCCAACCTCTGTTAATCGATTTCTAGAGGCGGGATATTAGAATGCCCACCTCTATAAAAGTGATTTTAAGAAATAGGCACGTGGTAATATGTACCTTAGTTAATCGATTTATAAATGATTAAAAGAGATAGCCACCTTATTAGCTATGATGTCGCCTCATGCGTTTGTCTAGAGGATACTTGACTATTTAGAGAGGCGGTCTCAAGATTTATATGGTTGTTTCGGTTAATTAGAGAGGTTGTTCCCTAATATCCTTTTAGTTGAAACACTAGGCAAGCACAAGGACAAAAAAAGACACATTTATTTGCAATTGGATCCAACATATCATGGATGCTTTAGATGCAAGAGCGTTTTAGGATTCAATGCATTCATGATATGAATCCATCCATCAGTGCCAACTTAAATACTGCTCAACCAAGAAGTCCATCGGTATCTTCCGCCCCAACGTGCCAAAACGTGCAGCAGCACTCTTCAGGGTTAAGATGCGTCTCGGTGTCGCATTTAATCTGTGTCAATCGTTGGTTGTGCTTCTTTTCCTTTTCTCGGCATTCACGGGCACACGCTCCGTCCTCGTCACATTTTCCATTTTGTACTGGGTCGCATAGGGTCTCAACTGCATGTTGATGCAATTCACAGATTAGTTAGTAAACCATAGGCACATGTTAGTTCACAAGCAGATAGATACATACTTTTTCAACGGCGGCTGAGACAGCAGATGACATGATCACAAGCACAATGCAAAGAGCAGCGCATGCGGCCTTGGTCGCATTGCTCTTAATGAGTGCCATGAGGATTCAGGAGCTGAACACTATTGTTGTTTCCGTACCTCTTCGTTTCTGTATGCTTCTTCCTCTGTTCGCTCATGGTTATATATGCTTCGTCCTTTCTGGTACTACACTCTTGATACTATCTAATAAATAAGACCACATCCAAATAAGATCATATAGATCATATCCTGTACCACTATCTAATAAACGGTTTGATGTCCTCGTTTCCTATCTATATCTATATATCTCTTATTATAAAGATAAAGCCCCACTACAAAGTCTACGTGATCCCACAGCGATCGACGTCATCAACGAATTTAATCCATTTAATTAGTATTGCAAATAAAATATTCGTTTCATCCAACAATTAGCTCCACCCAGCCATCAAAAAATAAATAAAAAGAAAGCGAACGCGGCTAACAGCCACGCATGTGGCATGGTCCCTCCGACTTCCGGTAGCGCAGCACTCAAATCTTTTTACGAGCACTTAGTTTTGGTCCTTTTTACTGATTGGCTTCATACTGTTTCAGCACTGCCACTGTTGATTAGGGATGAAAACAGTACGGATATTTTTCGACCGTATTCGAAACCGAATCTGTTTAGAAGGGTTGAGATCTGTCCGTATCCGAGTCCGGATATCCAACATCCGATACCGTATCCGTATCCGAATACTCAAATCGTATATTTATGATGTCGATATCCAATCGTATCATATCCGACATAGTTAACATTATCCATATTTGAATCCGAATCCGAACAGAAATATAAAAATAAATATAATATCGGTGATATCCGTCCGTATCCGATCCGTTTTTCATCCCCACTACTGACCATCCAGCAACAGGCAAGGCTGAAGACTTCCAAGCGGTGGCGAACCAAGCGGGCCGGCCCATCAGGTCCAAGACTAAGAACGTCCGTGTCTATGGGCCGGAGTGGGATCACGAGTCCTGAGCCGGCCACTGACCCCTGGGACCTCTTGGACGCACGTGGCTTGGTCAAAAAAAAAAAAAAAAACAGACACCAGAGAACTCCATCCTATTCTCATCGACCCATCGTGCGTCGCTTGGCAAAAAAATTCGGACGCTAGCAGCGAACTCCCATTACGGATAAAAGGTGAACCGCGTTGCTCATGCATCTTTACGTACCATCTCGTCGCCTTTTGACAGAAAGATATGGAGGCTTCCGAACTCCTCTGTCTTTCTTTTTTTTTAATCTAGTGTGGCATCATATCGTAATTGCCAACTCGCCATCTCAAACCTTCATCATTCTCCACACGAAAGGCCTTGACGTCACTGGTAGTGGCTACGGCAAAAACAAAGCCAATGCTCCTTACACTACTGTAGATTTCATCTACAGAGGCGGTTGGGATCCCTCCATCCATAGACTAGCCAAGCCACCTTCACACTTTCACCTCTACGAGGCCACACGCCGTCGCAGGTCACAAGTCACACGATTTTTCATGCAAAAAACACGTGCTTTGTAACTGCTGGGGGCTCAATTCCGTGACCACAAGCTAGCATGTTCCTTCCATAACTACTCCATCCAGAAGACACTTGTGTCCATTTGAAATATGCATCCTTATCATTTTATCTTCATCCAATTTGAAAATGAGTATTTGGTACTCTAAATAAATTCAAATGAAAAGTCATCAACTACAAAGTTATATAACTTTTCAAAGTCTACAATTTTAATTTTGGTCATTTCTCCATCCAAGGTCTTTTGAGAATTTTGAATTTTATATGTCAGAAATTCAAATGTCATTTTTCTTGTATAGACTATTTCAAATGAAAAAGTTGTCAAATACAAAGTTGCATAACTCTTCGAGATCTAACTTTTGTTTTGATCATTTTTTCACTCGTGGTTGTTTAAAAATTCGAATTTTACTGTGCAACTCCCGTTTTTAGAGCCGGCTCTATTTATAGCCATCTCTACTTATCTATTTCTAGAGGCAGCTAGAAATAAAGTCGCCTTTAGAAATCGATTTTTAGCGGTGACTGGAAATAGAGCCGCCTCTACAAATGGATTTATAGAGTGGCGTCTCGGTTCATATATCACTCTAGAGGTGCCTGGAAATTAAGCCGCCTCTATACAAAAAAGCTCCCATTGCTGAAAATCAATTCAATAGTAATGTTAGTTGGAAGATGTGGCAGAACGATTGTTTTGCTAATAAGTTCCTGCCTCGGTCAAGAATAAGGTGTGGATTCAATTGTTGTGCCATGTGATGTCGCGATGCGGAGTAGATTTGGCCTTTTTGGACCTAAGTGACATACTCTGACAAGTTTAGGTACCTAGTAGGTTAAAAAAAAGTTTAGGTACCTAGTAGATATAAGTCCATGGACCTATAAATCAAATTTCGAAAGTTTAGAACATAGATGACGCACAAAGATAAGTATGAGGACCTAAAAATACCATTTAAGAATTTAGGGATCCGAATAACACATCGGGACAAGTTTAGAAACCGTGTGTGTGTGTGTGTGTATTTTACTCTACTTTTATTTGTGTTTTCTTAGATGGAACTAGGTCATATCATTCCAACTAGCAAGCATTTGCAGGACTGGCTGCAATTAGGTCGCCAGTGAACCAAACTCGTTCCAATTGACAATTTTTTTTAAAAAAAAATATCAGTTCGAAGTAGTCCTATACTCTTTCTGTTCTAAAAATAAGTGTCGCTACAGGGTTTGTGTTGGTCAAACTTCCGTCCAAACAAGTTTCTTATGAAAATAGATTCAACAATCTATTTAATAGTACTAATTATGCACCATAATCATTAACATTTTTTTATATATATATTTAGTCAAAGTTGAAGATGTTTGATTGTTCAGAAAGTGAGCATGACAATCTTTGTGGGATGGAAAGACTATATGGCATCTCAGTGACGACAAAAGGAATAGGAAACTAATTTTAGCTATAACTGAGCTAGTTTGTACGTTTTCATCTGAAACGCGAAGAGGAACTTAGCATGCTAACTACCATATGGTGCTTCAACTGGACAAGACAACACCGACATAGGAAATATCTCGAGATCAAGAAAGGTATTCCTTGATAGATTCTTGCAGGCTGACAGAGTTTCGTATAGCTTCTTCACTGGGGACGTCTGTTGATGTACATGTAGCCGCTAACGACACGCGCGCTTTCCGTCGACGGCAAGATGTCAGTGTGAATAGTTGCAACATCGCGACCGTGGTACTGCAGTAGTCGGTTGTCATCGGTTGATCCATGGTAAGGCCTTGTTTAGTGGGTAAAGTTTTGGATGTGATATCAGGTGTTAAATAGAGGTGTTGTTTGTGATATTTGGATACTAATAAAAAAACAAATTACAGAATCTATTAGTAAACCGCGAAACGAATTTATTAAGCCTAATTAATCCATCATTAGCACATGTGTTACTGTAGTACCACATTATCAAATCATGGACTAATTAGACTTAAAAGATTTATCTCGTAAAGTAGTCGCAATCTGTGTAATTAATTATTTTTTAACCTATATTTAATACTTCATACATATGTATAAACATTTAATGGGATAGCAGTGTATAACTTTTGGGATGAACTAAACAATCTTGATATTTCACCTACTACTACACCAGTGCTAGGGCTAGCGGATAACAACCATACCTAGAACCGGATTCTGTACAGTGTACACGACAGCGATGAACGCATGCTCGTCAGCTCCAGCGTTCTTTTTATGGTCATTTTATTGGTTTTTGCCTTTTATATTTTTAAAAACTAAAATGAGGATTTAAATGTAAAAGGTGATAACTGATTTTTATATAGTTACAGCTGAGCTATTATTTAACTGGTCATTTTAGTGGTCGTTACTAAGTTTTAACCGGTTGCAACCAGATGAATAAGGTATTGCATACAGCATTTGTTATAGTTTTAGATCAGGCTGGAATGCTGGATGTATGTTCTTGAGCTCCCCTAGATGCTAGGGAGGAGCAGGCCTGCTGGCCGCAGATGACGACCTTGTCCAAAGCAAAGAGTGGATTAAAAAAGTGGCCGTGTACAGTAAAACATCACCGGATTCACAAAACATTGATCGGCCACAAATTTTAGTGCTGTCAGAAAGAGCTTCTTCACAATCTCACAAACCTTATCCAGTTCTCTAAATCCATCAGTGTCTCCATACAAACAGTGAAGATACGCGCTCAGGCAGATGCCACTAGGGACACTTGCCCAATGGAGGAACACTTGAAACACTTGGTTCATGCAGAGATGTCACCAAGATTGCTATGGTTCGATCATGAATTACTCAGGGAGCTGCTAACGATGTCACGACCTAGGGGTATCATAATGAAGGACATATATCTGGCCTGGGACAAAGGGTGGTCTAGACCAATTGCTTGGATTCCGACCTCCTCTACCTAGGCAGCGTCCATCGATGTGTAGTACAAGGGACACTACTAGATAACAGACTTTAGAATGATGTCTCAATTTAACATTAGCCTCGGCATTTTTTTTATCCCCAAGACTAAAGGATCATTTAGTCCCGGTTGGTAATACCAACAGGGACAAAAGGTTTCTGCCCAACGGTCGTCCGCGGGGCAGGGATCTTTAGTCCCGGCTGGTATTACCAACCGGGACTAAAGGTTTACCTTTAGTCCGGTTGGTAATACCAGCCGGGACTAAAGCTTTTAGTCCCGGTTTAGGTGATGCCCTGGGAATAAAGATTAATCTTTAGTTCCGGTTTGGCCCTCTAATCGGGACTAATTATCCTGGCCTATAGACCAGCTCATTTCTTCCTCCCCGAGCCCGAGCCATTCCATTCAAACTCACTGTCTCTGTTCTTCAGCTTGCTGTTGTTCTTGCTCTCTCCCCCTCCATTGGTGTTGCTCTTCGATTTTGGAGGTAACAAACTTAATCCTCTTATGTTTTATCAGTAGCTTATCTCATTTTGCGATATAGATGCATGTGTAACTTTATATGTTGGACTTTATTATGATTTTATATGTCATTTTTAGCTCAAAATCACATGATGATTTGCATATATGTTTGGATAAACAAAAGTTAAATTAGTTCATCAAAATCACGCCTCACTCGTCCTCGCTGGAGCACGCGCCATCCTCGTCCCCGGTGGCTTACGTGATCTTAGAATTAATTTTTCCATGAAATGAAAAACTTAGAAAATAGTTAGAAAATTGTAGAAAATCCATACTAGTTGAACTTGCGGACCGTGTTCAGCTCGGCGAGCATGTTCTCTGCCGAGCGGTAATGGACGTCAAGGAGGAGCTTTGATTTTACGAGGGAGAGCGGCAACGGTTGTGGAAGACCGTGTTCTCTTCCTCGTAGAATCAGAGCTCTTCCTTGGCCAAGTACGGTGCCGTCCGGTGGAGAAATGCTCGCCGAGATGATCACGTAAGCAAGGTCAACTAGTACGGATGGTTATTTTTTGAAACATGTTTTTGAGCTATAATTTGATGGATATTTGATAACTTCAGACCTACAAATGTCATCTACAAATGTTACTATCCTCGGCAACCTAAACGCCCGCGAGCTCGCCGATATCGAGCAGGTCACTTAGAATTATTTTTCCATGAAATGAAATACTTAGAAATCATGCCTTTTATTTTTTAGAATTAAATTTTCCATGAAATGAAAAACTTAGAAAATAGTTAGAAAATTATAGAAAATCCGTACTAGTTGAACTTGCGGACCGTATTCATCTCGGTATGCATGTTCTCTGCCGAGCGGTAACGGACGTCAAGGAGGAGCTTTGATTCTACGAGGGAGAGCAACAACGGTCGTGGAAGACCGTGTTCCCTTCCTCGTAGAATCGGAGCTCTTCCTTGGCCAAGTACGATACCGTCCGGTGGAGAAATGCTCGCCGAGATGATCACGTAAGCAAGGTCAACTAGTACAGATGGTTATTTATTGAAACATGTTTTTGAGCTATGTGATTTCTATGTCATTTTTAGCTCAAAATCACATGATGATTTACCATAGTAAAATCACTTGATAGTTTGGTATTTTACTATTATATATAGTACATATTTCATGGTTTAGTTAGATAAATAAATAATTTTAGTTTTGTTTAAATATATTATTTTAGAAAATGTGAAATTTACATTAGTTTACAAAAATAAGTATAGAAAGTAGATGACAACTGGTACCGAATCCTCGGCCTCTCGTTTGGTTGCGAAACGACTGAGGCCAGAACTCCCTCTCATTATCTACGGCAAGTGTAAGCAGAAGATTGTGATGGAGTACCGAGTCAAGAGACAGGGACCCAACAAGGGTTGTGTTTTCTACAAGTGCCCGGATCACGATGTGAGTTTCTTACGCATTTGATTATTATGGCTAATTGACCTGCTTTTCTTGAATATTTTTGACTAAATATTTTTTGGCTTTAATTTCAGTGGGAGGGCAATGGATGCGATGGTTGGTACTGGGAGGAAGATTATGCTACATACGTGTAGAATTCGGGTGCGCTTGAGATAGCGGCTGCTGATGATGAGGCAGTGAGCCAGCAGGAGAAGCTTATTGATATTCAACGGACGAATGATTTGTCTGTTTTAGTTGCGTACGGTCACGAAATAATTATGTTACTGAAGTGCATTGTAGTTTTAGTTTGTTTAGTGATAGTTGGGATTGCTTACGTTGTAGCCAGGCTTAGTTAATTAATCAACGATGTGTGTGTCATCTATGTTGTGTAATAAAATACTTAATTATGTTCAAGGTTTTCATAATTTATCGTGTAATACAGATTATGTCACGCCATTAGATGTACAATGCCGATCGCCGCTCCCAAGACTTTATTGAGGGCGTGCACTATTTCTTAGGTGTGGCCGAGGCAAATAAGCGGGATGATTTCATGTGCTGTCCATGTGCCCTATGTAAGAATTTAAAGGAATATTCAAGCTCAATGAGTCTTCATTCACATTTGCTTAAGTCAGGTTTCATGTCAAACTATATATGTTGGACTAAGCATGGAGAAAGTGGGGTCATGATGGAAGAAGGTGAAGGAGAAGATTTAGACATTGATGACATTATTGCTCAGTATGGTGCCTTTGATGATACTACAATGGGGGGATATGAAGAAGAGGTAGCGGCAGAAGATGATCTCGGTGATGCTCTTGGCGATGCCATTCGTGATGCACAACAAGAATGCGAAAGTGAAAAAGAGAAAGTTAAGTTCAAGCGCATGCTTGAGGATCATAGGAAGTTGCTATACCCAACGGTCGAAGAGGGGCAAAAAAAGTTGGGTACAACACTGGAATTGCTACAGTGGAAGACAAAGAATGGTGTATCCGACAAGGCATTTGGGAATTTATTGAACCTCATAAAGAAGATGCTTCCGAAGCCAAATGAATTGCCCACCACTACGTACGAAGCAAAAAAGGTTATCTGCCCTTTGGGATTAAAAATCCAGAAGATACATGTATGTCCTAATGACTGCATCCTCTACCATGGCAATGAATACGAGAATTTGGATGAATGCCCGGTATGTAAAGCAGCGTAGTATAAGATTAGGCGCGATGATCTTGGTGATGTCGAGGGTGAACAACGTCCTAGAAAGAAAATCCCTGCCAAGGTTATGTGGTATGCTCCTATAATACCACGCTTAAAATGTTTGTTCAGAAATAAAGACCATGCAAAGTTGTTGCGGTGGCATAAAGAAGACCATAAGGTAGACAATATGCTGAGACACCCAGCTGATGGGTCCCAGTGGAGAGCGATAGATAGGGAATTTCCAGAGTTTGCAAATGAGGCTAGAAACTTAAGGTTCGCCTTAAGTACAGATGGTATGAATCCTTTTGGGGAGCAGAGCACTAGTCATAGCACTTGGCCAGTTACTCTATGTATCTACAACCTTCCTCCATGGTTATGCATGAAGCGGAAGTTCATTATGATGTCGATCCTCATCCAAGGTCCGAGGCAACCTAGCAACGACATTGATGTCTATCTGAAGCCATTAGTTAAAGAACTTCTAGTTTTATGGAAAAAAAAGGTGTATATGTCTGGGATGAGTACAAACAAGAACACTTTGACCTACGAGCAATGTTGTTTGTAACAATCAATGATTGGCCTACTTTAAGTAATCTTTCAAGTCAGACAAACAAAGGATATAATGCATGCACACATTGTTTTGATGACCTTGACAGTATATATTTGAAAAGATGTCGAAAGGTCGGGTACCTTGGCCATCGTCGATTCCTTCCTTTGAATCACTAAGTAAGAAAGAAAGGTAAGCATTTTAAAGGTAAGCCAGACCACTGGAAGAAGCCTCATAACCGAACCGGGGAAGATATACTTGCAATGGTCAAAGATGTGAAAGTAGTATTTGGAAAGGGACACGGCAGCAAATCTGTTCCCAAAGATGCTAAGGGACACGCACCCATGTAGAAGAAGAAGTTCATCTTTTGGGAGCTACCCTATTGGCAAGTCCTAGAGGTCCGCAACGCAATCGACGTGATGCACCTAACAAAAAATCTTTGTGTGAACCTGTTAGGATTCATGGGTGTGTACGGGAAGCCAAAGGATTCACTTGAAGCACGCCAGGACTTGTAGGGCATGAAAGAACGAGACAACCTTCATCCAGAGAAGACAGATGATGGACGTCATTACTTAAGTCCTGCTAGCTACACGCTTAGCAAAAAAGAGAGGGACAGCATGTTCGAATGTCTAAGCAGCATCAAGGTCCCATCGGGATTCTCCTCCAATATAAAGGGTATAATAAATGTGCCAGAGAAGAAATTCCTAAACTTAAAGTCCCACGACTGCCACGTGCTTATGACGTAATTGCTTCTAGTTGCTTTAAGAGGAATTCTACCTCCACATGTACGTCTAGCCACCGTGAAGCTATGTGCACTCCTCAATGCAATTTCTCAGAAGGCAATCCCGTGGAACTAGCTACTCTACAGAATGATGTGGTTCAATGTCTTGTCAGCTTTGAGTTGGTGTTCCCTCCATCCTTCTTTAATATCATGACACATCCTAGTTCATTTGGTGAAGGAGATTAGTATTCTTGGACCTGTGTTCTTACATAACATGTTCCCTTTGAGAGGTTTATGGGAGTCTTGAAGAAATATGTGAAAGTCCATTCTAAGCCTGAAGGAAGCATCGCCTAGGGCTATGGAACAGAGGATGTCATTGAGTTTTGTGTTGACTTTATTCCTGACCTTGCCCCGATTGGCGTTCCCGAATCGCGATACGAGGGGAGACTCAGTGGTAAAGGAACTTTAGGGAAGAAAACATATATTGGCATGGAAGACGATTATTTCAATAAAGCACACTACACAGTTCTTCAGAACTCATCATTGGTGCATCCATACATCGAGATACATAAGGAGTTCTTACGATCCAAGTTTCCAGGGAAGACTGAAGCTTGGATTAGGCGTCAGCACATGGAAAGTTGCAGTGGTTGGTTGCAAAAAGAATGTCAAGGTGATGACAATATTGATGAGCAAGGGTATTTGTTGGCTAGGCAACCATCGTGGCATATCCTCACGTACCAAGGGTATGAGATAAATAGGAATACATTTTACACAGTTGCTCAAGATAAAAGGAGCACTAATCAAAATAGTGGTGTTCGCATAGATGACACAGATCCAAATGGGAATATACAAACATATTATGGCCGCAGAAGATATATGGGAACTAGACTATGCACCTAATTTTAAAGTCCCTTTGTTCCGGTGTCAATGGGTGAAGCTGACCGGAGGAGGGGTAACAGTTGACAAAGAGTATGGAATGACAACAGTGGATCTCAACAATATTGGGTACAAAGACGAACCATTCGTCCTTGCTGCCAATGTGAGTAAGATGTTCTATGTGAAAGACATGTCTACAAAATCAAAGAGAGGAAAAAATGAAGACATCAACTCAATGATCAATGAGCTAAAGCGCCACATAGTTCTTTCTGGGAAAATAAATATAGTGAGAATTGAAGACAAGTTAGACATGTCAGAAGATTATGAAAGAAATGTCCGAATTCCACCCTTCATAATGAAGAAAGATCCAAGCATCATGTTAAATGATAAAGATACTCCATGGTTATGACAAGATCATAACCAAGGGTCATACATCAAGAAGAAATTCACTGTTGTGCCCGTATGATACAACGATGCACTATTGTGACATAGTTTTAGAAAGTCTATATGAGATTCAAGAATTTATGACTAGTGTTTGATAAAACTTTCTCAAATGGGAAAATAAGCTATGTAACAATTGTAGATCTTGCTGAGATGATCAAACTTGGTATTCAGAGTTTTTTCATCTGAGGTCATTTAGTGTCTCATTTGAGCAAGTTTGACCAAGTCAAATTTGGTCAAATGAAAAAATAACACTTTGACTCTAGTATTATGAACTCTAAATGACTTCAAATTGAAAAGTTTTGAATACCAAGTTTGTTAAAATCATCAAGATCTATAATTGTTGTTTTGGTCAACTTTCCATTTGAGATAGTTTGGATGGTTCAAATTTATGATTTTTAAATTTCTACGCCTACAAACTAGTTTTTGGAACCCTAGATTGTCTTAAATTGAAAAGTTTTGAATACCAAGTTTGTTCAGCTCATCAAGATCTATAATCCTTATATAGGCAATTTTTTCATTTGAGAAAGTTTGAATAAAATGTAGTTCAAATTTCACAAGTGTGTGACATAGTTTTAGAAAGTCTATATGAGATTCAAGAATTTGTAACTAGTGTTTGATAAAACTTTCTCAAATGGGAAAGTGAGCTATGTAACAATTGTAGATATTTCTAAGATGATCAAACTTGGTATTCAGAGATTTTTCATCTGAGGTCATTTAGTGTCTCATTTGAGCAAGTTTGACCAAGTCAAATTTGGTCAAATGAAAATACAACACTTTGACTCTAGTATTATGGACTCTAAATGACTTCAAATTGAAAAGTTTTGAATAATACCAAGTTTGTTAAACTCATCAAGATCTACAATTGTTGTTTTGGTCAACTTTCCATTTGAGATAGCTTGGATGGTTCAAATTTGTGATTTTTAAATTTCTATGCCTACAAACTAGTTTTCGGAACTCTAGATTGTCTCAAATTGAAAAGTTTTGAATACCAAGTTTGTTCAGCTCATCAAGATATACAATCCTTATAAAGGCTATTTTTCATTTGAGAAAGTTTAAACAAAATGTAGTTTAAATTTCACAAGTGTGTGACATAGTTTTAGAAAGTCTATATGAGATTCAAGAATTTGTGACTAGTATTTGATAAAACTTTCTCAAATGGAAAAATAAGCTATATAACAATTGTAGATCTTGCTAAGATGATCAAACTTGGTATTCAAAGATTTTTCATCTGAGGTCATTTAGTGTCTCATTTGAGCAAGTTTGACCAAGTCAAATTTGGTCAAATGAAAATACAACACTTTGACTCTAGTATTATGGACTCTAAATGACTTCAAATTGAAAAGTTTTGAATACCAAGTTTGTTAAACTCATCGAGATCTACAATTGTTGTTTTGGTCAACTTTCCATTTGAGATAGGTTGAATGGTTCAAATTTGTGATTTTTAAATTTCTACGCCTATAAACTAGTTTTCGATACCCTAGATTGTCTCAAATTGAAAAATTTTGAATACCAAGTTTGTTCAGATCATCAAGATATACAATTATTGTTTTGGTCAACTTTCCATTTGAGAAAGTTTAAATGGTTCAAATTTGTGATTTTTAAATTTCGACGCCTACAAACTAGTTTTTGGAACCCTAGATTGTCTCAAATTGAAATGTTTTGAATATTAAGTTTTTCAACTCATCAAGATCTACAATCCTTATATAGGCAATTTTTTTATTTGAAAAAGTTGTAGAACAAAAATATTATATTTTCTTTATTTTTATAGGATCAACAAAAATTTCCTATCATTTTGGTCAAAAAACCGAGAAAAAATTGAAACATTGACGTTACAATAATGTGATAAGAAATTTCCTACCGAATAATATTAGTTTTATTAATTTTAAGTTACAAATATATTTTTGCATTAACAAAATACTTAGTATTAGTAACATTTATATTCTATATTCATAAAAGAAATTAAAAACTTTAGGGTACAAAATTTTTCTATTTACAATAAATAATTAGTTAATCAATAGTATTTTTAAAAATAAATATTGCAAAGTATTGAAGTTGCTATAGAATTAATTAGTATTAAACAAGGAGAACAAAATCAAAATCCGAGGCCTTTCCAATTACTATAGCGGGCTGCCAAAATTTTTAGGCCTTCAGTCCCGGCCCAAGCCAGGAACCGGAACTAAAGGGTGGGCGGAATTGCCCACCCAAAAATACCTTTAGTCCCGGCTGGTAACACCAACCGGGACTAAAGATCCTTTAGTCTCGGCTGGTAAGCCGAGCCGGGACTAAAGGTTGGACCTTTAGTCCCGGTTCGGCTTACCAGCCGGGACTAAAGGATGTTTAGTCCCGATTGGTGTTACCAGTCGAGACTAATGGGTCCCGGCCTATATATATCGAACGGTTACTCTGTTCATCTTCTACTTTTTGATCTACAACGTCGATCTCGTCTCTGCCGCGCCCAGCCGCGTCGAGCTCTGCCGCGCCGCCGTCGTACGTCGTCTACCCCCGCCCGGCCTCGTCGTTGAGCCCCGCCCAGCGGCCGTCGATCTCGTCTCCGCCGTACGTCGTCCTCGCGCGGCTCAGCTCGGCCCCGTGGCCGGCCAGAACGCCCGCCATCCGCCCGCCTGCTAGCTATAGCTCAGCCATATTTTTTAGGTAGTTTTTAGTTAGTTTTTTAGATAGTTTTTGATATATGTTAATTAGATTTAAATGTATTAAAATTTAATTAGTACTTTATTTAGATAGTTTTTATTATAGTTTTTGATATATTTAGTAATTATTATTCTATCTCTCTATATATGTGTTAGATTTAATTTTGATTTAGTAATTCTATCTATGTATATATGTTAGGTTTAATTAGATTTAGTAATTAATTCTATCTAGATATATGTGTGTTATTTTATTTAATTGGATTTAGTAATTATATTCTATCTCTCTATATATATGTTAGATTTAATTTTGTTTTAGTAATTGACACATGCATATTTTATTAGTAATTCTATCTCTATATCACATGCATATTTTATTTTAGTAATTCTATCTATATATCACTTGGATATTGTACTTATGTTATGTGCCATAGTAATTCTATCTATGTCTTGAAGATACAAATGGCTGCTCCGGATGATAACTTGAATGATGACATAATGACAGATATTATCAATGCCGGCACCAATACGGATGTAGATGACATGAGTCAGTACTTTGCTGATTATGAGGATATCCTGAATATCCCGGTGGTTGAAGATCAATAAATTATCGCGCAAGAAAATACTGGCGAGGTATATTCGATTATCTATCATCTCTTATAGATGCATGCGTACGTATATTTATTGTTAATCGTTGTGTTTCTACTCATGTAGCCGGTCTCTGGATCTACATCAACCACCGACAAGAGTAGAAAAGTCTGAGGGCCAAAAAAGCCATTAGAGGGCCGTTTTATAATATCAGAATTCGACACCGACACCGGCAAACCATTGGGACCATATGCTCAGACATATGTCAATCAATGTGGGTTCATTATAAGGGATAGGATCCCAGTTAGTGCTCGTGAATGGAAGCAGAAGATATCCGCTCCTAATGTTAGTTTTGTATCTGATCGTGACAAGAACCTAGCTTGGAGAGATATCACTCAGCATTTCACATTATAAGCAGATGATGCTTTGAAGGAGCTAGTGAGTGATTGGACAATGGAGAAGATGGCAACATTATTCCAGAGTTGGAAGAAGACATTGTATAAAAAGTTTATCTTGAAGAATAAAACGCCGGATTTCAATGCTAAGACGTTTGTCAAGTTGGAGTCCCATTGAGATGACTTCGTACAATACAAGACATCTCAAGAGAGTGAGGAACGTGTGATGAGGAATTAGCAGAATGCCCGATAGAAGCAATACCATCATCGCATGGGATCAGGTGGTTATAGGAGTGCTATTCCCAAGTGGCAGAACCTAGAAGCAGAGATTACTGCCAAGGGAATCATACCTGAAACAATAGAGAAGAACTGGCCTCAATGCGCGAAGAATTGGTTCTACACTCATGGGGGAAGCCTAGACCCAGACACTGGCAAGCTAATTTTCGGCCAAAAACTTGAGAGAACAACACAGAGACTAGCTTGTGCTAGGGAAGAAGCTGATAGTGGTGTTTTCAAGCCCAACAGAGAAAAGGATGAATTAACATATGCCCTAGAGAATCCTGAACATGGTGGTCGAACAAGAGGCTATGGGGCGGTTCCGTGGCTACAAGCATTCCCAGCAGACAAGGATACCTACAGAAGCCGCCAGAGAAAGAAGGATGAGGAGGCAGACCAAATCTGTGTATTGGAGCAATTTGTTAATGAGTCACGATAAGCATTGCTTGAATCACGTGAACGAGAAAAATCTCTTGAGGCAAGAATGCAGGAGGAGATCAAGAGGCAAGTGCAGCTAGCAATGAGTCAAATGCATTCACAATCAACGCCGGGAGTCACCATTAGCCCCGTTGGTCAGATGAAAAGTAGTTATGCTTCCACAGAGCTGCCAGTTATTCAAGGTGACGCTGGGTTGCGCTTCCCTGTTGATGACATTACTGAGCCTCTAACAACATGTGAGCTGCACATTCCAGATGGTAATAATGCATCAATCATGGTGGCTATCGGGGTTGTATCTCCAATAGACCGAACGAAGACACCAAGAATCCATGAGTCAGTTATTGAACCTGGATATGCTAGCATCTCGGTCGATAGAGTGCTCAAAGGTTACAACAATGTTCCTCTTGACATTGAAGGCGATGATGGGGAGAAGACACTAGGAGAAGCAGAGAAGACATTTATTCAATGGCGCAAATGCTTCATCATCATTCCTGGGGCACCACCGCTTCCCCTAACTCACCCTAGGTATGAATGAAAGTGAATGAAATATTATTTTCCATTAATTTTATATTGGCTTCAAAAATAATTGACCCACAACTTGTTTTTGTAGCAGGGTCTCCCCCAGCCTAGCCCAATCATTCATTCCCCATCTCATCACAGCGTCACGGGGGGCGAGACGACTTCATCCCCACGGCGATCTCCAACTCCTACACTAGCCCCATCGCCTCCACAACGATCTTCAACTCCTACACCGGCCCCACCGCCTCCACAACGATCTCCAACGCCTCCACGCTGGAATCCAACATCGGCCTCATCGCCTCCACGCCGATCTCCAACACCGCCCCCACCCCCTCCACAGCGATGCACTACAAAGACGTCTAAGGTCCCGGCGGCAAAGAAGACCCAAAAAAAAGAGTTATTTCTCAATAAATACTTCCTGAAAAGACTGATGAGCAAATAGCAGCTGAAGAAGACAAAAAAGTGAAAGATTTTTTTATAGATATCCAAAAGCAGAGACAAGCGAAGCTTAAGGAGAAGTCATACTTTTACATACCACGAGATCAGCTAAGGCAGAAGGTCGAAGCTCACAAGAAAAAGATGCTTGAAGTTCGTAAGCCTCCGCCACTATCAGACTATGACCGCTCCCTCGTGAAGTCATATGATGCACATAAGAAAAGGAAAAGAGCATCAGGGAAGGATGTCCCATAGCTCAGACAACAGAAGCAACCAATGCAAAATATTATTGTTGCTAATAAATATGGTTCCAACATAGAAGTCTATCGACCAGACAACTCTAGAGAAGTGTCGATTCAAGACCTTAATGCTTTTTTTGAACTAACTGGTTTAACCTTGGATCAATTGACGGGCAAAGCTCCAATCCAGAACCTGGAAGTTAATACCTGGAAGACTTATAAAATTGGCAAAAGTCTGTACAACCCTGCGGCTCTGAATGAATTAGGTATGCAAATGTACTTGCTCAACAAGTGGTACATGCAGACGTGTGGCAGGGGTGAGCAGTGGATCTTTGTCAGATTTAGAGACCATCATTACTTCCGTGGCGATGACATCTTACATATTAGTTTCGAAGAATTGCATCAACTATGCCACTTGGACGATCTGGACAAAGCAATCATTAGCTCCTTTTGTTTGTAAGTGATTCTTACTTTTATTTAATAAACTCACTTCCATGCATATGTGTATATAATTATCCTCACATGTAACTTATATTTATATACATATTCTAGATGTCAGAGCTCCAAAGAATACAAGACACCAGTGTTGGCTTCATTGATTCTTATATCGTATTCAAAATCGATATTATTGTCAAGGAGCACTGGGTATCTGAAGCATAGACGAATATCATGAAGTTCTTCGTGAAGCAGCACGACAAGACAACAATACTTTTTCCGTACAACTTTGAGTAAGTGTTAATAATAATATAGTCTACATATTTTATGTAATATCAATACAACTTATATGCATGTACGTGTGTATAAACCAATGCAGGTTTCACTGGATACTCATTGTCATTGAGTTAAACTCAAGTTGGTTAGTAATCTTGGAGTCATTGAGAAAAGAGCAGCAACCAGGTAATAACTTATGTGGATACTATGTTTGTGAATTTATCACTGCACACATAAAAAGAACTCCTGAAGATGTTCTCAGAGTACGTATATATCAATTTTTTATTTATTTTTAAATGAATATATATATGTATGTATTAATACTTTTCCTTTTATTTCAAATGTAAGACTGAATGGTTGAAACGAAGGATCATGCAAAAAGACCATCTGAAAGCAGTTTAAGAGTCAATAGCAGGATATCTTCTAGAAAAAGTGCTAAATCCCAACGGCGAGTTCTACTTTGATCCTAAGGAACTAATGATGTAAATTAAATGTTTATTAATATCGTTATTTTCGAGAACAAGATTATGAAAGTGTTGTATATATACATATATATCTATAATATATATAGTTTCATACTTTATTCGAATATAATAATGCTCGAGATGAGAATTAGATGTAATTATATGCGTGCATGTATTTATATTAGCAGCGTAGAATACGTACATAAAAACATATTACATATTAAACAAATATGTGTAACTGAACTGAAAACAAATTAAACAAAAAAAAGAAAAAGAAAAGGAACCTTTAGTCCTGGTTGGGGTTACCAACCGGGACTAAAGGGTGCGGCCACGTTTGCTCGGCTGGAGGGCCTTTAGTCTCGGTTGGTAACACCAACCAGGACTAAAGGTCCCTCTTTAGTCCCGGCTCGATGACCCGGGACTGAAGGTTCCACCTTTAGTCCTGGGATCGTTGTCCCGGCGTGGTAACTAGGACTAAAGGCCGTTACCGCCCGGGATAACAAGTCCATCCTGTAGTAGTGGGATGATATTAATGTACCCTAAGTCCCCAATGTACCAGTATTAGATTGTAAAAGACATCTTACTATTACTAATTAGAAGCCCCAACGGAGCCTCCACGTTAATCCTCACCGGACGCTCTAGAAAAAGGTAAATCCTAGAAATTCTCACAAAAATCAGAAAGATCTGCCCATTAAATTATACTATTACTAATTAGAGGCCCCAACGGAGTCTCCACGTTAATCCTCACCAGACACTCTAGAAAAAAAAGATAAATCCTAGAAATTCTCACAAACACTACTACATAAACTTTATCGAGGCAGGCATTTTGGATTAACCGAGGCTATTTTTCCAACCACCTCTGACGAAAGATCACGGTTAATCGTGCCATAACGGAGACTACCTCGGTTAATCGATTAACCGAGGCGGGCGGCGTAAGGCAACCGCCTTGGTTAATGCTATTAACGGAGGCGGTTGAGTTAAGTAGCCCGCCTCCGTAAATAATTTTAGAAAATAAAAAAAGCCCCACCGAGCCCGATAGCCCATCGAGCCCGATCCCGCACGCCACCACCGGCCGGATCTAGCCTCGCCACACTGTGATGGAGAGGGGCACCATCGTGCTCGAGAGGAGAGGAGTGACATCGGTCTCTAGAGGGGAGGTGCCGACAGGAGGTGAAGGGCGCGCCACAGATGGAGATGGAGGTGGAGGGGACCAGCTAGATCTGCGCTCTCCCTCCACTGTTGCCCGCCACCCTCCATTGGATCGGGCGTAAGGAGGAGGTGGCGCGCCCCTCCACACCATCACCAGCCGGATCCGGGGTGGTGGAGCTGCGTCGTCCTTGGGGAAGAAGGGGAAGGCCGTTGGATCCATGGTGGTGATGCCGGATCTAGGGTGGTGGAGGTGCGCCATCCTTGGGAAAGAAGGGGAAGGCCGCCGATCCGGGGTGGTGGAGGTGCACCGTCCTTGGGGAAGAAGGGGAAGGCCATCGCCACTTCCACCCCGCTGCTCCTCGCCGAACGCCGACCAGGGGAGCCACCGCGTGGGGGAGGGAGGGGTCTCGTGCGCCTCCGCATGGGGGAGAGAGGGGTGCGCCACCGCATTGGGGAGAAGGAGGAGCATCGCAGGGGAGTGGGAAGAGCTCAGTGGAGAGAGAAAGGGCGCAGGGGAGACCGACGCGCCAGGGGTGCGCCACCACATGGGGGGATGAGGGGATCGCAGGAGAGAAGGGCGTGGGGGAGCGCGCTGCTTGGTCAGCTGAGGAGGGAGAGGGAGAGGAAGAGAAATGAGTGAATGAAAACCTAACTTTGTGTATTTATATTGTAGACTGTTATTGGGCCTCACCTAGCCTAGTTGGGCCTCAACCTTTTCAAAGGCGGGCCTTGTAAACGACCACCTCGGTTGCGTTACAACAACCGCCTAGTTAATAGGCATTAACCGAGGCGGTTATGTTATGTTGACCGCCTCGGTTAGTGTATTAACTGAGGCAGTTGCGTTACAACCACTGCCTTGGTTAATAGGCATTAACTAAGGTGGTTAAGCTACAATGCCCGCCTCTGTTAAGCATTAACCGAGGCGGTCGTTGGCCCGGCTGCCCTGCCTTGAATAACCGAGGCGGGCAACCGGGCCGCCCCCCTCCGAGGCCATTTTGGAAATGCTGCGCAAAATCTTTTGTGTAGTAGTGAAAAATCAGAAAGATTAGTCCATTAATTTGATCACCATTAATATTAATAGCCATTAGATCTATTCCTTTTTTTTTCTAAAAAATTACTCACCTCCGTCAATATGAAAATACACTAATGTAACCCCCTAAACTTATGTCTTAATTACCCACCTTTGCCATTATAGCGCATAACAACCTATTAATGAAAACTCGCCACACGTGCCTAATAATAGATCGTCATCTTATCCCGTTTCCTGTCGTATTAGCCATATATGGGCATGCAGCCCGGGCTCGTGAGTCCGGCACGAGGCCTGGTATTTTTTGGCCCGGCCCAAGCATAGCCTGGCCCGATGGCCAGCTGGCCTAGGCTGGCATGGCCTGGAGGAACATGCCATGCCTGGGCCGCATCCTAGGCACGTGGGCTGGCACGGCATGACCCGCTCCCCAACAGTAGGCCCGGTGCCAGCAGGCCTCCCCTCCCCGCCACACCATAGCCCACCTCCCCTCCCCGGCTCGTCGCTACATTTGGCCCAGCCCACCTCCCCTCCCCACTACACCCCCGCTCCATATAAAATGCAGGCACTGTGGCTACCCCTCTCACTCCCAAAACCCTAACTCAGAAATCCCCTCCCCTCCCCCGCTGTGTCGCTCTCTCTCGCTCTCGCTCCATCGCTCGCACTCTCGCTCTCGCTCGTATTCGACCATCCTTGTCGACCATCGTCCCTGGCTCCGGTAACCTCACCGCCGCTCCCCCACCTCACCCTGAGTTCCTTGATCCCCTCCCTTTTCCCTCTCTCTCCTCTATCCTCTCGGTGACCATGTGAGTTTGTGTTCCCGTCACTCCCTCCGGTGACACTCGCCGTCCTTGCTAATCTGTTCCCTGTCTTGTTGGCTTGTGTGGCCCTCGTCTTCTCCGGCGTCGGGCTCCAGTTGCGTAGGTAAGAGCTAACCCTAACCCTAACCCTTTCATCCTTTTGAGTTCTGATCTTCTCCTTTTGTAGGTCGGTTGCTGATGCCTCGTCCTCTATCTGCGGCATAGAGTGGGTAAGGTGGCCGCGCGCGCTGTTGAGGAACGGGGCTGGAGAGCTGTCATCCGTGGCCGAGGGCCCGATGGTGGATGCCGATATTGTCTATCCTGTCACCAGCAATATGGACCTGATCGCGGCAGGGCTGAACCCCGAGCGCGACGACGACGTCCGTGACGCTGCTGCAGCGTTGTTCGGTGTCGACATCGGTAGCGGCCCTGCTCCGATCGATCTAGATGGTGGTGATGCAGGGGCAGCGGCGACGGCGATAGGGACGACAGTGGCCTCCAACACCAACAACATAGACAGTTACGATACTCCAACCTCTTCTTCTGTGGGTAAGCACAAGTCTGCTATCTGGGCTGATTTGAGGAGATCTATGAGGAGGTGAATGGTAACAAGATTCAAACTACTACTATCTGTAGAATGTGTAAGGCTGTTTTGAGTGCTAGATCTGCTGTTGGTACTGGTCATTTGATTAGGCACCAAAAATCTTATAGGAAAAAGGTTGATCATGCTGCTAGGGTTCAGTCTAGGCTTGCTTTTAATCCTGATGGTTCTGTGCATAACTGGAACTATAATCCGGCTGTGGCTCGATCTGAGTTGTGCTGGTTGATTGCTAGGCTTGACCTTCCATTAGGTATAGGTGAGACAGAGGCCTTCGAGGACTATATTGTTCATTCTCATAACCCTAAGTTTGTTAAGTCTTTTAGAAGGACCACCACTAGAGATCTTGGTAAGTTGTTTAATGAATGCCTTGATGAAGATGAAGGTGGAGCTGCTGTTGCTAGTGACTAAGAGTGAGACTGAGAGTGGACTCGATGAAGATGAAGATGGAGCTGCTGCTGTTGGTGACTGAGAGTGGACTTGAATACTTAGATGAAGATGAAGATGAAGGTGGAGCTGCTGCTGCTGTGCTTTTGTGTGAGTTGAGAGTGGACTTATCACTCACTCACTTGTGTTACATTTGCATTTGAACAATAGTCTATAATAACTTAATATAATTTTTAGAGCTGGCTGTACTCTTTTTTCCTTTCTAGGGTTTCTCACAAAAGTGAGTTTTACCTAGAAAGATTTTTAATGAAGCAGCATTGCACAAACAGCTCATTCTGTTATCTAAGTTTCTGTTATCTATGTCGAATTGTCGATATCGTTTTGTCGTTCTTGTAAGTTCATAAGTATGTAAGTGAAACTGTGAGTTCAAAAGTTACTGTGATCTTTTCTTACTTGGTTGCTAAAGTGTGAAAATGTTTGAGCTTTTGAGGAGATGGGTTCTTTGAGGTGTTTCATGTGAATCGGGCTGTGGGCTGGCACGGCCCGCAAATTCTGGCGTCCCTGACGGGTTGGCCCGGCATGAAAAAAGGCCCATAGGGCCATGCCTGGGCCGAAGATCAGGCCCGCGTGCCTGTTAGGCCTGAACCCCATCGGGCCGTGCCGGCCCGTTACCATGCCGGGCCGGGCCTTGCCGGCCTGTTGCCCATCTATAGTATTAGCCAAGCCCTGCTGCCGCCGCCATCCATATTCACCGAGCTTCAACCAGGCAAAGTAAATCGACCTGTCCATCCTTCTACGGCGCATCCCTCCCAAGTGATGTCAAGCCGGTTCTTAACTGCCCATAAGAGGGATAGCCTAGGTGAGTGTATTTGGTGCAGTGGTTGTTCTTTGGATTGCCGTATCAATCTCCTATGTGAACTTGGGTGTACAGGGTTCATAAACCACAAGGAGTAGCCGAGATCAAGAAGAGATGGCAAGTCAGATTATTATCATGGTCTCATGGCCGGACGAGCTGGTGTTGGACAGGTGCTCGCAGCTGAACCCGGCCCGGCGTCCTTTGTCAACCGCATGGATGGAGCTCGCTCGAGTGCGATAAGATTGGCGGACGACGACGTTTCTGTCAACAAGAATAATTGGCATAGCCGCAGGTACGCTACTATCGCTCGTTAATACTAGCTAGCCTGCAGGAAGGGCCGGCCGGCAGGGATGCATCATGTTGCCACGTCTGCTTTTCAGCAGACCTGTAGGAAGCACTACAGGAAAATCAGGCTTTGCCGACTGCCAGTCTCTTTCCCGACTGCCTTTCTCCAGGCAGTCGGCAAAGGGGCTCTTTGCCGACTGTTTTTCTCTGGCAGTCGGCAAAGAGCCTGGCAGTCGGCAAAGCCTCTCCAAGGCAGTCGGCAAAGGCTGGCAGTCGGTAAAGAGGTCTTTGCCGACTGCAAAAGACAGTCGGCAAAGACAGACCGTCGGCAAAAGTGGTCGGACGGGACGGAATTCCGGGCCGTCGGCTTTGCCGACTGCCCTCCGTTAGCAGTCGGCAAAGGCCTGCCCTATTTGCCGACTGCCAAGGAAAGGCAGTCGGCAAAGAAGCTCTTTCCCGACTGCCATGTTAGGCAGTCGGCAAAGATTTTTTTATTATTATTATTTTTTATCCCAGTTTTTTTCTGTGGGCAGTACATATTGTTTGAAATCTCATGTTCAAATTTGGGACCTTTTTATGATATTTTGCTATATTTCATTCAATTATTTTATTTCCTTGCATTTTCTCGCATAGTCCAAATTTGAACTGCAGGTGCATGAAATAATGAAACGCAGCCGTTCGAAAAATAATATTCATGTTGAAGAGTGTATTTTTAGGCCATGTACATGACCCCACTCAAAAAATTGAAGGTCTTGTCCACGACAGATGACCATCCCGATGCGGTATTAGTATTTTTTAATTATAAAAAATCCAAACGAAGTCTGAAAATCACGAAACTTGGCGAGGTGTCATGTTATCATATGCGGATACCATGGTAAAAATTGGACGATGTTTGGAGCAAGTTGCGTCATCTGATGTCCAAAACTCCCATATCTCACATGTGATATCATATGTGATCACATGTGAGATATCAGAGTTTTGGACATCAGACGACGAAACTTATTCGAAACATTTTCAATTTTTTACCATAGTCTCCACATACGATATCATGATGTCTTGCCAAGTTTCATGATTTTCAGACTACGTTTGAATTTTTTATAATTGAAAAATACTTCTACCGCACCGGGATTGTCATCTCGCGTGGACAAGACCTTCTAATTTTTGGGTGGGCTCATGTACATGGTCTAAAAATACACTCTTCAACATGAATATTATTTTTCGAATGGCTGCGTTTGATTATTTTATGCACCTGCAGTTTAAATTTGGACTATGCGAGAAAATGCAAGGAAATAAAATAATTGTATAAAATATAGCAAAATATCATCAAAAGGTCCCAAATTTGTACATTGTACTTGAAACAATATGTTTAGCCCACAGGAAAAAATTGGAACCAAAAAACCAAAAAAAAAAAAAATCTTTGTCGACTGCCGTGGGGAGGCAGTCGGCAAAGGATTTGCCGACTGTATGCAGTCGGTAAAGCCTTTGCCGACTGCCGCTTTACGGCAGTCGGGAAAGGCTCTGTTGTTTTAAAAAAATAAAAAAAGGA
The DNA here is from genome assembly GCF_019320115.1 of Miscanthus floridulus. Lineage (NCBI taxonomy): Eukaryota > Viridiplantae > Streptophyta > Magnoliopsida > Poales > Poaceae > Miscanthus > Miscanthus floridulus. The sequence continues at coordinate 53,869,036 of NC_089593.1, forward strand.
AGGGATAACCCTATCCACTCACACCCCCGCCCACCCCCGCGACCCGCGCGCCCGCCCCGCGACCCCCGCCTTCACCGCCCCGCCGCCGGCCCCGCGAGCCGCGCGCACTCGCCCTGCGCCGCCCTACCGCGCCGGCCGCGGCCAGATCCGCCGCGCCCCGCGCCCGCGGCGCGGCCGCAGGAAGACGTGCAGCCCCGCCCGTTCCCCCCCGCCCCGCGCGCCCCACAACACCCCCGACCACCCCCGCGACCCTCCCACGCCACCGCGACCCCCGCCTTCCAAGCGACACCCGGGCCCCCGGCGGGCCTCTCGCCAGCCTGCCCCACGCCCAGCCGCCGGGCAAGAATCCGCCGCGCACCCGGCGCCGCGCGCCTCAGCACGCATAGGCCCCGCTGCCCGTCCGCCGCCGCGGCTCTCCCCCGCCACGCCGGCCTCCCGCCGCCGCCATGGCGCTGCCTGCGCGCGCACGCGCTGCCCTCCCCCGCCGTGGCGCCGCCCGGCCGGCAGCGCCGCCCTGCCCCGGCCTCGTCCCCCCTGCGCCCGGCCAGACCCCCCCTCCCGCCGGCCATCTCCCCTCCCAGCTACTCCGTCCGGCCTCCGGCGCTCGTCCTCCGGGCTCTCCCTGTCGCTGCCCGCTGCGGCGCCGCCCGTTCTCCTCCTTGCCGAGCCGTGTATGTGATGTCGGCCATCGAGCCGTGTATGTGATGTCGGCCATCGAGCCGTGTATGTGATGTCGGCCATCGAGCCGTGTATGTGATGTTGAATTCTTTTTGCAGGTTCTGGAAACCTCTCCGTACAAGGGAGGTTCTGCCGAAAATTTGTACTTATATTGTTTTGTTGTGTTTCAGAAAAGCGCGGATCCGAAGTAGCCCCGTGCCTTGGTCGTCGGCCTGCACAGCGTCACCTCGGCACCTTAGGTATAACCCCTCTTCCCATATCATGGTCTAGGTCGCGTCACCAAGTTAGGTGTCTCCCGTCCGAAATTGATACAGTTGGAAGTAGTACTTCCAACCGTATCTGTTTCGGATTGTCCACGTTTTTTGGACAGCCCACGGATGCGTAGATGGGTTAGCTTCCATGTCTTGCTCATGTCTGAGTCGTAGTTTCGGTTGCACCTCCCGGTTGTTCTCCGGATACACACACTCCCTACGGGGACGTGTATCTGGAGAACAGCGGGGAGGTGCTGCCGAAATTCCGATTCAGACGTGGGCATGCATGGAAGCTAACCCATCTACGCATCCGCGGGTGGGATTAGGACCTATCCTTCACCTATTAGCAGGTAGGAACGCCATGTAGATGCAATGCCTGGTTTTACTACTTGCTTATGCATACGTATTACAGAGGATGGCTAACCGTGATTGGATGTACACGGGCTTTGCAAGAAAGGACGAGGATTGGGTTAGGGGGACCTCTAATTTCCTAGACCAAGCATTTGGCCCGGCTGCTAGAGGGTCGATTCGGATGCCGTGTCCCTGTAGGAGTTGTAAGAACTCAAAAAGAAAAATAAAGGATGAGATTTGGAAAGATCTGTACAGAAACGGCTATGTGGAAGATTACAAGACGTGGATCTTCCATGGTGAAAAAGCCCGTATTAGAGAGGAGGTGAGAGCAGAGCTCGAGAAGTTTGATGGCGATGCCGGGGTGGATGACATGATTGTAGACTTCAACGAGGCACGTGGCAATGAAAGATTGGTGGAGGAGGATCCAGAGGAAACCGCAAAGGCTCCCTCGGACAGTACTGTGACGCATGGGTAAGCTTCTGTCGATTGATTGATTTATTTATTTATTTATTCTATCTCATTACGTGTAATCGTCCTTGTGTGTTCCTTGCAGTCCCGCTACCATGACGGGCAGGTCATCAACTTGTACGAGGGCTACGCTTTGTCGAACAAGGGCAAAGCGTCTGATCCGAACAACGTCTTCAGCTCGGCAGATGGGCCCGAGGCGTACACCAACCCGAACGTCTATGAAAAGATGGCCCGGTACACCGAGGCGGCTCGCCAGCGCTATGGTCCGGACTACGATCCAACCCAGCAGCCCCTGGACACAGACCTCGTGATGAGGACGGGAGGAGGGAAACCGCACGGCCAGTACTCGATTGCCAACAACGCAATCGATCCGACCAACGTTCCTAGCCTTCGTCAGATTCGTAGGTCCACCAGCACGACCTCCGACGTCCCCATACGCCGTCGGCAGCCGTCCACGTTGGCAGCGGTTCAGGTACCTTCAGTTCCATTCCTCGTTAATTGGTTTTACATATGTACCTAATTACCTGGGTGTGACATTGCAGTCCGAGCTGGCCGAGCTGCGGGCCGCGACAGAGGCCCGAGAGGAGGCCCATCGGCGGGAGATAGCGGCCAGAGAGGAGGCCCATCGGCAGGAGGCTTTGCGCTGGAGGCAGGACTTTGCCAGCTACATTCAGAGCATTCAGATCCCTGGTGCTGTCATGCCTCCTTTACCCGCCACGATGTTCGGTCCAGCACCTATTGACCCTACGGGGAGTACGGTGAGTATATATATTGGTCTCCATTGTTTTCACGAGGTCTGTGTAGCTACTAATGAGATCATGTCTACTTTGTGCAGTCAATGTCAGCGGGTTCGAACCCGACTCCTCCAGATGGACGTTCTCCTGGGTGGCAGGTTGTTTCGCCTCCGACATACTTCGGGCCTCCGGGTGGCGGTCTTCCTCGGCCTCCACAGTACGGGACCGGAGCGGCGGTGAGCTACCCTCTGCCACATACCCACCACGCGCACACCGGGTGGGAGCACCGCTACACGTCGGCGCCGCTCCAGCAAGGCCAGTCCTCATGGTCTTCGTGGCCTTCAGTTCAGGATGAGCATAGGGACCGTGGGTCGCACGAGGAGTGAAGTTCTTTTGGTTTGATGTTGGACTTGCGCACTTGTTTTTTATGTTTCGATGATCTGTGGACTGTATGGATATTAATGCTTATGGATGCTTGGATGTGATCTATATGTGAATTCGTGTTATATATGCGTGCATTTGGCTTATATATATAAATGTGTGATCTGTGTACTTTAAAGTGTGATATGTATATGAAAAAACAGGAGAGAAAAGAGAAAAAAAAAAATTTTCCAGCTTTGCCGACTGCCCTGGCAGTCGGCAAAGCTGGGCACCACAGCCTGCAAAACCAGGTTTGCCGACCGCCTTCCTGGCAGTCGGGAAAGCCTTTGCCGACTGCTTTTCTCCTGGCAGTCGGGAAAGCCTTTGCCGACTGCCAGGAAGGCGGTCGGCAAAGGAGACGGGACGGGACGGCGACGGAGTCTTTACCGACTGGTTATACGGCCGTCGGGGAAGCCTTTACCGACTGCTGTCCGGAAGGCAGTCGGAAAAGAATTCTTTCCCGACATCTTCTCTCCCGGCACCCCTTTGCCGACTGCCTAGGCGAAAAACGGTCGGCAAAGCCTTTGCCGACCGTTTTTCAGCCTTTGCCGACTGCTTTCGGCAGTCGGCAAAGAGGCCGATTCCTGTAGTGAAGAGCACCGATTCTGCACGACGACAAGCAGCCAGCAGCAAAGGAGGGTTACATGCATGTGCAAAAGTTGCTATCGAACGATGATGGAGCTCACCACTAGCGCTAAGAAATCAATGACAATTTTATTGGCCTCTCCATTGCACAATCGTATGCCATGCATTCAGGTCAGATTTCGATCAAGTCATAGCTATATGTGAATATGTATACATAAAGTGTCTAGCGGGTTGACCAACGGGTAACAAAGACAAATTCATCACTAATAATATTTTGTTACAAATGTACTCATCATGCACTATATCCAGCTGATGATCTAAGGCAAATATTCCCCATTTGAGCATGTTATACAAATACAATTATATTAAGATGCTATTCATTTGTATATAGTGGGCAACCACACAACACAGCATCATTGCTAATTGCCACTCCATTTCTTCAATAAATTGAAATGATAGTTTAGGAAATCTGGTATGCTTACCAACTATTTACACTATAAAGAAGAAGATTAAATTTTGTCAAAAGAAATATAATATGCACAGGTCGCGAGTGCTCTTTTAAAGCTAATTCTTTGAATTTGTATCAGCTTCGGACACAGTTTCTAAAATAAACAGTTCACAATCTTTGAAGTTGCATGTCTTCATGTATCTATGACCATACAATCTTTAAAATGTCTCTTATAACATGAAAAATTAATAAACATTAGAGAGAGGTGACGCTGTCGTGTATAGCTTAGTGTGTCATAGTCAAGGTATCTGGGTCAAATATATTTCTTAATGAGAAGGTGCTATAATATAATTAATATCTCTAATTCATCCACTACACATGCTGCTATGATTTTTCAGTAGTGGAATATATATATTGTATCCCAGTCTCTACTACGTCTGCATATGTATAGAACAGTTTTGGCCATACACAAATGAAAATAATATTACACATAAATCACAATGGTCCCTCAATAGAAACCCATGTTTATTCATAGAATTGAAGGAGGCTAATAGATGACAAAGGCGAGCCATGTTGTGATCTAACTAAAAAGGTGCATCAGAAGGAAGAGCACAGTCCTAATATCTGTATTTTGTTAGCACCAAGAGTTTATTAATTTATAAACAAGATTTGTAATGGTTTCCAACTGATGAGAAAATAATATTTGAATTGTATTTCATGATCCATGTATAATCCATAGTATAAACATGTTAATAAACTATCTTACTATTACTAATTAGAGCCCCAACGGAGGCTCCACGTTAATTGTCAACAGATACGCTAGAAAAAAAGATAATTATAGAAATTATCACAATAATAAAAAATCTGGCATTTAATTTGATATACTATAGTCATCAACGCCAATAATAATAGTTGGATCTATTTTTCATTAAAAAATTACCCACACTGCCATTAAATTGTAGGACCAAAACAATATATCACACAAAGGGATGCAATAAAAGCTTATATACCTCACGAGACCGCTAAATATAAAAAAGATAAATTCTAAAATTCTCACAAAAATCATAAATAATTGGCCATAAAAATTCTCACAATAGCAACTGAACCTGTAGCAATTAATAGGATTAAAATTTGAAAAAAAATAGAATTTAGATTCATGACGTCAAAACATATAGACTATAACAAAAGTCATCATAGTTTTAGCAAATATTTCAACTAAATATATAATGGAGATACAAAGAGATGGTCTGCAAAGAAAAAATATGAATATGTAGGAAAATACATATAGATTAATAAATAATAGATTATCACAACTTAATAAAGACTATAGATTATCTGTTATTGCTATTGTTTTAGAAAATTAATAAAGAGAAAGAATATTTAACATAAGTAGATTTTATTATCAGTGCCTCCTAAGATTTTAGCCCGTGTAAGAGCACGGGTTGATGGACTAGTGGAAACTAATCTTTAAACTGATCACGATAGGATCTATCTGTAACTGTACTGCCTGGACAATATTGGGCTAGTAGCGAGCCCCCTTATGAGTACCTATGACCACACGACACATACAACAACACACAAGCAATACAATCCATAAACACAGGACGTACACAACACAAGGACCAGAGCCTATATGAACTTTGGGTTCTGTGTGCTGCCACCTAGACCCGCTACTTGCTTAATGTTCCACATTTACTTTGGGTGAGAAGAACACCAAAACGTCCTCCCTTTTCTATTTCCTCCCATTTGACTAAATACTTTCTAATGTCAAAAGAGTTTTGAACTCAAATCAAGTTCATTTGAAATTCTAGTACATATAATCACAGTGGAACACAAAGAGAATCTGCCAAACTCATGGTTGAACTTATAATTATGAAATGCACATGATATTAAGTGAAAATTAAATTAGATTTATTATAATTTATTCAGGGATTGGCTTTAATTGGCTTGAAAAAGGTCTATATGTGCACATCACCAAACGTTTAAATATTTTTTTTTGAAAAAAGCACATATTTTATACATGTATTTTTGGAATGTTTGAGACACACGTTGTGGTTGGCGGTGTCCTCTAATTTGTCGCAAGCTTAATACTGCTACCAGGGTAAGTGTCAGTGACTGGGAGAATATCTTTTTATGATCTCCAACATGGACAATGGGTTGCTTTTGGCAACAAAAACAGTGAGATATATTGCCACGGATTACCTATTTGCCTCTTCTTACACTAGCTCTATACTTACAACAGCATCTCCACAAATAATTTTTTTGTGTGGCTTTAGCTAACATAGAGTAGCTTAGTCTAGTTGATAGCATAGTATTAGTTGTAGGTCACAAAACACTTTTGGGCGTTTGGAGAAATAGAGAACACTAGAAACATCTTAAGCACACAAATCTTACTATTTAGCTTATCTATGTTCATCTAGAGTATTTCAAACTGGATCCATAGCAAGAAAACTTTTTTGTTACCCGTTGTTTCCCACTCCTATGTCACTGATTTAGAGCTCTTCAACGGCCACTTATCATTTGACAGGCTCACTGGAGTCCACAACCCTCAACAATGAGCGTCTTCTGCATACCCGGCCCGATGAGCATCTTCAACAATGTCATATAATATCCAGAAGTACACGTCTAACTTTGCAAGTATACTGCAACTAGCAAAAATAAATAAATAAACGGCGTACTGCCCAATCCCCATTACAATTTGAAACAACTCCCCAAAAGACAACTTGGACAAGGAAACAAACAAGATTGACAGCTATTATGTATGTACTAATTTTCCTGACATGCATTTGTCCCTAGGTAGGAACATGGTCGAACGTGCATGATTTATCGTCCTTTGTGCCGGCCAATGCAATTGTGCTAAGGTAACGTTCTGAAAAAACTAAAACAAAGAATTTTGATTTCTAGCATTGAATAATGTTGCTTCAGTTATCTGTTCCTTGTAAAAAAAAGGAATAGCCGTGCATTTTTTACCTCCAAAGTTCACCACACACTTGAAGCCCTCCTGGCGGAGAGGGGAGCTAGTGAAAGACATATAGGTTTTCATAGATTTAGTTATATTTTGGGCTTCGAATGTATATCTTATTTTGAAATCATCGACTCAAGTTTTTAAGAGACCAGCGCTGCAGAAACATCATTCAACTCATCCGAACTTTGTACCAGCCTTATTCCTAAAAAAAAATATTAGCCTTTCCGAAATAAAATGTTATAATCTTACAGTCAAATGTCGGTCTAGATATTGGTTTTTGCACAGATCAAGGTAAGGTGCCAATCTACTAAAGTTAGATCGTGTTTGGATTTACCTATAGCTAATAGTTAGTTACTTAAAAATTTGGTGGGTGGATACAAACAGACCCAACTTATAGGTCATCTAATTGTTAACTGCAGCATCGAGCTAACAACTCTCTTACTATCCACACCTAGCTAATAGAATGAAAAAAAAACTATGTTTTCCTCCCACCTCCCACTATTCACATGGCATACTAATAGCGAATAGAAAAAAATGCATTATAGTTAAAACCACCATTACATCCATCTTTTAACTAGTGGATCCAAGCAAGACCTGAGCAACTCCAACAACTTGCTAAAATCAGTAGCCAAATTCCATTGTTTAGCCATTTTGTAAAATAGAACACTCGTTAAAAAAGAAGAGGTCTGCAGCAGCCTTGATATTTTACAAAGGTAGATAGCTAGCACCCGTGGTTGGCTATATATGGCCTACGAAAATTAAGGAATAACCAGCTTCCTATTTTACAAAGTCAGATGGCACATCTGTTGGATTCTACCTTTTGTTATACAAATTCTAAAATAGCCTCCACAACAAGAATAGTTAAGCTGTTGGAGTTGCTCTTAAGAGGTTGCCAGCTAATTGTCTAATAGCTAATAATTAATATTGAATGTGAATTATTAGCGAGCTAACTATTACTTCTTTCATCCTCAAATACAGGATATCTAAACGTTATAACAAATTATAAGGGATTTTTGGTGAACTAACCCTCCAACGTAGTTTAAAAAGGCAATACTCATATATATACCTACAATAATTTCTAATGCTAACCTAAATATTGAATATGATAAACATGAAGGACTACCTGTGTTATTTGGTTTACCACATCATATATATATGTCCTATAATTTATAGGTGGACAGAGGGCGTACGTAGCTGCTAGTGGAACCAAGTGGGACCTAAGTTAATCCTGTAACAAAATCAGACATGGTTAGCAAATCATGATTAGCTAGCTAGCAGATAAGTCAGCTGTACGTCACGGGTCCATGTTGAACAAAGAGTCTCAGGATCTCAGGACAAGATTAGCATCAACAGTCTATACGTGATGCGTGCATGTTGATTGTTGTCGTGAACTGTTGACTGCGGAGTAGGAATGTGGGAAAGCGTGCAATAACGCTGAGCTAACAAGCAAGAGTTGAAAAAAAAGGACGCTGCAAGTGGATGTATACGTTGAATTAGAACTTCGTATAAACAGGATCTTATCTTAGCCTAAACATGATCACTAACTAAATCTTATGCGGAAATTAATCTGATACTAACCAGAGCCTGTGAACGCCATCTGTGTCGCTGGAGATGTGAAGCTGATATAGATGAAGTAGGTCTTAGTCTTCACCGGATCAGGGATTGATGCTCCTAGTTGGTGAAGAACACGATGTAGATCTTGCAATACCTAGATAGACGTGGGTAGATGGCCTTCCTAAACCCTCAAGCGCTTGATCGATCGGTTATGTGAATAGTCACGGGATTATTAGAGAGATCATGACGCCAGGGGCGTCTCTCTTATTTATAATAGCGCTGTGGGCCAGGGGGCTGATCATGGCAGTTCTTATTTAGTTGAAAATAAATGACAAGTGGGTGGATCAAAAGCTTAACGCTTAATTAATCTCGTAATTAAGTTCAGATTAGCTGAACCAATCACATTCGAACAGTATATATATGACCTCAGCGCTGCGGCGATTATCACAACAAGAGACGTCAAGGACAGGGAACAGCGTACGTCAAGCTTTGGAGTGTCGTCGGGTGTTATGGCGCGAGGTAAGCCATGAGTATATATTAGCCTACTTTGGAATTTTTCAGCCGATCAATTTGTTACGGCTCTACAAGGAATTTAGTTTTGGGTAACGGACATATAATTGTTATGTTCGGACCAATGGAAAAAAAACGTAATGTTATTATTTTTTTCAGGTTATAACGATATTAGGTTAATCTGTATATACAAGGGAGTGATGGTCCTGTGATCCTATAAAAGGATTTGGAGAACTGCTAAAATTTTCAGAATTGATTCTATTATTTATTAGCTCTCGGCTGACAGTGTCAATTTTTTTGAAAACTCTATGTCTCACTTCAAGTCTTATCGACAAAATTATCGTTAAATTATATCAGACACAATTATGGGTACGCTATGTAAAAACTAGTTCTGACATGCAGATGCAGGACTCCCACATGTGGACTACGATGAGATGGAGACCAGCTACAAAATTGTCACCATCAACGTCGATTCGTCTGTGCTTTCTCAACATGGATTTGATGAAACTGGCAAGTGCCCATCACCGAGGAGTACCTTTTGTCTTGTTATCTCATTGGTGCATCTCATGCATTTTTGTTGAACACGCACTAAAAAGACCACAAATTAATGTATGCTTCCATACAGACGTTGATTCCCACATCAAAATGGATGATGGGAAACAAGCTCTGGAACAAAAAATGGAGATGACGACGCGAGGATGCATGGCGAGAATAAGTGACGCCATCTCCATGGTCCGCGCGCAACTCCGTGGCGTGGACGACGACACCTACGCGCCACACTACGTGCCCATCGGTCCTTACCACCGCAACCGTTCGTCTCCAGGGATTGAGAAGGAGAAGGTCCGCTCCGCCGGCTGGCTGCAGTGCCTGTCCGAGGAGCACGCGAAAGCTGGTCTCACTGGTCTCATGGAGGAGCTGGAGCCCCTGGCGAGACAGTGCTACGACGCCGATGGGATCAGCGACATGAGGCCGGAGCAGTTGTCGAGTCTTCTACTGAATGACGGGTGCTACCTGCTGCTCCTCTTCGTGGACTACGTGTCCATCACTAGCAACCGCTCTTCTCCAGCTCCAGGTGATGATGGGCGGCTGCCGCCCGCACCGGTCATCAGCGGCAACACGTTGGTACGCGACACCATCTTCCTCCTCGAGAACCAGATACCTTTGTTCGTTCTGCAGAGGCTCCACGAGCGCGTCACGGGAGGCACCAGCTCCATTCTCGACTGCATGGCGGAGCCTGTCCAGGAGATTCTCCACAAACTGCTCTTCATCAGCAAGAAGCCACGGCCGGCACCTCCGACGTGCTCGCACCTGCTGCACCTGGTGCACGCCTATCTCCAACCCAGAGCTCCGCCGCCGCCGGCTGCAGAGGAAGAGAACACGGCGGTGGCGTGGCGCCGCAGTCGCCGTCGCCGTCTTACTGGACGCTGGCGCCTTGCGACAGAGTACCAGAGGTACGCCAACGTGCGGTTCAAGCCTCGGGACTTTGAGGACCACATGGAGTCTTCCGTCCTCGACGTGCAGCACGACCGGGGCACGCTTCGGATCCCTCGCGTGCGTATCGACAGCAACACCTGGACGGTCCTGCGTAACCTGATGGCGCTGGAGGAGCAGGCACAGTACCGCCGGAGGTCCGTCACGGCGTACTGCCTCTTCATGTCGCAGGTGGCGTGCACGGCTGTGGACGTCGAGCTCCTGCGGCGGGCAGGGATCGTCGACCACTTCCTCAACAACGACGAGCAGGCCGCTCAAGGCTTCGCTGACCTCTGCAGAGGTGTGGTCATGGACGTCGACGACCTCGAAAGGAACTACCTCAAGCCCTTGTGGCACGAGCTGGAGGAGCGCTACGAAAGCCGTGTGGAGCAACTCATGGGGTGGTTCCGCCAGGGCCAGAACGTCCTGATTGCTGCCACGTTTGTTGTGGTTGTCATCCTTGTTGCCTGTCAAGTGATCCAAACGTTCTATGCAGCCGCTGGCCGTGGACAGCAGCCTTAGCAGTTACGTTGTGTCTCTTGTAAGAGGGAGAGAGATAGAGAAAGTGTTCGTTGCCCTTCTCCTGTCACGAGAAAGCCAAACTCCACAGCTATGATGGAAACAGAAGTTAGGAGGAGCAGCAGGCTCAAGGATCTGAATGAGGCTTCAAGGTCTCACCCTTCAAGAACAAAAAGTGCCTGGCCTGTGGGCCGAACCCTCCAACTCTTTGTGAAAATGTTATCAGAAGGCCATGTTTAGAGTTCTGCAACATTGATAGAACAGAGCTCACCTCAGAATTTCTCTCTATGAATAAGTCTGTCAAACCGGTGGGAAGAAACCAGGTGAAGAGCAACATCAGCAAGAAGGAAGATGACAAGAACAAGAAAGCTAAGAATTGGAAGATCTTGGCCCTCTGCTCTCAAGGGTTCTATTTTAGTTTCAAGCCCTTTGTTCTGGCTTTCTATTTTGTTCTATCTAGTAGTTCTTTTGACATGTTGAAAATTTGCTCAGTGTGTAATGGGGTTAAGACCTGTCTGCCAGTTTACTGTTACTACGTGTGCTTTTCTCTAAAACTCACAACTCCAGCTGTTGTCTACTCTCTTAAGTACCTATAAATTCAACCACCAGGAACTAGAAAGTCCTTTGTTGGAATGTGAGAGGTATAAATTCTGAATGGAAGGAAAATTGTAGATTTAGGTTGTGACATTTTGTGCCTTCAGGAAACAAAATGAGAGTTGGTAGATTTACACTTTCTAAAAAAGTATGCCCCAGCAAATGTTGGGACATGGATATGTGAGTAGTGGAGACCAGACCACGCTCTGAACTACAATGACTAACGACAACGGTTTGCATATGTGGCGACGTGCAGGGGGCCCGGATGGAGTCTTCGCTCCTGATCGCGGGTTCGGCGAAGGCTCCATCCGAGCGCGGTCCAAGGCAGAGGCTCAAGAGACAAGGGCGGAGGCGGAGACAACTCGGGCGGAGGCCAGGCGGCCTCTGCTGATCGGAGGAAGACTTGCGCAACGCCACGGTCCTGGGCCAGAGATGGGCCTCCTAGACCTGCGACTAAAGCCCAAGAAGCAGAGGCGGTGCCCGAAGAGGATGCTTGAATTGCCCCTGACGGCTCGTATCATTGTAGGAATGTTCTAGGAATGTACCTTAGCTGTCGCAGGGCAAAAATGTAAATAGGAATGGTAGAAAAGGGTGCCCTATAAAAGGACGGGGAAAACCCTGTGTAAAAAGGGGGTGAATACATTTATGAAACCCTAGTTGAGTCAGAGCCCACTTTCTCTCTAACCTTCGCCCGGGGCCTCCGTCCAGGTGAAGAGTCCAGTTGCTCCATTTTGCTGGGTACTATTTTCCTAACATTGGCACCCAGCGCGTGTAGGCCAAGCAAAACCCACAATGGCAAGAAAAAGAACAGCCTCCACCAGGGCACCTCCGGAGCCTACCAGAAGAGGAAGACCCAGGCGTAGTGCCCGGAGCACCTATGCTACTGCTACGGAAGATCAAAACTTAGAAGAGGATGTACCGGAGGATCAACCCATGGCGACCGAAGATCAGCGGGTGCTAGACCCAACCCTAGAGAAAGTGCTTCAACAGCTCCGGGCCCAGTTGCGGAGTACGCAGCAAGAAAGAGATAGGTTGGCCGCAACCTTTGTCGCAAGCCAGAGGGCAATTCAGGCATCACTTCAGGTAGCGAAGATCAGGCAGCAGTTAGCTATCTTGCAAGCGGAGATACAAAGCATGTAGCCCAACCAGCCACTTTCCAATACATCTAGCCAACCCCACTCAGCAAATCAAAGCCAACCCAACCCTTCGCCAGGTCTAACCGCTCAACCAACCTTCGGCACACCTTACACCTTACCACCAGTCCACAGAACTATAGACTCTAAGTCACCACTATCCGAAGGAATCCAAAACTCACCCTGGCCCTCCTCTTACAAACCCATCACCTTACCCAAATTCAATGGGAGAACAGACCCATGCCAGTTCATCATGAGTTTCAAAGCAGCGGTAGACTCCGCAGGCGGGAATGACACTGTCCTGGCCAAGTCATTTGTTATTGTAGCTGAAGGTCATGCATTGGCATGGTATTCTATGTTGACGCCAAATTCAGTATATTCATGGGAAGACCTCCGCGACAAAATTATAGCCAACTTCAAAGGGTCCACCACTGAATCCCTGACTTTGATGGACCTATTCTAGTGCAAGCAAAATGAAGGTGAGGCTCTATGGGACTACTTTCAAAGATTCGTGTGGCTAAAAATGAAGGCACCAAATGTTCCAGGGGATTTGGCAATCGAAGCCACAGTCAAAGGTCTCCGCATCGAAGCCTTTGCAGCTCATCTAGCTAAGGAAAAGCCAAGCACCATAGAGAAATTATACAGTGAGTTTGAGAAGTATTGTAGGTCAGATAACGTCCTTTGTAGAAGCCTAGAAGAATAGAACCAGAACAAGCAATACCAGGGGAGCGGCAGGAATGCTCAAAGAGGCAACAAAAGGCAAAGTCAGTCACTGCCCCAGGAAGGGCCTGATTAACAAGTCTTCAATATAGAACAACAAGGAAGCAGTCAGCAAGGGCAGCAGGAGTCGAAGGCAGGCCCAAACAACACACCCCAGAAGCAGCATGAAGGCAAAAGGCACAGTCAAGGGAAAAAATGGAACAAGAACCAAGAACAAAGGCAGCGAAGGTAGTATTGTTTCTTTCATAGAGAGAACAAAGGGCATATCACTAGGGACTACCCAGATGCCAAGGAAACCCAAGAGAGGATAAAGAACAGAACAAATCCACAACCTCCGCCACAACAACCCGCAAGGGAGGTAAGCCACACCTTCGCCGCTACCCCTAGAAGCCTTACTACCCGATATACCCAAACCTTAACTCCAATCAAATCCACCCATCCACTCTAGCAGCAGCATACTACCCCAACTTCCTACCCGCATGGAGACCAAGCACCCAGCAGCAAGGGCAAGTCAGTAACCAGCGTGCAGAAGCCAATCTCACATACATAAATCCAAGGCCTCCGCACATAACATTTATTGAGACAAACCAGCCAGCTCAAACTCACAATAGACAGCTCGAAGCACTACCCCTGCCCCCACCCCCACCATAGCTAGCCGCGCCCAAAAATGAGCCTAACCCAGAAAAGCAAATCAGCCCACACACACCCTTGCCCACAATAGGCATGATACTGTCAATAGTTGGAGGCTCTTCAATGGAGTTTCATACAAAGAAACAAAAGAAGAATCATCTCAGACTTGTCAACAACATAGCAGTCCAAGGCCTAGTATGCTGCACAGATTGGTGGAAGACACCCATTACATTCTCAGAGCAAGATCTCCAATTGGAAAGCTACCCCCATGCTGATGTTATGGTGATCAAGGCCAATATAGCAGGTTGGGAAATTAACAGGGTTCTGATAGACTCCAGAAGCTTCGCAGATATCATCTTCGTTAATGCCTCCGACCAGATGAAGTTAAGCAGAAGCCAGCTACAGCCTTTGAACTACCTTCTAATCGCTTTCGGAGGAAAGAAAATCGATGTTTTGGGAAAATATCCTTACCAGTGTCCTTCGGAGGCTAGGAAAATGCAAGAACAGAATACATGACCTTCGATGTAGTAGACCTCTACTACCTGTACAATGCCATCTTCGGCAGAGGGTTTGCAAATAAGTTCAATGTAGCCATCCATATGGGCTACTTGTGTATGAAAATGCCAATCCTACATGGCACCATCATAGTCCACGGTAGTTAGAAGGAGGCAAGAAACATAGAGAGAGCCATCTACAAGTCACAGCGCAACATTAACTCTATCGAGTTGGCCAAGGGCAATGCACGAGCCTCTAGATATGCCGAAGGGGAAAACAGATCTGAAAGATCAAGAAGAGACAAAATCAGCCCCATTGGAGAATGTAGTACCAGATAGAAAAGTCACTATCAGAGGCAACCTTTTGAAGGAAGAATATGCAGAGCTCATAGAAACCTTAGCCAAAAACAAAGATATCTTCGCCTAGTTAGCCTCCGACCAGAAAGGAGTCAGTAGAGATATTATACAACACTCTCTTGACATCAACCCTAAAATGAAACCAAGAAAGCAGCGACAAAGTAAGATGTCAGAAGATAGAATCCTAGCGGCGAAGGCAGAGGTGCAGAGACTATTAGATGCAAATGTCATCAGAGAAGTCAAGTATTCAGTGTGGCTAGCAAATGTAGTGCTAGTGCCAAAGAAAAACGGGAAGATGAGGATGTGCATAAATTTCACAGACCTAAACAAAGCCTGCAAGAAAGATCCATTTCCGCTACCAAGGATAGATGCATCCGATGATAAGATGGCAGGCTGCAAGCATTTTTCACTCTTAGACTGTTTCTCAGGATATCATCAGATCTGGCTCAACAAGGAAGATGAGGAAAAGACAAGTTTCACTACTCCTTTTGGAACATATTGCTACATCAGAATTCCTGAAGGGCTAAAAAATGCAGGCTCAACCTTCCTAGAATGACAAAAGCGGTTCTCGGCCCTCAGCTACAGAAAAACATCATAGCTGTAATGACCCGAGTTCATTGCAACCTCGGCAACCATCTTGATTATCGAAAGGAGTCAACTATTGACCCTCCATGAGGACTCACAATGTGCAATGCGATGCCCGATGTCAAGAACCCACCGATGCACCTTGTGAGAATCCCCAGATAACCATGGTCAGGCTCATACTCGGATCCGAAGACAACGTCCACATGGATTGGTAATCCTTCTATTGACATCATCAATACCCAATCACTCCTAAGGACATACCCCAGCATGATGCCCTGGTCGTCGATAACATTCATCCAATCACTTAGTCAATTCAGCAAAGACATGGAATATTGGACCATCCACCAACATACTGAACCATCCAATAAGAGTTATGATAGAACAGGGTTAAGTGGAAATAAGCTATTTCTTAGGTATGGACCTAGACCCACATGTCAGTATGAGTTGGGACACTTCACCAGCTGAAGGTGCACTCTCCCACTCACCCTCTCACTTATCCACTCATTTGCAAACACCCCCTCTCTCTTTACCTCTCAAGGACAAGGAAGAACCCTAGAACTAGAGAGAAAGGAATGGAGAGGGGATTGAATGAGGAGAGGAGGAAGAAGAAGAGAAGCATCAGCACCTCCCCATGGACTCCATCAACATCTTCAACATAGTCATGGTGAGCTCATGAGGGTAGCTCCCATTTTGTGGATTTTCCCCCCAAAGTAGTTAATGTGTGATTTTTGGTGGGGCATTGGAAATGATGGAGGCTTGGATGGAAGGAGAGTTGGATCTTCAATGTTTTGGCTATGGAAGCTCTTAATCTCAGAGCCAATGATCGCTACTTCAATCTCAAGGTTTATCTCTTATCTCATGAGTTTGGTTGAATTCTTAAGTCCTAAGCCACACTTAGTGAGACTAGCTTACAACCCAGCCATAAGTGAGCCTAGTAAGCCACCTAAACTATCATAGGAATGTTTGGCACATGCAAGATGCACAACTCCACAAATTTAAGCATGAAGCCTAGGATTTCCCTAGAGCATAGGTTCTGTTGCCCATGTGACGGAGTGTCCATCAACTT
Source organism: Miscanthus floridulus (assembly GCF_019320115.1). NCBI lineage: Eukaryota > Viridiplantae > Streptophyta > Magnoliopsida > Poales > Poaceae > Miscanthus > Miscanthus floridulus. The sequence continues at coordinate 53,885,568 of NC_089593.1, forward strand.
GACAGAGTGTTTGTCAGCCCTTAAGAAACCACTAAGGAACCCTATCCCCTGTCAGCTTAACACAATGGATCATTCGTGGTACTGCGTGAAGTGTTTGCTAACCCATGCTGCGAGCAATATAAGTATCAGAGAGCACCTAACAACATAATGGAGCATCTATCGTTCATGGCAGAGCAGCCGTTGAATTATAGAAATAAATATTCAGCAACCCGAGAGCACCCAGTTCGTACTAGAGAGTCCGTCAGCTGATCGGACTATTCGATGTGGGTAGGGAGCCCTAGAAATACCTAAGTCCCTGAACCTACCAGAGTCTTCATGAACTCCGTGGAGCGTCCGTCAACTAGTACAGAGCCAGACCAGAGACAACTCACCTCGGTGTCCAATACAGCGGAGTGTCCATCGATAGAATGGAGTGTTCGCCAGTCACTGGAAGAATGAGCTAGCTTAAGCAACCTATCCGAGTAACGAACTAGCAACTAAGAGAGCTTAGTCACATCCAATGCAGTAGTAGAGCCACAGTTAGATGTCTCTCCGCAAGTTCTAAAGTGGTAACCTAATCCTATCCACCCATGTTCCTCCTCATCGTTCTGATCGTCGATGTATCTCTTAGTCGATGTCTCATATTCTTTTAGGACCATCTCAAGTGAGGAATGTGTTTAAGTCATCATCGTCAGCTTCGATATACTAGATCGATAGCACCACCAGGCAGGCATCCCACTATTATGAACCTTATTTTGGATACTTATCGAGTTGCATTATGAGTTATGCATTACATGTAGACTTAGTAGTGGTCTCTCTCTCACTATACTTAGAGTTACTTCTTAATCTGTCAGAAGCCTCTCACCTAAACAATGGGAATGGAAATGCTTAATGCTTATTGCTTAGTTGCTTGGGCAATGGTAGAAGTCGAGCATGAGAAGGGAACTCATACTCACGCGTGTAGGATGCTACACCTGGATAATTAACTACTAAAATCAATGAGGGTACAACTTGACTTATCCAACTAATCTAGCAAAGGAATAATATCCCTAATGTGATAATCTTGATGATCACTTGGGTATCTTGCTCATTATTGACACCTAAAGTGGCAAACGGGTAAACCACAAGCGTACGATTGTCAATGTAGCCTTCACTAGGAGTATTCTAGGTATCGTATTTCCATGGGGAACGTGAAGTGAACTAACTAAGGATCAAGACCGTCCTATGATGATACAAAAGAGCCTATGGAACTTGGGTAGAGGGGATCTAGATAGCAATGATATCTAGTAAAGATAGTAGTTATAAAGGGCAGTTCACCCACCTTACTTATAGGAGGCGATAGGCGAGACAATATGGAATGAAACCCTATTCGAAGTGGCTACCTTGTTACTAGGGCCCTACCTTTTAAGAACTTGCCTACAACATGTGGTGGAATGCAAAGGCTAGACAGGGCTGTCACCACCTGCTAGCTACCACAAACAATCCATGCGACAAGCAGTCTACACAGGCAAGATATAGTCTAGACACCATGTCTACACTATACTTACTGCTCTAACCTTGCTCAACTAAGTTCCCTTAGAAAGGTTAGAGCACTCTACTAAAGTAAAGCAGTGTACAGGTAAGAAGGCTTATATAACTACTAGTAGAGACATAATACTATAAACATCTCAGATGAGTCACTTACAAGAAGAGCGCATCCACCGAGGTACAGCTTGGAGAAGACACCAGACAGGCCTGGCTCTTCTCTACACTCCCCTCACTCCCTCCCTAATCTCATAGCACTATAGCTTCGCTAAAAGGTTCTAGAGAGTGGTTTACTCTAATGTGTCATGAATGAGTGTGAAGGCCTAGGGGGTATTTATAGCTGGAGTGAGGGGTAGTGCCATGTGAATGATCTAGGTGACATCTCCTCCTTGCTCTTGGATCCAACCGACCTTGAACTGACCTTTGATCAATGGTTCTGATAAAGGAGGAAGCTTGGAGGCATGCACATAGGCGGTGGGTGTAGTTTCTAGTCGATTGGCTCCCTAGTGAGGTCACCCAACCTCTCAATGACCAGTGGGCCCTCCCTCTTTCTTCTAGAAGCATGTCCCATGTGTCATAGGGTGTGTATGATGCTTGTTCTGCACTTGTCACGTCGGGTTGCTTCTCATGTGGGCCCATGGATCCATGTGCTCTCATCTCCAGCCATTGAGAGAAAGCACACTTGTGATCCAAGGATGGAGATTGACTTTGTGGACCTTGACATGGATCATGGAAGCTTGTAGTGGCTGATAGGCTCCTTGGGCAGGTCGCCCTACCTCCATATGGGGCCAAATCAGCCCATCTTCTACAGGTGGCTTCTAGAAGCATTGTTCATCATGATGGCATGTGTGGATGGCTTGGTGGGCCATATTAGAGGTCAGCCTACCTCTAGGTGGAGCCTTCAGCCACCCAATTCTCATGTATTGTGTACCTACAAGAAAATAATGACATGTCCATGTGGAACCAAGTTATTTGTACCTAAGTCACTATGTCTTTGCTTGTTAGCTCCCAGAAACAATGTTTTGTTGACAATTTTGGTGGTGTAAAAACATGGTGAAATTACTGTCAACAAGACCCCCCACACTTAAGTCTTTGCTCGTCCTCGAGTAAAGGTTAAAAGGAGAATAGTAAACAATGGTTATGACATCTTCAAGATATACAACAAACACAAGTTTTATTCAAGACATATCTTATATGAGTGGGTTATGTGGCACTGTCTAACATATATCCTTCAGATGTTGAGAAATGGAATAGTTCTCAAAGCAAAGTCATCTTCCCTTTTTCACTTCTGGTACTTACAATTTTTGATAATTTTTTTCAAAAGGAAGCACATAGTTCAATCTTACTCCTCAAATAGTTCTCTCAATCACTCAAAGGTGTATGAGTCCTTACCAAGGCATACCATGAAGTTGCCTTCTTTTGTTTCATCCTACATATATTAGGCTTATGCGGAGCTTAGGTAGGGATCAACATGATAGCATACTTGCATTGCATGTATTGTAAAGTCAAAACAAGGATCCATGGAGAAGAATGTCATAAACCTAGATCAAGATGTGCATGTGTGTGGAAAATGATGATGGAACTTTTTTTTGACATGAGCTTTTCATTTTTGCTCACTCTTTTTTTGAATACCTTTCCATAGCCATATCTCTTTTGCATTAATTTTAAAGAGCGATCATACTAAACTTGGAGTATTTATTTGGTGGAAATGAAGAGCATGTTTTTGCGTACTTCTAGTGTAGAAGCAGCATATGTATGTGGTGTGTACATGATCTTGATCTTAGGATTATGACAAAATTCTCAACAAGGGTGAACAAGGTTTGACCAAACTCAATACAAATACAAGTAGTATATAAAGAAGGTTTGGTAAACATTGTATGAACATATATGGCTCTGGTAGGAATTTTCTCACTATTGAGGAGTAAGTGACACTATGGTTTTATGACATTTTCAAAAATAAACCTCTAAGCACTTTGAGTAGAAAAGGCATGAGTCATGAGCCAAAAACCATATCACATTTGTCAACAACTTAGTCAATATGATTTTCCTATCGAGATATGTTTCCCATAGGCATAAGCATATGCAAGAAATAAACTTTATGACACTTCTACCTTTCAGATGTCATAAATCATGTCACTTTTCAAATTTTATTATCAGATGCTGTTCTTCTTGTTTTATTTTGTAAGGGGAAAAGATAGAAATTAAAAGTAAATGCACCAGCAGGAGAAGTGTGGTAAACCAGTCAACATGTGTATAAGAGTGGAACGGAGGCTGACTGGTGGGCCAGGGGTCCATAGTGGGGTCGGCCGACCCCCCTTTGAGGCCTCAAGCCACCACTATTGCTGCCAAGTGTGTTCTTCTTCCAAAGACGTCTTTCTGTGTGGATGCTTTTCGTTTGAGTGATCATCGGTCCGTCGCCCGACACCCAAATGTAGCCTTTGGAGCCCAACTTTGTCGTGTTGGATTGTGTTGTAGTGTGGAGCTCCATGATATATTCAGAATGTGGAGATGATGAACTTGGGGTCAATCGACCCCCCACACTTGATCCAAAATGTGCTGAACATAGAAAACATAGTAACATCAAGTGCAGGGGCCCTACTGGTGGCAATACACCAGCAGAACAAAAAATTCATTAGTTTCAACTTTCTAGGCACAATGATGAATGTACTTAAAACAAACCTAAGTGCCTAACTATTGTGAAAGGCCTTGATGTACTCAAGGAGAGGGTGGAGACAAGAGGTTCTCTATTCCTATGGCTGCGTGGATACAGGGACCGAGGAGTAGAATGTGGCCAGCTAGAGAGCAGGGGCAGGGTCGGCTGACCCCTTTGTGGCTCACCCAACGCTCTCGTGGTGCCTGGCTAGCCTACGGTATGTGGGATCATGGCTAGAGTCTTGATGACAGCAGTTTGGCTTTCGCGAAGGGCCATGGAAGGGTTGGAAAAGCTTTCCCCAAAAGGGACAATGAGCACCTCGCTATTCTCACAAGATGGGACCATAGAGGAGAGTCCCTTGGTGGCTTGGTGGCTAAAAGAAGAAAGAGATGTTGGTGAAAGGAAGAAGGGGAGGAGAGACTAAAGGACTCACACCAACGTTAACAACCCCTCTTTTGGTGAGGATTGCAACCAAGGGCAGGATGTGAACATTGGTCAACGCTCAGGATGATCGGGTTAGGTCGATTGACTCCAACTCCACATCGCTTGATGCCCTTTTGTGGGTTTGGGTCCAACGAGACATGGTTTGGTGCTCTCCTAACTCTTTCCTAAGTGGTTACCAAAAATGGGTCTAGTTGGCCACCATTGGACGTCGCCCAACACCGAAATGGTGGCTAACTGGACCAAATTTGGCGAGGCAACTAGTCAAGCTAAGTGCATTCTAGAACTAGAAATAAAGTATGGATATGAACAAAAAGTTATGACATGTAGATTTTAGTTTAAGTTAAATCAGAATTCTACCATGTCAATTTCTTGTTCTAGATTGATATGCTCATGGAAAACTTTTAAGACAAAGGCCATTTACCTTAAGGATTTTACTATTGTTGTCTTGAAGCATGACGGTCCCATGTGTTGTAGCGTTGATGACAAGGACTGGCCCTTCCCACTTGCTTCTAAGTTTTTCCATGGTCAAGTAGCTTGACCCTTGGGTTGAACATGAGGACCTTGTCTCATGGGTTGAATTCTCATGGCATCTCTTTTCATGGCTTCATGTTCAGACCTTTTTACTCCATTCATTGTTTCATTTCTGCAAGAGATTAGTAGACCACACATACCCAAAGGGATACATACATATTTTGAAGCAAGGGTAGTGTTTGCCACAGAGCTAGTGGTCCTTTTTCTATGCTAATCAAGAGTTGGTTTTAGCTAGCATAGAACACTTATCCCATAATGTTCCCTCATTGTTCACCAAGACTTCAAAGCTTAAACAAGGTTATGGCAAAGTTGTGCAAAAATTATTTAAGAGTACCTCAAACCTTGATTTGTCTCCATGAATGATCTCATGACTTACCCACCAAAATTTGTGATTTTTGTTTTTGCAAGGGGTTAGTTCAAAAGTACGACCAAATTCTATACAAGTATATCTTGATTCAATAATCAAAGTAGACACCATATCTTATTTGATTAAGAAAGGCTATTTAACCTAAGCACCACGCTTAATTTAAAAATCCTATGGGAGTTCGATATATCAGAACACCCAAACCAAAGTATACTGGTGTAGAAAAGGAAGCATGAAGGCATAGACAAGATCCATTCAAATAGAGAAAAGAACCTAGATGGTGGACTAAAAGAAGCTTTTTTTGTTTTTTATTTTATTTTTATTTTAAAGGGAAATAAACAAATGTAAAAGAAATGCACCAAAAGAGAGGGAAGAGACATGACAAACCAGTCAAGGAGTATGTTAGCATGGAGTGGATGCTAACTGGTGGGCCTAGGAGCCCATGGGGGGGGGGGGGGGTCGGTCGACCCCACCTTGGAGCCACTGGCCACTTCGGTGCCTCCCTATGTATTCTTACCTCTAAAGACGTATTTCTGCACTTGCATTTTCTGGTTGTGTGTCCATGGGACGTCGCCCGACGCCAAAAAATGTCCTTTGCAGGCCATATTTGACGTGCAACTGTGTTTGGCCATGTACATCACCTTGTCATGTCAATTACTATGCCAAGGTGTCTTTGGGGGTCGTCCGACACCCCCACACTTGGCTCAGTGTGTACTGGATCACAAAAACAAAGAGAACGTCAAGTGCAGGTGTCGGCGCAAAAACGTGTCAATGCGCCGGGGCACATAGCAAGCTATAAGGCTCTGCTTGATAGAGCAAGGCTGGAGATCCGCTTGGCTTCAACGTAGGACCAGTCGACCCTACGAATTCCTTCCGAGGGCGTGCCAGTCAATTTGACCTGCAATTGACAAGGAGAGAAAATTTATCAGTAATTTAAGGTGGAACATGCCAGTCTTGCCCGGACAGTTCCAAGTGTGCCGCTTCGGGAGCAGCTAGTGTTAGCCCACTGGTACAGAGAATATCTGACCACTCACTAGTGTTGCCGAGCACACACTAGTGATGCTGACCACGAACTATCGTTGTCCTGCCTCTAGTCATGGTGTGTGGTCGGACAACATTAGTCGTGGTCGGCAACACAGGTGAGTGGTCAACTCACCCGTACCGGTGATCCAGTGGGCTAACCGATACGAGAATAACCGATACGAGAAGAAAATCGGCTGTTAAGAACTGTACACTTGCAGGTTGTGATTAATTTTATAATGATGACTGCGATGTACCCAGTTTTAATGATTCTTTCCCTTAAACTATTAACATGTATGTGTCAGAGGTACATCACTGGCTAAATCAGATTCGATCAAAACTGTGAATCGGCAGTCCAAAACATCGGTGTGGGATTCCAAGCTGAGCCGTCCGAGGGTCATGGCGGCAGACGTTGGGAATCAGCTGATGAACTTGGCTATTCACTACTGGAGACGCGCTCTTTGCCGAGTGCCTGGGGCACTCGACAAAGGCCCTATTGCACTCGGCAAAGGCTTTGCCGAGTGCCACACTCGGTAAAGAGCAAACGGCAAAGCCGCATCCGGTGAAGGGTTCTTTGCCGAGTGCCATTTGTCGGGCACTCGGCAAAGGCTTTGCCGAGTGCCAGGACGGCACTCAGCAAAGAAAATTGGCCGTCAGCCGTTGACGGCGTCTTTGCCGAGTGCCGGGTCAGGAAGGCACTCGGCAAAGCTTTTCCTTTTTTTTTGAAAAATCCTTTGCCGAGTGCCTTCCTGACCCGGCACTCGGCATAGAAATTTTTTTTTTGAAAAATCCTTTGCCGAGTGACTTCCTGACCCGGCACTCGGCAAAGAAAAAAAATATTTTTTTTTGTAAAATCCTTTGTCGAGTGCCTAGCTGAGACGGCACTCGGCAAAGAAAAAATATTTTTTTTGGAAAATTCTTTGCCGAGTGCCAGAGTCCTGGCACTCGGCAAAGCTGGGAAACACATGGTAGTGTACACAGCTTTGCCGAGTGCCAGGGTACTAGCACTCGGCAAAGAGACCTGGTAGCGCATTTTTTGGCTGCTTTGCCGAGTGCCAGGGCAAAAGGCGCTCGGCAAAGGCTCTTTGCCGAGTGTTACACTCGGCAAAGTGACCAAAAATTTTTGTTTTTTTTTGTTTTTTGCTTTCGATCACCGCAAACACAACATATGGCATATATATCACATCCATCACATATATACCACATCCATCACCTTATATGTCACAATCCATCACACATACCACATGAATCACATCCGTTCACCACATGTCACAGTAATTCCATCCATTATTCAACATGATTCCACATCATTCAACAAGTAGTTCAAATCCATCACCACATGTCACAATAACACATGCATGACAACAACATTGTCTTGGACAGAAATCCATTGCGAAGAGAACAAGACATGAAACTACAAGCGCTACTCACTGAAGCGGCCCTTGATGTGGCCATCCTGCTAACGATGGGGAAGGAAACATCTGCTGGTTTGGAGTGCCCTGAGCTGGGTTGTTCGAACCCGCCGACTAAGGCTGCACACAGGAGAAGAGATTGCATGAGAGAAGATTAGTTGAATAGCGATTGTAGCAATTCCTTGCATGTGTGACATTACTCACTAGAGTAGCGGAGTGAGGAGGCTGAGGTGGACCCATTAACCCAGGAGGCATAGAAGCACCCGTCGTAGTTTGCATCCAGGCAATAATGTCCGCCAACCTTTTCTCCTGGGCGAGTTTGTCGGCCTCCCGCGTGGCCCGCTCGGCCGCCAACCCCAGCTCCAGCTCCTGGGCCCTCCTGTTTGCTTCTTCCACCTGGGCCTACAAATTGTTGCAAAGCTAATGTTACAATAATGCAAAGAAATAGAGTTGTGTAAAGATCAATGTACGATGAGTAAAACATGAATAACCTAGAGTGTGTCGACCCGGTGCTGTGAAATGCTCGGCCATGAGCGTATCGCCGGGAGTGAGGAGGCGGTCGTGCTCTGTGCTCGGATCTGGGAGAGAGTGGGAGTAGAGGCCGAGTCGATCACGCTGTCGCCAATCCAGTAGCGCCATGCTTCTTGCCTTGTCCAATCCTCGTGACGGTGTTTGCATCAATGTTGTCGGTCCGTGGATCGTACTCCGGCCCATGGATCGACCTTGCCGCCGCCGTGTACTCTGTGATTTTCTCGTAGGCGCTCGAGTTTGTGTACGCCTCGGCCAGGTCGTCCGGGTTGAAGGAGACGTCAGACAACGCCTTGCCCTTGTGTGCCATGGCAAATGCGGCAAAGTTGGAGCACTCTTGTCCTTGATGTGCCGCCGACTGCAAGAACGAAAACAAGATGATTAGAATTCTTTGCCAAGTTCAACGAAAGCAAGAAGAATAGAAACATGACCACGTACCCATGCTCAGGCATATCCGTAGAGGTTGCGGTTGCCTTGATGGTGTGATACACCTGGCATGAACAAACGCCGCTGCCGGGCAGCCGCGTGCTGAGCGGCCCACTCCGCGCTTAACCACCTGTCCACCATCTTTGCCCAAGCCATGGGGCACCCGTTGCACCACCAAGGAATCACCTACACGTCATCAAGTAGTTGACATATTAGAAAAACAAGTGATTCGTACTTCATCTCAAAAGGAACCAATTTTAATGTTCTTTAGCTACCTCAAGGAACTGGGGTTTGGTCAGCATCAAGTCTGGTTCTCGGATGTCCTTCTTGGTGACCTTCTGTTCGAGCTTCGTCCCATAGTAATCTATGATGGCCGGAGTCGCGCCTCATGATGGACGTCGACGACGTGTTTCCTGCAAGTAGAGTCTAGGTTTCAAACCATCCTACGTGACAACATGCGCGAAATATTCTCAAATTTTTACCATAGCCTCCACATGTGATGTAAAGACGCGTCACCAAGTTTCATGATTTTCGAACTTCGTTTGCATTTTATATAATTAAAAACACTTCACCCGCAATTTTGTCACCATGTTTCATGCGTGAGATGTTTGAAACTTCGGGCGTGCTCCTGGAAATAGCCTCAAAATACAATAAGTAACGCGGATATCATTTTTCCACTTGTCGAATTCCATGATTCGATGCACCTGCAGTTCAAACTTACATTTCCCGGAAAAATGCAATTAAATGAAATAAATTAAGGATATGTAGCAAAAAGATCGAGAAATGTGCCAAATTGGAGGATGTACTTCAACTTAATGTGTAAGGGTTGAAGAAAAAGTTTGGAGGCAAAAAATAAAAAAAAAATTATGCTTTGCCGAGTGCCCAACTCTAGCACTCGGCAAAGCCTCTTTGCCGAGTGCCTAGCGGGGGGGCACTCGGCAAAGGTGACGGCAAGTACCCCCGTCAGCTCTTTGCCGAGGGCCGTCCTTTGCCGAGTGCTCGGCACTCGGCAAAGAGGGTCTTTGCCGAGCGCCGAGCGCCGGGCACTCGGCAAAGGGAGCTTTGCCAAGTGCCGGTCTTCGCCGAGTTCCTGGCACTCGGCAAAGAGCTCTTTGCCGAGTGCCCGACATTTAGCACTCGGCAAAGCCGGCGACACTCGGCAAAGCCAGGCTCTTCCATAGTGATTGTGGCGGTCGGCTTTGAACATCCTGCTGTGGTAGATGTCGATGCTGTGGCACCACTCCGAGAAGGACGTGGACACGTTGGACATGGTGCGGCTGAGCTTCTATCATCAGTTCTCGAGGACAGGTGAGTCATCAGCTTGAAGCAGATGGAGATGAGGAAAACAAGTCCTCTCCTTTCATCATGTGGCCATCAGGTAAATACTTGGATTTTCATTTGTAAATTTCCTCGCTGCCGAAACCCTTCAGAAATAGAAGCACCCTTACGTCACAAGTAGCAAACAGGCGTCAATCGGGACCTCAAGAAAAATTGCCGCTTTATTTATTAATCATGTGAAGCTCAAAACCGATGCATGGCGTGGCTGGCTTCTTTCTTGCTTCTTTACATCACATACTCATATATACAGCCAGCCATCTTGTCCCTCCTTGCATAGACATCGGCAACAACAATTCCCTTGTTCTCTTGGTTTGCTTTCCAATACTAACCACTGACCATAAAAGCCGTCCTTTGTTCTTGGCTACCATAACATAAATTCCAAGCACCTTTTACTACTCGGAGCCGATTTTCCGTGTGCTGATAATAATTTTCATCCGATGGTTCCTATCGGCTGTTAGGTTGTCAACTTCTCTCGTATCTCTGATGCAACCTCCCATGATGACTTTTCGTCTTATTGAAAAATGTATTTGGTCATACAGCCAAAGATAATAACTCATGGAGGAAAATTTAATCTGACCTCGACAATCCCATTGGCTCTAGCTGAACCAGCGACGGTCATCGGCTATGTCTATCTTCATCAACTTCACCTGATTATTTTTGAAACTCTACTATTGTACTAGAAACCGATATCTCACTGGCTTCACATTCTTGCTGATCGGCTGCAGACCCCGTCAGCTTGAAAGGTAAGGTCTCGAACTAGTAGCCGATTCTAAGAGAATTGATGGGTTTTTATCGGTTATTTATAGCAACATGCAATTCTGACCTGCGTAAACCTGAGTTCGGACTCCACTTCTTTCTATTGTGCATGGACATATGCAAAGAATACTCAACCACCTCCATGCAAAATTTCCATTCTTCACACGTATGCACTCCATGTTGTAATATATTTGGAGTCCGATATTATGTCATCAGCCGATTCTCTTCTGAACTTTTTCCTGTGACAAACTCTTATACCTCCAGTTATCACCACAATAATACTCCAAGTATTATTCAATGCATCTAGCCCATGAAAATTAGATCATCCTATTTTTCTCATTCATCAACCTGTAATAATCATCGTCTGTGATATGAATTTTCTGGAACATTTGGACTTAGATGCGTCCATTGGCTTATTACTCTTTTTAAATAGCCGATGGACCCATGTCCTGGGAGTCTGACATCATATGGTGGAATTTTACTTCATATCGCTTCGTAATATTGTCAAACCCAACTCCAAAGAATAACCAATATTTTCTTGGATAAGTAGTGAAGCGTTTTGCAGCTGGACTGACTCCTCCGTGTCAGGACTCCGGCCTCTCCTGGTATGTGGCAAGTCACCCTTTGATTTCCTATACAGTCACGCATGTGGACAAACACCAACAGAATCACGTAGCCAGGAGAACACGACGGCAGCGGGCATCAGTACAGACGGCGAGAAGAGCGGATGGAAATCGGCCTGATGGTCATTACCGATGGCAAACAATTTTTAAATTTACCCGATAGCAACAGCCGATGGTTGTAGCCGATAGCAAAAACCGATTGAAGAACTCTGATCAATTTCGACCTCCAGAAAACTGTCTTGCCATGGTCGACATGAAGCAAATCTCTGTAGATTTATGCTGATACGGACGAACAAAGCAAAGCAGATGTCCTCGCAATTTTGGAACCATCCCATATCTATCGGCTGTTTCGATATAATAATAGTTCTTCAAATCAAGTCCATAGTTGTGGGGTCCTCCGCTGAAAAATATCATGCTTGCTTTCCTTGCCCCGGCGCACAAAATCTTGAGTTTTTGACACATATGTATGCTTGGTTGCTACTCTTCATTGCTTCTCGTCTCAACACCAACGTCAGCAGTAGCAGTCTTTTCTGGTGCAATTAGCTCATCAGGGCTAATAAAGCATCTTGGTCGATGGGCGAATCAGTAGTAGTATCGGCCTCTTGTTCCTCAACAAATATTTTGATAATAATAAATCTTGTCAGCTCAATATTTCATTGGACAATTTCTTCCAAGCTGAGTGCTTGGTGCCCATCTATGTGACGCTGATTGATCATTTATCCAGCTATCTCCGTATGTTTTAGCTGAACAGTACAATAATTCCTTGAGCAGTGGGGTGCAGGCGCAGCAGCTTTTGGTCTTCTTGAGCTTATCATCTAGAGTGTCAATGTGTTGACTCATGCCACAACCAGCCCTATGCAGATGACACATACAGCAAGATTGGCTTGCAAGGTCCGTGTGGTGGCAAATCTTGGCAATATGGATAATGTTCTCAGAATAGTTCCGTAAGCTCAGCTCAAACAATAAACTGAATTGATTAATTCGGTTGACTTCTGATCAAACGATGTGGTCCCACCGGGCGTGCCAGAACGTATGTCAGCACAAAAACGTGTCAATACGCCGGGGCACATAGCAAGCCAGAAGGATCTGCTTGACGGAGCAAGGCTAAAGATCCGCTTGGCTTCAACACAAGACCAGTCGACCGTGCGAATTCCTCCCGAGGGCGTGCCAGTCAATTTGCCCTGCAATTGACAAGGAGAGAAAGTTTATCAGTAATTTAAGGTGGAACATGCTGGTTTTGCCCGGACAGTTCTAAGTGTGCCGCTTCGGGAGCGGCTAGTGTTAGCCGACTGGTACGGAGAATATCCGACCACTCACTAGTGTTGCCGAGCACACACGAGTGATGCCGACCACGAACTATCGTTGTCCTGCCTCTAGTCATGGTGTGTGGTCGGACAACGTTAGTCGTGGTCGGCAATGCAGGTGAGTGGTTGACTCACCCGTACCGGTGATCCAGTGGGCTAACTGATACAAGAAGAAAATCGGCCGTACCGGTGATCCAGTGGGCTAACTGATACAAGAAGAAAATCGGCTGTTAAGAACTATACACTTGCATGTTGTGATTAATTTTATAATGATGACTACAATGTACCCAGTTTTAATGATTCTTTCCCTTAAACTATTAACATGTATGTGTCAGAGGTACATCACTGGCTAAATCAGATTTGATGAAAACGTAGTACATAGCCAATTAATGTAGTGAAAAAGGGATATGCCACGCACACAATCGACTATTTGATATAGACAGACCCATGAACCGTCTAGATCTAATCCATTACCGTCAATAGTGAGGTTTGACTAGATCGATGCAGCCATGATGATGATAGTCTAGAACCAGAAAACCCATAGAACCAACCATACTTCAACAGGTTCATGAAAGCATGTCATATCTATGAAAGCGTAGGCGAATCGGCTAAAAGAGCCGATTCAGGTAAAAAAAGGATCATAGCATGTGAACAATCGACTATTCAATACGAGCAGACCTATCAACTCCTCAAATCTAACCTATCATCTTTAACAGTGGGGTTTGACCGGATCGATGGCGGCCATAATAAAGATAACAGATTAAGTCTTTAAAGAAAATAGATCTACTGATATTTAACTGTTTCATGAAAACACACTTTGAGCGTTAAAGTGCAGGCGATCGGCTATTTAGCCGATGCAGGCATAGCAAACAGCCAAGGTCATGCCTGATCGCAAGCAAATCTACCTGCTAGCATCCTCCGATCTAAAGTACTAACAGTGGGGGTCGATCGGATCGATACATCCATAATAGCGAGCTATAGACCAGATTCAACTAGCTAGTAAACCTCCTCAAGATCAGACATGCTTCAACCGCGTACTATACAGAGTCAAGATCGAAGTAGAACAGCCGATGAAACGTAATCCATCATTTAAAATAAGAATCATTGCAATGTGGCAAAATAAACGAGGGACTAAAAGGATGTGAGGCCGATCTAGTTCGATCTTGATCGGGTAGGTCAATGTTGCTGAAAAGATGATGACAATAAAAACATTAGCAAGATCGGTAACTTAATGAATCTACCCAAAGGATGCCACCCTTAGGTAGAGCCGATAACTTGACCTTAATGTAATTCGAGCAGTGGAAGTCGAACTTAACCGATGCAGCTGTACTTGAACTAGATAAGGATCGATAACTAGCTTATACTAGAGGTCGCATTTGAGGTCGAACTTAACCGATGCAACCGTACAAACCAAAGTATAAGCCATGACGGTACTTACAGACAAGCCAGTGGTCGGCCGGACCGATGCAGCCCTGCTTGTTGAAGAACTCGCCGAGATCTACACTACTCCTACTCGTAAGAGTTGGCACGGAGCCGAAAAAATTAATTTGTATTGATTGATCGAATATCTTACAATTTTGCCATAACCCATATTTATAGGGGTGCTTGGCCTTCGGCAAGATTACAATCTCGTGAGCCAAACCGGCCATATCTATTTTCTATAGACGTATCCTAGCCAAGTACGTCACAAACATGTACATGGTTTGTACACCGTGATATTGCCTTGTTTACGTGCACCACCTGTATTGGCTATTAAACAAATCCGTTTCTTGCCTTTCCTGGACGAGATCATCAAAATTGCTCAAGCAAACTTAGTCTTCAAGAGCCAAACAACTCCACGCGTACAGCTCCAGCAGCCGAGACTTGTATTTGTCCTGTGCTTTCTTTTTCCTTCATGTATAATAGCAGTGTGTGTGTGTGTGTGTATATATATATATATATATATATATATATATATATATATATATATATATATATATATATAATATATCTATATATATATATATATATATATAGGGAGAGGCTATTCAGTAGCCGGCTACAAAATAAGTTATTCTGTAGCCACCTCCATTTACTATAATTTTATATACTAATTTACCGTAATGTCAATACATATTTACGATAGTTGGGTTACTATAACACATAGGGATATTTACCATAACATTATATTAAACCACTTAGTAAGGAGTTACTATAATCTCGTAAATTAACATAGTAATTATCGTAACTCAAAGTGGCTACAGAATAAGTTATTCTGTAGCCAGCTACAGGATAGTAGTTCTATATATATATATATATATATATATATATATATATATATATATATATATATATATATATATATATATATATATATATATATATATATATATATATATATAGGGAGAGGCTATTCAGTAGCCGGCTACAAAATAAGTTATTCTGTAGCCACCTCCATTTACTATAATTTTATATACTAATTTACCATAATATAAATACATATTTATGATAGTTGGGTTACTATAACACATGGGGATATTTACCATAACGTTATATTAAACCACTTAGTAAGGAGTTACTATAATCTCGTAAAATAACATAGTAATTATCGTAACTCAAAGTGGCTACAGAATAAGTTATTCTGTAGCCAGCTACAGGATAGTAGTTCTATATATATATATATATATATATATATATATATATATATATATATATATATATATATATATATATATATATATATATATGCTAATTGGCCGTACTTGCAAATGCAAGTATGGTGTTACGTGTGCATGCATGCTTTTAATCTTCAAGCCTTTTCATCTAATCCACTAATTTGGCTCTTGGCTCGTATGGCAACTGGACTCAACTTCTTAGCTTCTTTGCCAACCGATGATAACCATGTGCTTGGAGACGCCTTCCCTTGCCATGTATATCGTTCACATGATTTGATTGGCTTGACTAATAATTAAATAATATATATTCCGGCTAGCTTCCTTTCCTTTACGTATATGAGCACCTCCTACCATCCAATACGTGATGCACCTGGAGCAATGTTGTTTTCCAAATCCAACTTTCTGGCAATGGTATTTCCTTTGTTGCTTTACGTGAAGATGTCGTGTACGTGAGGCTTCTTCAAAAATGTATTAAATAATATTTCCTGGCCAGCGAAGTGCTTTCGGACGTCAAGCGTTTCCAAATACATCTCCAAATATATTAAAGAACATTTTCCGGCCGGTTCGCAATTTCTTGCTTTTACATCATTGGCTGTCTCCTTCCTGTCTAAGGTAAACTTACCAAATTTTGGTGTCAACAGCAGGGGTTCTGCTGGTGGCAACACACTAGCAGAACCAAAAAGTCTCATTTATTCTACTAAAGTCAGGCACAAGTTGCTTCAGGTTGGTGAAGTAGTTTCCCTTTCGACGCCAACCTTCGTGGACCTAACTACAAAAGCTCATACCAAACCACTACGAGATTTGTAATATTTATGATAAACAAACACGTCTACAACCATCTCTACAAAAATTTTAGGAACAGGAAGCATGAAGGGGTTGTAGATCTTGTGTGTGGTGATGGCAGAGAGAAAGATTGAGTTGGGATATTTCTCATGTGAGCATGGATTTGATAGGAACATCAAGGAATAACTTCCATGCTCATTGGTGAAACCTTCTGTCTCAGGGAGTGGGCGAGCACTTTCTTTCTCATGACATTCCAAGCCCTCCTCAAGATTTGGATGAGTCATGGTTGTCAGCGAGATTGACATAAGCTCACCCCTTGGATCAAGTACGGGCTTGGATTCTACCCCCGTGTTGAGAGATTGGGAAGACCAAATGGGTAGATACTCTTCACCTATTCTATGACTAAGCTTCTCATTTCCTAAAACACTCTCCAAGATTCCCATGATTGGTCTTCCTATAGAGGTGAGATGAAAGGAAATTCCAGGATGGTCAAAGATGTGGAAATCTAGGGAGATCTTGAGATTATCAATCACCATAGGTATGCCTTGAAGAACTCCTAAACAGTCAAGGATTAGACCATTGGGGAGTGTTGGCTTTTCTTAGCATCACTCTTTACTAAGTTGTCATCCCTAGCAATGATGCTAGAAATGCGTTGTTGGTAATTATTGAGAACACTTGTCAATTTACATATATTTAATAGGTATCCGCAAGCACACAGATAATATACCATTGTAGCATTTCACCCGGGAGTATACCAGGTATTGTTATTTATATTTTATCCACAGGGAGGAGCGATGGGGGTGGCGAGAGATATTGACAAATATGCATACTTTTGACAAGATCATTAACTCATGCTATAGCAGGGGTAAGTCAAGTGATAAATATATGACAATTGTAAGGCATTGATAGTATTCCAGAGATAGAAATAGATACTCATAAATGTAGTATGGCTAGGTAGAAGATTAATTAAGAGCAAAAGATTCCTAAGTCATTCCTTATTTACTATGTCTTTTGTACACCCAAGTATATACACTCTCATCTATAGCATAATTAACTCTGTATCTATGCATCAGGAACATTACTAAGGAAGATCAAGAATAGAGCTTGACTCCCTTTGCAATTGGGTTCTACTTGTTCTACAAACGGGGAGTGGACTACAAAGGACTCAACAAGAGTGTCTCACTCGCGATCTACCACATGGCCCAGAGTGTAGAGTGCATCTATAGGTAAACAATATTTTAGCACCACGGTTACATAATGTCGACCACTTAACTCACTTGGGTACTAAGCTAAGCGCTTTGCGAACATATGCATAAATTCATCGGCAATCAAAACTATATCAAGCATACAACTAGAGCAAACTAGGAACACAATAAATAGCAACATAATATTGAAGTAGCACAAAGTCACAAAATATAGAGGGATACAATGGCTTTACCAGCCTCCAAACGATGAATCTGGAATCCTAAGCAAAAGCCCAAACTCTACTTGAACCTTGCTAGCTAGCCTATACTAGAACTTGAAGAATTGGAGTTCTCTTCTCTTCTCTCTAGAAACCCTATTTTCTGATCTGCTCTTGACTTATGAAATTCTCAGATGCCTTAGGGAGGGGGACAGGGGCTGGTATATATAGGCCAGAACATCAATCCTGGGCCCTTTGATCAAACCGACTTGAATAAACGGTGTAGATTCAATCTAGGAGGCGGTGGAGGAACCAACGTCGAAGCGGAAGACTGACAGGAGGGGACAAGGGACCGGTCGACCTGCAAGTGGGGCCAACCGGCCCCACCTATCATCCTCTCTAGGTCTGCTTCAGTGGCGTGGCTTCTGGTGTCCTCTGGAACCTTCTAGAGTTGTTTATGCCACAGACATGCACGATTTAATTTGACATTTTTATCCACCTTGATGGTTTTCTGGATAAACCCTACTAAAAATATAGATTCATCAAAAGTCATGGATATTGTCAGTTTAAACCCCTGAGTCTATGTTGGTGATCATTTTCATGCATGATTTCAATTTATATTGACGGTTCATGATGGATGGTAACTACCGTCAACAAATTCCCCCAAACTTAACCTTTGCTCATCCCTAAGCAATGCCAAACTTACAATGGAGCAGGAGTTGCATCAATGTTTTTACTCCTCAAAAGTACACATGCATTCAAAACAAGAATTCTCCTCCGGATTAGTGAGACTTATGTGGAGCTCATAAGAATAGTGATAAGAGGAAAGAGCATACATGCAATGCATATATTGTAAAGTCAAACAACGGATCCAAAGAGAGTTAAGTCATACAATCAAATCAATATGTGCATGTGTGTGAAATGTGGTGGATATATATGGTGGCTAGCCTAATTCTACTATGCTCCTTGAAAACTTATCTCTCTTTTGAAACATGGAAATATCTGCAAAAAAACATGGGCTATCTTATTCATTTCTTTCTTTTTTTAGGCGAGCATCGAAGTACCCATTTTTTGAATTTCTCGGACACTTGGCCATTTTTTTCTCAACCTTTTTTTTCTTCTCTTTTTTATGAATAACTCTTGCATAGCCCATGCTTCTTTTCTGCAACAAACTTTTGAGAGATAGTAACAAGAACTTAGAGCATTTATTTAGTGGAAAACTTATCAAACATATTTTTGGTGTTTACTCCTAGTCTAGGAGTGAAACATTTTTGGGTGGATCTAGATGGAATGGCATGTTTTTGCGCCTACCTGTTGACATTTATTAGCGTCGCTACCAAGAACAGGGTTGAATCTTGTCCCCGGCAACGACACCAAAAATGCTTGTTGGTATTTATACTTGTCACTTGTTTTAGTAGCAACCTATTGTGTACCTATATCTCCTAACATTACTTTACTAGGTTGTCATCCCTAGTGATGATGCCAGAGATACTTGTTGGTATTACTTAATATCACTACTAGAATGATACTAAGCAGTTCTTCATTATTTTATGTCACTAGAAAGAATATATAAATATATGAATGAAAAGGATCTGCAAGCTCACAGATAATATACCATTGTAGTACTTCACCTGGGAGTATTCTAGGTATCGTTATTTATATTTTTACCACAGGGACGGTCTGCGTGTGGACATGTATTGATAACTTATACTATTGACGGAGAACTAAATCATAGCCAATGTTCTACTCAGAACAGGGGTACGTCATAAGGTAAAACATGTATATGATAAGTATTGATCAATGATAAATCACTGAGAGTACTCCTTTCTATGGCATTAGCATGGTCAAGCAGAACATTAGAGAGATAATTCCTTAGTCATTCTTAATTATAAGTCAAAGCATACATTGATTAGTGCAATTACACCTTGTAATCATGGCTAAGATCAACTTCATATCTACACACAAGGGATATTACTAAGGAAGATTAAGAATAGAGCTTGTCTTCCTTCGTAACTAGATCCTACCACATGGCCCAGAATGTAGCATGTATCCACAACTAAACAACGTATAAGCACCTTGCTTACACAATGTCGACCACTCACCCCGTGTACACCAGACGGAGCGCTTCATGAACTTATGCATGGACATAATGATAATCTAGCTATACTAAGCATATAATCAAAGTAGATGACGAACATGATAACTAGGAACATGAACGATATAGATATTAATATCATAACAATTATAGTAAACATATAAAAGTAATGAGAGATACAAAAGAGAGAGGGTACAAAGATTATACCAAACCACGCTCTTGACACGATCAGGAATTCGAGCGAAGCCTGCTTGCCTCCCTCTAGACCTAGCCTAACTAGTTACGCCCTAGAATATGGTGGAGCTCTAAGGATGATTAGGGTTTTTGTCTTCCCAAATGACTTGATGATTGAAGTTATGCCAGGGGGTGATAGGGGCTAGTAAATATAGGCCAGATCATCAATCCTGAGCCCTCGGATCAAACCAACTTGAATAAACAGTGTAGATGCAATCCTTAAGGTGGTGGAGAACCAACATAAGAATAGGGGGCTAATAGGTGGGCCCCAGGGGCCACCTAGCCCCACCTAGCAGCGCCTCGGCCTCCACCTCAGTGTGG
Source organism: Miscanthus floridulus (assembly GCF_019320115.1). Lineage (NCBI taxonomy): Eukaryota > Viridiplantae > Streptophyta > Magnoliopsida > Poales > Poaceae > Miscanthus > Miscanthus floridulus. The sequence goes on from NC_089593.1 coordinate 53,905,959, forward strand.
AGTGTTGTCCCCTCAATTTGAGAGTCCTCAGTGCATCTGTATTTGCGCCAGGATCATGCACAAATATGCACTAATCACAGGGATGGTACACATATATATAACAAAAGGTTCTGAGCTTTATTGATATCTAAAATAAGGTCTACAAAAGTGGTCCAAGGGGGCTTAGTCATAGGCTACATAGCTAGCGGAAGGCTACGGCAATGAAATGGCATTATTGGTGGTCTCTAAAGCGAAATTATAACACAACAGAACGGCATCCTATTCCACAGGCAACTTGAGCGCGAACAAACCCCTTGCCTCGATGTCACATTCCTATGATCGTATCTCCTTACGGGAAACCTAATCCTCATGGTACGCTTCATCTTCGAAGTCATAATCTTCTTCTGCACTGAGGTCTGTGAGTCAACAACGGGTGAATACATACGTACTTAGCAAGTCCCAACCATAGGGTGTAAATAGAAGTGTAGTGGTGATTGTAATTAAGGGTTCTAGCGGAGTATTACCATTCCCACTAGTACCCGGGTTAGCATCGATTCCATTACCAGTTTCATTACACATAAAAGTAAAGCTAATCATAGTATCCCATCCTAGCATTTGCCCATTCCAAGGACGTGGCTATTCGAATAGATTTAATAAACTCCGCAGAGGTGTATAAATTTCCCCACACGATAGGTGCAACCTCATCCATGATCAGTGGACGAAATAGACCTAACGAGGTCTTATACCTGAATGTACGTGACCTTAGATATCTATATAACTCTACTATGGCTTCTCAGGGGTTGGAGACACAAAACCGGGAAGATACCAAATCCCCCTGAACGTGATGATACCAAATCATCACAAAAGAAAAACATGGCTCAAACACAGCCAAGAAAACAGTGGCTTGAATGTGGCCTAAAAACCAAAAGCTTAACATGGAGGATCACATAGCAACCACGCCAACCGAATACGGAAGAAAACCTATCCCCCATATTGGCTCCTGATATTCTGCTGCATACACCGGCCTCCTAGTAGATATTATACTTCTATCTAATGGGGTGTGAGACCAGGCCTACCCATATAGATATGTGGCTATACGAAAATAACTCACTAGGCGAGAGGGACTACGAACCGGTCCTTATGTGACCAAGGAGAGTATCTTCCATAGGAATCCTCTCCAGGCATTCCTGCCATGATAAACTACCTCCATAGTTTACCACCACTCGACCCATGTTGGGGTTTAGTTCAAGTTTAACAAGTTTTAAGTTCTATTATTATCCTTAAATCTAGACATGGTGTGGAGCTCATAAAATAACAAGATAACCATTTATCTTAATCATTTCGCATTAACCGAGCTCATTTTTCTAGGGTAATAATCTTATAGTCATGTTTTAGCATTTTAGTGGTTTAAAGCAATATGGTAGGGTGGGGAGCTAGGACTTGCCTTTGTCGTTGACACTTTTTGGCACGTCTACAAAATTCAGGTCTTTGTCCTCCTGACGAATACCGTTGTCTATCAGATGTATCGGTCAAATAAGACTACCACTATACATGAAAGAAAAAGGCAAAATCAAACATAGAACTATATGGTGGCACTAGGTGCAAATGGTAGGGTTTGATTTTAGATGAATTTTAGAAGTGGTTCCATGCAAAAAGGAGTTAGGGTTTAAAAGTTATGTATTTTAGAAGTTTATTCTATAACTAATTAACTAGGTGGAATTTTATATGCATTTTCTGGTGCATGAAAATATCTGCAAACTACATGGTTAATTTCCCTAATGCATCTAGTTTATTTATAAATTTTCTAGGAATTTTTCTATGCTAGAAAAATGCATTCTAACTCTCTGTGTACACTAACCAGGTGTACCTAGCATTTTCTAAAGCATACCCCATGCTGTGTGTGTGAGGTGTGTGTGTGTGACAGGTGGGCCACCTGCTTGCGTCAGCAGTGATGGCAGTGTCGGCGTTTGTTGGTATATTTTAATGCATACAGATAAATCCATAAGCATGTGGATACCGCTGTAGCTTTCACCCGGAAGTATTCCAAGTATCATATCCACAGGAAAACATATGAGACTAACTACGGTCTAACTTAACTAAGGGAAGCAACAAGGTTAGGATAAAAAGGAGCGTAGAGAGGAAAACTAAGGTTCTCTAATTTTGACTTGGATAAGCTATGTATTCTACTATTCAACTAGGGACATTACTAGGGAAAGACATCAGTAGAGGATGCTTTTCGTAGTATCCGTGTCCTACTTGCCCTTACAATCAGGAGGTGGACTACAGAGGATTCAACGAGGCTATAAGAGTCACCCTCGTGAACTACTACCGATCCGAAATGCAGGATGCATCCACAAGTAACCAAAGTCTAAGCATCATGCTTACACTACAATTACTACTTTACTCTTTCCGGATAAAGAATAAAGCACTCAAACAAGTTGTGAACCTGATGAATAATATAAACAAGAAGCTTACTTGAATACGAAGTTGATTACCAGAGAAATCTCAGAGGTAAGCTCAAATAGAACTTGGATCCGCCAAGGTACAAGCCATAGAGAGAGCACCAATAGGCCAGCGCCTCCTCAAAACTCTTCCCTCACTCTCTATCTCACTATTTCTATTAATAAGATTAGAGCCAATGAAGAACTAATTTTCTCTTGATAGTTGGCTCTGATCCTGACGAGGAGAATATAAATTAGGGTTTCAGGATAGTTCCACGGAGGGGGTAGGGGCCGGTATATATAGGCCAGAGCGTTAATTCTGGACCCTCGGATCAAATCAACTTAAAGAATGGCATAGATGCAACCTAGGAGGCGGTGGAGAACCGACATAATGAGGCGGAGGCTGATGGGTGGTGCCAGGGGCTGGGAGGCCTGTAGGTGGGGCTGACTGGCCCAACATGGTAGCCCCTTGGCTCTCGCTTTGGTGTGGTGTCCTCTAGAGTCCTCTAGAACCTTCTAGTGCCCGTTTCGCGGTGGATAAGCACGATGAATTCTGACATCTAGGTTTGCCTTGACGGTTTTTTGGATAAACCCTATAAAAAATACAGATTCACCAAAACTAGTGGAATTTGTTAGTTTAAACCCCTAGACCTTTGTTGGTGATCACAATTGTGCCCTTATACATGTTTTATTAATGGTTTATAATGGTTGTTAACTACGGTCAACAATCTCCCCTAAGCTTAAGCTTTACTAGTCCCTTAGCAAAGCTAAACTTAGCAAAAATGGATCAGGAGTTGCTATGATGCTTTCACTCCTCAAAAGTACACATGTGTTCAAACAAGAATTCTCCTCTGGATTAGAATAAACCAATCTGACTTTCAAACTTATCCATATTACCTTCAACCATGTGGCTTCTTAGCCTTCACTTGGGTCTTGAGCAATTGAAAGACAGAACGATCAAGTCAAGCACTATGTTTCAAGTTCTTTGTTCAACCATTGTTCTGGAGTTTTTATAAATTTTTAAAATAAAACTCAGAGATTCCATTGTATGATACTCTCAAGTCTCTCAATATATGTGGTATTTGTGGATCCTCACCAAGGCAATAAAGATATTATGCCTTTTTGTCTTCCTACCACTAAGGCTTATGTGGAGTTCATAGGTATCGAGAAAGCTAGGGCATACTTCCAATGCATATATCGTAAAGTCAAACCTTAGATCCAAAGAGAGTTGAGTCATACATTCAAATCAAGATGTGCATGTGTGTGGAATATATGGTGGCTAATCCTAATTCTACTTTGCTCCTTAAAAGCTTATCTCTCTTTTAAAATTTGAAACAATTGCTAGAGAGCAAGGGCTATCTTATTCGTCTCTTTTTTGTTCAGGCGGGCATCTAAGTACCCATTATTTTAGATATCTCAGACACTTGTCCAAATTTTTTTTCAAGTCTTTTTTTTCTTTTCTTTTTTTATGAACAACTTTTGCATAGCACCATGCCTCTTTTCTGCAACAAAACTTTTGAGAGATAGCAACAAGAATTTAGAGCATTTATTTGGTGGATGTAAATTCTAATAAACATGTTATTGTGTTCACCCCTAGTGTAGGAGTAGAATATTTTTAGGTGGATCTAGATGAAAGGCATGTTTTTGTGCCTACCCCCAGTGTAGGAGTAGTGCATATGTGGGTGGTGTGTACGTGATCTTGATTTTAAGAGCATGACAGACCTCTCATAAGGGTCAACAAAGCTTGACAAAACTCAATGCAAAAGCAAGCAACATATATGTGGAAGTTTCCTAGCCTAAATAACTTGTATGCCTCTGGTGGAAATTCAAGCTTTGTCATACAGGAACTCATCATGTAGCATTTTTGTGTTTTTCAAAAGATAAATCTCCAAAACTTTAGTGTCACTTGGAACAAGATAAACAGCAGCTTGGACCTTCTCATATCATATCCATCAATTACCAAGACTTAGATCAAGCATATGCTACCCACGAGTTTCAAGTTTAGAGCAAATCCTTATATCAAAACAATCTTATCCAAAACTCGAGAGAATTCGAGGCTGAATGCTAGGTACTTGAAAGGAATTACAACAGAGCAACTATTCATCATTTCCATTCAAGAGATTATTCTGAGTCCTCTTTATTTATTCAACTCTTAAAAATAAATTAAAGCAAATTAGACACACCTTTTATTTTGTTTTTAATTTTACTAGATCACACATTATTACTATAGCTATATATATATTTATTATAAAGATAACTTTTTATTTTGTTTCATTCAACATTTTCTTAACTATTAAAAAGAAACTAAAACTAAAAAGGGAAAGAATACTTACTTGGATACACGGAGGTGCTTCTCCCCCAAGCTAGCTTTTTCGGTGAGGGTTCGGTGTTGTAAGTCCTTCGAACTAGATTTCTCCTTGTGAAGTTCATTAATACCTCGATTTGTTCTAAAGACGAAGATTCTTGTGATGATGCCTCTAATGGTGATGTCTCCTTCTTCCACCAAACCTGTCTTGGTTTTGAGTTTTGATTTTGGTTTGACGGGTTTAGGACCTTCACTTGTAGACGCTTGGGGAATCGGCCGTCTTCCCCCACACTTTGCTTGAAGTGTGTCCTATTCATGAAACAAGGTAGAGATCAAGTGCATGGGCTCTATTGGTGGGAAAACACCAGCAGAACTAAAACTTTACTTATTCTTTTCCAACCTTAGGCACATTGAACAAGATGAAGTTGATGTTATGTGCTTTGTTCAATTATGTTATTGGTGATAAGATCAAAAGATTGAGCATGAGTGTAGCATTAAAGTACATTTGGCCCAAAGGGTTGAATTGCTTAACCAATGGAAGGATTGTCTATCTATGCATAATGTATCAATCTTTACATGATTATGACTATCAGTTTCCAGAGATAGGATGTGCATTTTTTAGTTTATTTGGCTAAGACTATGGTCACAAGAGAGTGGTGCTTGGAACAAGCTTGATGAACTAAACATGTTGAGTTAATCTGGTTGGATCAAGTAGAACTGTAACTCAAGCATGTTTGTTTCTTATTTGTGTTCCTACCAAAATCAAGGTAAAACTTCTTAAATGATGACCATTTACCTTAGGAGGTTACCTTTCTCATTGGAGCGTGATGCCACCATATGATGAAGGGAAGATGACTCGTGATGGTGCTTCCCATTTTGCTTGAAGTTTTCCTTTCTCGGCTAGCCTCACAGTTTGAGCTATTCATGAGCTTCTTATTTCCTAGATTGCACCCTTTCTTTCTTATCCATTTGTCATGCCATCTTTCTTCTCTTCGATTTTTAACACCTTGTTTGACCTTTTTTCCTCACTCATTGTTTTATGCCTACAAAGGATTAGTGGACAACACATACCCGAAGGAGTATACAATTTTGAAACACAGGTTGTTTGTCCAGGATTTTGTAGTTTTCATCTATGCTAATGAAAAGATGGTGTTAGAATTATTTTAGCATCGTTTTTGTTTATAATGTTCTATATAGGCATAGCTTAAGGCAGAGGTAACTTGAAGCTAAAGACAAAGTGAATGACCATGAATGAGTTGTGTCTTCTTTGCGTAATGTTATTGGAGTTCATGAGCCTTGCTTCATCTTCGATTTAAATTCATCTCATGACGTACCTAAATTGATTTGAGAGTTTCCTATAGGGGTTAGTCTAACAAAATATCAAGTGTCTACTACAGCATACTTATCGGCTCAAAAATAAACCTAGACACCACATGTAATTTGATTTAGGAAGGCATTTTAACCTAAGCACTATGCTTACTTTAAAAGCCTTTGGAAGTAAAATCAGCACACCTTTTGGTTCAAGAATCAAACTAGACACCGCGTCTAATTTAATTCAAAAAAATAGTTTACACTATGCACCATGCCTAATTTAAAAGGTGTATGAAAATACTTCAAAACCTACGCATACTATAGTAAACAAAAGTAGCATGAAAGTATTATAGAGATTTATTCAAATAGAGATAAAAGAGCATGATTGTTGTTTAGCAAATTGAGCATGACTTAAAGGTAGAGACAACCAAAATGAGTAGTATGGCATAAGATTTTTCAGAGAAGTTCATCCCTCACACTTGAATTTTGCAAGGCCGAATCAAGTTTGGATGGATAGAAGTCTCATGTGTGAATGTGATTCAATGTTGCATGATAATTGGCTGAACGTACCTTACATCGTCATCCTTCATTCTTTTTGCTTCAAACCTAGAATGGTTAGTGACAAAAATACCCAAAGGAATATTTTCACAATTATATTCCATGCTCATTTCACAAGGGTATCACAGAAGAAGGTGAAAACTTATATTATCTTCCGAAAGTGCTTGCTTTAGGACAAAAGCTCATCCTCAGGAAACCTTCTAATTGCGCTTCTAATCGGTGAAGTGGCCTCCCCTCCAACACCAATCTTTGTGTGCCTGTCTCAAGATTCATGCCAATGAGATTTGCAATATTTATGATAAACATATGCATCTACAACCACCCTTTCAAAGTCTTTATGAACAGGAAGCACAAGGGGGTTGAAGATCTCATGTGTGGCAATGTTGGAGAGATTAATTAATTCAGGAGATTTCTCATGTGAGCATGGATTTGATGAGGTTTTCATGAAATAACTTCCATGCTCATCGATGTCATCTTCCTTTTCAAGCTCTAAGGGTGTTTCTTCATGAATGTGCAATATTTTCCTTGGATTGGAGACTCTCAGGTTGATCTTCTCTAAGGCCTCCTCCAAACTTGGACAAGTCATGTTTATTAAAGAGGTTGATTTAAGCTCACTCTTTGAATCTAGGCCAAGTTTGGATTCTACCTATAAGGCTTCATCCTTGTCCATCCATTCTTTAGCAATGGCATATGAATTCTTAATACATTGCAACCAATTCTTAATACATTCTAGCCATTGTCGTTGCTCTTCTTGGTCATCCTTATGGTCTTCATGACTCCTATGCTTCGGTTGTCTTAATGGATTTCTAGGGTCATCATGAGACTTAGGAGAAAGGGCATAAGAGGGATCATCAGGGTCAAGGATAGGTTGAGAGATGGGTTCAAATAAGACATCTAATGTGGGTATAGAAGGGGAGAGGATAGGAGTGGCTTATAAATGGCTAGGCTCTCCTTCTATGGCATCACTAGACATGCCATCCTTGAATTCTTCCCATTGTCCTACATGGGAATAAGGACGCTTTCTAAGGGATCCCTTCTTGAGAGGATTTGAATTATATTCGCTTGAAGGTCTCTTATGAGAAGTTAATGCTCTCCCAAAATTAGCACCAAAGAGGTGATCCTTAATCTCAACAGGGATTTCCAAAGTTGGAATTCCTTGTTCTTTTGGGGGATTTTGGGGTATTGGTGGTTCGGGATTGATAGCTAAATCTTGGGATCGGAGTGGTTATGATTTGGCTATCAAAACTTCCCCTTCTTGTTTCAGAGAGGATTCGTTCTCTTCTTTGAGAAGTTCATAATGAATGCTAGTGCAAGGAGTCTTTCCACTAATTCTATCAAGCATAACCCTTGCTTCACTAGTAGGCAAATGAAGGAAAGCTCCTCTAGAGGCTGCATCAAGGGATTCCCTGGAATCCTTGCTAAGACCCATGTAAAAATATTGAAGAAGTATAGGGTCTTGAATGGCAAGGTCCAGGCCAGTGATGATTAATTCATTAAAATGATTCCATGATGTACCAAGGGATTCTTCTTCTAGTTGTCTAAAATTTAGAAGCTCTTTTTGAAGGCTGACTACCTTAGAGATGGGAAAGAAACATAAACAAAATTTAGAGCATAATATTTCTCAATCTCCTTGCATACTTCCTACGGTTAGACTGTACCATTGTTTAGCTCTTCCTGTCAAAGAGAACAGAAATAACTTCCATCTTAAGGTTTTATCAGACATGCCAGTGATACACAAGCATGCACAGGTCTATTCAAACTCCCATAGGTGTGAGTATCGGTTTTCATCACCTTCTCCCAAGAAGGATTTATTCCGAATCAATTTTATAAAACACGGGCATAGCTCATAGCTAGGTGTTAGGATAGGCTCCAAGGATTTTGGTTGCTTTAGGCTTGCGCTCGTGGGTTTAGCATATTAATAAATAGGAGTGGAATCCATGCTAAATGAAAAGTAAAACAAAAGAAAGAACAAAAGATAAAAGGTTAAGCCAGGCTTGTAGTTAATTCAACAACCATTTCCCCGGCAATGGCGCCTGAAAGTTTGTTGGTATATTTTAATGCACATAGATAAATCCACAAGCGCATGAATACCGCTGTAGCTTTCACCCGAAAGTATTCCAAGTATCAATTCCACAGGGAAACATGTGAGACTAACTATGGTCTAACTTAACTAAGGGTAGCAACAAGGTTAGGATAAATAGGAGCGTAGAGAGGAAAACTAAGGTTCTCTAATTTTGACTTGGGTAAGCTATGTCTTCTACTATTCAACTAGGGACATTACTTGGGAAAGACACTAGCAGAGGATGCTTTCCATAGTAACCACATCCTACTTCCCCTTACAAATGGGAGGCAGACTATAGAGGATTCAACGAGGCTATAAGAGTCACCCTCATGAGCTACCACCGATCCGGAATGCAAGATGCATCCACAAGTAACCAAAGTCTAAGCACCACGCTTACACTACAATTACTAATTTACTCTTCCCAAATAAAGAATAAAGCACTCAAAAGTTGTGAACCTAATGAATAATATAAACAAGAAGCTTAGTTGAATTAGAAGTTGATTACCAGAGAAATCTCAGAGGCAAGCTCAGATAGAACTTAGATCTACCAAGGTAAAAGCTGTAGAGAGAGCACCGATAGGCCGACGCCTCCTCGAAACTCTTTCCTCACTCTCTATCTCACTATTTCTATTTATAAGACTAAATCCTATAGAGGCCTAATCTTGTCTTGATAGCTGGCTCTGATCCCGACGAGGAGAATATGAATTAGGGTTTTAGGATGGCTCTAGGGAGGGGGTTGGGGCTATTATATATAGACTGGAGCATCAATTCTGGACCCTCGGATGAAAACCGACTTAAAGAACGGCAAAGATGCAACCTAGGAGGCGGTGGAGAACCGACATAATGAGGCGGAGGCTGACAGGTGGCCCTAGGGGTCGAGAGGCCTATAGGTGGGGCCGACCAGCCCCACATGGAAGCCCCTTGGCTCTCGCTTTGGTGTGGTGTCCTCTGGAGTCCTCTAGAACCTTCTGGTGCTCGTTTCACGGCGGATAAGCATGATTAATTCTGACATATAGGTCTGCCTTGACGGTTTTCTAGATAAACCTTGTAGAAAATATAGATTCACCAAAACTCAACGAATTTGTTAGTTCAAACCCCCTAGACCTTTGTTGTGATCACAATTGTGCCCTTATACATGTTTTATTGATGGTTTATGGTGGTTGTTAACTATCATCGACAACGTTTAAGCCATGGGTCCACGTGTTGGTGGAGGAAGGGGAGAGAGAGACTGATGGGGATGGAGGGGGACGGCAATGTCGTTTCCTCCTAGTCCCACCTGGCGGAGACAGGGGAGGGAGAAGAGGGGAATGATGGCGGACAGAGGTGCCCATGCTGGTGATGGAGCAGGGGAGGGGAGCAGGGCTCATCAGAGCAGATTACATCGGCGGCGTTAGCCCTTGGGAGTGGTGGACTGGGTTCATGGGGTGATGCTACAGCCGGTGGTGGGGTCACCATTGGCAGTGGGCACCCATGGTGGTGGTAGCGGCTCGCCACAGTGGTCACGGCGGTGCTCTATACTAGACTCGGCCTTAGAGGCCCTATACTACTCAGCTAACTATGTGTACGTGTGTGCGGGTGGACAAGAAGTGGAGTGGGGGTGGTGATGTGCCTTGGGATGGCCTTGCACGGTGATGGCCGATGGCCATGGTGGCTCATTGGAGCGGGGTTCACGCGTACAGCGCAACACAGAGACCTAAACTACCTAATAGCTACTACATAAGGAAGAGGAGAGGCTTGGGGACTCATCGGTCGCTCTAATTGGCTAGAGACGCAGCGGAGAAGAAGGAAGGAGGGGGCAGCGCTAATGGCACCAACAAACTCCGAAAAAGGAAAAAGTGGAAAAAGAGGGGAAGGAGGAGGGGAAAGGGGAAGAGGATGGGGAGATGGGGTGTTCCCGCCCTCGACAGAGCTGGTGGTGGAGAGGGCGAGGTGAGAGCTATTGGTATTTCTCAATGTCTATAGAAGTTAATCCACAAGCGTACAGAATTACCGTTTTAGCTTTCACCTGGAAGTATTTAGGGTATCATATTTCCATAGGGAACAGAGGTATTTCTTCTAGCTAATTTGTCTAAGGAAAACACAAAGATAGCTGATATGGGTAGAGAAGGATTCCTATGGCTTAGGGTCTAAGGATAGATAAACTCTACTTCTACTTGCTCACTTCGGGCATCGGAGCGCACCTGGTCTGCCAGGCAATACCGATGTATGGCTCTATGCCATATCTAAACATGGGGGATTACAAAGGATGGATAAGGCTATCACCACCTGCCGCCTACCCCTCAACCATGGGATACGAGGCAAATGAAGGTAGCCTCTAGCCTAAACACCACGTCTACGCTATCGACTACTACTCTAGTGTGTTAACAAGGGTTATCCGTTTTTATCAGGGCCCTTCTACTAGAGCATCTGCCATGGGGAAGGACAATGATCCCACAAACAAGTAAAAGTATAGTGTAACTACTCAAAGACTTTATAACCAAAAGAACCATGAACACTTACTAAGATACCTGTTGAGGTACAAAGCCGGTGTTCGCCGAGGTACAAGCGGGGAAAGGTTATCAACAAGCCAGGCACTTCTTCCCCAAACTCTTCCTCACATCTCTCCCTACTAAGTTGCTAGATCTAGCTAGGTCCTAAGCCCATGGAGTGGAGATGCTCTTGCTCTTGCTTTGTGATGCTCTTGTGCTCTCTTGTGTGTTGTTTGAATGAGGGGAGAGGCCTCCTTTTATAGGTGGAGAGGAGGGGGTTATTTGGAAAAGTGCTTGATCCGCATATGGAAGGAGCAAAACCAACCTCAAACTACCATTTAGGTACACTGAACCTAGCCATGCACCTTGACACCGACGTTAGCAAGGCGGTATCTTGCAACCGACTAGAGAAGGGGCCAAACGGCCCAGTTTGGGGTGCGGCTGCACCCCCCTGATCTGCTTTGAATGAGCCCATCTTTATTGGGTTGTTTCTTATGACCTTCTAGACTTGGCCCATGGTGGTGTCCTGCGAAGATAAGGTGGTTTGGTTGGAGTTTGGCCTTGTTCTCCATTCCTTTGGCCCATGATTCTCCTGGTTAGTGGGCTATCTCCCCTTGGGCTCATGTCAGATGTCTATAATGTTGCATTTCTTGTATACTTTAGGCTCTTTCCCTATGTAATCCTAACATGTCCTCCTAAAAATGAACAATCACCAAAACTTGTGGAATTGGTTAGTTATAAACCCTAATTCTAAGTTTAGTGTCCATATTGGTTCATTTATTGTAATAGTTGGTGGTTAAAAGTGTGACTAAAGGACTACCAACAACTCCCCCACACTTAGCCCTTTGCTCGTCCTCAGGAGTAAAGTTAAGGACTAAGATGGGTCATCTCCTTGATACGACATCTGCATACAAGTTATTCCAAGCTTCACTTGCACTTGTGAACTTTGAAGTTCTACCACATTATCTTGGGTAATTGAATAATCGAACAGCATGGATTCAAATCCCCTTGCATCAATCAGTTTAGAAACTTGGGTTTTCATTAGATTTTAAAAAATGTAATCATAGCTTAGCTCCTTAAATGATTATCTCAAATCGCTCAAATATGTGTTTGGTTCCTCACCAAGGCATATCATAGTGTTGCCTTCTTTCTTTCCTACTTCTAAAATGCTTATATGGATCTTTGGGTTGGAAAAGATATGAAGGCATACTTACTCTGCATATTTTGTTGAGTCAAAGCTTGGATCCAAGGAGAAAGATGTCATACCCTTAGATCAAGAAGTGCAAGTGTGTGGATAAAACTTTTCTAAATCCATACTATACTCCTTTTGTATGAGTGATCTCTCTCTAGCTTTTTATTTTGAGACATGGCTATCATCATTTCATTTTTTTTCTTTTTATGAGCCTTCATTGTGCTCATTTTTTTTCAATACCTTGGAACCTTCATGTGTCCCTATTTTTTTTTCTTGGACCTTCATGTGTCCAAATATATATTTTTATGCTTTTGCATAGCCCATGTCTCTTAAACCACATATTGAGAGAGATCATTATCTTGTAAAGCATGGAGTATTTACCTAATAAACATTTTTTGTCTAATCCTAGTGTAGGAACAAAGTTTTGGGTGGATGGAGACATGTTTTAGCGTATTCCCAGTGTAGGAATAGCTTATGTATGTGGGTGTACGTGTTCTTGATCTTGGGGGCAAGATAACTTTCTCAACAAGGGTCAACAAGACTTGACAAAACTCAATGTAGGAATAAGTAGCATAGTTTTGGAGGTTTTAAGCTCTTATCACTAGATATGGATCTGGTATGAATTTGCATTTCATTGAGGAGCATGCTATTTGGGTTTTGATTTTGTAAGATAAATCCCAAGTTCTTCATATGAGAGAGCAAGGTTCATTTCCATCTTACTATATCACATATTCCAATTACTTAGATAATATGGGGTCCCTATGATGAATTGTTCACAAGTTTAGGAATATTAGCGAGGAATAAAGAGTATGCAAACTTAATCAAAGGATAGCATGGAGATTGAGCATCATTTGTTTTGTATTTTAAATTCGTTCAATTTTGAACTTCAAAATTCAGGAGAGTTGAGGGTTGTGTTGCACAAACCACCGTTGAAGATGAAAGAGCTGCGGTAAGTCAGAGATGGTTTGGCTAAACAAGATGTTGAGCCAATCCTCTCTAGAGTCATTTGCTTCGTCCTTCTGCAAGTTGGATCGTCTGATGTTTGTGCAACGTGTTGGTCGGAAATCTCTAATGGGTGTTAGTTTATGCTTGAGAGATCTCCCCCTCACTTATTCTTGTACATGCTTATTTGATAAAGAAAAATAAAATGGAAACAAACAAGGGCTTTTTCCAGCAGAGATGCTGGGAAGCCTAAATTTTATTATCATTATTATCATCATATTTTATTTATTATTATGTATATTTTTTATTTGCTCATCATACTTTTATATTAAAGCATAACTCAAGCAAGGCTAAGGTAAATTTGTAGTGTAGATCTAGCCTTGATTTATCTCAATAGATGATTACCTCCATTGTTTATGAAAGTAATACTCAAAGTTCATTAATCAAATTTAAACACCGTGTCTAAGTTTGATTAAAGAAGGCAATTTTAACCTAAGCACCATGTTTAATTTAAAACGCCTATGGATATACTTCTTGCGAATACATCCAAACCAGTGCATATATCCAAAAACAAGAGAAGCATGGATTTGCATGATCACATGGAGACAAATATGAGTAAAGGAATTGGTGAACATTTCATTTACCTTTGCATACCTGAGTGTTTTTACTTACCGGCAGCATATTGAAGGAGCTTCGAAGTTGCTGCAGTGGTTGCTTGGTTGCATATGGTCCAACTTAGGTGATCAACAAGGCTTAAACCACACACATAGATGGTGTGTATAGATCATAAGCCTTGATGATAGCAAAGGTCTAGAAGAGTAGAATCCTCCTTCTCTCCCTTCTTTTATTTTTTTCTATTTTTTTCTTTCATTTTTTTATAAAAGCTTTTTTTCTCTATTCTCTCTCTCTCTCTTTTTGTATGGCAAGGTAGAGCTGACATCATTTCATTTTTTAGCCCAAGATGGCCTTTTGTGTGGATGGAACTTCCTCCCCCACACTTGGACTTTTGTATAAAAGTCAAGTGTGCAATGTCAGGGGTCTCCCTCTGAGTGTGTTCCATCACAAAAGAACATCGACGTGTATGATTGATGCAGCTCTCATGTTCTTTAGCATCGTATGCCGCTTGTTCTTCTTAGTCTCAACCTGAAAGGGTTAGCAACCAAGAATACTCGAAGGTGCATACTAACTTGAAAAACATGTTCTTGCTTTTATTGATAGTAAAGTTTTTTATGATAATCATATTTTCTATGATAATTCGGGGTATCTCCCGGCAGTACTTAATTTATGGTCTTAAGCTTGACCATGGGAACATCATCTTGCAGCTATTAGTGGTGGTGTAGTTCCCAGCTTCACCACCGAGCATTGGGCATTTTCATTCAAGCTGCAAGGTTAGTACCACAATGCCACTATGGGATTTGCAATATTTATGATAAATGAATGCATCCAGAACCATCCTCCAAAAAATCTTGAAAATGAGGAGTAAAAGGAGGTTGGGATCCTCGTAGGAGCACATGGTTTTCAGCAAAATGAACTATAGAGATTCCAAAAGTGAGCATGAAAGATGAGGGGTCTCAAATGAGAAGCTTTCATGCTTGTCTATGGAATTCATTTCCTTGGTCTCTAGAGTCGATGCTATAGGAATGTCCATGGCATAGAAGTTTTTGTTTTCAAGAACAATGTTTGGATAGCCAGAGGGACATGGTTCCAGCTCGAGTGAGGGTGGTAAAGGACATTGAGTTCCACTAGAAAGCCTAGGAGAAACGAATGAAGAAATGAACTTTGCCTCCTTGAACGGGTTATGGTTGGGTTGCTCCTTCGCCTTTGGACTTTCAAGGCAAGCTATAGGATTGGTAGAAGCAGTTTTCCCAACTTCTTCATTAAGGCTCCCATGGGAACATTTTTCTTGGGAAAGTTTTTCATCTGGGTAGCCTATGAGTAAATCGAACTCAAGGATGGCATAGATGTGGAAATCTAAGTGAACCTCAGTTTCGTCAATTTTGATGGGCATGGCCCTAGCGATCCCACCACACTCAAAAATAAGTCCTGAGAAACTTTTGATGAGCTTGTTAGTCGAGACTACCAGCATTTTGCCCAAAAGGGTTTTCACAAGGAATTCAGACATGATATTAATCTCAACCATGGGGTTGTGCAGGGCTTCTACAACTGTTCCCCTTAGCAAACAGGGCATGGTCGTGGTAGTTGAAAGAATCTGAATTGCTTCAGAAGAATGTTTCACTTCCATTAACCATTCCTTTGATGGATTTCTCCTGGGGGAAACTTCCTCGGGAGGATGTGTAAGCTTTTCATGCCTTAAAATTTTAGAGGTGTTACCATAATCCTCAAATTTGATAAAGAACTCCAAATGATGAAGTATTCTTTCCTTCGGTGTTCGTGGTTCGGGTGAGGGCCCAATAATCGAATCTGAGGATGGAATGAGTTTGGATTCAGTTGATGAGGGCTCCTCAAAGCTTGACATGCCCTTCTTTTGGAGGGGTTTGGGTACTACGGCGGAAGAAGCATGTTTTTCTAGGATGTGAGCAAGGATTTGCTTTTGTTCTGTCGTAGTTTTATGTGACCCTCCGATGGTCATGTTGAGGTATAGGGCAGCTTCTTTGTCGAGACTCAAACAAAAGAGATGCAATAGCACATTGTTGGGTAAACACAAGTCTGGGCCAACATGTATTAGCATTGGAAACCTAGCCCAGGCTGCACCTTTAGATTCCTTCCCGTACTATTCAAAATCAAGAATTGCCCTTGGTAGGGAGTCGATACGGGACATAGGGAAGAATGCAAGACTAAACTTGTCTTTAAGTTCATCCCAATCCCCATTCGTACTTCCTATGGCATGTGTGTACCATTGCTTCACCTTCCTCGTGAGAGAGAAGGGAAACAACTTCCACCTTAGTGTTTCTTGTGTCATGCCTGAGATGCTCAGGCACGAACACATCTCCTCGAAATCTAGCAGGTGATGGCAGGGGTTTTCATTATCATGCCCAAAGAAAGGTTGTGCCCATACCATAGCTTTTAAACTAGGGTGGAGTTCACTGCTAGATGAAAGGTTTGATTTTGAAGGTGGCTCAGTGAACTCCACCTTTGAAGCAGAAGGGTTTGAAGTAAGAGTTGGCTTCATGATAAAAAGGATAAAAGAGATATTTTTTGTTTCTATAAAAATAAAGGATACAGATACGAGGCCAAACTATGTTCGAAGAAAATAGCAACCGTTCCTTGGCAACGACACCAGAAAGCTTGTTGGTATTTCTTAACATCTACAAAAGTTAATCCGCAAGTGTATAGAATTACCAATGTAGCTTTCACCCGGAAGTATTCAGGGTATCATATTTCCATAGGGAATGAAGGTATTTCTTCTAGCTAATTCATCCAAGGACAACACAAAGATTGTTGATAAGGGTAGAGAAGGATTCTTATGGCTTAGGGTCTAAGGATAGATAAACTCTACTTCTACTTGCGCATTTCAGGCACCAAAGCGCACCTGGTCTGCAAGACGATACCAGCGTATGGCTCTACACCGTATCCAAACGTGGGGGATTACAAAGGATGGACATGGCTGTCACCACCTACCACCTACCCCTCAACCATGGGATATGAGGCAAACGAAGGTAGCCTCTAGCCTAGACACCATATCTATGCTACCGACTACTACTGTATTGTGTTAACAAGGGTTATCCGTCTTTATCAGGGCCCTTCTACTAGAGCATCCACCACGGGGATGGATGATGATCCCACAAACAAGTAAAAGTATAGCATAACTACTCAAACACTTTATAACCAAAAGAGCCATGAACACTTACTAAGATACCTATTGAGGTACAAAGCCTGTGTTCACCGAGGTACAAGCGGGGGAAGGTTACCGACAAGCCTGACACTTCTTCCCTGAACTCTCCCTCATATCTCTCCCTACTAAGTTGCTAGAGCTAGCTAGGGCCTAAGCGCATGGAGTGGAGATGCTCTTGCTCTTGCTTTGTGATCCTCTTGTGCTCTCTTATGTGTTGTTTGAATGAGGGGAGAGGACTCCTTTTATAGGTGGAAAGGAGGGGGTTATTTGGAAAAGTGGTTGATCCCCATATGGAAGGAGCAAAACCGACCTCAAACCACCATTTAGGTAACCTGGCCAAGCACCTTGACACCAATGTTGGCAAGGTGGTATCTTGGAACCAACCAAAGATGGGGCCAAATGAGCTAGTTTGGGGTGCGGCTACACCCTGATCTGCTCTGAATCAGCCCATCTTTGTTGGGCTGTTTCTTATGACCTTCTGCACTGGGCCCATGGTGGTGTTCTGCGAAGATAAGTTGGTTTGGTTGGAATTTGGCCTTGTTCTCCATTCCTTCGGGCCCTGATTCTGCTGGTAAGTGGGCTATCTCCCCTTGGGCTCATGTCGGATGTCTATAATGTTGCATTTCTTGAATACTTTAGGCTTTTTTCCTATGTAATCCTAACATGTGCTCTTGAAAATGAACAATCACCAAAGCGTGTGGAATTGGTTAGTTATAAGCCCTAATTCTAAGTTTGGTGTCCATATTAGTTCATTTTATGTAATAGTTGGTGGTTAAAAGTGTGAGTTAAGGACCACCAACAAGAGCGTCGCCGGCCGGTCCTATTTATAGGCCGGCTAGGCTGGTGTCCCAGCGGCGAGATATTTCTCATAGCCATCCTTATCCATCACATGGCCATGCCATTGACCCCATCCAGTCACATCGCCATGGCTGGTGCTTGCTCATGCGCACACTAGAGTTGTCTTGGTGGCTACTCCGAAGGCTCGGCACAGCAGCGACCATGGCGTCGACTGTTGACATGTTCACAATGAGGGGAAAGAGGAGGAGAGGAGAGAAAGAGGGGCATCGTGGGGTCTTGCTGTCACCGTGCTGCCGTTGATGTCCTGCTGGCATCGGGGTGGCGCTGATGGACGTAGACGCGGGCACTGTGCTGCGTATGGCTGCTAACCACAAGGTAGGCAATGGAGAAGATGGGCAGGGACCGTTCGTCAGCGGGAGGGAGAGGGTGAGAGGGGGAAGCAGGCGAGGCCAGGACGAGGTGGGCCACGGCTTGTTTGGCCGGCTTGCACGGGAGGAAGGGAGGGAGGAGGAGAAGGGTTGGGCAGCTGCTGTGGGCTGAGAGGAGGGTGAGGAGGAGAATAAGCCCATGAGGCTTTTCCCAATTCCAATTTCCTTTTCTATTCCTATCTCTATATGCATATGTTTAAATGATTTCAAATTTAAATTTGAATGCATGAATGTGTAAAAAGGATGCCCCCATAAGTTCAGCAAGTCAAGCAATCTTTCACACACATGGTTGCACACATGTATCTTTATGTTCCTATGTTATTTTATTTGTAAAAATCATTTAAGTTAGCTATATGTGTTATCTCCTATGCAAAATTTTAAAAGTTCAAATTTTTAGTGATTTTTAAAACTAGGTCAAATTTTTAGGGTGTTGCAAACCTACCCCTTAAAAAGAATCTCATCCTTGAGATTCAAATAGATCCTCGAATAGATAGGGACATTCCTTTTTAAGATCATCTTCTCTTTTCCATGTGGCTTTTGCCTCTATGTGGTTACTCCATTGTACTCGACAAAACCTCACTGCTTTCCTTCTGGTTTGTCGGGTGATTGTATCCAATATCTTAACTAGCCTTTCCTGATACTGTAGATCTGACTGTAAGTCCATGGTTTCCATACGCACTTGTTCTTTTGGTACTCTTAAGCATTTCTTCAGTTGTGACACATGAAATACATCGTGTATATCGGATGGGGTAATTCCAAGCGGTAAGCTACTGCTCTAATCTTTTTAATGATTCGATAGGGTCCAATAAATCACGGGGATAACCTCCCTCTAACTTGAAATCTTCGTGTACCCCTGATGGGTGATACCTTCAAGTAGACGAAATCTCTAGGTTGGGGTTCCAACAGTCTTCTCCGGGTATCTGCATAGCTCTTATGTCAACTCTGTGCTGCCTTCAAATTCTCTTGAACCTTGGCCACTTGCTCCTTAGCTTCCTTGATCATGTCGGGGCCAAACATGTTTCTTTCTCCTACTTTGGACCACGTTAATGGGGTTTGGCATTTTCTTCCATATAAGGATTCAAATGGTGATATATTCAGGCTGGCTTGATAACTGTTGTTGTAAGTGAATTCTATGAACGATAGGCTCTTTTCCCAGTCTTTTCCATATGTCAATACGCAAGCTCATAGCATGTCTTCCAATATCTAGTTTGCTCTTTCTGTCTATCCATCTGTCTACGGATGATAGGCAGAGCTATAGTCCAGGCGTGTTCCTAAAGCTTTGTGCAGGCTTTTCCATAATCGGGTGGTGAATTGAGTTCCTCTATCTGAGACTATTTTGGTACTCCATGCAATCTAAGGATGTTGTCAATGTAGAGTTGTGCTAGCTTGTTACCCTTGTAGTCAATCTTTACTAGAATAAAATGTGCCACTTTCGTTAGTCGGTCCACTATAACCCATATAGAGTCATGTCCACTTGGTGTCTTGGGCAATCCTACTATGAAATCCATGTTGATTTTGTCCCATTTCCATATTGGTATGTGCAATGGCTGAAGTAGTCCTGCTGGTCATTGATGTTCTACCATGATTGTTCTACAGGTATCGCATTGGGCCACATACTCTACGATATCTCCTTTCATTCTGGTCCATGATTCCTTCGGGGATGTGATATTCACAGAATTTCTCCATAAATTCTTGCCATGTGATGGCTTCTAGCTCATTAACTACATCTTGGTAGTTCTCCCACCATTTACCAGTGGCTCCTACTAGTTGGTGAGTGGCTAGAATAACTTTCTCTTCGTCGGTGGCTCTTACTGCATTCAATTTCTTGATGATGGTACACAACCAATCGTCGGCTAACAATGGGTCATCTTCTACACTATCAAATGTCGGTGGATGAAGTCTCATGAATGCAGCCATTTTCCATTGTCCATTACCATTATCCTGCCTTCTTGCAAGATTTTCCAATAATCGGGTCTGTCGATCCATCACTTCTGCCAATGTTGGTGGAGGTGGCGGGGGTTCCTCCCCTTGCACTGGTTCATTTCCAATGTTTTGCTCAACTTCTTCTTCAACTTCTTCAGGTACATCTTCTATATTTTGGATGTTATCCTCTTGCAGTTGTTCAAGCCTATGCCTATGATTACGATTGCCTCTATTCTGCCTGTCTCTAGGTCTAGGTGCAACTAGCTCTTCTTCCTAATGAACCTACCTTTTGGCGGCCCTTTCATGGCAATCCTGTATCCTATCGGACCTTCATTCCATCTATTGCCATGGAATGGCAAAGATGAGAAGACATCCTCTAGGATTTGGGGGCGAGAAAAATAAAATAACAAGCAAGCAAAGACACACATGCACAAACAAACACACAATGCATATATCACATGAACAGTCATACATATATGATATAGGGGTGCATCATACAGCAGCTGCTAGAGTGATTACTATGCATCTACTCATACTTCTAATGACATCGAAGCGACACTAGGCTTACTACTTCTACTACTCGGGTACTAGACACTACTACTTGTTACTACAGTTCTCATTATTTATTTTACTAGAACTGCATCATGCGTCTACGACTCTTTACTCTACTTGAACTGCATCTTGCAAAGGTCCCAATGCATAGAATTACCCTTTTTCCTGGGCCAACTGCTCATCTCGCAGCGTGTAAATATCTTGTGCATATCCATCATCAGTTATGTCTCTCAGTTAGAATATGTCTGCCTTGAAGCGACTCGTGATGGCTCGGCTTTGGTGAAATTGTCTGCCATGGACTCCTATGTCTCAACTGTCTCTCAGTTAGAATATGACTCCCTCAGAAAGTATCTATTTAGCTTGTAGTGTGGGTCTTGTGGGTCGTATATTGGTACTCCATCTTGTGGACCTACGATCACGATCCATTTTCCTTTCTTCATCTTCTTCGTACGCTTCTTTGCACGTGATTGTTGTAGGGCTTTCTTCAACTCTTAGTGATAGGAATCTAGCTTGTTCTTTAGAATTGCTCTCTCTTGTCTTACTAGGAACAGCTCCCAGTTGGTGTCTCATAACTCACTTACAATTTCCTTTGCCTTAGTAATCCATCTTGACAATTCTTGTTGCTGATTTTTGTAAAGGGTGTCAAGGGCGTGTAGGTACTTGACAGTGGTTACTGCTGTGTACTCTTGTGTCTTTGGGTCAATCTTCTCCAATGCCCGCACCTTCTCACACCATGTGGGGGTGGTCTGATTAGGTACTGGGAAAAATCTAGTGGGAGTGTGCTCAATGTCTTGTTAAAAATCTGATAGTACTCTGTAAGATCTTGGCGTGCTGCTTTCTAGCATGTATCCTACAACTCTTTTCCATAGGTAGTGTGGTACCGAGTCTGAAATGCTGGGCATGATGGAAGTTCTAGAATTCGCACATGAACCTCACACTTGGGTACACCATCCTCGACGTACTCACGTCCATAATACATCGGTGTCTCGGTGTAACCTAGTCACTGCAGTGTCTCCCATAGGAGTGGTGGGAATCCTTCAGCGGTCTGACAGTCTGACTTAACCCATTTGTCATCCATTGCTGCAAAATTCACCACAAGGGTTAGAACATTTTGCAACAAAATGAGAAACGACAATGAGGAGGGTTTGTTGCCTTTATTACTTTTTGGTTTGCAGTTATTCCAATTGCTATAAAACTATCTAGCGTGTTCCAATCCTAGGGCTTTGTCCTACGGTCAAGCTCAGCTCTGATACCACTTTATCGGCCCCTCAATTTGAGAGTCCTCATTGCATCTATATTTACGCTAGGATCACACACAAATACGCACTAATCATAGGGATGGTACATAGATATATAACAAAAGGTTCTGAGCTTTATTGATATCTAAAATAAGGTCTACAATAGTGGCCCAAAGGGGCTTAGTCATAGGCTACATAACTAGCGGAAGGCTACAGCCATGAAATGGCATTATTGGTGTCTCTAAAGCAGAATTATAACATAACGAAATGGCATCCTATTCCACAGGCAACTTGAGCACAGACGAAAGCCTAGCCTCGATGTCACATTCCTACGATCGTATCTCCTTACGGGAAACCTAATCCTTGTGGTATGCTTCATCTTCGAAGTCACAGTCTTCTTCTATGTCGAGGTCTGTGAGTCAACAATGGGTGAGTACATATGTACTCAACAAGTCCCAACCATAGGGTGGAAATAGAAGTGTAGTGGTGATTACAATTAAGGGTTGGGTCCTAGTGGAGTATTACCATTCCCGCTAGTACCCAGGTTAGCATCGATTCCATTACTAGTTTCATTACACACAAAAGTAAAGCTAATCATAGTATCCCATCCTAGCATTTGCCCATTCCAAGGACGTCGCTATTCGAATAGATTTCATAAACTCTGCAGAGGTGTACAAATTTTCCCACACGATAGGTTCAACCTCATCCATGATCAGTGGATGAAATAGACCTAACGAGACCTCATACCTGAATGTACGTGACCTTAGATGTCCATATAACTCTACTATGGCTTCTTAGGGGTTGGAGACACAAAACCAGAAAGATACCAAACCCCCCCAAACATGATGATACCAAATCATCACAAAAGAAAAACATGGCTTGAACATGGCCATGAAAACAGTGGCTTGAACGTGGCCTAAAAACCAAAAGCTTAACATGGAAGATCACATAGCAACCACGCCAACCGGATACGAAAGAAAACCTATCCCTCATATCAGCTCTTGATATTCTGCTGCCTACATCGGCCTCCTAGTAGATATTATACTTCTATCTAACGGGGTGTGAGATCAAGCCTACCCATATAGATATGCGACTGTATGAAAATAACACACTAGGTAAGAGGGACTATGAACCGGTCCTTATGTGACTAAGACGAGTATCTCCCATAGGAATCTTCTCCAGGCATTCCTGCCAAGATAAACTACCTCCATAGTTTACCACCACTCGCCCCATGTTAGGGTTTAGTTCAGGTTTAACAAGTTTTAAGTTCTATTATTATCCCTAAATCTAGTCATGGTGTGGAGCTCATAAAATAACAAGATAACCAATTATCTTAATCATTTTGCATTAACCGAGCTCATTTTTCTAGGGTGATAATCTTATAGTCATGTTTTAGCATTTCAGTGGTTTAAAGCAAGATGGTAGGGAGGGGAGCTAGGACTTGCCTTCTCGTTGACACTTTTCGACACGTCCAAGAAATTTGGGTCTTCATCCTCCTGACGGTTACCGTCGTTTGTCGGACATATCTATCAAATAAGACTACCACTATACGCGAAAGAAAAAGTCAAAAGCAAACATAGAACTATATGGTTGCACTAGGTGCAAATGGTGGGGTTTGATTTTAGATGAATTTTAGAAGTGGTTTCATGCAAAAAAGACTTAGGGTTTAAAAGTTATGTATTTTAGAAGTTTATTCTATAGCTAATTAACTAGGTGAAATTTTATATGCATTTTTTGGTGTAGGAAAATATGTGCAAACTACATGGTTCATTTCCCTAATGCATCTTGTTTATTTACAAATTTTCTAAGAATTTTTCTAAGCTAGGAAAATGCATTTCTAACTCTCTGTGTACACTAACCGGGTGTACCTAGCATTTTCTAAAGCATACCCCGTGCTGTGTGTGTGAGGTGTGTGAGATAGCTAGGCCACCTGCTTGCGTAAGCAATGATGGTGGCATCTGCGTTTAAGCTGTGGGCTCATGTGTCGGTGGAGGAAAAGGAGAGAAAGACTGATGGGGACGGAGGGGGACGGCAACACCGTTTCCTCCCGGTCCCGCCTAGCAGAAACAAGGGAGGGGGAAGAAGGGAACGGCAGTAGACAGAGGTGCCTGCACCAGTGATGGAGCATGGGAGGGGGAGCAGGGCTCACTAAAGTGGCTTATGCTGGCGGTGTTAGCCCTAAGGAGTGGTGGATGAGGGGTGGACAGGGTCTGCGGGGTCATGCCACAGCCGGTGGCGGGGTCATCGTCGGCAGCGGGCACCCATGGCGGTGGTAACGGCTCGCTAGAGTGGTCACAATGGTGCTGTGTACTAGACTCGGCCTTAGAGGACCTATACTACTCAGCTAACTACGTGTATGTCGGTGTTTTGAGTCATCACCGATGAGTAAATTTCTAATATTGCATGTCTAGCTTGGATGGTGTGCTTAGAGGACATGAGATTTATATTGGTTCAGGCAGAATGTCCCTACATCTACTAGCACTGATAGTTTGTTGTAGGGGTTACAAACGGGCGAGAGAGGGATAGGTCCCAATTCTCTAGTGGAAACAATGAATAGGTGCTGAGAGCTCGGTTGCTGCTCAGCCATGTGCTTGTGTCATGTTCTAATTAGTTTGGGGTTCAATGGATTTGGCTTGATCAGTCCCCCACCATGGGATGCCCTGCTTTGCCTTTATAGGCCAAGGAAAAGCATGGGTTATAGCAGAGGAAAAGAGAAGAGAGAGAGAGAGAGAGGAAGGCCTCTAGGATCACCAAGTCCCACCGACCCTATAGATGTCAACAGGGATGGCTCCACATCGTGGCCTTTTGTCATTGGTGCCATGCATAGGCGTTGTCTACCAGTCATTGCGCTCCACTCCATCCTGGCGAACATCTCGGTGAACTGATGTGCCTGTTAGTGTTTGTACGAGGGTTTGGTAGAATAGTATCGGTACACCCGATGCTATTCTAGATGTGAATCCTTAGGTATGGCCCATTGTGGCTGTGGGTTACATCGGGGCATGCCGATCTCTTCCCTGGCATCAAAGTTTTGACCTAGACCCATACGCTTGGACCTAGAGTGGTTGGCGGTGGTATGGGTCCCCGTCGGGCGAGACAGAGCCCGCACCCAAGGGGTCGAGCGAGGTGGAACCCATGGTCCCGGGGCAGGGCGAGATGGAGCCCGGCCCTAGAGGTCAGGCAAGGCAGAGTCCATGGCCCTAGGATAGGGTGAGGCAGAGCCTGCCCTCATAGGTCGGGCAAGGCAGAGCCTGTGGCCCTAGGGTGGGGTGAGGCGGATCCCATCCCTAGAGGTTGGGCATGGCGAAGGCCATGGTCCTAGGGTCGAGCAAGGCAGAGCCCATGGCCTTAGGGGCAGGCGAGGTGAAAAGGGGTTAATGCGTTTCGACCCTTCCGTTTGTTAAGACCATAGAGTTCGAGGTGTAGGCGGTAAACTTTGATCACGCTGGTAAGCAAGAGTGTCATAGCCGCTAGGGCATAGGTTTCTTGCAGTCCGACCAGCCTTACTCAGTCTTTCATTTCTGTGAACCTTGCCACTAGGTTTTTTAACATGAGGAAGGGGTCAGGCACGATGACTGTTTTAGAAAGGATATATATATACCCTTATCAGCCCCCGAGGGAGACCCGACCCCTTGTCCTTGCTAGAGTCGGGTGTCACTAAGGATCAAGGAAAGGATAGCGAAACTAGTAGGAGAAAGCGTCTCTTATTTTAGAAATGTTATTCTTAGCTTTCGCACATACCCCCTCCCTAGGATCTAAGCCATCATTCTGCTACCGTGCATTCAATCTCCTTGCGAGTCTAATTTTCCTTGAGCCCCCTTACATAGCGGGGGTCCGGTCGAGGGTCGGCTCATCTTTGTGATCGTCACACCATCCGTGGTTTTCACAACCGGAGGGGTTGGGCAAACATCACTTGCCTTGATGGCTCGAGTGATGCGCTCGGTGAGCTCGCTAACGGGCATGTCCAAGTAGAATTTGGGTCCATCGTTCATGATGGGGTTGGCATAACCCTCATGTGGCATTTCACTGCTCCTTAACCTGCCTCTCGGTAGATGCTCGAGTCGTTTCGGAGACTGACTCAAGTGGCTCGCTGGCCTCCCCTCAATGGAGATTCTGTGGGCTCCACTCGAGGTTAGGATCAAACAAGAAGGTCAAGATGACCCTGTCCACTTCTGAGCGGGTCGAGCAAAGGCCACTAGGGCTCATCTGCATTTTCTCCCTAGCTCTGTTCGACACAAGGCAGCCTCGAGCCCTTCATGGGCTGGCCTTCGAACCCTAGTCAGTTGGATTCTTGAGGGTCAGGCAGCTTGAGCCCTTGAGCCCCATTGGGCTTGGTAGTGGTTGGCCAAATTTCATGTGTCACCCCGTCCGCTGTTTCCACAACTGGAGGGGTTGAGCTAATGACACTTGCCTCGATGGCTCGAGTGTCACGCTCGGTGAGCTCGCTAACGGGCATGTCCGAGTGGAATCTTGATCTGTCGTTCATGATGGGGTCGGCATAGCCCTCATGTGGGATTCCATAGCTCCTTAACCCACCTCCTGGTAGATGCCCGAGTCATTCCAGAGATAGACTCAGGTGGCCTGCTAGCCTCCCCTCGATGGGGATTCTATGGGCTTTGCTCGAGGTTAGGATCAAACGAGAAGGTCGAGATGTCCCTGTCCACTTCTAAGTAGGGTCGGGCAGGGGCTGCTTGGGCTCATCTACATTTTTCTCCCTGGGCTCTATTTGATGTGAGGCGGCCTCGAGCCCTTCAAGGGTCGACCTTCAAACCTCAGTCGGTCGCCGCTCATATCGAATGAGACGACTACCGCTTCATGACACGACGTGAAGCGTTGTGATGCAGTAATTGCATATGCAATGCTTGGATGTATGGGATGAATGTATGGATGAATGTATGGATGAATGTATGAATGAATGCATGAATGCATGCATGAGTATGGATGAATGAATGATCATGTACTAGAAAAGTAGAATGGGGGTTGGTAAAGTTACCTCGATGGCTTGAGTGACGGGTTTGGGGAGCTCTTACTGGATATGTTTGAGTGAAAACCAGGCCCATTGTTTGTGACAGAGTTGGCCTAACCCACGTGGGGCATCCTGCTGCTCCCTACCCATCTTCGGGCAATGGCCCAAGCCATCCGATCGACTTGGGTGACCTACCGGCCTCTCCTCGATGGAGATTCCATAGGTGGAACCCTCTAAACCTTTCCTGGGAAGGCAGAGGCTAAAGCTCAGGGTGCAAGGACAAAAACTCTGATCACCCTAGTGAGCAAAAACATCGTAGCCACCAGGGCGTAGGTTTCTTGCGGTCCGACCAGTTTTACTCAGAGTTTGTTTCCGCACACCTTGCCTCTAGGTTTTAGCATGAGAAAAGGGGTCGAGCATAGAGAATGTCTACCGAATAGACACTCTTGCCAGCCCTCAAGTGAGGCCTGACCCCTTGCCATTGCTAGGGTCGGGGGCTCAATAGTGAAATTAATAAGAGAAAACATGCATAAATTAAGGGTGACCCATCTCTCAACAGCGGCTCGAACTATCCGATCGACCTGGGTGACCCACTGGCATAGGACTTACCTCGATGCAATGAGTGATGGGTTCGGGGAGCTCTTACCGGATATGTTCGAGTGGAATCTAGGTCCATTGTTCATGACGAAGTCAGAATAACCCGCATGGGGCATTCTACTATTCCTTACCCATCTCTCGGTAGGGGCCAAGCCCTCCGATCGACTTGTGTGACCCGCTGACATAGGACTTACCTATGGAGATAGAGGATGAGATCATCCCCATTAAGAAATTAGTTAGGCAGATACGCCAAGTGGTGAACTTGTATTAAGTGGACAAGCTCTTAAATTTCGTAATGGCCTAACGTATTTTTAGCCCTTCTCCCCTTTTTGTATAAAAAGGTTAGTGCATTCCAACCCTTTTTGTCGTTAAGGCTGTAAAGCTCATGGTGTAGGTGAACAAACTCTGATCATGCTGGTGAGCAAAAACGCCGTAGCTGCTAGGGCGTAGGTTTCTTGTAGTCTAACCAGTTTTACTCAATGTTCATTTCCGCAACCCAATCTTCTAGGTCTCAACATGAGAGAGGGTCCAGCACAGAGAATGTTTGCCAGGTGGATATACTCTTAGACGCACACCGACTCTTTCCATAGTTAAGTCTAAAAAGCTCGGGGTGTGGAAAAAACTCTGATCACATTGGTGAGCAAAACACCATAGCCGCTATGGCATAGGTTTCTTGCAGTCCAACCAGTTTTATTGAGCGTTTATTTCCGCAAACCTTGCTTTTGGGTCTAAACATGAGAAAGGGTCGGGCATAGAGAATGTCTACCAAATAGATACTCTCTTATTAGCCCCCAAGTGAGGCCCAACCCCCTGCCATTGCTGGGGTTGGGTGTCACTGAAGATCGGGAAGTTGATAGCAAAACTGATAAGAGAAAGTGTGCGTATATTAAGGGTAAAAGCAATGTAGCTACTCGATGTTCCAGGGATTGATGAAGACTATGCCATCAATGGTCTTGAGCTTGTAGCCGCCTGGTCGGAGCACCTCCGTGATGATGTACGGTCCCTCCCACAGCGGAGAGAGCTTGTGGCAGTTCTTGTTGCTCTAGACGACATTGAAGGCCTAACCCTGCACTCGATGACTATGGTACTAGCGCAAAGCTTGCTAGTATTTGGATGAGCAGAGGAGGGTGACATCGTGTGCTTCATCTAGCTAGTCCATGGCATCTTTGAGGGACACCTCGGCTCCCTATTCGTCATATGCCTTGACCTTTGGTGCTCCATAGTCGAGGTCGGTCAGGAGGATAGCCTCGGAACCGTAGCCCATGAAGAATGGTGTGTAGCCGGTGGCCTAGTTGGGGGTCGTCCTCAGGCTCCAAAGCACCACAGGAAGCTCTGTGACCCATCATCCACCAAACTTTTTCAACCGGTTGAAGATTCTAGGCTTGAGGCCTTGTAGGACCATGCCATTTACGCGCTTGACCTATCCATTTATGCGGGGGTGCGCCACAGTGGCCCAATAGATGTGGATGTGGTATTCATCATAGAATCGGAGGAACTTCTTTTTGGTGAACTACGTGTCGTTGTCCATGATAATGGAGTTTAGGATTCCAAGGCGATGGACGATGTCAAGGAAGAACAGCACGGCTTGCTCAAACTTGATCATAGAGATCGGTCGAGCCTCTACCCACTTTGTAAACTTGTCTATGGTGATAAGCAAGTGTGTATAGCCCCCGGGTGCCCTTTTGATGGGGATCATCTGGAGGGCTTGGGCCGGCAGGTGGGTCTACCGAGCATAGTATTGACACCCTTCATAGGTGCACATAATCTATTTGGCGTTGGCTACTACGGTCGGCCAGTAGAAGCCTTGTCTGAATGTGTTTCTAACCAAGGTTTTAGGCATAGTATGGTGACCGTAGACCCCACTGTGGATATCGCTCAACAACCGCTTCCCCTATAAGATGGGGATGCAGCGCTGTAGGATCTTGGTGTGGCTTTACTTGTAGAGTTTGCCCTGAATAAGGACAAAGGACTTGGCACGATACACGAGCCACTGAGCCTCCGTTTTGTCCATTGGCAATGCCTCACGGAGGAGGTAGTCGAGGTAAGGTGTCCTCTAGTTGGCCAGAGGGTCGGGCTCTATCGCTGGTTCCTTATCAAGCTCCATGACCTCGGGGTCGAATTGAGCCAATGGTTGGATAGCCCCTGAGCCTAGGGTAGGCGGCCCATCACTGGCTTGTTCTGACTCCTTGTAGCGAACCGAGGGCTTGTGTTGATCACTGACAAAGATGCCCATTGTCATCAGTTGTCGGCTGGACACTGCTTTTGCTAGTGCGTCGGCCGCCTTGTTGAGATGCCTCGGGATGTGATTGAGCTCGAGACCATCGAACTTGTCCTCTAACTAGTGGACTTCTTCACAATACACAGCCATCTTGGCATTGTGGTAGCTTGATTCCTTCATGACTTGGTCGATGACCAGCTAGGAGTCGCCCTAGACATCAAGCCATCGGATACCCAACTCGATAGCGATGCGTAGGTCATGGATGAGTGCCTCATACTTGGCCACATTGTTAGAGGAGGGGAAATGGAGGCAAACCATGTACCTCATGCATACCCCGAGGGGTGAAACGAAGACCAGCCCTACGCCAACGCCTTTCTTTATCAGTGATCCATCAAAGTACATCATCTAGTACTCTTGGTCGATGACCGCTGGTGGCATTTGGACCTCGGTCCACTTTGCAATGAAATCAGCTAGAACTTGGGACTTGATGGCCATCCGAGAGGCATATGAAATGCCTTGACCCATCATCTTGAGTGCCCACTTCACAATTGTTTCCATGGCATCCTAGTTTTGGATGACCTCACCAAGGGGGAAGGACATCATGACCATGATCATATGTGACTCGAAGTAGTGGCGCAGCTTCCTCTTGGCGATGAGGACGGCATACAGGAGCTTCTGGATTTGAGTGTAGCGGGTCTTGGAATCGGACGGGACCTCGCTAATGAAGTACACGTGATGCTACACTTTGAGGGCGTGTCCCTCTTCTTCTCACTCTACCACCATGGCAGCGCTGACCACTTGCATGGTGACCAT
Organism: Miscanthus floridulus; assembly: GCF_019320115.1. Taxonomy (NCBI): domain Eukaryota; kingdom Viridiplantae; phylum Streptophyta; class Magnoliopsida; order Poales; family Poaceae; genus Miscanthus; species Miscanthus floridulus. The sequence goes on from NC_089593.1 coordinate 53,936,540, forward strand.
AATGTAGAGCAGAAGCTGTTCCCCATCGATCGGAGGAACCAAGATCGGGGCCTTCGTTAGAAGCCGCTTGACCATGTCAAGTGCCTCCTAGGCCTCGAGCGTCCATTTGAAACAGTCGGCCTTCTTTAGGAGCCAATAGAGGGGGAGACCATGTTCACCGAGGCATGAGATAAAGCGGCTAAGCGTGGTGAGGCACCCTATAACTCACTGTACCCCCTTTATGTTCTGAATCAGGCCCATCCTCATGATGGCCAAGATCTTCTTCGGGTTGGCTTCGATGCCATGCTCGGAGACGATAAAACCTAATAGCATACCCCTTGGGACCCCAAAAATGCACTTCTCAGGGTTGAGCTTAATGTTGTTTGCTCAAAGTTTCACAAAGGTCTGCTCTAGGTCGGCTATGACCTGGTCAGCCCATTTTGACTTGACCAGGATGTCGTCCACGTAGGCCTCAATGGTTTACCCAATGAGGTCCCCAAAACACTTGGCCATACAATGCTGGTACATAGCCCCCACATTTTTCTGACCGAATGGCATTGTGACATAGTAGAACGATCCAAATAGGGTGATGAAAGATGTCATGAGCTAGTTGGACTCTTTCATCATGATCTGATGGTAGCCGAAGTATGCATCAAGGAAGCAAAGGGTTTTTTCACCCTGAGGTTGAGTCGACCACTTGGTCTTTGCGTGGCAAAGGAAACAGATCCTTTGGACATGCTTTGTTGAGACCCATGTAGTCAACACACATTCTCCATTAACCACTCTTCTTTCATACAAGAATGGGATTGGCTAACCACTTGGGGTGGTATACTTTATTGATGAACCCCGCCGCCAAAAGCTTCGCAATCTCCTTGTCGATGGCCCTACGCTTCCCCTCATTGAAGCAATGTAGGCGTTGCATCATTGGCTTGGAGCCTGGCCTGATCTTCAAGGCGTGCTCGGCGACTTCTCTTGGAATGCCTAGCATGTCCAAGGGTTTCTATACAAAGATGTCTTGTTGGCGTGGAGGAAGTCAACAAGCGTGCTTTCCTATTCAGAGGAAAGTGTGGCGCCAATGCGCACCACTTTGCCCTTGGAGCCATTAGGGTCTATGAAGACCTCCTTGGCGCCCTCTACAGGCTCAAAAGACCCAACCAACCACTTAGGGTTGGGTGCTTCTTCAGCAACCTACTTTCTGATGGCCACGAGCTCTTTGGAGGCGATGATTGTCATGGTGTGTTCGCAGCACTCGACCTTGCACTCATAGGCATGCTGTAAGGAGGTGCCGATGGTGATGACCCCGCATGGTCTCGACATGTTTAGCTTCAGATAGGTGTAGTTGATGATGGCCATGAACTTCACGTAGCATGGATGTCCTAGGATGGTGTGGTAGGTTCCATGGAACCCGACCACCTTGAAGGTAAGGGTCTCCATCCTATAATTGGTTGGATCCCCAAAGGTGACAGGCAGATCGATCTGCCCAAGTGGCACGGCCTGCTTTCTAGGCACGATGCCATAAAAAGGTGCTCCAGTCAGTTGGATGTGCGATCGATCGATGCCCATGGCGTCAAGTGTTTCGGCATACATGATGTTGAGGCCGCTGCCTCCATCCATCAGTACCTTGGTGAGCTACTTTGTGCCAATGATTGGGTTGACCACAAGTGGATATCTCCCTAGTTGTGGGATGCTCTCTAGGTGGTTGGTCCGATCAAAGGTTATGGTGAACTCTGACCCTTGGAGGAAAGTAGGCGCGGCTGGCTCGAACGTATAGACCTCATGGCTTGTGAGTTTCTAGCGACACTTGGAGTCATAGGCCACCGACCCTCCAAAGATCATGAGGCAGCCATCCAGCGTTGAGAGGCCGCCATCCTTTTCCTTAGCATCGCCGCAGTTTCCTTGGGGTCCTTCCCATGCTCCCCCTGTTAAAGCCTTCAGACAAGAACCACTTCATGAGGCCACAATCCTTGTATAGATGCTTGACGGGGAAAGCATGTTTCAGGCATGGCCCTTTGAGCAGCTTCTCAAAGTGGTCTGGGGTACCCTTGGCGGGCTTTCGACCCCCGTTGTCATCGGCGGTGGCCATGAGCGAGCCCTCACGTTGCTGCTTGTTCTTCTTCTTGCTAGGACGGTTGGAGGTGCCTTCGTTGGTGTCCTCGTCCTACTTCACCTTGCCTTTGAAGCGGTCGAAGATTGCCTTGACCGCCTCCTCGCCTGAGGCATGCCTAGTGGCGATGTTGAGGAGCTCCTTGGTGGTTCACGGGCCCTTACATCCTAGCTTGTGATCTAGGGACTCGCAGGTGGTTCCAGATAGGGAGGCCCCTATGATGTCGGCACCGGTGATGTGTAATGCCCTAAAATTTCATTTGCAAAATTAGTAATTCAATTTGAGCATTTATTTGATTTTCTATGCATTTTAACCTAGGCCAAATAATAAATTTTGGCTAATTAAAATTAACTATAAGGCTTAGCAACATGATTGATTGCATTCGTGCTGAAGTACATGATTTTGGTTGAGTGTAGGGCTAAGTTGTTTGGAGTTAAAAATTCAAACTCATTTGAATTTTGGCTTGGATTTGAAAATTATAATTGGAAAAGGATTCTTCTTTGAAAAACTTTCCCTTTCTCCACAGAGCTAGTGGTCCTTTTTCTATGCTAATCAAGAGTTGGTTTTAGCTAGCATAGAACACTTATCCCATAATGTTCCCTCGTTGTTCACCAAGACTTCAAAGCTTAAACAAGGTTATGGCAAAGTTGTGCAAAAATTATTTAAGAGTACCTCAAACCTTGATTTGTCTCCATGAATGATCTCATGACTTACCCACCAAAATTTGTGATTTTTGTTTTTGCAAGGGGTTAGTTCAAAAGTACGACCAAATTCTATACAAGTATATCATGATTCAATAATCAAAGTAGACACCATATCTTATTTGATTAAGAAAGGCTATTTAACCTAAGCACCACGATTAATTTAAAAATCCTATGGGAGTTCGATATATCAGAACACCCAAACCAAAGTATACTTGTGTAGAAAAGGAAGCATGAAGGCATAGACAAGATCCATTCAAATAGAGAAAAGAACCTAGACGGTGGACTAAAAGAAGCTTTTTTGTTTTCTATTTTATTTTTATTTTAAAGGGAAATAAACAAATGTAAAAGAAATGCACCAAAAGAGAGGGAAGAGACATGACAAACCAGTCAAGGAGTATGTTAGCATGGAGTGGATGCTAACTAGTGGGCCTAGGAGCCCATGGTGGGGTCGGCCAACCCCACCTTGGAGCCACTGGCCACTTTGGTGCCTCCCTATGTATTCTTACCTCTAAAGACGTATTTCTGCACTTGCATTTTCTGGTTGTGTGTCCATGGGACGTCGCCCGACGCCAAAAAATGTCCTTTGCGGGCCATATTTGACGTGCAACTGTGTTTGGCCATGCACATCACCTTGTCATGTCAATTACTATGCCAAGGTGTCTTTGGGGGTCGTCCGCCACCCCCACACTTGGCTCAGTGTGTACCGGATCACAAAAATAAAGAGAACGTCAAGTGCAGGTGTCGGCGCAAAAACGTGTCAATGCGCCGGGGCACATAGCAAGCTATAAGGATCTGCTTGATAGAGCAAGGCTAGAGATCCGCTTGGCTTCAACGTAGGACCAGTCGACCCTGTGAATTCCTTCCGAGGGCGTGCCAGTCAATTTGACCTGCAATTGACAAGGAGAGAAAGTTTATCAGTAATTTAAGGTGGAACATGCCGGTCTTGCCCGGACAGTTCCAAGTGTGTCGCTTCGGGAGCAGCTAGTGTTAGCCCACTGGTACAGAGAATATCTGACCACTCACTAGTGTTGCCGAGCACACACTAGTGATGCCAACCACGAACTATCGTTGTCCTGCCTCTAGTCATGGTGTGTGGTCGGACAACGTTAGTCATGGTCGGCAACGTTGGTGAGTGGTTGACTCACCCGTACCGGTGATCCAGTGGGCTAACCGATACGAGAATAACCGATACGAGAAGAAAATTGGCTGTTAAGAACTGTACACTTGCAGGTTGTGATTAATTTTATAATGATGACTGCGATGTACCCAGTTTTAATGATTCTTTCCCTTAAACTATTAACATGTATGTGTCAGAGGTACATCACTGGCTAAATCAGATTCGATCAAAACTGTGAATCGGCAGTCCAAAACATCGGTGTGGGATTCCAAGCTGAGCCGTCCGAGGGTCATGGCGGCAGACGTCGGGAATCAACTGATGAACTTGGCTATTCACTACTAGAGATGCGCTCTTTGCCATGTGCCTGGGGTACTCGGCAAAGGCCCTATTGCACTCGGCAAAGGCTTTGTCGAGTACCACACTCAGTAAAGAGCAAACGGCAAAGCCGCATCCGGCGAAGGGTTCTTTGCCGAGTGCCATTTGTCGGGCACTCGGCAAAGGCTTTGCCGAGTGCCAGGACGGCACTCGGCAAAGAAAATTGGCCGTCAGCCGTTGACGGCGTCTTTGCCGAGTGCCGGGTTAGGAAGGCACTCGGCAAAGCTTTTCCCTTTTTTTTTGAAAAAAATCCTTTGCCGAGTGCATTCCTGACCCGGCACTCGGCAAAGAAATTTTTTTTTTTGAAAAATCCTTTGCCGAGTGACTTCCTGACCCGGCACTTGGCAAAGAAAAAAATAATTTTTTTTGAAAAATCCTTTGCCGAGTGCCTAGCTGAGACGGCACTCGGCAAAGAAAAAATATTTTTTTTGGAAAATTCTTTGCCAAGTGCCAGAGTCCTGGCACTCAGCAAAGCTGGGAAATACATGGTAGTGTACACAGCTTTGCCGAGTACCAGTGTACTGGCACTCGGCAAAGAGACCTGGCAGCGCATTTTTTTGGCAGCTTTGTCGAGTGCCAGGGCAAAAGGCGCTCGGCAAAGGCTCTTTGCCGAGTGTTACACTCAGTAAAGTGACAAATTTTTTTTGTTTTTTTTTATTTTTTGCTTTCGATCTCCGCAAACACAACATATGGCATATATATCACATCCATCATATATATACCACATCCATCACCTTATATGTCACAATCCATCACACATACCACATCAATCACATCCGTTCACCACATGTCACAGTAATTCCATCCATTATTCGATAGAATTCCACATCATTCAACAAGTAGTTCAAATCCATCACCACATGTCACAATAACACATGCATGACAACAACATTGTCTCGGACAGAAATCCATTGCGAAGAGAACAAGACATGAAACTACAAGCGCTACTCACTGAAGCGGCCCTTGATGTGGCCATCCTGCTAACGATGGGGAAGGAAACATCTGCTAGTTCGGAGTGCCCTGAGCTGGGTTGTTTGAACTCACCGACTAAGGCTGCACACAGGAGAAGAGATTGCATGAGAGAAGATTAGTTGAATAGCGATTGTAGCAATTCCTTGCATGTGTGACATTACTCACTAGAGTAGCGGAGTGAGGAGGCTGAGGTGGACCCATTAACCCAGGAGGCATAGAAGCACCCGTTGTAGTTTGCATCTAGGCAATAATGTCCGCCAACCTTTTCTCCTGGGCGAGTTTGTCGGCCTCCCGCGCGGCCCGCTCGGCCGCCAACCCCAGCTCCAGCTCCTGGACCCTCCTGTTTGCTTCTTCCACCTGGGCCTACAAATTGTTGCAAAGCTAATGTTACAATAATGCAAAGGAAATAGAGTTGTGTAAAGATCAATGTACAATGAGTAAAACATGAATAACCTGGAGTGTGTCGACCCGGTGCTGTGAAATGCTCGGCCATGAGCGTATCACCAGGAGTGAGGAGGCGGTCGTGCTCTGTGCTCAGATCTGGGAGAGAGTGGGAGTAGAGGCCATGTCGATCACGCTGTCACCAATCCAGTAGCGGCCATGCTTCTTGCCTTGTCCAATCCTCATGACGGTGTTTGCATCAATGTTGTCGGTCCGTGGATCGTACTCCAGCCCATGGATCGACCTTGCCGCCACCATGTACTCTGTGATTTTCTCGTAGGCGCTCGAGTTTGTGTACACCTCGGCCAGGTCGTCTAGGTTGAAGGAGACGTCAGACGATGCCTTTCCCTTGTGTGCCATGGCAAATGCGGTAAAGTTGGAGCACTCTTGGCCTTGATGTGCCGCCGACTGCAAGAACAAAAACAAGATGATTAGAATTCTTTGCCAAGTTCAACGAAAGCAAGAAGAATAGAAACATGACCACGTACCCATGCTCGGGCATATCCGTAGAGGTTGCGGTTGCCTTGATGGTGTGATACACCTGGCATGAACAAACGCCGCTATCGGGCAGCCACATGCTGAGCGGCCCACTCCATGCTTAACCACCTGTCCACCATCTTCGCCCAAGCCACGGGGCACCCGTTGCACCACCAAGGAATCACCTACACATCATCAAGTAGTTGACATATTAGAAAAACAAGTGATTCGTACTTCATCTCAAAAGGAACCAATTTTAATGTTCTTTAGCTACCTCAAGGAACTGGGGTTTGGTCAGCATCAAGTCTTGTTCTCGGATGTCCTTCTTGGTGACCTTCTGTTCGAGCTTCATCCCATAGTAATCTATGATGGCCTGGAGTCACGCCTCCTGATGGACGTCGATGACGCGTTTCCTACAAGCTCGCTTAGCCACTACCTCCGCCGTGCCCTCGAATCCATCGTCAAGTTTGAAGTACTCCTGCATATATAGACACGATGTATGCATTAGTTATTTCAAGTAGAGTCCAATGAGTGCGTTGTATTGAGCCATGTAGTGCGAGGAAGACTTAACCAGAACTCCCAAATGACGAGCGCAGCCACGGTGCCTGCTTCCACGTGGGGGGCGGACTCGTAGTGGGCAAACGTGAAGGCGGGCTCGAGGTTCCCGACATGCATGACCATGCCAGGGAAGTGTCTCCTGCACAGGAGACCTAGGATGCCATTGACATGGTGGGAGGCAGTGTTCCCCGACACAATCTCCCACCCCCTGTAGAAGTGATTAAGAAAACATATTAGTCTCTATTTCGATATCGAACATAACATATGAAGTAAAAGTGATAACATGCAAAGGCACTTACCTTTGCCCCTCTGGGTGAATCACTAGGCATAGACGAGTATGCGGTCGGTCAGGGAGGGTGGAGGGTCCTCGCAAGTAGACACATGACAAACTAGAGGAAGCGGTAGCTCCTGTCCCGCCCCCGTCCTCATCCTCGTCCTCGTCCGACTCCTCCTGGACCGGCGTCTCCTCCTCCTCGCTCGCCTCCTACTGCACTTGCTCCTCCTCCTCCTCCTCCTCCTCCTGCTGCTGCTAGACCACGAGCGTGGTCCTCCTATTCCTCCTAGTCATGGTCCTCATGCTCCTCTGCCTTGTCGAAGATGTCCCCTGCTCCTCCTCACCCCCTCCGCTGGAGGCTCCTACACTAGAGGCTCCATGGTAGAATGAGCTCAGGTTCCTCTGTCGGCCGCCCGGCATTTTTGTTCAGTCACCTGCAATTAAAAAGAAGAAAGAAGTAATTAGAAATAGATGCAAAATAAACAAAACAAAACAAAATTACAAAGTATTACATGTATGTTACAAATAATCTTCATGATCGGGATTAGCTAGATCGTAAGTCTCATCACCACTATCAACCATGTCGAAATAATCAACACTATCCGATGGAGGAATGTTGTCTTCATTGTCATTGCCTACATGTAATCGCTCAAGCATTTGTAAGTCCTTTGCATTTCGCACTTCATCTCCATCGTCATCATCATCAACCATTACATTGTCTACATCCATTCCTATCTCACCAGTTAAGTCTATCTCAAACCTCCCTTGTAGCCCATCTTCTTGATAGAACTCTCCGACATGCGTGCTTGGGTTGAAGTTGTAATCTTCATCGTTTGGGATAGGTAGTCGGCCATGTGGTGAGACCTTGTGCACAACAAACCAACCACTAAGATTCGGTCTAGTCTTGCAAGCATATGACGTATAATAAACCTGTGTGGCCTGTTGCGCCACAATGTACACATCATCTCTTAGATAGACGGAATCCTGTTGAATTTCGACTAGACCAAGATGAGGGGTCTTCCTCATTACTCCCGGATCAAACCAATGGCATCTGAATATGATAGGATAAAGATTTGTGCTACCACGGAATGAAAGTTCGTATATTTCTTCAATTCTTCCATAATAGTCTATGCCATCAGTGCCGGGCGTAAAAAACCCCACTATTTGTGGATCTTCGATTGGGCCGCCTCCGCTCGTAGCTTCCTGTGTGAAATCGATATCCATTCACATCGTAGGCGTCCGATGACTTGACCCTTTGGTCACAGCCATTGGCAACCTGTCTCAACTCGGCACTGATAGACGCATCGGTTCGGGCCTACAAGCTCAAGCAGAATACATCGTTATATTAATTGGATGTACGAGCAACAACAAATCGGGGCTAAATTGGACGGTACCTTGGTTTTGAACCAGGAAATAAAATCAGGGCTCCCTTGTCCCGCACCCTTGGAAAGAAGGGTATCACATTCCAGCAGGGTTGGTTCCCTTGAATGGGGCCAGTATTCATGAATGAATTCCCTGTAACGACAAACAAGGGGTTGGATGTAGAATAGTGTGGGATTATTGAAACAAGTCCGTTGAGAACTTACGCAATATATGGGTCCACCTCTTCAAGGTTGGTCAGCACATATAACATGATTTTGTGCCACTCCACATTTGTCAAGGGCTTATTGGTCGATGCACCTGGTCTTCCAAGTTGCCCTTGAAAAAGGCTGAGGCTCGAGGCATTTTCATCAGCATTGTTACGAGGAGGTGGATTATGCACACTTGGAAGGTTGTTAGAATAATACAGTGTTCTGAAGTTTGACACCTCCTCCATAGTGAATGCACTTGCAATGGAAGCCTCAATTTTGCCTTTGTTTTTACACTTTTTCCGAAGTGTCTTTAGGCATCTCTCGATTGGATAGCACCAACGGGCCTACACGGGCCCCCCCATTCGTGCCTTATACAGGAGGTGCAATATTAGATGCTGCATCGGATTGAAGAAGCCGGGTGGAAAGATCTTCTCCAACTTGCAAAGCAAGACAGGTGCCACTTTTTCCAAGTCAGCAATCACGGTCTGAGATAACTCCTTGGCACAGAGCTGGCGGAAGATGATCAGGGTCGCCTAGGTACTACGGGTCCCCTCCGATAGGTCCTACTCTGCAAAACAAGAAACACAACACTATAAGTTGAAAATTTCGACAGAACCTCCCCTGTACAGGGAGGTTTCCAAAACCTGCAAAAAATAACGGCATGAAGGCCGACATTCACGACATTCACAACGGCACGAAGGCCGACATTCACGGCACGAAGGCCGACATTCACAAGGGCACGAAGGCCAACATTCACGACATTCACAACGGCACGAAGGCCGACATTCATGGCACGAAGGCCGACATTCACAAAGGGACGGTGCATATACCTTGGGCAGTGGCAGGATGTGCATGCGCAGAAGAAGATGCCGAGAACTCCTCCTCCTTCCTCCTCCTTCTCCTTCTCTTCCCCTTCCTCCTCTCCTTTTCCCCTTCTCTTCTCCTTCTCTTCCCCTTCCTCCTTCTCCTCTTCTCCTTCCTCCTACTTCACCTCTGCCTCCTCCCCTCCAAGAACCGATGGCGAGGGGGGGGGGGGTGGGCTGGGCACAGCCCCCATGGGGAGGGGAGGTGAAGGCGGCCCTCCCTCTCCTTCTCTGGCGGCAGTGGGCCGTCGGCATTCAGCGGCACCGGTGGGGGCGCGGGTGGGGCGCGGAGGGGAGGGGAGGGGAGGGGAGGGGAGGAGAGGCGGGCGCGCGGGTGGGGCTGGCAGGCCGGAGCGGTGGGGTCGGTGGCCGTCGGCGCGGCGGGGCTGGGGGTAGGCGCGGGTGGCGGTGCTAGGGGCGCAGGGTGGGGACACGGTGCGGGGATGGGGGCACGGGGGTCGCCGGCGGTGGCGGGTCTTGCCGGCGGGGGTGGGGCTCGCTGGCGGGGGGGGGGGGGGGCGGGCGGCGGCAGCTGCGGGCCACAGAGACGGGTGCGGGGGCGCGCGCGTGTGTGGCCGATGGGGCTTCGGGGTGGGCCGGCCGAAGGAAATTCCCTTTCCTTTGCCGAGTGCCCGTGAACTGGCACTCGGCAAAGGATTTTTAATTTTTTTTTCAAATATCTTTGCCGAGTGCCGTAGATATGGCGCTCGGCAAAGAGTTTTCTTTTTTTTTTAAAAAAAAGAAACAACCGTACTTAAAAGAAAAAAACTTACCTCTTTGCCGAGTGCCACAGATCTGGCACTCGGCAAAGCTCAGATTAAAAAAAATCTGAAATCGTCCGTGTTTTTTTTAAAACACTTTCACCTTTGCCGAGTGCCCCCCCGTTAGGCACTCGGCAAAGAGTCTTTACCGAGTGCCAGAGTTGGGCACTCGGCAAAGCATATTTTTTTTTTGTTTTTGCCTCCAAACTTTTTCTTCAGCCCTTACACATTAAGTTGAAGTACATTCTCAAATTTGGCACATTTCTCGATCTTTTTGCTATATATCCTTAATTTATTTCATTTAATTGCATTTTTCCGGGAAATGTAAGTTTGAACTGCAGGTGCATCGAATCATGGAATTCGACGAGTGGAAAAATGATATTCACATTACTTATTGTATTTTGAGGCCGTTTCCAGGAGCATGCCCGAAGTTTCAAACATCTCACGCACGAAACATGGCGACAAAATTGCGGGTGAAGTGTTTTTTAATTATATAAAATGCAAACGAAGTTCGAAAATCATGAAACTTGGTGACGCGTCTTTACATCACATGTGGAGGCTATGGTAAAAATTTGAGAACATTTTACGCACGTTGTCACGTAGGATGGTTAGAAACCTAGACATCTCACGTGTGATCACGAGAGATGTCTAGGTTTCAAACCATCCTACGTGACAACATGTGCGAAATATTCTTAAATTTTTACCATAGCCTCCACATGTGATGTAAAGACGCGTCACCAAGTTTCATGATTTTCAAACTTTGTTTGCATTTTATATAATTAAAAAACACTTCACCTGCAATTTTGTCACCATGTTTCATGCGTGAGATGTTTGAAACTTCGGGCGTGCTCCTGGAAACGGCCTCAAAATACAATAAGTAATGCAAATATCATTTTTCCACTCGTCGAATTCCATGATTCGATGCACCTGCAGTTAAAACTTACATTTCCCGGAAAAATGCAATTAAATGAAATAAATTAAGGATATATAGAAAAAAGATCGAGAAATGTGCCAAATTTGAGGATGTACTTCAACTTAATGTGTAAGGGTTGAAGAAAAAGTTTGGAGCCAAAAAACAAAAAAACAATTATGCTTTGCCGAGTGCCCAACTCTGGCACTCGGCAAAGCCTCTTTGCCGAGTGCCTAGCGGGGGGCACTCAGCAAAGGTGACGGCAAGTACCCCCGTCAGCTCTTTGCCGAGGGCCGTCCTTTGCCGAGTGCCCGGCACTCACAATTATGCTTTGCCGAGTGCCCAACTCTGGCACTCGGCAAAGCCTCTTTGCCGAGTGCCTAGCGGGGGGCACTCAGCAAAGGTGACGGCAAGTACCCCCGTCAGCTCTTTGCTGAGGGCCGTCCTTTGCCGAGTGCCCGGCACTCGGCAAAGAGGCTCTTTGTCGAGCGCCGAGTGCCGGGCACTCGGCAAAGGGAGCTTTGCTGAGTGCTGGTCTTCGTCGAGTTCCTGGCACTCGGCAAAGAGCTCTTTGCCGAGTGCCCGACATTTAGCACTCGGCAAAGCCGGTGACACTCGGCAAAGTTAGGCTCTTCCATAGTGATTGTGGCGGTCGGCTTTGAACATCCTGCTATGGTAGATGTCGATGCTGTGGCACCACTCCGAGAAGGACGTGGACACATTGGACATGGTGCGACTGAGCTTCTATCATCAGTTCTCGAGGACAGGTGAGTCATCAGCTTGAAGCAGATGGAGATGAGGAAAACAAGTCCTCTCCCTTCATCATGTGGCCATCAGGTAAATACTTGGATTTTCATTTGTAAATTTCCTCGCTGCCGAAACCCTTCAGAAATAGAAGCACCCTTGCGTTGTTGGTGTAACCCTGACAAAGGCGTTGCTGAAGACATGTTTCAGAGCAAGGGAGTGCGTGGAAGGCGGGAGAGTTTCAGTTTGAAACTTGGATGCGCAGGAGCTGGTGAAGCGGAGCGGTGACCGCGCCCACGATCTCGGCGGTTCTGAAGAGTGTGTTTTACAGTAACTTGTATCCATGTTTTAGGAGGTGTGTTTCTGTAAAATGTGTCATTAGCTCCATGTATTAGTTGTTGGGACATTAGTGTGTGTGTGCTCTCTCTGGTAAGCCGGTTAGGCACATCGTGTCGTGCAAACTCGAAAGCGAAAAGGGGCGCTGTCCACCCTATCGCCATGGTGGCGGTTGCCTGAAACCTCTGTGTGTTCATCGTGTTCTTGTGTTCCAATTCTTGATCCATCCACCAATACAGCGCTTGATCGTGATCCTCATGCAACACATGGTATCAAAGCCATCGATCATTCGCGGAGCCACTCTAGATCATAGCCATGTCCATAGTTGCCAGCGGCAGCGGCGGTGGTGGGGAGGGAACGCGTGGCGGCGGGGAGGCACGCCAGATCTACCCTACCCTGACGAGCACCAACTACACCAGCTGGTGTATACGTGTTCAAGCCATCATGGAGGATCCCGAGGAGTGGGAGATCGTGGAGCCACCTGCGGATGCGACAGTACCAACCGCGGCCGAGGCAGAGAAGATCAAGGCGAAGGACAAGAAGATCAAGGCAAATTTGCTTCAGTGTATTCCCGATGATATACTAATGCAAGTTGCCAAGAAGAAAACCGGCAAGGAAGTCTGGGATTCCCTGAAGGCGCGCTTTGTTGGCGCAGATCGGGTTAGAGATGCTCGGTTGCAAACATTGAAGAGTCAATTCGATGCAGTCAAGATGAAAGAAGATGAACCCCTTGATCAGGTTATGGGGAAACTGACAGCTCTGTCAGTCAAGTGCAGCAGTTTGGGGGGGGAGCATTGGTGATGCAGATCTGGTGAAGAAATTGTTCGATATAGTGCCCGATCGGTACCTCACCGTCGTGGTAGGTATCGAGCAATTTTATGATCTGAAGACCCTAGCTTTCGATGAAGCAGTGGGGCGCCTGAAAGCCTTTGAAGAGCGAACACAGTGGGGCAGCAGTGGAGCTCGATCAGAGAAGGGTCAGGTCTTGCTCACACAGGCAGAATGGGAAGCAAGACAGAGAAATGCTGGTGGTGATTCCTCAGGCAAGGGGAAGAGAGGAGATGGCAGTTGGCGAGGTCGAGGCCGTGGCCGTGGAGGAAACGGCGGTGGCCGAGGTAGTGGAGCTGATGCCGGCAAAGATGGCACTGGTAAGCACGATAAAAGTCATATTAAGTGCTTTAAGTGTCATGGTTATGGGCATTATGCAAATAGATGTCCTGGTGAAAAGAAAAAAGAAGAAGCACACCTGGTGAAAGCTGGAGAGAAGGAACCAACAGTTCTGTTGGCTGAGAGGCTATTGCCAGATCAGCTACAGTACCAGCTCCACAGTCAGACTCAGAACACAGATAGCAGAATGCAGAGAGTGTTTCTGAATGAATTGAAGGTAGTGCCTGAGTTACATTTATCTGATGGGGGTGGACCATCAAGTGGTGTTTGGTACCTAGATAATGGAGCAAGTAATCACATGACAGGTGATGTACTGAAATTCAGAGATCTTGATCATGCTGTGTTGGGTAAGGTAAGATTTGGTGATGACTCTACAGTTGATATTCAGGGTAGGGGTACAATTGTGTTCAAAGGAAAACATGGAGATCATTGGGTGCTTTCTGATGTCTATTATATTCCAAAACTGAGAAGCAATCTTGTTAGCTTAGGACAATTGACTGAAACTGGCCACAGAATTGTTCTTGATGATGATTTGCTAGAAGTTTGTGAGAAGCACTCAGATAGGATGATCATGAGGGTCCCTAGAACACTGAATAGGTTGTACAAGATTGAGTTGAAAACTGTGGAACCTAGATGTTTGATTGCAGACATTAATGATCAAGCCTGGCTTTGGCATGGAAGATTGGGACATGTGAATTTCAGGGCATTGAGTCAATTGGTCAGGAAGGGGATGGCTAGTGGGGTGCCTGAGATAAGACATCCTGAGCAAGTCTGCAGTGACTGTTTGACAGCCAAGCAGACAAGAATGTCATTTCCCAAATCAACCAGTTGGCATGCAGATGAGAAGCTCACTCTAGTGTATGTGGACTTGTGTGGACCTATGACACCAGCCACTGCAGGAGGGAACAAGTACTTCATACTATTTGTTGATGACCATACAAGATGGATGCAGGTGTACCTGCTGAAATCCAAAGATCAAGCAGTTGATTACTTTGCAAAATACAAGGCTGAAGTGGAAAACTTCACTGGTTGTAGAATCAAAACTCTCAGATCAGACAGGGGAGGAGAGTTTCTTGCAGGAGTGTTTGCAGGGATTTGTGAACAAGCAGGAATCAAAAGGCAACTCACAGCCCCATATACACCACAGCAGAATGGTGTAGTGGAGAGAAGAAATAGGACTGTGATGGAAATGGCCAGGTCATTGCTAAAAAGCATGATGGTTCTAGGAAGATTGTGGGGGGAGACAGTTAGGCATGCTGTGTATCTCTTGAACAGGCTGCCTACCAAAGTGATGGGGGATGTCACTCCTTATGAATCCTGGACAGGAAGAAAACCTTCTCTTGGGCATCTAAAGATCTTTGGCTACACTACACATGCAAGGAACAGTGCACCACACATGAAGAAATTGGATGACAGAAGCAAAGCTCTAGTTTATCTTGGTGTTGAAGAAGGCAGTAAAGCTCATAGGTTGTTTGAGCCTAGTACAAACAAGATCATAGTGAGCAGAGATGTTGTCTTTGAGGAATCAGCAATGTGGAATTGGGGTGTAGCTTACAAAGCTGAGAATTCTGTTGACTTTGTAGTAGAAAATGAAGTTGAAACAAAAAGTTTTTCTGTGGGAGGTAGTGCAAATGTTGATGAGAATCAGCAGGATGGTGAGGGTTCAGCTAGCAGGGAAATAGATGACATCAGTGACGGTTCTGGTACAGCACCAGACATGCCACAGTCACCTGTTTCAGGATCAGGTTCAGTTCAGATAAATCAACCTGAACCTGTCAGTGCAGAACCTGTGACACCACAAAGTCATGGCTCAAATGGGAATGTAGCTACACCAAGTTCTGGGAGCAGTAGTGAACCAGCAAGATTCAGAGACCTGAATGATGTGTACAATGATACTGTGGAAATTGAACTTGTTGATTCAGAAGATGAGCTAGAAGATGCAGATGTGCAAGCTTTGCTGGTTGAAACTGGGGAGCCTACCTGTTTTAGAGAGGCTGCAGGTCATCATGAGTGGATAGATGCCATGGATAAAGAGATGGAATCAATTGAAAAGAACAAAACTTGGGAGCTGGTTAAGCTGCCAATTGGCAAGAAACCCATTGGTCTCAAATGGGTGTATAAGCTAAAGAGAAACTCTGATGGAGAGGTGGTGAAATACAAAGCAAGATTAGTTGCTAAGGGATATGTGCAAAAACAAGGAGTTGATTTTGATGAAGTGTTTGCTCCTGTGGCTAGGTTGGACACAGTGAGATTTATGTTGGCACTAGCAGCTAATCTGGGTTGGAAAGTTAACCATTTAGATGTTAAGCCTGCTTTTCTTCATGGGGAACTAGAAGAAGAAGTCTATGTCACATAGCCAGAAGGGTATGTTGTGAAGGGTAAAGAGCAAGATGTGTTTAAGTTAAGCAAGGCTCTTTATGGACTGAAACAAGCACCAAGGGCTTGGAATGTCAGATTGGACAAAAGCCTGAAAAAGCTTGGTTTTAGCAGGTGTTTGTGTGAGCAGGCTGTTTATATCAGAGGGGAGGGAGTAAATGCAGTCATTCTTGGTGTTTATGTGGATGACTTAATAGTCACTAGAGGAAATGCAAAAGCTGTTGAGTCATTCAAAACTGAGATGATGACTGAGTTTGAGATGACAGATTTGGGGCTGTTGTCTTACTACTTGGGAATAGAAGTTGATCAGAGGGCTGATTACATCACTGTGAAGCAATCAGGATATGCTAAGAAGGTACTTGAACAGTTTGGTATGCAAGGTTGCAATTCAACCAAAATTCCAATGGAACCAGGTAGCAAACTTGATGCTGACAAAGGGGGTGTACCAGTGGATTCAACTGAGTACAGAAGGATGATAGGTTGTCTCAGATACTTATTACACTCTAGGCCAGATCTTTCATACTCAGTGGGTGTGGCTAGCAGATTCATGGAAAACCCCATAGTGATGCATGTGAAGGCAGTGAAACAGATCCTGAGATATTTGAGTGGAACTATGGAGTATGGACTGGTTTATGTCCAAGGTGGTAGTGTTGGTCAGTTAGTGGGCTACACTGACAGTGACCATGGGTCTGATACTGTTCAGAGAAGAAGCACAGGTGGAATGGCTTTCTACCTGGGAGAAAATCTGATCACTTGGAACTCCTTCAAGCAGAAGTCAGTGTCCTTGTCATCATGTGAATCTGAGTTCAAGGCAGCCACAGCAGCAGCACAGCAAGCATTGTGGCTTAGAAACTTGTTCAGTGAGGTGTTGAAGCAGAAGCCAGCAGCTGTAACACTTTTTGTTGATAACAACTCAGCTATTGCTCTCATGAAGAATGTTGTGTTTCATGGAAGAAGCAAGCATATCGAGATCAAATACCATTTCATTAGAGAGTGCATAGAAAGAGGTGAGATCATAGTGAAGAGAGTGAGTACAAATGAGCAGAAGGCTGATGCTCTAACCAAACCACTGCCAATGGGAAAATTGTCAGTGATGAGGCATTTGTTCGGTGTGAGAGACTTGAGCCTTTGTCAGGCTTAGGGGGGAGACTGTTGGTGTAACCTGACAAAGGCGTTGCTGAAGACATGTTTCAGAGCAAGGGAGTGCGTGGAAGGCGGGAGAGTTTCAGTTTGAAACTCGGATGCGCAGGAGCTGGTGAAGCGGAGCGGTGACCGCGCCCACGATCTCGGCGGTTCTGAAGAGTGTGTTTTACAGTAACTTGTATCCATGTTTTAGGAGGTGTGTTTCTGTAAAATGTGTCATTAGCTCCATGTATTAGTTGTTGGGACATTAGTGTGTGTGTGCTCTCTCTGGTAAGTCGGTTAGGCACATCGTGTCGTGCAAACTCGAAAGCGAAAAGGGGCGCTGTCCACCCTGTCGCCATGGTGGCGGTTGCCTGAAACCTCTGTGTGTTCATCGTGTTCTTGCGTTCCAATTCTTGATCCATCCACCAATACAGCGCTTGATCGTGATCCTCGTGCAACATGCGTCACAAGTAGCAAACAGGCGTCAATCGGGACCTCAAGAAAAATTGCCGCTTTATTTATTAATCATGTGAAGCTCAAAACCGATGCATGGCGTGGCTGGCTTCTTTCATGCTTCTTTACATCACATACTCATATATACAGCCAGCCATCTTGTCCCTCCTTGCATAGACATCGGCAACAACAATTCCCTTGTTCTCTTGGTTTGCTTTCCAATACTAACCACTGACCATAAAAGCCGTCCTTTGTTCTTGGCTACCATAACATAAATTCTAAGCACCTTTTACTACTCGGAGCCGATTTTCCGTGTGCTGATAATAATTTTCATCCGATGGTTCCTATCGGCTGTTAGGTTGTCAACTTCTCTCGTATCTCTGATGCAACCTCCCATGATGACTTTTCGTCTTATTGAAAAATGTATTTGGTCATACAGCCAAAGATAATAACTCATGGAGGAAAATTTAATCTGACCTCGACAATCCCATCGGCTCTAGCCGAACCAGCGACGGTCATCGGCTATGTCTATCTTCATCAACTTCACCTGATTATTTTTGAAACTCTACTATTGTACTAGAAACCGATATCTCACTGGCTTCACATTCTTGCTGATCGGCTGCAGACCCCGTCAGCTTGAAAGGTAAGGTCTCGAACTAGCAGCCGATTCTATCTCAAGAGAATTGATGGGTTTTTATCGGTTATTTATAGCAACATGCAATTCTGACCTGCGTAAACCTGAGTTCGGACTCCACTTCTTTCTATTGTGCATGGACATATGCAAAGAATACTCAACCACCTCCATGCAAAATTTCCATTCTTCACACGTATGCACTCCATGTTGTAATATATTTGGAGTCCGATATTATGTCATCAGCCGATTCTCTTCTGAACTTTTTCCTGTGACAAACTCTTATACCTCCAGTTATCACCACAATAATACTCCAAGTATTATTCAATGCATCTAGCCCATGAAAATTAGATCCTCCTATTTTTCTCATTCATCAACCTGTAATAATCATCGTCTGTGATATGAATTTTCTGGAACATTTGGACTTAGATGCGTCCATTGGCTTATTACTCTTTTTAAATAGCCGATGGACCCATGTCCTGGGAGTCTGACATCATATGGTGGAATTTTACTTCATATCGCTTCGTAATATTGTCAAACCCAACTCCAAAGAATAACCAATATTTTCTTGGATAAGTAGTGAAGCGTTTTGCAGCTGGACTGACTCCTCCGTGTCAGGACTCCGGCCTCTCCTGGTATGTGGCAAGTCACCCTTTGATTTCCTATACAGTCACGCATGTGGACAAACACCAACAGAATCACGTAGCCAGGAGAACACGACGGCAGCGGGCATCAGTACAGACGGCGAGAAGAGCGGATGGAAATCGGCCTGATGGTCATTACCGATGGCAAACAATTTTTAAATTTACCCGATAGCAACAGCCGATGGTTGTAGCCGATAGCAAAAACCGATTGAAGAACTCTGATCAATTTCGACCTCCAGAAAACTGTCTTGCCATGATCGACATGAAGCAAATCTCTGTAGATTTATGCTGATACGGACGAACAAAGCAAAGCAGATGTCCTCGCAATTTTGGAACCATCCCATATCTACCGGCTGTTTCGATATAATAATAGTTCTTCAAATCAAGTCCATAGTTGTGGGGTCCTCCGCTGAAAAATATCATGCTTGCTTTCCTTGGCCCCGGCGCACAAAATCTTGAGTTTTTGACACATATGTATGCTTGGTTGCTACTCTTCATTGCTTCTCGTCTCAACACCAACGTCAGCAGTAGCAGTCTTTTCTGGTGCAATTAGCTCATCAGGGCTAATAAAGCATCTTGGTCGATGGGCGAATCAGTAGTAGTATCGGCCTCTTGTTCCTCAACAAATATTTTGATAATAATAAATCTTGTCAGCTCAATATTTCATTGGACAATTTCTTCCAAGCTGAGTGCTTGGTGCCCATCTATGTGACGCTGATTGATCATTTATCCAGCTATCTCCGTATGTTTTAGCTGAACAGTACAATAATTCCTTGAGCAGTGGGGTGCAGGCGCAGCAGCTTTTGGTCTTCTTGAGCTTATCATCTAGAGTGTCAATGTGTTGACTCATGCCACAACCAGCCCTATGCAGATGACACATACAGCAAGATTGGCTTGCAAGGTCCGTGTGGTGGCAAATCTTGGCAATATGGATAATGTTCTCAGAATAGTTCCGTAAGCTCAGCTCAAACAATAAACTGAATTGATTAATTCGGTTGACTTCTGATCAAACGATGTGGTCCCACCGGGTGTGCCAGAACGTATGTCGGCGCAAAAACGTGTCAATACGCCGGGGCACACTGCAAGCCGGAAGGATCTGCTTGACGGAGCAAGGCTAGAGATCCGCTTGGCTTCAACACAAGACCAGTCGACCGTGTGAATTCCTCCCGAGGGCGTGCCAGTTAATTTGCCCTGCAATTGATAAGGAGAGAAAGTTTATCAGTAATTTAAGGTGGAACATGCTGGTTTTGCCCGGACAGTTCTAAGTGTGCCGCTTCGGGAGCGGCTAGTGTTAGCCGACTGGTACGGAGAATATCCGACCACTCATTAGTGTTGCCGAGCACACACTAGTGATGCCGACCACGAACTATCGTTGTCCTGCCTCTAGTCATGGTGTGTGGTCGGACAACGTTAGTCGTGGTCGGCAATGCAGGTGAGTGGTTGACTCACCCGTACCGGTGATCCAGTGGGCTAACCGATACAAGAAGAAAATCGGCTGTTAAGAACTGTACACTTGCATGTTGTGATTAATTTTATAATGATGACTACAATGTACCCAGTTTTAATGATTCTTTCCCTTAAACTATTAACATGTATGTGTCAGAGGTACATCACTGGCTAAATCAGATTTGATGAAAACGTAGTACATAGCCAATTAATGTAGTGAAAAAGGGATATGCCACGCACACAATCGACTATTTGATATAGACAGACCCATGAACCGTCTAGATCTAATCCATTACCGTCAATAGTGAGGTTCGACCGGATCGATGCAGCCATGATGATGATAGTCTAGAACCAGAAAACCCATAGAACCAACCATACTTCAACAGGTTCATGAAAGCATGTCATATCTATGAAAGCGTAGGCGAATCGGCTAAAAGAGCCGATTCAGGTAAAAAAAGGATCATAGCATGTGAACAATCGACTATTCAATACGAGCAGACCTATCAACTCCTCAAATCTAACCTATCATCTTTAACAGTGGGGTTTGACCGGATCGATGGCGGCCATAATAAAGATAACAGATTAAGTCTTTAAAGAAAATAGATCTACTGATATTTAACTGTTTCATGAAAACACACTTTGAGCGTTAAAGTGCAGGCGATCGGCTATTTAGCCGATGCAGGCATAGCAAACAGCCAAGGTCATGCCTGATCGCAAGCAAATCTACCTGCTAGCATCCTCCGATCTAAAGTACTAACAGTGGGGGTCGATCGGATCGATACATCCATAATAGCGAGCTATAGACCAGATTCAACTAGCTAGTAAACCTCCTCAAGATCAGACATGCTTTAACCGCGTACTATACACGGTCAAGATCGAAGCAGAACAGCCGATGAAACGTAATCCATCATTTAAAATAAGAATCATTGCAATGTGGCAAAATAAACGAGGGACTAAAAGGATGTGAGGCCGATCTAGTTCGATCTTGATCGGGTAGGTCAATGTTGCTGAAAAGATGATGACAATAAAAACATTAGCAAGATCGGTAACTTAATGAATCTACCCAAAGGATGCCACCCTTAGATAGAGCCGATAACTTGACCTTAATGTAATTCGAGCAGTGGAAGTCGAACTTAACCGATGCAGCTGTACTTGAACTAGATAAGGATCGATAACTAGCTTATACTAGAGGTCGCATTTGAGGTCGAACTTAACCGATGCAACCGTACAAACCAAAGTATAAGCCATGACGGTACTTACAGACAAGCCAGTGGTCGGCCGGACCGATGCAGCCCTGCTTGTTGAAGAACTCGCCGAGATCTACACTACTCCTACTCGTAAAAGTTGGCACGGAGCCGAAAAAATTAATTTGTATTGAATATCTTACAATTTTGCCATAACCCATATTTATAGGGGTGCTTGGCCTTCGGCAAGATTACAATCTCGTGAGCCAAACCGGCCATATCTATTTTCTATAGACGTATCCTAGCCAAGTACGTCACAACATGTACATGGTTTGTACACCGTGATATTGCCTTGTTTACGTGCACCACCTGTATTGGCTATTAAACAAATCCGTTTCTTGCCTTTCCTGGACGAGATCATCAAAATTGCTCAAGCAAACTTAGTCTTCAAGAGCCAAACAACTCCACGCGTACAGCTCCAGCAGCCGAGACTTGTATTTGTCCTGTGCTTTCTTTTTCCTTCATGTATAATAGCAGTGTGTGTGTGTATATATATATATATCTCAACAGAGCCGAAATAGGAATAGACGTGGTCAAATATGCTAATTGGCCGTACTTGCAAATGCAAGTATGGTGTTACGTGTGCATGCATGCTTTTAATCTTCAAGCCTTTTCATCTAATCCACTAATTTGGCTCTTGGCTCGTATGGCAACTGGACTCAACTTCTTAGCTTCTTTGCCAACCGATGATAACCATGTGCTTGGAGACGCCTTCCCTTGCCATGTATATCGTTCACATGATTTGATTGGCTTGACTAATAATTAAATAATATATATTCCGGCTAGCTTCCTTTCCTTTACGTATATGAGCACCTCCTACCATCCAATACGTGATGCACCTCGAGCAATGTTGTTTTCCAAATCCAACTTTCTGGCAATGGTATTTCCTTTGTTGCTTTACGTGAAGATGTCGTGTACGTGAGGCTTCTTCAAAAATGTATTAAATAATATTTCCTGGCCAGCGAAGTGCTTTCGGACGTCAAGCGTTTCCAAATACATCTCCAAATATATTAAAGAACATTTTCCGGCCGGTTCGCAATTTCTTGCTTTTACATCATTGGCTGTCTCCTTCCTGTCTAAGGTAAACTTATCAAATTTTGGTGTCAACAGCAGGGGCTCTGCTGGTGGCAACACACTAGCAGAACCAAAAAGTCTCATTTATTCTACTAAAGTCAGGCACAAGTTGCTTCAGGTTGGTGAAGTAGTTTCCCTTTCGATGCCAACCTTCGTGGACCTAACTACAAAAGCTCATACCAAACCACTACGAGATTTGCAATATTTATGATAAACAAGCACGTCTACAACCATCCCTACAAAAATTTTAGGAACAGGAAGCATGAAGGGGTTGTAGATCTTGTGTGTGGTGATGGCAGAGAGAAAGATTGAGTTGGGATATTTCTCATGTGAGCATGGATTTGATGGGAACATCAAGGAATAACTTCCATGCTCATTGGTGAAACCTTCTGTCTCAGGGAGTGGGCGAGCACTTTCTTTCTCATGACATTCCAAGCCCTCCTCAAGATTTGGATGAGTCATGGTTGTCAGCGAGATTGACATAAGCTCACCCCTTGGATCAAGTACGGGCTTGGATTCTACCCCCGTGTTGAGAGATTGGGAAGACCAAATGGGTAGATACTCTTCACCTATTCTATGACTAAGCTTCTCATTTCCCAAAACACTCTCCAAGATTCCCATGATTGGTCTTCCTATAGAGGTGAGATGAAAGGAAATTCCAGGAAGGTCAAAGATGTGGAAATCTAGGGAGATCTTGAGATCATCAATCACCATAGGTATGCCTTGAAGAACTCCTAAACAGTCAAGGATTTGACCATTGGGGAGTGTTGGTATTTCTTAGCATCACTCTTTACTAAGTTGTCATCCCTAGCAATGATGCTAGAAATGCGTTGTTGGTAATTATTGAGAACACTTGTCAATTTACATATATTTAATAGGTATCCGCAAGCACACAGATAATATACCATTGTAGCATTTCACCCGGGAGTATACCAGGTATCGTTATTTATATTTTATCCACAGGGAGGAGCGATGGGGGTGGCGAGAGATATTGACAAATATGCATACTTTTGACAAGATCATTAACTCATGCTATAGCAGGGGTAAGTCAAGTGATAAATATATGACAATTGTAAGGCATTGATAGTATTCCAGAGATAGAAATAGATACTCATAAATGTAGTATGGCTAGGTAGAAGATTAATTAAGAGCAAAAGATTCCTAAGTCATTCCTTATTTACTATGTCTTTTGTACACCCAAGTATATACACTCTCATCTATAGCATAATTAACTCTGTATCTATGCATCAGGAACATTACTAAGGAAGATCAAGAACAGAGCTTGACTCCCTTTGCAATTGGGTTCTACTTGTTCTACAAACGGGGAGTGGACTACAAAGGACTCAACAAGAGTGTCTCACTCGCGATCTACCACATGGCCTAGAGTGTAGAGTGCATCTATAGGTAAACAATATTTTAGCACCACGCTTACATAATGTCGACCACTTAACTCACTTGGGTACTGAGCTAAGCGCTTTGCGAACATATGCATAAATTCATCATCAATCAAAACTATATCAAGCATACAACTAGAGCAAACTAGGAACATAATAAATAGAAACATAATATTGAAGTAGCACAAAGTCACAAAATATAGAGGGATACAATGGCTTTACTAGCCTCCAAACGATGAATCTGGAATCCTAAGCAAAAGCCCAAACTCTACTTGAACCTTGCTAGCTAGCCTATACTAGAACTTGAAGAATTGGAGTTCTCTTCTCTTCTCTCTAGAAACCCTATTTTCTGATCTGCTCTTGACTTATGAAATTCTCAGATGCCTCAGGGAGGGGGACAAGGGCTGGTATATATAGGCCAGAACATCAATCCTGGGCCCTTGGATCAAACCGACTTGAATAAACAGCGTAGATTCAATCTAGGAGGCGGTGGAGGAACCAACGTCGAAGCAGAAGACTGACAGGAGGGGACAAGGGACCGGCCGACCTGCAAGTGGGGCCGACCGGCCCCACCTATCATCCTCTCCAGGTCTGCTTCGGTGGCGTGGCTTCTGGTGTCCTTTGGAACCTTCTGGAGTTGTTTATGCCACAGACATGCGCGATTTAATTTGACGTTTTTATCCACCTTGATGGTTTTCTGGATAAACCCTACTAAAAATATAGATTCATCAAAAGTCATGGAAATTGTCAGTTTAAACCCCTGAGTCTATGTTGGTGATCATTTTCATGCATGATTTCAATTTATATTGACGGTTCATGATGGATGGTAACTACCGTCAACAAATTCCCCCAAACTTAACCTTTGCTCATCCCTAAGCAATGCCAAACTTACAATGGAGCAGGAGTTGCATCAATGTTTTTACTCCTCAAAAGTACACATGCATTCAAAACAAGAATTCTCCTCCGGATTAGAATCAACAGATCTGATTTTCAAACTTACCCTTCTTACCTTCAATAATGGGGCTTGTTGCCTTCACTTGGGTCTTGAATAATTGAAAGACAGAACGATCACATCAAGCACTATGTCTCAAGTTCTTTGTTCAACCATTATTCTAATTTTTTTGCAAGTTTTAAAAATAAAACTCAGAGATTCCATTGTATGCCACTCTCAAGTCTCTCAAAATGTGTGTTATTTGTGGATCCTCACCAAGGCAAAAATTATGCCTTTCTCTTCCTACAACTGAGACTTATGTGGAGCTCATAGGAATAGTGATAATAGGAAAGAGCATACATGCAATGCATATATTGTAAAGTCAAACAACGGATCCAAAGAGAGTTAAGTCATACAATCAAATCAAGATGTGCATGTGTGTGAAATGTGGTGGATATATATGGTGGCTAGCCTAATTCTACTATGCTCCTTGAAAACTTATCTCTCTTTTGAAACATGGAAATATCTGCAAAAAAACATGGGCTATCTTATTCATTTCTTTCTTTTTTTAGGCGAGCATTGAAGTACCCATTTTTTGAATTTCTCGGACACTTGGCCATTTTTTTCTCAACCTTTTTTTCTTCTCTTTTTATGAATAACTCTTGCATAGCCCATGCTTCTTTTCTGCAACAAACTTTTGAGAGATAGTAACAAGAACTTAGAGCATTTATTTAGTGTAAAACTTATCAAACATATTTTTGGTGTTTACTCCTAGTGTAGGAGTGAAACATTTTTGGGTGGATCTAGACGGAATGGCATGTTTTTGCGCCTACCTGTTGACATTTATTAGCGTCGCTACCAAGAACAGGGTTGAATCTTGTCCCCGGCAACGACACCAAAAATGCTTGTTGGTATTTATACTTGTCACTTGTTTTAGTAGCAACCTATTGTGTACCTATATCTCCTAACATTACTTTACTAGGTTGTCATCCCTAGTGATGATGCCAGAGATACTTGTTGGTATTACTTAATATCACTACTAGAATGATACTAAGCAGTTCTTCATTATTTTATGTCACTAGAAAGAATATATAAATATATGAATGAAAAGGATCTGCAAGCTCACAGATAATATACCATTGTAGTGCTTCACCCGGTAGTATTCTAGGTATCGTTATTTATATTTTTACCACATGGAAGGTCTGGCGTGGACATGTATTGATAACTTATACTATTGATGGAGAACTAAATCATTGCCAATGTTCTACTCAGAACAGGGGTATGTCATAAGGTAAAATATGTATATGATAAGTATTGATCAATGATAAATCACCGAGAGTACTCCTTTCTATGGCATTAGCATGGTCAAGCAGAATATTAGAGAGATAATTCCTAAGTCATTCTTAATTACAAGTCAAAGCATACATTGATTAGTGCAATTACACCTTGTAATCATGGCTAAGATCAACTTCATATCTACACACAAGGGATATTACTAAGGAAGATTAAGAATAGAGCTTGTCTTCCTTCATAACTAGATCCTACCACATGGCCCAGAATGTAGCGTGTATCCACAAGTAAACAACGTATAAGCACCATGCTTACACAATGTCGACCACTCACCCCGTGTACACCAGAGGGAGCGCTTCATGAACTTATGCATGAACATAATGATAATCTAGCTATACTAAGCATATAATCAAAGTAGATGATGAACATGATAACTAGGAACATGAACGATATAGATATTAATATCATAACAATTATAGCAAACATATAAAAGTAATGAGAGATACAAAAGAGAGAGGGTACAAAGATTATACCAAACCACGCTCTTGACATGATCAGGAATTCGAGCGAAGCCTGCTTGCCTCCCTCTAGACCTAGCCTAACTAGTTACGCCCTAGAATATGGTGGAGCTCTAAGGATGATTAGGGTTTGTGTCTTCCCAAATGACTTGATGATCGAAGTTATGCCAGGGGGGTGACAGGGGCTAGTAAATATAGGCCAGATCATCAATCCTGAGCCCTCGGATCAAACCGACTTGAATAAACAGTGTAGATGCAATCCTTAAGGTGGTGGAGAACCGACATAAGAATAGGGGGCTAATAGGTGGGCCCCAGGGGCCACCTAGCCCCACCTAGCAGCGCCTCGGCCTCCGCCTTAGTGTGGAGTGTCGTCCCCTCAATTTGAGAGTCCTCAGTGCATCCGTATTTGCGCCAAGATCATGCACAAATATGCACTAATCACAGGGATGGTACACATATATAACAAAAGGTTTCGAGCTTTATTGATATCTAAAATAAGGTCTACAAAAGTGGTCCAAGGGGGCTTAGTCATAGGCTACATAGCTAGTGGAAGGCTACGACCATGAAACGGCATTATTGGTGGTCTCTAAAGCGAAATTATAACACAACGAAATGGCATCCTATTCCACAGGCAACTTGAGCGCGGACAAACCCCTTGCCTCGATGTCACATTCCTATGATCGTATCTCCTTACGGGAAACCTAATCCTCATGGTACGCTTCATCTTTGAAGTCATAATCTTCTTTTGTGCCGAGGTCTGTGAGTCAACAACGGGTGAATACATATGTACTTAGCAAGTCCCAACCATAGGGTGTAAATAGAAGTGTAGTGGTGATTGTAATTAAGGGTTCTAGCGGAGTATTACCATTCCCACTAGTACCCAGGTTAGCATCGATTCCATTACTAGTTTCATTACACATAAAAGTAAAGCTAATCATAGTATCCCATCCGAGCATTTGCCCATTCCAAGGATGTGGCTATTCGAATAGATTTAATAAACTCCGTAGAGGTGTATAAATTTCCCCACACGATAGGTGCAACCTCATCCATGATCAGTGGACGAAATAGACCTAACAAGGCCTTGTACCTGAATGTACGTGACCTTAGATATCTATATAACTCTACTATGGCTTCTCAGGGGTTGGAGACACAAAACCGGGAAGATACCAAATCCCCCTGAACGTGATGATACCAAATCATCACAAAAGAAAAACATGGCTCAAACACGGCCAAGAAAACAGTGGCTTGAATGTGGCCTAAAAACCAAAAGCTTAACATGGAGGATCACATATCAACCATGCCAACCGAATACGGAAGAAAACCTATCCCCCATATTGGCTCCTGATATTCTGCTGCATACACCTGCCTCCTAGTAGATATTATACTTCTATCTAACGGGGTGTGAGACTAGGCCTACCCATGTAGACATGTGGCTGTACAAAAATAACTCACTAGGCGAGAGGGACTACGAACCGGTCCTTATGTGACCAAGGCGAGTATCTTCCACAGGAATCCTCTCCAGGCTTTCCTGCCATGATAAACTACCTCCATAGTTTACCACCACTCGACCCATGTTGGGGTTTAGTTCAAGTTTAACAAGTTTTAAGTTCAATTATTATCCTTAAATCTAGACATGGTGTGGAGCTCATAAAATAACAAGATAACCATTTATCTTAATCGTTTCGCATTAACCGAGCTCATTTTTCTAGGGTAATAATCTTATAGTCATGTTTTAGCATTTTAGTGGTTTAAAGCAATATGGTAGGGTGGGGAGCTAGGACTTGCCTTCGTCGTTGACACTTTTTGGCACGTCTACAAAATTCAGGTCTTTGTCCTCCTGACGAATACCGTCGTCTATTAGATGTATCGGTCGAATAAGACTACCACTATACATGAAAGAAAAAGGCAAAATCAAACATAGAACTATATGGTGGCACTAGGTGCAAATGGTAGGGTTTGATTTTAGATGAATTTTAGAAGTGGTTCCATGCAAAAAAGGAGTTAGGGTTTAAAAGTTATGTATTTTAGAAGTTTATTCTATAACTAATTAACTAGGTGGAATTTTATATGCATTTTCTGGTGCATGAAAATATGTGCAAACTACATGGTTAATTTCCCTAATGCATCTAGTTTATTTATAAATTTTCTAGGAATTTTTCTATGCTAGAAAAATGCATTATAACTCTCTGTGTACACTAACCGGGTGTACCTAGCATTTTCTAAAGCATACCCCATGCTGTGTGTGTGAGGTGTGTGTGTGACAGGTGGGCCACCTGCTTGCATCAGCAGTGATGGCAGCATCGGCATTTGTTGGTATATTTTAATGCACACAGATAAATCCATAAGCATACGGATACCGCTGTAGCTTTCACCCGGAAGTATTCCAAGTATCATATCCACAGGAAAACATATGAGACTAACTACGGTCTAACTTAACTAAGGGAAGCAACAAGGTTAGGATAAAAAGGAGCGTAGAGAGGAAAACTAAGGTTCTCTAATTTTGACTTGGGTAAGCTATGTCTTCTACTATTCAACTAGGGATATTACTAGGGAAAGACACCAGTAGAGGATGCTTTTCGTAGTATCCGTGTCCTACTTGCCCTTACAAACAGGAGGTGGACTACAGAGGATTCAACGAGGCTATAAGAGTCACCCTCATGAACTACTATCGATTCGGAATGTAGGATGCATCCACAAGTAACCAAAGTCTAAGCGTCATGCTTACACTACAATTACTACTTTACTCTTTCCGGATAAAGAATAAAGCACTCAAACAAGTTGTGAACCTGATGAATAATATAAACAAGAAGCTTACTTGAATAAGAAGTTGATTACCAGAGAAATCTCAGAGGTAAGCTCAAATAGAACTTGGATCCACCAATGTACAAGCCATAGAGAGAGCACCAATAGGCCGGCGCCTCCTCGAAACTCTTCCCTCACTCTCTATCTCACTATTTCTATTAATAAGATTAGAGCCAATGAAGAACTAATTTTCTCTTGATAGCTGGCTCTGATCCTGACGAGGAGAATATGAATTAGGGTTTCAGGATAGCTCCACAGAGGGGGTAGGGGCCGGTATATATAGGCCAGAGCGTCAATTTTGGACCCTCAGATCAATCAACTTAAAGAACGGCGTAGATGCAACCTAGGAGGCGGTGGAGAACCGACATAATGAGGCGGAGGCTGATGGGTGGCGCCAGGGGCCGGGAGGCCTGCAGGTGGGGCTGACTGGCCCCACATGGCAGCCCATTAGCTCTCGCTTTGGTGTGGTGTCCTCTAGAGTCTTCTAGAACCTTCTGGTGCCCGTTTCACGGTGGATAAGCACGATCAATTCTGAAATCTAGGTTTGCCTTGACGGGTTTTTTGGATAAACCCTATAGAAAATACAAATTCACCAAAACTAGTGGAATTTGTTAGTTTAAACCCCTAGACCTTTGTTGGTGATCACAATTGTGCCCTTATACATGTTTTATTAATGGTTTATAATGGTTGTTAACTACGGTCAACAATCTCCCCTAAGCTTAAGCTTTACTAGTCCCTTAGCAAAGCTAAACTTAGCAAAAATGGATCAGGAGTTGCTATGATGCTTTCACTCCTCAAAAGTACACATGTGTTCAAACAAGAATTCTCCTCCGGATTAGAATAAACCGATCTGACTTTCAAACTTATCCATATTACCTTCAACTATGTGGCTTCTTAGCCTTCACTTGGGTCTTGAGCAATTGAAAGACAGAACGATCAAGTCAAGCACTATGTTTCAAGTTCTTTGTTCAACCATTGTTCTGGAGTTTTTATAAATTTTTAAAATAAAACTCAATTCCATTGTATGATACTCTCAAGTCTCTCAATATATGTGGTATTTGTGGATCCTCACCAAGGCAATAAAGATATTATGCCTTTTTGTCTTCCTACCACTAAGGCTTATGTGGAGTTCATAGGTATTGAGAAAGCTAGGGCATACTTCCAATGCATATATTGTAAAGTCAAACCTTAGATCCAAAGAGAGTTGAGTCATACATTCAAATCAAGATGTGCATGTGTGTGGAATATATGGTGGCTAATCCTAATTCTACTTTGCTCCTTAAAAGCTTATCTCTCTTTTAAAATTTGAAACAATTGCTAGAGAGCAAGGGCTATCTTATTCGTCTCTTTTTTGTTCAGGCGGGCATCTAAGTACCCATTATTTTAGATATCTCAGACACTTATCCAAAAATTTTTTCAAGTCTTTTTTTTCTTTTCTTTTTTTATGAACAACTTTTGCATAGCACCATGCCTCTTTTCTGCAACAAAACTTTTGAGAGATAGCAACAAGAATTTAGAGCATTTATTTGGTGGATGTAAATTCTAATAAACATGTTATTGTGTTCACCCCCAGTGTAGGAGTAGAACATTTTTGGGTGGATCTTGATGGAAGGCATGTTTTTGCGCCTACCCCCAGTGTAGGAGTAGTGCATATGTGGGTGGTGTGTACGTGATCTTGATTTTAAGAGCATGACAAACCTCTCATAAGGGTCAACAAAGCTTGACAAAACTCAATGCAAAAGCAAGCAACATATATGTGGAAGTTTCCTAGCCTAAATAACTTGTATGGCTCTGGTGGGAATTCAAGCTTTGTCATACAGGAACTCATCATGTAGCATTTTTGTGTTTTTCAAAAGATAAATCTCCAAAACTTTAGTGTCACTTGGAACAAGATAAACAGCAGCTCGGACCTTCTCATATCATATCCGTCAATTACCAAGACTTAGATCAAGCATATGCTACCCACGAGTTTCAAGTTTAGAGCAAATCCTTATATCAAAACAATCTTATCCAAAACTCGGGAGAATTCGAGGCTGAATGCTAGGTACTTGAAAGGAATTACAACAGAGCAACTATTCATCATTTCCATTCAAGAGATTATTCTGAGTCCTCTTTATTTATTCAACTCTTAAAAATAAATTAAAGCAAATTAGACACACCTTTTATTTTGTTTTTAATTTTACTAGATCACACATTATTACTATAGCTATATATATTTATTATAAAGATAACTTTTTATTTTGTTTCATTAACAGTTTCTTAACTATTAAAAAGAAACTAAAACTAAAAAGGGAAAGAATACTTACTTGGATACACGGAGGTGCTTCTCCCCCAAGCTAGCTTTTTTGGTGAGGGTTCGGTGTTGTAAGTCCTTCGAACTAGATTTCTCCTTGTGAAGTTCATTAATACCTTGATTTGTTCTAAAGATGAAGATTCTTGTGATGATGCCTCTAATGGTGATGTCTCCTTCCACCAAACCTGTCTTGGTTTTGAGTTTTGATTTTGGTTTGACGGGTTTAGGACCTTCACTTGTAGAAGCTTGGGGAATCGGCCGTCTTCCCCCACACTTTGCTTGAAGTGTGTCCTATTCATGTAACAAGGTAGAGATCAAGTGCATGGGCTCTATTGGTGGGAAAACACTAGTAGAACTAAAACTTTACTTATTCTTTTCCAACCTTAGGCACATTGAACAAGATGAAGTTGATGTTATGTGCTTTGTTCAATTATCTTATTGGTGATAAGATCAAAAGATTGAGCATGAGTGTAGCATTAAAGTACATTTGGCCCAAAGGGTTGAATTGCTTAACCAATGGAAGGATTGTCTATCTGTGCATAATGTATCAATCTTTACATGATTATGACTATCAGTTTCCAGAGATAGGATGTGCATTTTTTAGTTTATTTGGCTAAGACTATGGTCACAAGAGGGTGGTGCTTGGAACAAGCTTGATGAACTAAACATGTTGAGTTAATCTGGTTGGATCAAGTAGAACTATAACTCAAGCATGTTTGTTTCTTATTTGTGTTCCTACCAAAATCAAGGAAAACTTCTTAAATGATGACCATTTACCTTAGGAGGTTACCTTTCTCATTGGAGCGTGATGCCACCATATGATGAAGGGTAGATGACTCATGATGGTGCTTCCCATTTTGCTTGAAGTTTTCCTTTCTCGGCTAGCCTCGCAGTTTGAGCTATTCATGAGCTTCTTATTTCCTAGATTGCACCCTTTCTTTCTCATCCTTTTGTCATGCCATCTTTCCGCTCTTCGATTTTTTAACACCTTGTTTGACCTTTTTCCTCACTCATTGTTTTATGCCTACAAAGGATTAGTGGACAACACATACCCGAAGGAGTATGCAATTTTGAAACACAGGTTGTTTGTCCAGGATTTTGTAGTTTTCATCTATGCTAATGAAAAGATGGTGTTAGAATTATTTTAGCATCGTTTTTGTTTATAATGTTCTATATAGGCATAGCTCAAGGCAGAGGTAACTTGAAGCTAAAGACAAAGTGAATGACCAAGAATGAGTTGTGTCTTCTTTGCATAATGTTATTGGAGTTCATGTGTCTTGCTTCATCTCCGATTTAAATTCATCTCATGACTTACCTAAATTGATTTGAGAGTTTCCTGTAGGGGTTAGTCTAACAAAATATCAAGTGTCTAGTACAGCATACTTATCGGCTCAAAAATCAACCTAGACACCACATGTAATTTGATTTAGGAAGGCATTTTAACCTAAGCACTATGCTTACTTTAAAAGCCTTTGGAAGTAAAATCAGCACACCTTTTGGTTCAAGAATCAAACTAGACACCGCGTCTAATTTAATTCAAAAAAATAGTTTACACTATGCACCATGCCTAATTTAAAAGGTGTATGAAAATACTTCAAAACCTACGCATACTATAGTAAACAAAAGTAGCATGAAAGTATTATTGAGATTTATTCAAATAGAGATGAAAGAGCATGATTGTTGTTTAGCAAATTGAGCATGACTTAAAGGTAGAGACAACCAAAATGAGTAGTATGGCATAAGATTTTTCAGAGAAGTTCATCCCTCACACTTGAATTTTGCAAGGCCGAATCAAGTTTGGATGGATAGAAGTCTCATGTGTGAATGTGATTCAATGTTGCATGATAATTGGCTGAACGTACCTTACATCGTCGCCCTTCATTCTTTTTGCTTCAAACCTGGAATGGTTAGTGACAAAAATACCCAAAGGAATATTTTCACAATTATATTCCATGCTCATTTCACAAGGGTATCACAGCAGAAGGTGAAAACTTATATTATCTTCCGAAAGTGCTTGCTTTAGGACAAAAGCTCATCCTCAGGAAACCTTCTAATTGCGCTTCTAATCGGTGAAGTGGCCTCCCCTCCAACACCAATCTTTGTGTGCCTGTCTCAAGATTCTTGCCAATGAGATTTGCAATATTTATGATAAACATATGCATCTACAACCACCCTTTCAAAGTCTTTATGAACAGGAAGCACGAGGGGGTTGAAGATCTCGTGTGTGGCAATGTTGGAGAGATTAATTAATTCAGGAGATTTCTCATGTGAGTATGGATTTGATGAGGTTTTCATGAAATAACTTCCATGCTCATCGATGTCATCTTCCTTTTCAAGCTCTAAGGGTGTTTCTTCATGAATGTGCAATATTTTCCTTGGATTGGAGACTCTCAGGTTGATCTTCTCTAAGGCCTCCTCCAAACTTGGACAAGTCATGTTTATTAAAGAGGTTGATTTAAGCTCACTCTTTGAATCTAGGCCAAGTTTGGATTCTACCTATAAGGCTTCGTCCTTGTCCATCCATTCTTTAGCAATGGCATATAAATTCTTAATACATTGCAACCAATTCTTAATACATTCCAGCCATTGTCGTTGCTCTTCTTGGTCATCCTTATGGTCTTCATGACTCCTATGCTTCGGTTGTCTTAATGGATTTCTAGGGTCATCATGAGACTTAGGAGAAAGGGCATAATAGGGATCATCAGGGTCAAGGATGGGTTGAGAGATGGGTTCAAATAAGACATCTAATGTGGGTATAGAAGGGGAGAGGATAGGAGTGGCTTATAAATGGCTAGGCTCTCCTTCTATGGCATCACTAGATATGCCATCCTTGAATTCTTCCCATTGTCCTACATGGGAATAAGGACGCTTTCTAAGGGATCCCTTCTTGAGAGGATTTGAATTATATTCGCTTGAAGGTCTCTTATGAGAAGTTAATGCTCTCCCAAAATTAGCACCAAAGAGGTGATCCTTAATCTCAACAAGGATTTCCAAAGGTGGAATTCCTTGTTCTTTTGGGGGATTTTGGGGTATTGGTGGTTCAGGATTGATAGCTAAATCTTGGGATCGGAGTGGTTATGATTTGGCTATCAAAACTTCCCCTTCTTGTTTCGGAGAGGATTCCTTCTCTTCTTCGAGAAGTTCATAATGAATGCTAGTGCAAGGAGTCTTTCCACTAATTCTATCAAGCATAACCCTTGCTTCACTAGTAGACAAATGAAGGAAAGCTCCTCTAGAGGCTGCATCAAGGGATTCCCTAGAATCCTTGCTAAGACCCATGTAAAAATATTGAAGAAGTATAGGGTCTTGAATGGCAAGGTCCAGGCCAGTGATGATTAATTCATTAAAATGATCCCATGATGTACCAAGGGATTCTTCTTCTAGTTGTCTAAAATTTAGAAGCTCTTTTCGAAGGCTGACTACCTTAGAGATGGGAAAGAAACATAAACAAAATTTAGAGCATAATATTTCTCAATCTCCTTGCATACTTCCTACGGTTAGACTGTACCATTATTTAGCTCTTCCTGTCAAAGAGAACGGAAATAACTTCTATCTTAAGGTTTTGTTAGACATGCCAGTGATACACAAGCATGCACAGGTCTATTCAAACTCCCATAGGTGTGAGTATGGGTTTTCATCGCCTTCTCCCAAGAAGGATTTATTCCGAATCAATTTTATAAAACACGGGCATAGCTCATAGCTAGGTGTTAGGATAGGCTCCAAGGATTTTGGTGGCTTTAGGCTTGTGCTCGTGGGTTTAGCATATTAATAAATAGGAGTGGAATCCATGCTAAATGAAAAGTAAAACAAAAGAAAGAACAAAAGATAAAAGGTTAAGCCAGGCTTGTAGTTAATTCAACAACCATTTCCCCGGCAATGGCGCTTGAAAGTTTGTTGGTATATTTTAACGCACATAGATAAATCCACAAGCGCATGAATGCCGCTGTAGCTTTCACCCGAAAGTATTCCAAGTATCAATTCCACAGGGAAACGTGTGAGACTAACTATGGTCTAACTTAACTAAGGGTAGCAACAAGATTAGGATAAATAGGCGCGTAGAGAGGAAAACTAAGGTTCTCTAATTTTGACTTGGGTAAGCTATGTCTTCCACTATTCAACTAGGGACATTACTTGGGAAAGACACTAGCAGAGGATGCTTTCCATAGTAACCACATCCTACTTGCCCTTACAAATGGGAGGTAGACTATAGAGGATTCAACGAGGCTATAAGAGTCACCCTCATGAGCTACCACTGATCCGGAATGCAGGATGCATCCACAAGTAACCAAAGTCTAAGCACCACGCTTACACTACAATTACTAATTTACTCTTCCCGGATAAAGAATAAAGCACTCAAATAAGTTGTGAACCTGATGAATAATATAAATAAGAAGCTTAGTTGAATTAGAAGTTGATTACCAGAGAAATCTCAGAGGCAAGCTCAGATAGAACTTGGATCTACCAAGGTAAAAGCTATAGAGAGAGCACCGATAGGCCGATGCCTCCTCAAAACTCTTTCCTCACTCTCTATCTCACTATTTCTATTTATAAGACTGGATCCTATGGAGGCCTAATCTTGTCTTGATAGCTGGCTCTGATCCCGACGAGGAGAATATGAATTAGGGTTTTAGGATGGCTCTAGGGAGGGGGGTTGGGGCTATTATATATAGACTGGAGCATCAATTCTGGACCCTCGGATGAAAACCAACTTAAAGAACGGCAAAGATGCAACCTAGGAGGCGGTGGAGAACCGACATAATGAGGCGGAGGCTAACGGGTGGCCCTAGGGGTTGGGAGGCCTACAGGTGGGGCCGACCGGCCCCACATGGAAGCCCCTTGGCTCCCGCTTTGGTGTGGTGTCCTCTGGAGTCCTCTAGAACCTTCTGGTGCTCGTTTTACGGCAGATAAGCATGATTAATTCTGACATATAGGTCTGCCTTGATGGTTTTCTAGATAAACCCTATAGAAAATATAGATTCATCAAAACTCAAGGAATTTGTTAGTTCAAACCCCCTAGACTTTTGTTGTGATCACAATTGTGCCCTTATACATGTTTTATTGATGGTTTATGATGGTTGTTAACTATCGTCGACAACGTTTAAGCCATGGGTCCATGTGTTGGTGGAGGAAGGGGAGAGAGACTGATGGGGATGGAGGGGGACGGCAATGTCGTTTCCTCCTAGTCCCACTTGGCGGAGACAGGGGAGGGAGAAGAGGGGAATGATGGTGGACAGAGGTGCCCATGCTGGTGATGGAGCAGGGGAGGGGAGTAGGGCTCATCGAAGCAGATTACGCCAGTGGCGTTAGCCCTTGGGAGTGGTGGATGAGGGGTGGACTGGGTTCATGGGGTCATGCTACAGCCGGTGGCAGGGTCACCATCGGCAGTGGGCACCCATGGTGGCGGTAGCGGCTCGCCGTAGTGGTCACGGCGGTGCTCTATACTAGACTCGGCCTTAGAGGCCCTATACTACTCAGCTAACTATGTGTATGTGTGTGCGGGTGGACAAGAAGTGGAGTGGGGGTGGTGATGTGCCTTGGGATGGCCTTGCACGGTGATGGCCGATGGCCATGGCGGCTCATTGGAGTGGGGTTCACGCGTACAGCGCAACACAAAGACCTAAACTACCTAATAGCTACTACATAAGGAAGAGGAGAGGCTTGGGGACTCATCAGTCGCTCTAATTGGCTAGAGACGCAGCGGAGAAGAAGGAAGGAGGGGGCAGCGCTAATGGCACCAATGAACTCCAAAAAAGGAAAAAGTGGAAAAAGAGGGGAAGGAGGAGGGGAAAGGGGAAGAGGATGGGGAGATGGGGTGTTCCCGCCCTCAACGGAGCTAGTGGTGGAGAGGGCGAGGTGAGAGCTGTTGGTATTTCTCAATGTCTATAGAAGTTAATCCACAAGCGTACGGAATTACCGTTTTAGCTTTCACCTAGAAGTATTCAGGGTATCATATTTCCATAGGGAACAGAGGTATTTCTTCTAGCTAATTTGTCTAAGGAAAACACAAAGATAGCTGATAAGGGTAGAGAAGGATTCCTATGGCTTAGGGTCTAAGGATAGATAGACTCTACTTCTACTTGCTCACTTTGGGCACCAGAGCGCACCTGGTCTGCCAGGCGATACCGACGTATGGCTCTATGCCATATCTAAACATGGGGGATTACAAAGGATGGATAAGGCTGTCACCACCTGCCGCCTACCCCTCAACCATGGGATACGAGGCAAATGAAGGTAGCCTCTAGCCTAAACACCACATCTACGCTATCGACTACTACTCTAGTGTATTAACAAGGGTTATCCGTTTTTATCAGGGCCCTTCTACTAGAGCATCTGCCACGGGGATGGACAATGATCTCGCAAACAAGTAAAAGTATAGTGTAACTACTCAAAGACTTTATAACCAAAAGAACCATGAACACTTACTAAGATACCTGTTGAGGTACAAAGCCGGTGTTTGCCAAGGTACAAGCGGGAAAGGTTATCAACAAGCTAGGCACTTCTTCCCCAAACTCTTCCTCACATCTCTCCCTACTAAATTGCTAGATCTAGCTAGGTCCTAAGCCCATGGAGTGGAGATGCTCTTGATCTTGCTTTGTGATGCTCTTGTGCTCTCTTGTGTGTTGTTTGAATGAGGGGAGAGGCCTCCTTTTATAGGTGGAGAGGAGGGGGTTATTTGGAAAAGTGCTTGATCCACATATGGAAGGAGCAAAACCAACCTCAAACTACCATTTAGGTACATTGAACCTAGCCATGCACCTTGACACCGATGTTAGCAAGGCGGTATCTTGTAACCGACCAGAGAAGGGGCCAAATGGCCCAGTTTGGGGTGCAGCTGCACCCCCCTGATTTGCTTTGAATGAGCCCATCTTTATTGGGTTGTTTCTTATGACCTTCTGGACTTGGCCCATGGTGGTGTCCTGCGAAGATAAGGTGGTTTGGTTGGAGTTTGGCCTTGTTCTCCATTCCTTCGGCCCATGATTCTCCTAGTTAGTGGGCTATCTCCCCTTGGGCTCATGTCAGATGTCTATAATGTTGCATTTCTTGTATACTTTAGGCTCTTTTCCTATGTAATCCTAACATGTCCTCCTAAAAATGAACAATCACCAAAACTTGTGGAATTGGTTAGTTATAAACCCTAATTCTAAGTTTAGTGTCCATATTGGTTCATTTATTGTAATAGTTGGTGGTTAAAAGTGTGACTGAAGGACTACCAACAACTCCCCCACACTTAGCCCTTTGCTCGTCCTCGAGTAAAGTTAAGGACTAAGATGGGTCATCTCCTTGATACGACATCTGCATACAAGTTATTCCAAGCTTCACTTGCACTTGTGAACTTTGAAGTTCTACCACATTATCTTGGGTAATTGAATAATGGAACAGCATGGATTCAAATCCCCTTGCATCAATCAGTTTAGAAACTTGGGTTTTCATTAGATTTTAAAAAATGTAATCATAGCTTAGCTCGTTAAATGATTATCTCAAATCGCTCAAATATGTGTTTGGTTCCTCACCAAGGCATATCATAGTGTTGCCTTCTTTCTTTCCTACTTCTAAAATGCTTATATGGATCTTTGGGTTGGAAAAGATATGAAGGCATACTTACTCTGCATA
This sequence comes from Miscanthus floridulus, assembly GCF_019320115.1. Lineage (NCBI taxonomy): Eukaryota > Viridiplantae > Streptophyta > Magnoliopsida > Poales > Poaceae > Miscanthus > Miscanthus floridulus. The sequence continues at coordinate 53,975,725 of NC_089593.1, forward strand.
TTTTGTTGAGTCAAAGCTTGGATCCAAGGAGAAAGATGTCATACCCTTAGATCAAGAAGTGCAAGTGTGTGGATAAAACTTTTCTAAATCCATACTATACTCCTTTTGTATGAGTGATCTCTCTCTAGCTTTTTATTTTGAGACATGGCTATCATCATTTCATTTTTTTCTTTTTATGAGCCTTCATTGTGCTCATTTTTTTTCAATACCTTGGAACCTTCATGTGTCCCTATTTTTTTTCTTGGACCTTCATGTGTCCCAATATATATTTTTTATGCTTTTGCATAGCCCATGTCTCTTAAACCACATATTGAGAGAGATCATTATCTTGTAAAACATGGAGTATTTACCTAATAAACATTTTTTGTCTAATCCTAGTGTAGGAACAAAGTTTTGGGTGGATGGAGACATGTTTTAGCATATTCCCAGTGTAGGAATAGCTTATGTATGTGGGTGTACGTGTTCTTGATCTTGGGGGCATGATAACTTTCTCAACAAGGGTCAACAAGACTTGACAAAACTCAATGTAGGAATAAGTAGCATAGTTTTGGAGGTTTTAAGCTCTTATCACTAGATATGGATCTGGTATGAATTTGCATTTCATTGAGGAGCATGCTATTTGGGTTTTGATTTTGTAAGATAAATCCCAAGTTCTTCATATGAGAGAGCAAGGTTCATTCCCATCTTACTATATCACATATTCCAATTACTTAGATAATATGGGGTCCCTATGATGAATTGTTCACAAGTTTAGGAATATTAGCGAGGAATAAAGAGTATGCAAACTTAATCAAAGGGTAGCATGGAGATTGAGCATCATTTGTTTTGTATTTTAAATCCGTTCAATTTTGAACTTCAAAATTCAGGAGAGTTGAGGGTTGTGTTGCACAAACCACCGTTGAAGATGAAAGAGCTGCGGTAAGTCAGAGATGGTTTGGCTAAACAAGATGTTCAGCCAATCCTCTCTAGAGTCATTTGCTTCGTCCTTCTGCAAGTTGGATCATCTGATGTTTGTGCAATGTGTTGGTCGGAGATCTCTAATGGGTGTTAGTTTATGCTTGAGATATCTCCCCCTCACTTATTCTTGTACATGCTTATTTGATAAAGAAAAAGAAAATGGAAACAAACAAGGGCTTTTTCTAGCAGAGATGCTGGGAAGCCTAAATTTTATTATCATTATTATCATCATATTTTATTTATTATTATGTATATTTTTTTATTTGCTCATCGTACTTTTATATTAAAGCATAACTCAAGCAAGGCTAAGGTATATTTGTAGTGTAGATCAAGCCTTGATTTATCTCAATAGATGATTACCTCCATTGTTTATGAAAGTAATACTCAAAGTTCATTAATCAAATTTAAACACCGTGTCTAAGTTTGATTAAAGAAGGCAATTTTAACCTAAGCACCATGTTTAATTTAAAACGCCTATGGATATACTTCTTGCGAATACATCCAAACCAGAGCATATATCCAAAAAACAAGAGAAGCATGGATTTGCATGATCACATGGAGACAAATATGAGTAAAGGAATTGGTGAACATTTCATTTACCTTTGCATACCTGAGTGTTTTTACTTACCGGCAGCATATTGAAGGAGCTTCGAAGTTGCTACAGTGGTTGCTTGGTTGCATATGGTCCAACTTAGGTGATCGACAATAAGCCTTGATGATAGCAAAGGTCTAGAAGAGCAGAATCCTCCTTCTCTCCCTTCTTTTATTTTTTTCTATTTTTTTCTTTCATTTTTTTATAAAAGCTTTTTTTTCTCTATTCTCTCTCTCTCTTTTTGTATGGCAAGGTAGAGCTGACATCATTTCATTTTTTAGCCCAAGATGGCCTTTTGTGTGGATGGAACTTCCTCCCCCACACTTGGACTTTTGTATAAAAGTCAAGTGTGCAATGTTGGGGGTCTCCCTCTGAGTGTGTTCCATCACAAAAGAACATCGACGTGTATGATTGATGCAGCTCTCATGTTCTTTAGCATCGTATGCCGCTTGTTCTTCTTAGTCTCAACCTAAAAGGGTTAGCAACCAAGAATACCCGAAGGTGCATACTAACTTGAAAAACATGTTCTTGCTTTTATTGATAGTAAAGTTTTTTATGATAATCATATTTTCTATGATAATTCGGGGTATCTCCCGGCAGTACTTAATTTATGGTCTTAAGCTTGACCATGGGAACATCATCTTGCAGCTATTAGTGGTGGTGTAGTTCCCAGCTTCACCACCGAGCATTGGGCATTTTCGTTCAAGCTGCAAGGTTAGTACCACAATGCCACTATGGGATTTGCAATATTTATGATAAATGAATGCATCCACAACCATCCTCCAAAAAATCTTGAAAATGAGGAGTAAAAGGAGGTTGGTATCCTCATAGGAGCACGTGGTTTTCAGCAAAATGAAGTCTAGAGATTCCAAAAGTGAGTATGAAAGATGAGGGGTCTCAAATGAGAAGCTTTCATGCTTGTCTATGGAATTCATTTCCTTGGTCTCTAGAGTTGATGCTATAGGAATGTCCATGGCATAGAAGTTTTTGTTTTCAAGAACAATGTTTGGATAGCTAGAGGGACATGGTTCTAGCTCGAGTGAGGGTGGTAAAGGACATTGAGTTCCACTAGAAAGCCTAGGTGAAACGAATGGATGGAAACCTATGAAGTCAACCAAACCTTGGTACCTTGCTCAAACAACTCTACTTGCACTCATGCACAAAAGTTATGAAGGGTTCATGTTGAGCAGGGGCCAGAAAATGCTCCAATGGATCAAAAAGGATAATTTAAGCTTCATCGTGATCCTATTTTGGTCAAAGTAGAATAGTAGGTTCTATACTAGTTTTGAGGTTGGACCTTAAATGAAAGTTGTAGTCCATATCATGTAGAACAAACTTGGTTTTCGGACTAAGAGCTAGATCAGCTTGGAAGTAAGTCAAATCGAGGTCACAAGATTGAATTTGCTGTGGTTTTCAACACTTAGAATTATTCTAAGTCAGTTTCGCTAAGCAACGACATCGACATTCCGCGTTCTCCAAATTTTGCTAAGCAACTTGAGTTAGTCCAAAAATAAAAGTTCAAGGTTATGTTATGGAGATGAGAATGCAAAAAGTTGCACTAAGTTTGATCGAGTTTCGACCTCCGAAAGCGAGTTTCCGTGATCGTTGTTAACATATTGACACTATCATTTTGGAGCTTAATTATCTGCTGTTACGGAGCTCAAATGGCCGGGCACCTTAAATAAGAAACGTAGAGCAGGCTGAGGTGTACAAACTTTGTTTATGGCCCAATGTCTAATTCGGCCTGGAAGTGGCCCAAAATGGCATTCCACCTTGCCCACGTCGCTGCCCGCCACGTGCTCGGTTAAATGCCCCAATGGGCGGCGCGTGTCCAGGGCGTGGCCGCCATGCACAGAGCACTCCCGCCATGGCTGACGCGTGTCTAAGCGCTACGCCACGTGCTGCCTCATGCCCTGCTCTTCCAAACTGAGCACCCGAGCTGCTCAGCACCAATTCTCTCGCCTTCCCGTCGCCCCTCTCGCACCGACCGCGCGCCTGCTCGCGTGTCAGAGCGTGGCCACCACGGCCGTCACGGCCAAACTCCCTTGCGCCGTTGTTCCTTCTCCTACAGCCCTCCTACGTCACCTCCATGAATGCCTACGGCTCCGTGACCGACTCCCCAAGCCCTAGGCCGAGCCGTGACCACCGTGTGCTCGCCGTCGACGAAGCTACCGCTGTCGGCAACGCTGGCCTGGTGAGGCTCTGTTGCGGCGCTGTTGCTGGCTGCAGCCGGCCAAGGCCATGGCCAGGTGCGGCCATGGTGGTCCACGGCCAAGCCCTAGCATGCCCCTCTGTGGCCGCCGACGCCCCTCCAGCCGGCCGAGTTGGCCGCTGGCCGGCAACAGAGCGTGCTCTGCGTCCGTCTGTGTGTTGGAGAAGAAGATGGACCTCGCGCGGCAATAAGGGAAAAGGCAGGGGGTTTTGTGAAGACTAGTGACTCCTGTGAACAGTGCCGAAAAGGATCAATGTGTTTGTATTTAATTTGTGTTTTCCGCAGGGGCCCCGATGCAAGATTTCAATTTCCTTGTTTTCTCTGGTTTTTACAGATTTGAATGCTACACTTTGAAAATCCGTATTAATTAGTAGAAAAATCCTAAAATAACAAATGTGGACTTTTTGGAATCCTTGTGAAATTATCTATGTACTAGATCAATAATATTACATGTTTTAGTTTAAAGGTTTAGCTGTAAAAATAGATTTAGGCAGTTAGGTTCTTAATGCTAGTCATGTCTTGTTCTTTTTATAACTACAGTTATTTTACTCAAATAAATGTGAAATGTTTATGGAGTGTTACTGATGTGATTAGTGGTGTCTGGTAAAAATTTCAGTATTTTAGGCTTGATAGTTTAAGATCTATAAAAATAACAAATTGCCTGTATTGCCTTACCCCTATTCTGAATAGGCCTGCAAGAGTAAATTAATTGGCCTAGTTAGGTTATGAATCATAACTTTGTGATAATACATGAGTTGTATTACTTTTATTAAGCTTTTCAAAAAGCTAAATATCATGATTTTTGGTTAAGTAGATCTTGAGTTATACTTGCTTAAATCTCAGTGGCTGTTTCTGCCCAAACTCTGACAGGGTTACCTTGTTGGTATTGTGGGGCCTTCTTAATAGTAGAATTTGCTTTAGGTGTTTACAACAAAGTTGTTTAGAATTTGATAAGATTTCTAAAAAGTCTAGAACCACATTTATTGGATATGTATAACTCCATTTATAGCTGTTTAAAGTGGCATGTCAGTTTCTGTCTATGTTTTGGACAGCGATGCAATTATTGGGTTAATTGACCCTTCTAACTGTAGAATCATCTTAAGATGATAATACAAAAGTTGTAGATAACTCACCTAACTAGCTTGTGTTAAATTTTCATGGCATGTGGCCAAGTAGTTTGTGAGTTATGACTGTTCTAAGTTGGTCTTCAGAAATTGTAGCTTTCTGGAATTTCTGGACCAGCCTTGATAAATGTGCCTGTTTAACCTTGTTAACTTTGGAATCATGCTGATAGGTTTAAATATGAATTGTAGACAATTTCATAAGATTTCTAGAATGTCTTCTTGCAAGTCATTTGGATTTGTGTAACTCCAGTTATAGCTAAATCTTGTAGCTGCTGTTTGCATGTCTAGAAATTGGCAGATTCCAATTATAGTGGTTGCTTGTATATTGTTAAGTGTGACTTATGCCTTGAATGATGACTGAGTTAGAGCACCTGAGATCTTAGGAAATTTGTGTCATGCTTGGTGTTGTCATCTTCTTTGCTATCGGGGGATGATAAATTGTTCGATATTTAAAGTAGACAATGCGAAGTGTTTGTGCATGTAAATGTAACCCTGTGCTTGTCTTACTTACTGCATGCGATGCATTGTCTATTGCACTTCCATGTATTCATACACTTGCATATTGCATCTCATCTAGGTACGCTAGATGCACCACGTGAAGGATGTGATGTTGGAGCCAAACCTGAAGACAGCGTTTGATGGATCTATCCCAAAGATGGGAGGACTAAGCAAGTGCTAGGACCGTAGATGTCACCAGGACGGTGCAACCTAACTGAACTGACTTGTGTCGGATCCCAGGCAAGCCCCGGAGCATTCTAAGCCTCCAATGTTTTTACAAATATCTTGAGTCTCTTTTATTGTTGATGATGCATTAAGTATAGGAACTGTTGGAACCAATTGTTGCATTATATCGTTACCTTGTCCAGATAAAATCCTATGAACCCTAAGTAAGTGTAGGATCGAATGATGCCTAGCTCTGCTTAGACCGGTAGAAGTCGGGTGATTTCCTGTCACCTGCGAGATGTAGGATGAGCTCCGGTCATGGTTGGCAATAATTGCTATCATGGAAAAGAACCATGTGTTAATAATGAAAAGAGACCGGACAGGATGATGGTAGTGCAGCAACAAGGCATGGAGGTCTTGGGTGTGAATCTATCCCTGTCTGTGTCATTTAAGGACCGATTCGCTGTACGTCCTCATGTCATGTTGAACGCATGCCTATCACTTAGTTGGCCGGATAACTCGTTCCGACCGCGAAGCCGAGTAGCTCAACTCAGGCCAGAAGACCGAGAAGTGAAAGTGCACACCCTGGCGGTAGTAAGGATGTGCGGGGAGCTATTGGCGTAAGTCCGAGGTGAGATTGACCACCTGGCAGAGTGGACTCCCTGAGGGTGCGGCGCTGCTCGGAGCTGCGATTCCTGAGATGTACCAAAGGTGACCCGAGGAAACCCTTGATCAGGTGGATTGGGTGAGTGTTAGGAATACCCCTCCAGCTGGATAGGAATCGATTCGAATCGCCGTCTCTCCCGGATGGTGAGAACTTGACTGAGCAGCGGCAACATAGACTCACTAAGTTTAATGATATGGTTAAATGATGATGATGATGACTATGATAATGAGCCATGAATTACCTGATATGGTTATTATTGTTTGCAACTTAATTAAGTGATTGATTAGTATAGGTGCTAATATAGATGGTAGGTAATGGCTAAAAGTCGCTGCTAGTATAGGCGGATAATGCTAATGATTACTCAAGCTTTTATGCAAAAAGGTTGTCAGCTCAGCTCCATCAAATAAAGCCTTGCATAATCCTTGGTGTCACTTTATTTCTGGTTTACGATGGGTAAGTCTGGCTGAGTACATTCTCGAACTCAGGGTTTATCCCACCTTGTTGCAGGTGGAGTTCTCGGCCTGTTGTAGATGGTGGCTAACCGCCGGTGGGCTCGGTGATTCTATACTTACTTCTCATCTCTATGCTTTTGTCGGATGATGTCACTTATGCTAGCAATATATTTGGAACTTATATTAATGTAATCATTTGAAAGCTATGTTGTTTTCACTAAGCGGTTTTGAAACCCAAACTTGTACTATTATTTGTGAATCCATTTGTAATATTATTTTCCGCTGCAACCCTGTGTATGTGATGTGTATTTGCTTAATCCCACGATCTTGGTTGTGATGTTGATTTACCGAGGTCTTTCGGGACACTCGGCGGACTACCAGGTTTATATGAGTGAAAGTATGCGCATGTCAACGTGTTAGCAGGGATAGCCGTACTTGATCTTGTATAAATTGAGCGGTTCTGTTACACCTAACATGTGCTCTTGAAAATGAACAATCACCAAAGCATGTGGAATTGGTTAGTTATAAGCCCTAATTCTAAGTTTGGTGTCCATATTAGTTCATTTTATGTAATAGTTGGCGGTTAAAAGTGTGAGTTAAGGACCACCAACAAGAGCGTTGTCGGCCGGTCCTATTTATAGGCCGGCTAGGCTGGTGTCCCAGCAGCGAGATATTTCTCATAGCCATCCTTATCCATCACATGGCCATGCCATTTGAAAGGATCAAGATGCCCAAGAGGGGGGGGGGGTGAATTGGGCTAATTCTAAATTTTCTTGCAATAATCAAATCCTACGGATAGCCCAATTAACCCCTTGTGCCTAGAAAAGTGTTTCTATCAAATCAACGCACAAATGACTTGCACCCTATGTTCCAAACTTACTCTAGCATAGCAATTCTATGAATGTAAAACAAGTATTGAATTGCTCAAAGTAAATACTCAAAGTAAGTGCTCAAAGTAAATGGGGAGAGAAAGGAATGTGGTGATGTTTTGCCGAGGTATTGGAGAGTCGCCACTCCCCACTAGTCCTCGTTGGAGCACCCGTGCAAGGGTGTAGCTCCCCCTTGATCCGCGCAAGGATCAAGTGCTCTCTACGGGTTGATTCTTTGACACTCCGTCGCGGTGAATCACCCAAAGCCGCTCACAACTTGAGTTGGGTCACCCACAAGCTCCGCCGGGTGAACACCAAACTCCCAATCACCACCAAGCCATCTAGGTGATGGCGATCACCAAGAGTAACAAGCACGAACTCTCACTTGACCACGCAAAGCCTAATGAGAAGATGGATGCACACTTTGCTACTCTTGATTTGCTAGTGAGGCTACTCTCTTGGATTCTCAAATCACAAACACCTCACTAGGACCTTGCTCTTCTTGGCACTCACAAACGTGTTTCTTAGCTGTTGGAATGAGCAAAAGTTACTCCACTCACGAGTAGAGCTTCTATTTATAAGGTAGCCTGAAAAATGAACCATTATGAGCTTCTGCGGGGTGACCAGACGCTCTGATTGTTTTGACCGGATGCTCCGGTCAGTTCAACCCGCGCAACAGTTTTCACATGATGACCGGACGCTGTCAGGGTCCGGTCAGTACCGATCGGATGCGTCCGGTCGCTCTTGGATGCTTACTGTAAATGACTGGACGCTGGATACTCAAGGTCCGGTCACCACTGACCGGACGCGTCTGGTCGCACTTTCTCAAGTCTGGACCCTTACTGGAGTCGACCAGACGCTGGCCCTCAGCGTTCGGCCACACGACCTTCCAGCGTCCGGTCACACTAGACTTGTTCTCCTCAGTCAAATGAACTAACCGGACCCTGCGGCCAGTGTCCGGTCACACCGAAGCCAGCGTCCGGTCAGTATTTGACCCTCCATTCACTTCCAACTTTCGATCATATGTGAATGAAGTTTGCTCCAAAGGATTTTAGGAATTCATAGGAGCTACCTAGAGCTAGTTTTCACAAGTGTGCACCACACCTAACTCACTAGACTCAACTAGGTCAAGCTACCCGTTCATACCCCCCTTAATAGTACGGCCAAAGGAAAAACAAAGTCCTAAACTACTCTAAGTGTCTCTCCAACTTCAATTGACACTTAGGACTAGTTATCCTTAACCTTGTCGTCCATCCTTTGAAAACCGAAATGATTTCCATCGTAGGGGCATGACAACCTCGATTGCCCAATCGATCTCCATTACCATGACCTAACTTAATTGCCTCTGCAAAACACACGTTAGTCATAGTAATCTTGTATTGACATTAATCACCGAAATCCACTTAGGGGCCTAGATGCTTTCAATCTCCCCCTTTTTGGTGATTGATGACAATACCACCTTGAGTATGTTAAAGAGTGAGGTTTTTGAAGGGCCTGGTTCATATAAGCTTTTGTCGTTAAGAACAAGAGAGTTAGGCAAGCTTATATGACCCAAGTCAACACAATGTACTCAAAGAATATGAAATAAGCATGAGTACAAGTAACAAAGCTCATTTGCTTCGAAGTATAAACGTGGAAGCAAAAGCAAATGAGCATCACAAGTGATATGACATATAGATAATGCAAAGTAGAAATCACACATGTCAAATATCACAATCACGTAGATAGCACTATCACATATATATAATAGTATGCATGAAAGTAAACACACGAATGCATAAGTAATAGTGTATCACACAAATAAAACTCCAAATGTATATAATAATCTAATACTATATAACTAGCTCCCCCTAAATGTAGCTCCCCCTGAGACTACATACTCGAACACCCTCTCCCCCTTTGGCGTCAAACACCAAAACCTAGGGTGGGGCTGCAGCGGACGAGTCGGGCGCTGAAGTACGTGGAGCAAGCTGGAACTAGGTACCATCATCATCTGACCCCGAGCTATAAACTGACTGACCCTCTATGGTAGGAAGTGTCGCTGAAGCAGTCTAGGTCTGAGCCGGGGCTGGTGCTGCCTGTGAAGCTTCTAGTATGTCTGTCGTAGGATCTGATGAGGCGATAGATGAGGGGAGCCTCTGAGTAGTCACTGCGATTGGAGCTGCTGTAGACAGACCAGTGGTGTGCATATGAGGCGGAGTAGGCATGCTAGTCAACTCACTGAAGGATGCTCCAAGACTCCTGGAGACTGACGTCTTAGGCACGAATAGCGAGGAAGACTACTCTAGTGTGAAGCCCGTCTGAAATGGAGTGAACTGCGGGGCAACCACAGGTGAGGCTAACCACTAGGACACTTGTATAGGAGGTGAAGCAAACTGAGCTGGAGGTTGTCCCTGACTCTGGAGCCCACTAGGCTATACTACTGGAGTCGTCGAAGTGGTAGGAGGCTGTGCAAGCTAGGGCGAAGGCTATGGCAGTGGGACCCCAATGGCTGTCACTACATGCTGCATAAATCCCATGAGCTGCTGCTGCATAAGTAACTGCTGGTGCTGAAGGAGCTGCTGCTGCCGCTAGAACTCGTCCTGATGAGCTTGAAACTGTGCGAAGTCGACAGCTATCTCCTGTGCCTGGCGTGTCTGATCCTGCTGCATCCACTCAAGAATAGCAATGAGAGCGGGGTCTATCTGTGGAGCAGGTGGAGCAGAACTGGAGCTACTGGCCTCTGCATCGTGTCTGCGTGGAGGCATCTAAGGTATAGGCTAGTAGTCGTCGTTAGAGCTGTCACTATACTCGCTCACCTCCTGCTACGCCTCTAGCTCCTCCTCCTCAGTGGTGGCAATCCCTCTGATAATCTCATCCTACTGAGCTACGGACTCTGGCACGTTGGGACGACGGCTAGGCTATCTGGGTGCCTGAGGAGTGGTGTGTCTAATCCTCTGTGATAGGTTGTAGGCTGGGAACTCTATGGTGGCACCTGTATACTCATCCATCATGCCAGGGGGCTTATCAAGAACTACTCTGCGGATGAGGAATGTGATCCAGTGAGCATAGGGAAGCTGCCTGCGACCCTTGAATCCCTCAGCTATTGTGTCCTCCATCTCTGAAAGCAGGAGATCCCAGATATCAAAGACTATCTGCTGCATGATGGCATTGAGAAGCCATAGCTATAAGCGAGTCAGGCCCTCCTTGTATCCCAACCTAGGAAGTAGTGTCCTCCTGATGATGGCCTCTAGTACCCTCACTGTAGGAGTCAAGTCACTGGGGTTCCTGCTCGACCCCTCTCCAAATGGCTCCTTAAAGCAATGTTGCACTAAATCTGTAGGGGGCACCAACCCTCCATGAGGACGCCTGGGAGGCTCCTGCTGTCCATAACAGACCTCATGCATCTTGACAGACTGCTCCTGTAGCCTCAGTATCTCTCTAGCTCTGCCACTCGTCACTCTGTAGTCTTTGCCTTTGAAAGCAAAGTGAATGAATCTATGATGTGGATCGATGTAGAGCGAAGCATAAAACTGATGGACCCAAGATGGTACATGTATGCCCGTCTGTCCAATCAAATCTGTCAGTCCTGACAAATATGATAAGTATGGCCGAATACTCTCTCCGGCTGCTGCCACAATAGACTCTATCTGACAGACTCTCTGAGATCTGAACACTACCCCACTGTTGAGATAAGTATTGTAGAAATCCTCCTGCAGTGGCGTGTAGAACCCCTCAGCTGCTCTCTCATCCCTCCTCGGAGGAAACCAAACCTCAAACTCAACAAAACACAGCTGCTGAACCTGCCTGGCGGTAGCAGCCCTCAAGTCGAGGTGTACCACTGGAGGTGGACCCTGTGGTCTAGGTGGAGGACATGATCCCCTCCGCTGTGTCGGTGGCCTCAGCGAGACTGGTACACGGGTCTGTCTAGAGCGGCGAAGCTAGGGTGCTGGCTCTGTCTCCTCGTCCTCCTAGGTCTGCCGAGCCTGCTCGCTCTCCTGAGTCTGCTGAGCTGGCTCCTGTGCTACTGACAGACCCTCCTCAATGGCAACCCATCATCCTGCAAACATGGCAGTCCTAGCTAGACTACTGTGACGACGCTCAACATCCTCAATCGCAGCTCTCAGTGCTAGTGAAACTGGCTGATCTGCAATGACAACTCCGCTGCGGGCATCACCTCTCTCGGCACGCTCTACGGCCTCTGCAATAGCTGCTGCTCTCGCTGTCTCTGTGTTAGGGTACTTTCGCTTCTTGGATGTCACCTGCTTGGTTGACTTGCCCTTTGATCCGGCTGGCTGGCGAGGCGGGGGCCTCCGATCATCATCACCTGGGCCACCACCAACATTCTTGGTGCGGGCCATCTGAACTGACAAGATGGTGAACTAACGCTAATGAGGATCAACAGACAAACTGACCCTCTTGAGGCTTGGCCTCGATCCTTACTTGCGAGCTTGGCTCCGAGTTGACTGCCAACTGCCAGAAGAATCACAACGGAACCGACTCGCTGCATGATTGAATAGATGGATGTACAAATAAATACCATATGTCTAATAGATGCGAAACCCTAATAGAGAAAGCAATGTAGATGCGAACTTGAATCGAATGGCTTTCTACCTGACGATCCACGAACTGAGAAAAGATAAGGCGACATGCGGGGGATCCTCGGAACCGGTAGGGGCTAGGGTTACAAGAAGCAATGATGAACTGGTGGCCCTAGAATTTGTGAAATCAGTGCATTGTATTGCAAAGTGATCTACGCAATTTCAAATTGAAACCAGGCGCTAGCCTTACTGAGAGGAGAAGGGGCTAGGGTTCACGGCACTTCATGGTGAAGAGGAGGCTGGTCACACGGTGGTGCACGGGGAGGCACGGCGGCGCTGCGAGTTGTGCTGGCGTGAAGGCGCTGGCGTGGGTGAGTAGTGGCAGCAGGGCAGTGCACCACACCTAACTCACTAGACTCAACTAGGTCAAGCTACCCGTTCATACCCCCCTTAATAGTATGGCCAAAGGAAAAACAAAGTCCTAAACTACTCTAAGTGTCTCTCCAACTTCAATTGACACTTAGAACTAGTTATCCTTAACCTTGTCGTCCATCCTTTGAAAACCGAAACGATTTCCATTGTAGGGGCATGACAACCTCGATTGCCCAATCGATCTCCATTACCATGACCTAACTTAATTGCCTCTGCAAAACACACATTAGTCATAGTAATCTTGTATTGACATTAATCACCGAAATCCACTTAGGGGCCTAGATGCTTTCAATCTCCCCCTTTTTGGTGATTGATGACAATATCACCTTGAGTATGTTAAATAGTGAGGTTTTTGAAGGGCCTGGTTCATATAAGCTTTTGTCGTTAAGAACAAGAGAGTTAGGTGAGCTTATATGACCCAAGTCAACACAATGTACTCAAAGAATATGAAATAAGCATGAGTACAAGTAACAAAGCTCATTTGCTTCGAAGTATAAATGCGGAAGCAAAAGCAAATGAGCATCACAAGTGATATGACATATAGATAATGCAAAGTAGAAATCACACATGTCAAATATCACAATCACGTAGATAGCACTATCACATATATATAATAGTATGCATGAAAGTAAACACACGAATGCATAAGTAATAGTGTATCACACAAATAAAACTCCAAATGTATATAATAATCTAATACTATATAACTAGCTCCCCCTAAATGTAGCTCCCCCTGAGACTACATACTCGAACACCCTCTCCCCCTTTGGCGTCAAACACCAAAACCTAGGGTGGGGCTGCAGCGGACGAGTCGGGCGCTGAAGTACGTGGAGCAAGCTGGAACTGGGTACCATCATCATCTGACCCGGAGCTCTGAACTGACTGACCCTCTGTGGTAGGAAGTGTCGCTGAAGCAGTCTGGTTCTGAGCCGGGGCTGGTGCTACCTATGAAGCTGCTAGTATGTCTGTCGTAGGATCTGACGAGGCGACAGACAAGGGGAGCCTCTGAGTAGTCACTACGACTGGAGCTGCTGTAGACGGACCGGTGGTGTGCATATGAGGCAGAGTAGGCATGCCGGTCAACTCACTGAAGGATGCTCCAAGACTCCTGGAGACTAACGTCTCAGGCACAAATAGCGAGGAAGACTGCTCTAGTGTGAAGCCCGTCTGAAATGGAGTGAACTGCAGGGCAACCACGGGTGAGGCTAACCACTGGGACACTTGTATAGGAGGTGAAGCAAACTGAGCTGGAGGTTGTCCCTGACTCTGGAGCCCACTAGGCTATACTACTGGAGTCGTCGAAGTGGTAGGAGGCTGTGCAAGCTAGGGCGAAGGCTGTGGTAGTGGGACCCCAATGGCTGTCACTACATGCTGCATGAATCCCTTGAGCTGCTGCTGCATAAGTAACTGCTGGTGCTGAAGGAGCTGCTGCTACCGCTGGAACTCATCCTGACGAGCCTGAAACTGTGCGAAGTTGACAGCTATCTCCTGTGCCTAGCATGTCTAATCCTGCTGCATCCGCTCAAGAATAGCAATGAGAGCGGGGTCTGTCTGTAGAGCAGGTGGAGCAGAACTGGAGCTACCGGCCTCTGCATCGTGTCTACATGGAAGCATCTGAGGTATAGGCTAGTAGCCGTTGTCAGAGCTGTCACTGTACTCGCTCACCTCCTGCTGTGCCTCTAGCTCCTCCTCCTCAGTGGTGGCAATCCCTCTGATAATCTCATCCTGCTGAGCTATGGACTCTGGCACATCGGGATGATGGCTAGGCTATCTAGGTGCCTAAGGAGTGGTGTGTCTGATCCTCTATGATAGGTTGTAGGCTGGGAACTCTGTGGTGGCACCTGTATACTCATCCATCATGCCAGGGGGCTTATCAAGCACTACTCTGTGGATGAGGAACGTGATCAGTGAGCATAGGGAAGCTGCCTGCGACCCTTGAATCCCTCAGCTATTGTGTCCTCCATCTCTGAAAGCAGGAGATCCCAGATATCAAATACTGTCTGCTGCATGATGGCATTGAGAAGCCAGAGCTATAAGCGAGTCAGGCCCACCCTGTATCCCAACCTGGGAAGCAGTGTCCTCCTGATGATGGCCTCTAGTACCCTCGCTGTAGGAGTCAAGTCACTGGGGTTCCTGCTCGACCCCTCTCCAAATGGCTCCTTGAAGCAATGTCGCACTAAATCTGTAGGGGGCACCAACCCTCCATGAGGACGCCTGGGAGGCTCCTGCTGTCCATAACAGACCTCATGCATCTTGACAGGCTGCTCCTGTAGCCTCAGTATCTCTCTGGCTCTACCACTCGTCACTCTGTAGTCTTTGCCTTTGAAAGCAAAGTGAATGAATCTGTGATGTGGATCGATGTAGAGCAAAGCATAAACTAACGGACCCAAGATGGTACATATATGCCCGTCCATCCAATCAAATCTGTCAGTCCTGGCAAATATGATAAGTATGGCCAAATACTCTCTCCGGCTGCTGCAACAATAGACTCTATCTAACAGACTCTCTGAGATCTAAACACTGCCCCAGTGTTGAGATAAGCATTGTAGAAATCCTCCTACAGTGGCGTGTAGAACCCCTCAGCTGCTCTCTCATCCCTCCTTGGAGGAAACCAAACCTCAAACTCAACAAAACGCAGCTGCTGAACCTGCCTGGCGATAGCGGCCCTCAAGTCGAGGTGTACCACTAGAGGTGGACCCTGTGGTCTAGGTGGAGGACATGATCCCCTCCACTGTGTCAGCGGCCTCGGCAAGACTGGTACACGGGTCCGTCTAGAGCGGCGAAGTTGGGGTGCTGGCTCTGTCTCCTTGGCCTCCTAGGTCTGCTGAGCCTACTCGCTCTCCTGAGTCTGCTGAGCTGGCTCTTGTGCTGCTGACAAACCCTCCTCAATGGCAACCCGTCATCCTGCAAACATGGTA
The DNA here is from genome assembly GCF_019320115.1 of Miscanthus floridulus. Lineage (NCBI taxonomy): Eukaryota > Viridiplantae > Streptophyta > Magnoliopsida > Poales > Poaceae > Miscanthus > Miscanthus floridulus. The sequence goes on from NC_089593.1 coordinate 53,991,131, forward strand.
GTCCCAGCTGGACTACCGTGATGACGCTCAACATCCTCAATCGCAGTTCTCAGTGCTAGTGAAACTGGCTGATCTACAATGACAACTCCGCTGCGGGCACCACCTCTCTCGGCACGCTCTACGGCCTCTGCAACAGCTACTGCTCTCGCTGTCTCTGCGTCAGGGTACTTCTGCTTCTTGGATGTCACCTGCTTGGTTGACTTGCCCTTTGATCCGGCTGGCTGGTGAGGCAGGGGCCTCCGATCATCATCACCTGGGCCACCACCAACATTCTTGGTGTGGGCCATCTGAACTGACAAGATGGTGAACTAATGCTGATGAGGATCAACAGACAAACTGACCCTCTTGAGGCTTGGCCTTGATCCTTACTTGCGAGCTTGGCTCCGAGTTGACTGCCAACTGCCAGAAGAATCACAACGGAACCGACTCGCTGCACGATTGAATAGATGGATGTACAAATAAATACCATATGTCTAATAGATGCGAAACCCTAATAGAGAAAGCAATGTAGATGCGAACTTGAATCGAATGGCTTTCTACCTGACGATCCATGAACCGAGAAAAGATAAGGCGACACACGGGGGATCCTCGGAACCGACAGGGGCTAGGGTTACAAGAAGCAATGATGAACTGGTGGCCCTAGAATTTGTGAAATCAGTGCATTGTATTGCAAAGTGATCTACGCAATTTCAAATTGAAACCAGGGGCTAGCCTTACCGAGAGGAGAAGGGGCTAGGGTTCACAGCACTTCACGGTGAAGAGGAGGCTGGTCGCACGGTGGCGCGCGGGGAGGCACGGCGGCGCTGCGAGTTGTGCTGGCGTGAAGGCACTAGCGCGGGTGAGTAGTGGCGGCAGGGGAGGCTCGGTGGTTGCGACGGGTCGGCGCGGGGTTGCGGTGGCGTGGTACGGCGGCGCGCGGCACGGCTGCGGCGGCGAGTTGGCGGCGGTGCAAGCTAGGGCTCGGTCACGAGGATTTGGCGGCGCGGGTTAGGTCAAGGAAAGGGAACACAGAGGCGCGGTTATATGAGGATCCGAAGCGAAACAAAGAAGGAAACGGAAAAGAGTCCTAAAAACGTGCGAGATCCACTGACTAGACGCTCCAGTGGTAGCGACCGGACGCTACCACCCAGCGTCCGGTCAATTCCAGAGAGGTCCAAATCCTCTGGAATCAGGACCGGACGTGTCCGGTGGTCCATGACCGGACGCAGGCAGGGTCCGGTCAGTACAACTTGGTCTTCCTTCGATCGACCGGACGCTGAACCCTTCCTGACCGGACACACAGACACAGCGTCCGGTCACTCCTTCACCAGCAGTTCACCTCCTGTGAACTGACCGGACGCTGGACAGTAGTGTCCGGTGCAGCGTCCGGTGCACCTTTTCTAGCAAATCTTCAAACTTCCTTCGCGCTGCCTATTCCCAATCAAGTCCCAACTTGAATAAGATCCAAATAAACACCAATTGGGACTAGTGTGAGTGACCTCTCTCAAACCCTCATATTTTTCAAAATATTTTGCCTTAGGCTATAATTCTTTTTAAGAAAATAGGCAACAAGAGGGCAAATGGAACAAAACAACATTCATGCATATGCAATACTTGTAAGTAAATCTAGTTGCTTGTCAAGTTTGATCCAAGGTTAAGCTTCTTCACACACTTTTCGGCAGTTATCTTAACCATGTTAGACAAGCCCTGTATGCATTGCCACAAATTAAACATGTTGTATATTACAATGAATGCAAGAGACAACACAAGCTCAATTTTTAGTGAAGTTACTAAAATCAAGTACATTGAGCTCATTCCGCAATCTACAAAATGTAGCCTCATCTAGCGGTTTAGTGAAGATATCCGCTAATTGATCTTCGGATCTTACACCTTCTAGTGATATATCATTTTTAGCCACATGATCTCTTAGAAAGTGATGGCGGATATCTATATGCTTGGTGCGAGAGTGTTGAACCGGATTATTTGCAAGTTTTACTGCACTTTCATTGTCGCACAAAAGAGGTACTTTCTCTAGAACTACTCCATAGTCTAGTAAAGTTTGTTTCATATATAATATTTGTGCACAACAAGCACCCGCGGCAATGTATTCCGCTTCGGCGGTGGACAAAGCCACACTATTTTGTTTCTTGGAGGACCAAGACACAAGTGATCTACCAAGCAAATGGCACCCTCCGGATGTGCTCTTTCTATCAACTTTGCATCCGGCGTAATCCGAATCAGAATAGCCAATTAATTCAAATAAAGCTCCTTTGGGATACCAAAGACCAATGCTTGGTGTGTGCTTAAGATACCTAAGGATTCTTTTTACGGCAATTAAATGTGTTTCCTTAGGACTAGCTTGAAATCTAGCACACATGCACACACTAAACATGATGTCGGGCCTAGATGCGGTTAAATATAACAAGCTACCAATCATAGAACGGTAGAGAGTTTGATAAACCGGGCTACCTCCCTCATCTAGGTCGAGATGTCCATTTGTAGGCATTGGTGATGAGTACAGGCCCGATCTTCTGAGAGGTAGCCTATAAGTTCGATTTGTGGAGATCTCGACGTTGGCGATCCGGCTTCAAATCAGACACGATTCGAACCCTGCAACCGTTACACCACTGCTCCGTTGGTTATCAACCAAGCACAACTTGATTGACCTCGCCAAGAAGGCTTTTCCTGCAAGCGAATCGAAGAGCACAAGGAAGAAGGTAAAACACGCAATCTGAAATTGCAAATATGAATGACGCGAATATCAATAAAGGATTCAAGAACTCGGTTCCAAAGGACTAATCGACACAGTGGAGGAGATCAAGAACGGGGGCCCTGGATCACTGTAAAAGGATTTGTCACCACAGTTATAATGAACGATTCAGTTTCTCGATGGAAAACTAAACTCTAAACAAAACCTAATTGTGTAGCAGCAGCGGCGGCTGTGTTTATAGTCTAAGACTTGACCTAGGGTTGGGGACGGCCAGGGGTTGGGCGCCCACAACTTGGGCTTAAGGCCCAACACGATACATGGCCAAGTTGGCCCAAATAGGTGATGCAGCACCTTGCCGTGGTCACACAGAATGATCCACGGACCTTCTGGAGCTGGGACCAGATCCAAAACGACGGCATCATCGTCCCCTTTCCAACGCATCCAAGAACGGCCCGTTTCGATGTCGTATGAGGAAGTTATGACCGAAACAGTGACGACATGTCTGCTGAATCCGAGGGCGACGTGGCAGCTGAGTTGGGAACGAATTGGAACTTGGGGAAGACCATGGCGTCGGTGTGTCCAGCGTGGCGATGTCCTCATCAATTGGTGTCTTGATTGGCTTACATTCATCCATCTTGATTCTCTTGAGAAGATCTTTTGTGTATTTCTCTTGAGAGATGAAGATGCCTTCTTTCATTTGCTTGACTTGAAAACCAAGAAAGAATGTAAGCTCACCAATCATTGACATCTCAAACTCCTTCGACATCAATTCACCAAATTCTTTGCATGAGTCTTCATTTGATGATCCAAAGATGATATCATCAACATATACTTGACAAATGAAGATATGCCCATCAAGCTTCTTGGTGAATAGTGTGGTGTCGACCTTCCCAATGGTGAAGCCCTTCTCAATAAGGAAGTCCCGAAGGCGCTCATACCAAGCTCTTGGGGCTTGCTTAAGCCCATATAGTGCCTTGGACAACCTATAAACATGATTAGGATATCTAGGGTCTTCAAACCCGGGAGGTTGATCAACATAGACTAGTTCATTTATAAAGCCATTTAAAAATGCACTTTTCACATCCATTTGATATAGTTTCATTTCATGATGTGATGCATATGCAAGAAGGATACGGATGGCTTCTAATCTTGCAACCGGTGCAAAGGTCTCTCCAAAATCCAAACCTTCAACTTGAGAGAACCCCTTTGCAACTAGTCTTGCCTTGTTCCTCACAACAACACCTTGATCATCTTGCTTGTTGCGGAACACCCACTTCGTTCCAATGACTCTTGCACCTTTTGGTCGCTCTTCAAGAGTCCAAACTTCATTGCGAGTGAAGTTGTTCAACTCTTCATGCATGGCATTGATCCAATCCAGATCTTTAAGAGCTTCTTCTACCTTGGTAGGCTCATAGCAAGAGACAAAAGAGTGATGAGCAATAAATGAAGTAAGTTTTTGAGATCGAGTCATCACACCCTTTGTTGGACTCCCTATGATGAGATCTTGTGGATGATCTTGTAGGAGAGGTGTATTCCTTCTATTGACCACTTGAGGAGGAGATTGTGGAGCATCAACATCTTGTGCTTGTACCACCATTTGCTCATGGGAGATATGTGTATCTTCATTTTCTACTCTCCCATCTTTTTCACTATCTTGTGGTACATTTGATGAAGAAGGTTGGTCAATAACTTGTACATCATCTTCATCATCTTTTGGCTTGATGTCTCCCACCGGAATATTCTTCATAGCCTCCCTCAATGGTTCATCACCTACATCATCAAGATTCTCATGTGCTCCTTGGGAGCCATTAGATTCATCAAATTCCACATCATATGTTTCTTCAACCATGCCAGTGGCATGATTAAATACTCTATATGCTTTGGACTTCAATGAGTAACCAACAAGAAAACCTATATCACGACGTCTTTGAAACTTCCCTAGGTGTTGCCGCTTCTTGTAGATATAGCACTTGCAACCAAACACCCTAAAGAAGGAGACATCCGGCTTCTTCCCATTGAGCAACTCATACGGTGTCTTGACAAGGAACTTTTGAAGAAATAGGCGGTTGGATGCATAACATGCGGTGTTGATTACTTCCGCCCATAGAGCTTCAGGGGTGTTGTACCTCATCTAGCATTGTCCTTGCAAGAGTGATCAAAGTCTGGTTCTTCCTCTCAACTACACCATTTTGTTGAGGAGTATAGGTTGCGGAGACTTCATGTTTGATTCCAACTTCATCACAATAAGCTTCTATGTTTGTGTTGTCAAACTCTTTGCCATTGTCACTTCTTATCTTCTTGAGCTTCACTTCAAATTCATTTTGAGCTCTCTTGGCAAACTTCTTGAAACAAGATGCAACTTCGGATTTGTCATGAAGGAAGAACACCCATGTATACCTTGAATAGTCATCCACAATCACAAGACAATAGAGATTTCCTCCCAAACTCTTATATGTTGTTGGTCCAAATAAATCCATGTGTAGGAGTTCTAGCACTCTTGTGGTTGACATGAAAGCTTTGGTTGGATGAGTGTTTGCAACTTGCTTGCCGGCTTGACATGCACTACAAAGCTTGTCCTTCTCAAACTTCACATCCTTCAACCCTCTCACCAAATCATTCTTCATAAGCTTCTTGAGTGAGCTCATCCCAACATGAGCAAGTCTTCTATGCCATAGCCACCCAAGTGTTGTTTTGGTGAATAGGCAAGTCTTCAAGTTTGCATCTTCGGAGGTGAAGTCAACTAGATATAGGTTGTTGTATCTAAATCCATTGAATATCACTTGGTTGTCATCTACCTTGGATACAACAACCTCCTCGGTGAATAAGCATTTGAAGCCAAGATCACACAATTGCCCAACGGAAAGCAAGTTGAAGCTCAACGAAGCGACATAGAGCACGTTGGAGATGGAATGATCATTTGATATTGCCACTTTGCCCAATCCTTTAACCTTGCCCTTTGAATTATCTCGAAAAGTTATTTTCTCTTGTCCATCTACCTCTTCATCTAGTGAGGTGAACATACGAGGATCACCAGTCATATGTTGAGTACAACCACTATCAATAACCCAATGACTTCCACCGGTCTTGTAGTTCACCTACACACAAGAGATTCAAGCTTTAGGGATCCAAACTTGTTGAGGGCCCTTCACCTTCTCAACAAGTGACTTAGCCACCCAAATCTTCTTAGGCCTACTCTTGTTGGGGGGTCCTAAGAATATGACTTTCATCTTTCCACTAGAATCTTTTCTAAGCATGTAGTGAGCATTGAAAGCAAAGGGTCTAGCATGCTTGGGCAAGGGTTGTGGTGGTGGAGTTTGACACTCATGAGCAAAGTGGCCTTCTTGTCCACACTCAAAACATCTCTTTGGCTTTAGCTTTGGCTTTGATTGTTGGTGTTGAGCTTGAGCCTTCTTCTTCTCTACACTTGCCATATATCCAATGCCACTTCTATCCCTCTTCATGACGGTATTCATGAGTAGCTCACTTTGGAGATTGTTGCCTCTAGCAAACTTGCTCAATCCCACCTTGAGATGCTCTTTCTCCATCTTGAGCTTCTTGTTCTCTTCCTTGAGAATATCATTGTTCTTCTCTTCCTTGAGTTTCTTGTTTTCTTCTTTGAGCTTCTCATTCTCAAGGATCAACTCTTTGTCATGATGAAGAGTTTCTAGCACAATGGTGTTGTGACTTTTCATCTCTTCAAGATCTTTCATGAGCTTCTCATGGTCACTCTTGAGCTTGACATACTCATCATAGTCCTTGCACTCAACCACTTGCTTGCCTTTGCTACTAGATCCATGCTCAATGCTCTCATCAATTAAATCATCACATGAGGTAGCTATATCAATCTTAACAACATGGTTAGTAGCATCATGTGGCTCATTTGGTAAGAATTCTTGTGCAATAACAAGGGTATCATAATTGATCTTTAGAGTTGTATATTCATCTTTTAGCTTGTTGTGACTAGTGATAAGCTCATTGTGAACCCACTCAAGTTTATCATGTTTATCTTTAAGCTCTTTCTTAGAAGATTTGAGCTCCTTGAGTTTGGATGATATAGAATCATTTGTTTCTTTGAGCTCATCATTAGCCTTTTCTAATGTATCACACTTAGCTAAAAGTAAATCATTCTAATGTATCAAGTTTTTCATTTGTAGCTCTACTCTTTCTAATGATCTTAGTGTATTTTCTTAATATTTTGACAAGATCATCATATGTAGGTGAGTCATCATCGCTATCGCTATCATCATCACTAGCTTGCTCATCATCACTACTATCATCACAATTAGTTACCTTGCGTTCACCTTTGGCCATAAGGCATAGGTGTGTAGAGGATGATGGCGATGGTGGCGGTGAGGATGCACGATCAATAGCAATGGCGGCCACCTTCTCATTGTCACTCTCATCATCGAATGATCCACTTGATGAATCAATGTCCGTGAGCCAATCACCGACAATGTAGGCCTTGCCACTCTTCTTCTTCTTGTAGAAGTCCCTCTTTTTGCCATCTCTCTTCTTGTATGGCTTGTTCTTTTTATCTTCATCTTCATCACTTGAATCATCTTTCTTGCCCTTGTTTTTTAACTTGTCTTTCTTGGGCTTTGTGCATTGATAAGCTAGGTGGCCAAGTTCACCACAATTGTAGCAATCCATCTCGGAGATTGGCTTTCTTCTTGAGCTAGTGAAGAACTTCTTCTTCTTGCCGTCAAACTTGATGCCACTCTTGTTTAGCTTCTTTAGCATCTTGGCGGTCTTCTTCACCATGAGAGCAAGACTTTCTTCATCTTCTTCATTGCTTGAGCTCTCATACTCAAGTCTTTCTTTGCCCTTATCTTGGCTAGCTTTGAATGCTAAGTCCTTCTCTTTCTTCTTTGTAGAGGATGAGCCATCTTGAGGTGTGATGTGCATGTACATCTCATGAGCATTGATCTTTCCCAAGATTTGTGTCGGTGTAGCGGCGGAAAGATCACCTTGATGTAGCACGGTCACAATGTGCCCATATTTGTCAATGGGGAGGACACTCAAGATTTTTCTCACAACGTCGGATGGTGACATTTGAGTAAGTCCAAGCCCATTGACTTCCTCTACAAGAACATTTAAACGAGAATACATCTCATTAGCACTTTCTTTGGAAAACATCTCAAAAGAATTTAGCTTTTTAATTACAAGATGATAGCGTTCCTCACGCTCACTCTTGGTTCCCTCATGGAGTGCACAAACGTCCAACCATAGTGCATGGGCGTCTTTGTGGTTCCTTACACGATTGAACACATCTTTGCAAAGGCCTCTAAAGATGGTGTTGCGAGCCTTTGCATTCCATTTTTCATAATTTACTTCATCGCCTTGAAGTTGTGCGGCATTCTTAGGTGTTGGGAACCCTTGAGAGGCGGTTCTAAGAATTCCAACGTCTAGAGCTTCTAAATACGCCTCCATGCGAATTTTCCAATATGGAAAATCATCCCCCTCGAAGATAGGAGGAGGTCCATCCCTGTGAGACATCTTGCTCTAAGCGGTTAGGCTTAAAAACGTGAGCATGAGGCTCTGATACCAATTGAAAGGATCAAGATGCCCAAGAGGGGGGGGTGAATTGGGCTAATTCTGAATTGGGTAGAGCTATAGTCCAGGCATGTTCCTAAAGCTTTGTGCAGGCTTTTCCATAATCGGGTGGTGAATTGAGTTCCTCTATCCAAGACTATTTGGCTTGGTACTCCATGCAATCTAAGGATGTTGTCAATGTAGAGTTGTGCTAGCTTGTTACCCTTGTAGTCAATCTTTACTAGAATAAAATGTGCCACTTTCGTTAGTCGGTCCACTATAACCCATATAGAGTCATGTCCACTTGGTGTCTTGGGCAATCCTACTATGAAATCCATGTTGATTTCATCCCATTTCCATATTGGTATGTGCAATGGCTGAAGTAGTCCTGCTGGTCGTTGATGTTCTACCATGATTGTTCTATAGGTATCGCATTGGGCCACATACTCTGCGATATCTCCTTTCATTCTGGTCCATGATTCCTTCGGGGATGTGATATTCAAGGAATTTCTCCATAAATTCTTGCCATGTGATGGCTTCTAGCTCATTAACTACATCTTGGTAGTTCTCCCACCATTTACCAGTGGCTCCTACTAGTTGGTGAGTGGCTAGAATAACTTTCTCTTCGTCGGTGGCTCTTATTGCATTCAATTTCTTGATGATGGTACACAACCAATCATCGGCTAACAATGGGTCATCTTCTACACTATCAAATGTCAGAGGATGAAGTCTCATGAATGCAGCCATTTTCCCTTGTCCATTACCATTATCCTGCCTTCTTGCAAGATTTTCCAATAATTGGGTCTATCGATCCATCACTTCTGCCAATGTTGGTGGAGGTGGCGGGGGTTCCTCCCCTTGCACTAGTTCATTTCCAATGTTTTGCTCAACTTCTTCTTCAACTTCTTCAGGTACATCTTCTATATTTTGGATGTTATCCTCTTGTAGTTGTTCAAGCCTATGCCTATGATTATGATTGCCTCTATTCTACCTGCCTCTAGGTCTAGGTGCAACTAGCTCTTCTTCCTAATGAACCTACCTTTTGGCGGCCCTTTCACGGCAATCCTGTATCCTATCGGACCTTCATTCCATCTATTGCCATGGAATGGCAAAGATGAGAAGACATCCTCTAGGATTTGGGGGTGAGAAAAATAAAATAACAAGCAAGCAAAGACACACATGCACAAACAAACACACAATGCATATATCACATGAACAGTCATACATATATGATACAGGGGTGCATCATACAGTAGCTGCTAGAGTGATTACTATGCATCTACTCGTACTTCTAATGACATCGAAGCGACACTAGACTTACTACTTCTACTACTCGGGTACTAGACACTACTACTTGTTACTATAGTTCTCATTATTTATTTTACTAGAACTACATCATGCGTCTACGACTCTTTACTCTACTTGAACTGCATCTTGCAAAGGTCCCAATGCATAGAATTACCCTTTTTCCTAGGCCAACTGCTCATCTCGCAGTGTGTAAATCTCTTGTGCATATCCATCATCATCCTGCCTTGAAGCGACTCGTGATGGCTCGGCTTTGGTGAAATTGTCTGCCATGGACTCCTGTGTCTCAACTGTCTCTTAGTTAGAATATGACTCCCTCAGAAAGTATCTATTCGGCTTGTAGTGTGGGTCTTGTGGGTCGTATATTGGTACTCCATCTTGTGGACCTACGATCACGATCCATTTTCCTTTCTTCATCTTCTTTGTACGCTTCTTTGCACGTGATTGTTGTAGGGCTTTCTTCAACTCTTAGCGATAGGAATCTAGCTTGTTCTTTAGAATTGCTCTCTCTTGTCTTACTAGGAACAACTCCTAGTTGGTGTCTCATAACTCACTTACAATTTCCTTTGCCTTAGTAATCCATCTTGACAATTCTTGTTGCTGATTTTTGTAAAGGGTGTCAAGGGCGTGTAGGTACTTGACAGTGGTTACTGCTGTGTACTCTTGTGTCTTTGGGTCAATCTTCTCCAATGCCCGCACCTTCTCACACCACGTGGGGGTGGTCTGATTAGGTACTGGGAAGAATCTAGCGGGAGTGTGCTCAATGTCTTGTTAAAAATCTGATAGTACTCTATAAGATCCTGGCGTGCTGCTTTCTGGCATGTATCCTACAACTCTTTTCCATAGGCAGTGTGGTACCGAGTCTGAAATGCTAGGCATGATGGAAGTTCTGGAATTCACACATGAACCTCACACTTGGGTACACCATCCTCGATGTACTCACGTCCATAATACATCGGTGCCTCAGTGTAACCTAGTCGCTGCAGTGTCTCCCATAGGAGTGGTGGGAATCCTTCAGCGGTCTGACAGTCTGACTTAACCCATTTGTCATCCATTGCTGCAAAATTCACCACAAGGGTTAGAACATTTTGCAACAAAATGAGAAACGACAATGAGGAGGGTTTGTTGCCTTTATTACTTTTTGGTTTGCAGTTATTCCAATTGCTATAAAACTATCTAGCGTGTTCCAATCCTAGGGCTATGTCCTACGGTCAAGCTCAGCTCTGATACCACTCTGTCGGCCCCTCAATTTGAGAGTCCTCATTGCGTCTATATTTACACTAGGATCACACACAAATACGCACTAATCATAGGGATGGTACATAGATATATAACAAAAGGTTCTGAGCTTTATTGATATCTAAAATAAGGTCTACAATAGTGGCCCAAAGGGGCTTAGTCATAGGCTACATAACTAGCGGAAGGTTATGGCCATGAAATGGCATTATTGGTGTCTCTAAAGCGGAATTATAACATAACGAAATGGCATCCTATTCCATAGGCAACTTGAGCACAGACGAAACCCTAGCCTCGATGTCACATTCCTACAATTGTATCTCCTTATGGGAAACCTAATCCTTGTGGTATGCTACATCTTTGAAGTCACAGTCTTCTTCTGTGTCGAGGTCTATGAGTCAACAACGGGTGAGTACATACGTACTCAACAAGTCCCAACCATAGGGTGGAAATAGAAGTGTAGTGGTGATTATAATTAAGGGTTGGGTCCTAGCGGAGTATTACCATTCCCGCTAGTACCCATGTTAGCATCGATTCCATTACCAGTTTCATTACACACAAAAGTAAAGCTAATCATAGTATCCCATCCTAGCATTTGCCCATTCCAATGACATTGCTATTCAAATAGATTTCATAAACTCTGCAGAGGTGTACAAATTTTCCCACACGATAGGTTCAACCTCATCCATGATCAGTGGATGAAATAGACCTAACGAGACCTCATACCTGAATGTACGTGACCTTAGATGTCCATATAACTCTACTATGGCTTTTTAGGGGTTGGAGACACAAAACCAGAAAGATACCAAACCCCCCAAACATGATGATACCAAATCATCACAAAAGAAAAACATGGCTCGAACATGGCCATGAAAATAGTGGCTTGAACGTGGCCTAAAAACCAAAAGCTTAACGTGGAAGATCACATAGCAACCACGCTAACTGGATACGAAAGAAAACCTATCCCTCATATCAGCTCTTGATATTCTGCTACCTACACCGGCCTCCTAGTAGATATTATACTTCTATCTAACGGGGTATGAGATTAAGCCTACCCATATAGATATGCGACTGTACGAAAATAACACACTAGGTAAGAGGGACTACGAACCGGTCCTTATGTGACCAAGACGAGTATCTCCCATAGGAATCTTCTCCAGGCATTCCTGCCAAGATAAACTACCTCCATAGTTTACCACCACTCGCCCCATGTCAGGGTTTAGTTCAGGTTTAACAAGTTTTAAGTTCTATTATTATCCCTAAATCTAGTCATGGTGTGGAGCTCATAAAATAACAAGATAACCAATTATCTTAATCGTTTCGCATTAACCGAGCTCATTTTTCTAGGGTGATAATCTTATAGTCATGTTTTAGCATTTTAGTGGTTTAAAGCAAGATGGTAGGGAGGGGAGCTAGGACTTGCCTTCGTCGTTGACACTTTTCGGCACGTCCAAGAAATTTGGGTCTTCATCCTCCTGACGGTTACCGTCGTTTGTCGGACATATCTATCGAATAAGACTACCGCTATACGCAAAAGAAAAAGTCAAAAGCAAACATAGAACTATATGGTTGCACTAGGTGCAAATGGTGGGGTTTGATTTTAGATGAATTTTAGAAGTGGTTTCATGCAAAAAAGACTTAGGGTTTAAAAGTTATGTATTTTAGAAGTTTATTCTATAGCTAATTAACTAGGTGAAATTTTATATGCATTTTTTGGTGTAGGAAAATATGTGCAAACTACATGGTTCATTTCCCTAATGCATCTTGTTTATTTACAAATTTTCTAGGAATTTTTCTAAGCTAGGAAAATGCATTTCTAACTCTCTGTGTACACTAACCGGGTGTACCTAGCATTTTCTAAAGCATACCCCGTGCTATGTGTGTGAGGTGTGTGAGATAGCTGGGCCACCTGCTTGCGTAAGCAATGATAGTGGCATCAGCGTTTAAGCTGTGGGCTCATGTGTCGGTGGAGGAAAAGGAGAGAAAGACTAACAGGGACGGAGGGGGACGGCAACACCGTTTCCTCTCGGTCCCGCCTGGCGGAAACAGGGGAGGGGGAAGAAGGGAACGGCAGTAGACAAAGGTGCCTGCACCAGTGATGGAGCATGGGAGGGGGAGCAGGGCTCACTGGAGCGGCTTATGCTGGCAACGTTAGCCCTAAGGAGTGGTGGATGAGGGGTGGACAGGGTCTGCGGGGTCATGCCACAGCCGGTGGTGGGGTCATCGTCGGCAGCAGGCACCCATGGCAGTGGTAACGGCTCACTGGAGTGGTCACAATGGCGCTGTGTACTAGACTCAGCCTTAGAGGACCTATACTACTCAGCTAACTATGTGTATGTCAGTGTTTCGAGTAATCACCGACGAGTAAATTTCTAATATTGCGTGTCTAGCTTGGATGGTGTGCTTAGAGGACACGACATTTATACTGGTTCAGGCAGAATGTCCCTACATCTACTAGCACTGATAGTTTGTTGTAGGGGTTACAAACGGGTGAGAGAGGGACAGGTCCCAATTCTCTAGTGGAAAGAATGAGCGGGTGCTGAGAGCTTGGTTGCTGCTCAGCCATGTGCTTGTGTCATGTTCTAATTGGTTTCGGGTTCAATGGATTTGGCTTGATCAGTTCCCCGTCATGGGATGCCCTGCTTTGCCTTTATAGGCCAAGGGAAAGCATGGGTTATAGCAGAGGAAAAGAGAAGAGAGAGAGAGAGGAAGGCCTCTAGGATCACCAGGTCCCGCTGACCCTATAGATGTCAACAGGGATGGCTCCACATCGTGGCCTTGTTTGTCATTAGCGCCATGCATAGGCATTGTCTGCTAGTCATGGCGCTCCACTCCATCCTGGCGAACATCACGGTGAACTGATGTGCCTGTTGGTGTTTGTACGAGGGTTTGGTAGAATAGTATCGGTACACCCGATGCTATTCTAGATGTGAATCCTCAGGTATGGCCCATTGTGGCTGCGGGTTACATCAGGGCATGCCGGTCTCTTCCCTGGCATCAAAGTTTTGACCCAGACCCATACGCTTGGACCTAGAGTGGTTGGCGGTGGTATGGGTCCCCATCGGGAGAGACGGAGCCTACACCCAAGGGGTCGGGCGAGGTGGAACCCGTGGTCCCGGGGTAGGGCGAGATGGAGCCCGGCCCCAGAGGTCGGGCAAGGCAGAGTCCATGGCCCTAGGATAGGGCGAGGCAGAGCCCGCCCTCATAGGTTGGGCAAGGTAGAGCCTATGGCCCTAGGGTGGGGTGAGGCGGATCCCATCCCTAGAAGTTGGGCGTGGCGATGGCCATGGTCCCAGGGTCGAGCGAGGCGGAGCCCACGGCCTTAGGGGCAGGCGAGGTGAAAAGGGGTTAATGCATTTCGACCCTTCCGTTTGTTAAGACCATAGAGTTCGAGGTGTAGGCGGTAAACTTTGATCACATTGGTAAGCAAGAGTGTCATAGCCGCTAGGGCATTGGTTTCTTGCAGTCCGACCAGCCTTACTCAGTCATTCATTTCTGTGAACCTTGCCACTAGGTTTTTTAACATGAGGAAGGGGTCAGGCATGGTGACTGTTTTAGAAAGGGTATATATATACTCTTATCAGCTCCTGAGGGACACCTGACCCCTTGTCCTTGCTAGGGTCGGGTGTCACTAAGGATCAAGGAGAGGATAGCGAAACTAGTAGGAGAAAGCATCTCTTATTTTAGAAATGTTATTCTTAGCTTTTGCACATACCCCCTCCCTAGGATCTAAGCCATCATTCTGCTACCATGCATTCAATCTCCTTGCGAGTCTAATTTTCCTTGAGCCCCTTGCATAGCGGGGGTCCGGTCGAGGGTCAGCTCATCTTTGTGATCGTCACACCATCCGTGGTTTTCACAACCGGAGGGGTTGAGCAAACGTCACTTGCCTTGATGGCTCGAGTGATGTGCTCGGTGAGCTCACTAACGGGCATGTCCAAGTAGAATTTGGATCCATCGTTCATGATGGGGTTGGCATAGCCCTCATGTGGCATTTCACTGCTCCTTAACCTACCTCTCAGCAGATGCTCAAGTCATTTCGGAGACCGACTCAGGTGGCTCGCTAGCCTCCCCTCAATGGAGATTCTGTAGGCTCCACTCGAGGTTAGGATCAAACAAGAAGGTGAAGATGACCCTGTCCACTTCTAAGCGGGTCAAGCAAAGGCCACTAGGGCTCATCTGCATTTTCTCCCCTAGCTCTGTTCGACACGAGGTAGCCTCAAGCCCTTCGTGGGCTGGCCTTCGAACCCTAGTCAGTTGGATTCTCGAGGGTTAGGCGGCTTGAGCCCTTGAGCCCCATTGGGCTTGGTAGTGGTTGGCCAAATTTCATGTGTCACCCTGTCCGCTGTTTCCACAATTGGAGGGGTTGAGCTAATGACACTTGCCTCGATGGCTCGAGTGTCATGTTCGGCGAGCTCGCTAACGGGCATGTCTGAGTGGAATCTCGATCTATCATTCGTGATGGGGTTAGCATAGCCCTCATGTGGGATTCCACTGCTCCTTAACCCACCTCCCGGTAGATGCCTAAGTCATTCCAGAGATAGACTCAGGTGGCCCACTAGCCTCCCCTCGATGGGGATTCTATGGGCTTCGCTCGAGGTTAGGATCGAACGAGAAGGTCGAGATGTCCCTGTCCACTTTTGAGCGGGGTCAGGCAGGGGCCACTTGGGCTCATCTACGTTTTTCTCCCTGGGCTCTATTTGATGTGAGGCAGACTCAAGCCCTTCAAGGGCCGACCTTCGAACCTCAGTCGGTCGCCGCTCATATCGAATGAGACGACTACCGCTTCATGACGCGACGCGAAGCATTGTGATGCAGTAATTGCATATGCAATGCTTGGATGTACGGGATGAATGTATGGATGAATGTATGGATGAATGTATGAATGAATGCATGAATGCATGCATGAGTATGGATGAATGAATGATCATGTACTAGAAAAGTAGAATGGGGGTTGGTAAAGTTACCTCAATGGCTTGAGTGATGGGTTTGGGGAGCTCTTACTGGATATGTTTGAGTGAAAACTGGGCCCATCATTCATGACAGAGTTGGCCTAACCCGCGTGGGGCATCCTGCTGCTCCTTACCCATCTTTGGGCAATGGCCCAAGCCATCCGATCGACTTGGGTGACCTACCGGCCTCTCCTCGATGGAGATTCCACAGGTGGAACCCTCTAAACCTTTCCTAGGAAGGCAGAGGCTAAAGCTCAGGGTGCAAGGACAAAAACTCTGATCACCCTGGTGAGCAAAAACATCGTAGCCACCAGGGCGTAGGTTTCTTGCGGTCCGACCAGTTTTACTCAGAGTTTGTTTCTGCACACCTTGCCTCTAGGTTTTAGCATGAGAAAAGGGGTCGAGCATAGAGAATGTCTACCGAATAGACACTCTTGCCAGCCCCCAAGTGAGGCCCGACCCCTTGCCATTATTGGGGTCGGGGGCTCAATAGTGAAATTAATAAGAGAAAACATGCATAAATTAAGGGTGACCCATCTCTCAGCAGTGGCTCGAACTATCCGATCGACCTGGGTGACCCGCTGGCATAGGACTTACCTCGATGCAATGAGTGATGGGTTCGGGGAGCTCTTACCGGATATGTTCGAGTGGAATCTGGGTCCATTGTTCGTGACGAAGTTAGAATAACCCGCATGGGGCATTCTACTATTCCTTACCCATCTCTCGATAGGGGCCAAGCCCTCCTATTGACTTGTGTGACCCGCTGACATAGGACTTACCTACAGAGATAGAGGATGAGATCATCCCCCTTAAGAAATTAGTTAGGCAGATACGCCAAGCGGTGAACTTGTATTAAGTGGACAAGCTCTTAAATTTCGTAATGGCCTAACATATTTTTAGCCCTTCTCCCCTTTTTGTATAAAAAGGTTAGTGCATTCTGACCCTTTCCGTCATTAAGGCTATAAAGCTCATGGTGCGGGTGAACAAACTCTAATCATGCTGGTGAGCAAAAACGCCATAGCTGCTAGGGTGTAGGTTTCTTGTAGTCTAACCAGTTTTACTCAATGTTCATTTCCGCAACCCAATCTTCTAGGTCTCAACATGAGAGAGGGTCCGGCACAGAGAATGTTTGCCAGGTGGATATACTCTTAGACGCACACCGACTCTTTCCGTAGTTAAGTCTAAAAAGCTCAGGGTGCGGAAAAAACTCTGATTACACTGGTGAGCAAAACACCGTAGCCGCTATAGCATAGGTTTCTTGCAGTCCAACCAATTTTATTGAGCGTTCATTTCCGCAAACCTTGCTTTTGGGTCTAAACATGAGAAAGGGTTGGGCATAGAGAATGTCTACCAAATAGATACTCTCTTATTAGCCCCCCAAGTGAGGTCCAACCCCCTGCCATTG
Source organism: Miscanthus floridulus (assembly GCF_019320115.1). NCBI lineage: Eukaryota > Viridiplantae > Streptophyta > Magnoliopsida > Poales > Poaceae > Miscanthus > Miscanthus floridulus. The sequence continues at coordinate 54,008,250 of NC_089593.1, forward strand.
CTGGGGTTAGGTGTCAGTGAAGATCGGGAAGTTGATAGCAAAACTGATAAGAGAAAGTGTGCGTATATTAAGGGTAAAAGCAATGTAGCTACTCAATGTTCCAGGGATTGATGAATACTACGCCATCAATGGTCTTGAGCTTGTAGCCGCCTGGTCAGAGCACCTCTGCAATGATGTATGATCCCTCCCACAGCGGAGAGAGCTTGTGGCAGTTCTTGTTGCTCTAGACAAGGCAGAGCACTAGGTCCCCGACATTGAAGGCCTAACCCTGCACTCGATGACTATGGTACTAGCGCAAAGCTTGCTGGTATTTGGATGAGCAAAGGAGGGTGATATCATGTGCTTCATCTAGCTAGTCCATGGCATCTTTGAGGGACGGCTCGGCTCCCTGTTCATCATATGCCTTAACCTTTGGTGCTCCATAGTCGAGGTTGGTTAGGAGGATAGCCTCGGAACCATAGCCCATGAAGAATGGTGTGTAGCCGATGGCCTAGTTGGGGGTCGTCCATAGGCTCCAAAGCACCACGAGAAGCTCTGTGACCCATCATCCACCAAACTTTTTCAACCGGTTGAAGATTCTAGGCTTGAGGCCTTGTAGGACCATGCCATTTACGTGCTTGACCTATCCATTTATGCAGGGGAGCGCCATAGTGGCCCAATCAATGTGGATGTGGTATTCATCATAGAATCGGAGGAACTTCTTTTTGGTGAACTGCGTGCCGTTGTCCATGATAATGGAGTTTAGGATTCCAAGGCGATGGATGATGTCAAGGAAGAATAGCACGGCTTGCTCGAACTTGATCATGGAGATCAGTCGAGCCTCTACCCACTTTGTAAACTTGTCTATGGTGATAAGCAAGTGTGTATAGCCCCCAGGTGCCCTTTTGATGGGGATCATCTGGAGGGCTTGGGCCGGCAGGTGGGTCTACCGAGCATAGTATTGACACCCTTCATAGGTGTGCATAATCTGTTCGGCGTTGGCTACTACGGTCGGCCAGTAGAAGCCTTGTCTGAATGTGTTTCTGACCAAGGTTCTAGGTGCGGCATGGTGACCGTAGACCCCACTATGGATATCGCTCAGCAACCGCTTCCCCTATAAGATGGGGATGCAGCGTTGTAGGATCTTGGTGTGGCTTTGCTTGTAGAGTTTGCCCTAAATAAGGACAAAGGACTTGGCATGATGCACGAGCCACTGAGCCTCCATTTTGTCCATTGGCAGTGCCTCACGAAGGAGGTAGTCGAGGTAAGGTGTCCTCTAGTCGGCCAGAGGGTCGGGCTCTATTGCTAGTTCCTTGTCAAGCTCCATGACCTCAGGGTCGAATTGAGCTGATGGTTGGTTAGCCCCTGAGCCTAGGGCAGGCGGCCCATCACTGGCTTATTCCAACTCCTCGTAGCGAACCGAGGGCTTGTGCTGATCACTGACAAAGATGCCCATTGTCATCAGTTGTCGGCTAAACACTGCTTTTGCTAGTGCGTCGGCCACCTTGTTGAGATGCCTCGGGATGTGATTGAGCTCGAGACCATCAAACTTGTCCTCTAACTAGCGGACTTCTTCACAATACACAGCCATCTTGGCATTGTGGTAGCTTGATTCCTTCATGACTTGGTCGATGACCAGCTAGGAGTCGCCTCGGACATCAAGCCGTCAGATACCCAACTCGATAGCGATGCATAGGTCATGGATGAGTGCCTCATACTTGGCCACATTGTTAGAGGAGGGGAAATGGAGGCAAACCATGTACCTCATGCATACCCCAAGGGGTGAAACGAAGACCAGCCCTACACCAACACCTTTCTTTATCAGTGATCCATCAAAGTACATCGTCTAGTACTCTTGGTCGATGACCGCTGGTGGCATTTGGACCTCGGTCCACTTTGCAATGAAATCAGCTAGAACTTGGGACTTGATGGCCGTCCGAGAGGCATACGAAATGCCTTGACCCATCACCTTGAGTGCCCACTTCACAATTGTTTCCATGGCATCCTAGTTTTGGATGACCTCACCAAGGGGGAAGGACATCACGACCGTGATCATATGTGACTTGAAGTAGTGGCACAGCTTCCTCTTGGCGATGAGGATGGCATACAGGAGCTTCTGGATTTGAGTGTAGCGGGTCATGGAATTGGACGGGACCTCGCTAATGAAGTACACGTGATGCTACACTTTGAGGGCGTGTCCCTCTTCTTCTCACTCTACCACCACGGCAGCGCTGACCACTTGCATGGTGACCATGATGTAGAGCAGAAGTTGTTCCCCGTTGATCGGAGGAACCAGGATCGGGGCCTTTGTCAGAAGCCGCTTGTGGGGGGTACGACCCCGGATACCCATGGCAGGTCACATGGGCTATGCCTCCAGGGGCGGTCCAGCCCGCAAGAAGAAGCCTTGCGGGGCACGATTCTGTTCGGTGACCCCCACAAGGCACGGAGAGGATATCCTAAAGATGTTACGAGATCTAATAGGATATATACGATCCCATGTTTCTTGTAATCTGTTATTACTTTCCGGTTATCTCTCAGATCTAACCGACCTGTAACCTTACCCCTGGACCATATAAGGCGGGCAGGGACCCCCTACGAATTCATGGCAAATCATACGATAGCTAATGCAAATCAACAGACCACAGGAGTAAGGTATTACGTCGTACCGACAGCCTGAACCTGTATAACTCGTGTGTCTCTGTTGCCTTCTTGTTCTCGATTACACGCTCCTCTACCGATCAATCTACCATCACGGGGTACCCCTCGGTGGGCTGCCGACGATATTCTGTCGATAGTTGGCACGCCAGGTAGGGGTGTGTGTGCTGTTTCCTTGTCGAACAAGATGGTTTTTTCCATAGGCTCTTCGTCCCTCCCATAGCCCAGCCAGATCTTCACGGTCGGATCCATCACGTGGGTCATCAACGCCGATGGAGTTGGAGAGCTTCTCGAGCCAGTGCAGATCGGCTTTGCACCGACCACCCTCGCATCCGCAACTACAGATCCAATCTCGGAACCACTTCTAAGGTCGGCTCCTTCAGCCACCCACCACTCGCTTCCCTGCTACCAGAGGAGGCATGTCAACAATGATGATCTGATCGAATCTATCGATCAGGTCGGCCTGAAACTCGCCGATTGCCTCTCCATTGCTGAGTTAGCTCTGGACACCCTTGTTCAGCACTGAGCACCCTCCGATCCTGATCTGTCAACGATCAATGCTCGGCAAACTCCAGGGCCCGCCGCCCTGCCTTTCAGGCTCGCCAACACCACAACTACATATCAGGACGCCCTAAGGGGCAAATTCGCCGACCAGCTCGCCGACCAATTTCCACCAACCGTCAACATGCTGCACGCCGGCCGGGATCTCGGAGCATCCCTATAAACTATCCTCGAGGAAAATCCGGACTCCGAATCTCAAGGATCCACCGAGCCCCTCGCCGAGACCTTCACCAAGCAACCTCCTCTCCTGCTTTTCCGAGGTGGCGCGATTTTCAATGTCAGTATCGACAGCCCCCCCGGAATAGCGAAACAGACGAGGAACACGCCGCCTGTGAAAATAGGAACGCCAACCGCGTGCAACGGCATGATAATGAACGCGCCATCGCAATGGCCGAGGCCACTTGTGATAACCAGATCGATTCACAAGGAAGGCCCCTTCATCGCAACCTCAACGAAGAATTCCTCCACGTTGATGGCCATGACATTTTCAAGACTCCGAGCGCTAATTTGGCCATGGCCGCCAACGAACTCGCTCACCTCCCGCAGACGCTCGAGCTCGCCAAGGTCGCCGCCATGCTTAAAGCGGCACACTGTCAAGTTAACAAGATCCGAGAAGTTCAGAGACCTTCGTGCTCCACAAGCACGATCCGCCGATCAGTTGATCCTAGATCCAATCGCCGCCCCAGTCAAAGCTACTTTGCCGACCAGTCACCACCTCCCCAGGGGGGAGTTGGAGGCCACTGCGCCGAGCATCATCGCTAGCATGACCAAGAGGTCGAACAGGATGCCCGAGTGCACCTCAACAATCTTTGGGATGCATGATGGCGTATCGACCAATGACATTTCGGGCACCATGAAGATGAAGTACGACATCGCCAGGAGTACGAGTAGGAATACGGCAATCCGGACGTAGCTCTAGAGCCAATCGTCGCCGGCAACACTGCCGATGTTGGTCCTGACAGCCCGGAAGGGCCCCCCTGCATTCACCAGGGCACTCCGAACGCTCCAGTGGCCTCGTGGTTTCAAAATCACTGGAGTCGAGCCCTATGAAGGAAGGATGAACCCAACTTAGTGGCTGCAGGCTTACGCCACCGCTGTCCGAGCCACCGGGGGAGACACCAATGTCATGGCAAACTATCTCCCTGTCATGCTCATGCCAGCCGCCATGAGCTGGTTCACAAGCCTCGCCTCAGACTCCATCGGCTCTTGGGAAGATCTGAAGAGAGTCTTCACCGACAACTACATGGCCACATGCAGGCGGCCGGGCACCAAGCACGACCTCAACCGCATCAACCAAAAGCCGTCTGAACTACTCCGCAGCTACATCAGACGTTTCTCCGAGATGAGGAATTCTATTCCCAACATCACGGAGGTCGAAGTCATCACCGCCTTTGTCTGAGGACTTCATCACCGAGAACTCCGTTCTAAGTTCAATAGAAAGTCACCCACCGGCATTGGCGAGATGATCACAATAGCCAATCAGTACGCCGACGCCGAGGAAGCGAAGGTGCGTTTTAACGAAGACATGGGCACTAATCGCCCGTCTCGCTGCCATGACGACCGCAACGACGACCGATAGCACAACATTCACCGCCACGACGACCGCAACAACAACCGACAGTATTACGATCGCCGCTACGATGACCATAGTTTCCACCGGGACAGCGGACGTGATCGGCCAGATGGATTCAAACCTGGTCAGAATCGCCGCCACCAACCAGATCACTTTGTCGCTAACGTCAATGAGCCGCACGCAAAGCGTAACTACGACGAGCAGTACAAAAAGATTCTGGACGGTCCGTGCCCCCTGCACAAGAACGCCAAACACAAGATGAAAGATTGCCTTGGTTTGGCTAAGGAATTCCAGGAGAAAAAGTACAACGACGACAATGGTGGGAACGGAGGACGCCGACCACCAGGGGATAATAATAACGCCTTCCAGGACCACGACAAGGTGGTCGCCACCATCTTCGAAGGTCTCACCTCCAACAAAAGTAGAAGGGAACGGAAGCTCGCCGCCCGATGAGTGCTCGCCATAGCTTTAGAAGAAACTACCACCAACCCCAGCTATCGCCCGTGGTCTGAAATCTCCATCACCTTCAATAGGGCCAACTAGTGGGCAGACATACCCTACACAGGGTGTTTTCCCCTCGTCCTTGACGTGACTATTTAGAAGGTGCTCTTTAGGAAAGTCCTCGTCGACGGTGGGAGCGCTTTGAATCTACTCTTTGCCAGGGCCCTAAGGGAGCTCGGACTCAGGACAACAGACCTCACGCCTTCAGACTCCTCCTTTTGGGGTGTGGTGCCCGACAGGGCATCCAGACCACTGGGGGAAATTACCCTACCAGTATAGTTCGGCACGGCAACCAACTACAGAGTGGAACATATCAACTTTTATGTCGCTGACTTCGACACTGCCTACCACGCCATACTAGGGCGCCCAGCTCTGACCAAGTTCATGGCTGTTCCACACTATGCATATCTGGTGTTGAAGATGCCTTCGCCTGCTGGAGTCCTGTCTCTGCAAGCCAACCTCTTCGTCGCCTACGCCTGCGAGACGGAAAGTCTCGCCCTCGCCGAAGCCACCGACCTCTCCATCCAGATGGCCAGCGTGGTCGCCGAAGCCAAGACCGCATCTGCACATGACATGGAGATCCCAGAGCCTCCCTGGGCCTCCGCCAAGTCTAAGGAAGTCAAGGAGATCGGCCTCGGCCTCGACGACCCTTCCAAGACGGTGAAAATTGGGGCTCACCTTGACTTCAAATAGGAAAGCGCGCTCGTCTCCTTCCTACATGCCAACACCGATGTGTTTGCTTGGAAACCTGCAGACATGCCAGGGGTACCATGGGAGAAGATCGAGCACTCCTTGAATGTCTCGCCGACCGCTAAGCCGATCAAGCAAAAACTTCGATGATTCGCGTCGGACAAAAAGGAGGCAATTAGGGTAGAAATAAAATGGCTTTTAGCTGCCGGATTCATAAAAGAAGTGTATCATCCAGATTGGTTAGCTAATCCTATTCTTGTTAAGAAAAAGAATAAAGAATGGAGAATGTGTGTTGATTATACTGATCTTAACAAACACTGCCCTAAAGACCCCTTCGGCTTGCCTCGGATAGACGAGGTTGTCGACTCCACCGCCGGCTGCGAGTTGCTATCCTTTCTCGACTGTTACTCAGGCTACCATCAGATCTCCCTCAAGGAGGAAGACCAGGCTAAAACATCGTTCATTATGCCTTTTGGTGCATATTGTTACACCACTATGTCCTTCGGACTAAAGAACGCCGGCGTGACCTACCAGAGGGCTATCTAGACGTGCCTCGACCAACAGATCGGCCACAACGTCGAAGCCTACATCGACGACGTGGTCATCAAGACCAGAACCACCGACAATCTTATCTCCGACCTTGAAGAAACTTTCTCCAACCTAAGCAAATACCGATGGAAGTTGAACCCTTCAAAGTGCATCTTTGGAGTTCCATCCGGTATCCTGCTCGGCTACATCGTCAGCGCTCGGGGCATCGAACCAAACCTCGACAAAGTCTCTGCCATCACCAACATGAAACAGCCAACATGCGTCAAGGATATACAGAAGCTCACAGGCTGCATGGCTGCATTAAGCCGATTTATCTCGCGCCTCGGTGAAAAAGGGCTGCCTTTCTTCAAGCTTCTCAAGGCCTCCGAGCTTTTTTCTTGGTCGAAGGAGGCAGACACAGCTTTTGAGCAGCTCAAATTGTTTTTAACAAAACCTCCAATCATGACAGCGCCACGACCAGATGAAACTCTGCTGGTTTACATCACCGCCACTTCTCGAGTTGTTAGTATGGCTATTGTCGTCGAACGCGAGGAAACTGGACACGCCTACAAGGTACAGCATCCGGTCTATTTCATCAGCGAGGTACTTAATGAGCCCAAAACTCACTATCCTCAGGTGCAAAAGCTGTTATATGCAATCTTAATCACCTCACGCAAGCTCCGACATTACTTCGAATACTACAAGATCGCCGTGGTCACCGAGTTCCCTTTGGGAGACATTCTCCGAAATAAAGAGGCCAACGGTCATATCATCAAGTGGGCTATTGAGCTCGGCACCTACTCCATTGACTTCAGAAGTAGGCCGACCATAAAGTCGCAAGCGCTTGCCAATTTCATCGCTGAGTGGACTGAAATCCAAGAACCCATCGCCGCCACTTGCCCCGAGCACTGGATGATGTACTTCGACGGCGCCCTTAATGTTAATGGAGCCGGTGCGGGCATTCTGTTCATCACACTGACAAAGGATAAACTCCGATACGTTCTTCGCATACACTTCCCGGTCTCTAACAACGCCACGGTATACGAAGCATGTCTCCACGGCCTCCGTATAGCCGTCGAGCTCGGCGTCAAACGCCTTATGGTATACGGGGATTCCGCGCTGGTTATCAATCAACTCAATAAAGATTAGTCCTGTTCCAGTGAGAAGATGGACGCTTACTATGCCGAAATCAGGAAGCTAGAAGGAAAATTCTATGGCATTGAGTACCACCACGTGGTACAGGATCAAAACCAAATAGCCAACCAACTATCGAAGATAGGATCTTCTCATACCACGGCTCCGGCGGGGATCTTCATTCAGGACCTCTTGACACCATCCATTAAGGAAGACAAGGAAGTTGTAGAAGTACCCCCTGCCGAGCAGTTGGTGCTCACGATACCTTCGCAGCTCGTCGATTGGAGGGAACAGTTCATCAAGTACCTCTCCAACGGCGAAGTACCCACCGACAAAATCAAAACCGAACGACTAATTCGCCGAAGTAAGCACTACGTGTTGGTAGACGGTAGTCTGATGAGGAAAAGTGCCAAGGAGGGGATACTGCAGAAATGCATCATCCAAGACGACGGGGTGAAGCTATTATCTGAAATTCACTCTGGCTCCTGTGGCAATCATGCGGCTTCAAGAACACTGGTCGACAAAGCTTTCCGAGCAGGTTTCTACTGGCCCATGGCCATTACCGATGCAGAAGATCTCGTCCGGCGATGTGAGGGATGTCAATTTTTCGCCAAGCAAATACATGTGTCGGCACAAGAATTACAAACCATTCCAGCTTCCTGGCCATTCGCATGCTGGGGACTGGATATGATCGGGCCTTTCAAACCTATGCTAGGAGGTTTCCGGTACGTATACGTCGCCATCGATAAGTTCTCCAAGTGGATCGAATACAAACCACTCATCGCAGCTACCGCTAAAAAAGCAGTCGAGCTCTTTGAGGACATCGTACACAGATTCGGTCTCCCGAACAGCATCGTCACCGACCTCGGGTCAACTTTTACCGGCCATCATTTTTGGGACTTCTGCGAGGACAGGTGCATTTCTGTTAAATATGTTTCCGTCGCTCACCCTAGAGCTAACGGTCAGGTCGAGCGAGCTAACGGTATGATCCTCGACGCCCTCAAGAAAAGGCTCTATCAGAAAGAAGAGAAGCACCTGGGCAAGTGGCTCAAAGAACTACCAACTGTGGTCTGGGGACTACGCACTCAAGCTAGTCGCAAGTACCGGCGTATCTCCATATTTTATGGTCTACGGATCAGAGGCCATACTTCCAGCGGATATTGCATTCTGAGCACCCAGAGTAGAAAACTATGACGAAGACCAAGCCACAGCTGTTCAGACAGAAGACATTGATCGGGCCGAGGAAGAACGTCTGATTACTTGTGTTCGCACAACCAAGTACCTCGAAGGTCTACGGAGGTATTACAACCGTAACGTCAAAGGTCATTCATTTGCGATCGGCGACCTCGTCTTACGTCGGAAACAAAAAAACCGAAGGGCTTCACAAGTTGTCATCACCATGGGAGGGCCCTTACATCGTAAAAGGTGTCACCCGACCAGGGTCTTATCGTTTATGCGACCTAGATGGACTCGAGGTTCCAAACTCCTGGCACATAGAGCACCTTATACGTTTCTTCCCATGAAATAACATAGATATGTATTCTTTACTTTAATATTAATAAAGTTCTGGTCTCCATAATTTGTCTACATTTTTTCCTTCATCATAAGCTTCAACTACCTTAAGCAAAATGTAAGCCACACCGCAATGGCCTCCAATACGCACAACTGATTCCTCCAAATCGCCGAGCACGATTCCTCCAAATCGCCGAGCACGATTCCTCCAAATCGCCGAGCACAATTCCTCCAAATCGCCGAGAACGTTTCCTCCAAATCGCCGAGCACGATTCCTCCAAATCACCGAGCACGATTCCTCCAAATTGCCGAGCACGATTCCTCCAAATTGCCGAGCACGATTCCTCCAAATCGCCGAGCACGATTCCTCCAAATCGCCGAGCACGATTCCTCCAAATCGCCGAGCACGATTCCTCCAAATCGCTGAGCACGATTCCTCCAAATCGCCGAGCATGATTCCTCCAAATCGTCGAGCATGATTCCTCCAAATCGCCGAGCACGATTCCTCCAAATCGCCGAGCACGATTTCTCCAAATCGACGAGCACGATTCCTCCAAATCGCCGAGCACGATTTCTCCAAATCGCTGAGCACATTAACTCCCAATCATCGAACACGATTTTTTCCGAAAATCGCCTACCATGCTTCCTCCGGGACACGTAGTTTATCCTACAAAAACAACGGCGGTGTTGCACTTTCAATTTTCGCAACACAGCCCGCCGATCGTCAAACAGCACACCTTTTTTCCTTCTGTTATCTATGGAAACGACCCAGTCCCCGACTACATCCTACACGTGTCTAGGGGCTCCGCCCTCTGCGTTACGATTGGTCGGCTGCGGTTCCTTGGCCATGCCTGTTCATCCTACACGTGTCAGTGCCTCCGCGCTCAACGTTATGGACTATGGGCTATTCAAGGCCTAGATTTCAGTTATGAATTAATCGCTCGGATGCCGCTTGAGCCATTTCCCTAGCCACGTTATTCACGTTGGCTGCTGGGCAGAACTTTTTTTTTTCGCAATAGCAATTCTGGAGGGCAACAAGGCTCTAACACCCCACCAAACGCACCATGTGCTCGGTGCCCGGCATGTTGGCCGGCAGGACACGGTCTTATGAATACGCCTATTTCTCCAACATACGCATGGGCTCTGCATTATGCATTACGGATCATGACCTAACTAAGGCATTTAGTTCAGTCAAAACTAAAAGATCAAACACAGCTTATATTAAAAAAAAGAGCATCGGGTCCATAATACACAGATTCTTCTTAGCCAGATAAATCATGTAATATAGGAGGTAACATCCGAGCAGCTCTTTAAGCTTCGCCAATAGCTTCGGTTTCGCTAAACAAGTCTATATCGCCGACAAGCACTTTCGCCACATCCTCCATGTCATCCTCCAGCTGCTGGGTCCACGCGTCGCTCAGCCCATCGGCAAACCCACCACCTATCGACTGGATGTCGACGGACGGATAGTGGGACCAAACAACCGCAAGGGCATGAGTAGCGGCGGTCAAAACGGCGTCGCGGTTGAAGTTTTTGAAGTTTTCCCACGCCGCCTTACATCTCTGCACGATGGTGTCTGGCCCCTGCTGCCTACCATCAGGATAGGGCGTCGGTTCAACGTCAATGCAGTCTAGCACTAGTTTTATTGCAGCAGTTATAGTGTTGAAGTTGTCCTTCTGGACTTTGGCTTCTTGCACCAGCACATCGAACTGTGCCTTGGTTTTATGTCGATAATCTGCAAGAATTACAATGGTTCATCACGGCACAAACAAAAAAAAAGAGAAAAGAATTACGGCGTCACTTTCGATCAGGGGAAGCCTACCTTTCAATTCTTTGGCCAGTTTGTCGGCTTGATTCGACTCCTTCGTTTTCTCTTGTCGGATTTGTTCGACGGTCTGGCGAAGTCGGTTGAGTTCTGCATCTTGCTCTGCCAGCACAAAAAGATAAGACAAAAAAACAATACGGCGACGTACTGCAAAGCACATTATGTGAAAAAGAATACCCGATTTCAGCTTGGATGCATCCTCCAACTGCTGGCACTTCCGGTCGAGCTGTTCAGTTTTACTAACGAGTTCTACGTTCTTCTTGATCAACTGCTCGGACATCTTCTTAATTTCCTCGGATGCAATTGCCAGCTCCTCGGATGTCCTTTTCAGTTGCTCGGACGACGCCGTTAGTCGCTCGGTCAAAACCCCATTTTGATGTTCAAGGTCCTGCGAACTCGACTCCGCAAGGTCCCGCTCCCGATGGGCCCTTTGAATACTTTTTTCCGAAAGACTTAAAGCCTCCCGGAGTATCTTATTTTCCTCGGCGAGGGGCTCCATCCTCTTTATCAATTGATGCCGTTGTTCGGCTGTCCGAGCTATCCCCTATGGGTTAACAGTGCAAAAGATAAACCTTGATCTTCCGACAACATTTATCGGCGTTATTGGCGTGGCACTCACCTCGATTTGAGTCATAACTCCGGCGACGGCGGATTTCAACCTCTTTATCTCTCTGGTGGTGTTTTCTTCTTCGACGACTACCACCTCTTCCCCGCGTTTCTGGAGAATCCAGACGGACTGGGGCTCAGGCACGGTGCGCTCGATCTCCACGACCTCATCCTCTTCCATCATCGTTTGAGGCACCTTTGGTGGGCTCTGTGGTCGGACCGCCGCACCGACCACTCCTGGCGCCCCTGCGGGGGACGACGTTTGCTCCTCAGCAGTTGACGGGGTGGTGGCTATAACCTCCGGCGCATCCACAGCAGCCGCAGCTTCCGTTTCCGCGGTAATGACCTTTTCGGTCGTAGCCGCGGTTGCGGTCGCCGATTCACCCACCGTGTGCGCCAACGATTCACCGTCGCTAGGTCTGCTGGGAGCGACGGCTGGCTCATCCTCTGCTCGCCAAACACTCGGGGACTCCTGGATGGGGGCAGTCGTCATCTTTTCTTCTGAGGTCACGGGCCTTGGCATCGCACTGCATCATATCGGCTTCTTAGTAACAAGGTGAAATCAAAGAACAATATAATTACTCCAAGGCAAATATACTCACGGTTTGGTCTTTCGATTGATTTTCTTGAATCGGCGGTGCCTGCCTGACCCCCCAGGCGTGGCTGCTTGGTCGACCTTGTGGGAGGACTCTTGCACCTCCGCAGTGGGCTGCCGCTCTTCTTGGTGCTCGGCGGCCCCACCTTCCGTGCGCTATTCAAGGGCTTCGGTACTTTGCATCGCCGGGGCGTCCACCGTTGCCCGACCATAACTTTCCCCTGCTCGATGCTTGGGAGCGACACTATCCGCCGGTGCCTTCGTCATGCTCGGTGGAGGTGTTGACTGGTCTTCATCATTGTCCGACCACTCCAGCACAGTAGTTCGTGGCGGCTGAACTACTCGGTCCTCTCCAAGAGAGATGCCTCCTAGTTTGTGTGCATGAGAGCTGGCGGTTTTTCTTCTTTTTTGAGCCGGCTCGTCTACTGCCAGTCTCTTCCTGCGGACCTTCTCTGACACTAGGGATGGACTATCCGATGAGGAGCTCAGCTCACCTTCTTCATGCTGCAGTACCCGCCAAGGATCTACTCCTTTTGGCCAATCGGCTCTCGGCACGTTTAAAAAGCATATTGACCTATCCTGCGAATGAATCTTTTCATAAGTGAGTCAGTACTATGCTCGGCAATTATTGCCTGATAGATGCGAAGCGAAATGGTTACCTGAGGAGGCGGGTTGGTGCAGTTGAAAGCCTTCATCCCTTTAGGCCAGCTGAACGAGACATTCGAAGAAAACAGATCCATGGCACGGTCCATCACTTCTTTCTTCAACAGGCGGTCCGTGCTTTCACGGGTACCGTCGTTGTCACCTTTAAAGTCGAACGCCGGGTGGGCCCTATCTTTGCTGGGCTGGATGCGCCAAACTATGAAACTAGCTGCAACTAGTTCACCCCTAAGCTCCAAGCCTTTACTCAATTCTAGAAGTTCCATTACCTGCTCCATTTCAGTGTTGTTGGGTCTCTCCGACCAGTTACTGTGGTTAACCAGGATGTAGTGGACGTCGCATCGAATCAACGGGTGACTCTGTTTGATATAGAACCATCTAGAGTTCTAACCTTTCAGGGAGGTATTCAGTGGAACGTTGATATACTTGCTGGCCATCCCATCCCTGAGCTGCAGGTACACGCCACTGACCACCTTTGAACCGCTGCCCCCCCTTCTTCTTCAGATAGAACAAGTGCCTGAAGAGGTTGAAGTGCGGCAGAACACCGAGAAATGCCTCACAGAAATGGATGAAGATAGAAACATGCAGAATGGTGTTGGGGTGCAGATTACAGAGGCTAATCGCCCAAAACTCCATAAGATCCCTCAGAAAGGGGTGGACAGGAAACCCTAACCCTCGCTAGAAATAATCCTCAAATACTACAACCTCGTCAGTATGTGGTGTCGGGAAGGGCTCACCGCTAGCTAGCCGCCATCTAGCAGTGAGACGGTCGGGGATAACGCCCGCTGCCACCATCTTATCGAGATCAGCTGCTGATGTCCTCGATGGCACCCACTCCTCATCGCGGCTACCTCCGGTGGCCACTTTCTTCGGCTTTACAGCTCCTTTTTTCGGCGCCATCTCCTATGGTTTGGTCCTAGGGTTGAAGGGGAATGCTCGCGATGGATGCGGAAGGTGAAGCACAGGGATTGTGTAGGTAGGAAGCAGGGTGGTTTGACAGAGGAAGGAAGCGATATGAGTGGCGGCGTGGTTATAAAGCAGTTCCCCCACTCTGCCTTAACTCTGAGGGTTTTTGGGAAACCGTTCCCGCGATCAGCGCTACATGGATTCCTCCAAAATGGTTTGATGGGCCGCAACTTGGGCTATCACGTCACAGTAGCCCACACCGCTGATTTATCGCCGCCACTTTCTCCGAATTCTCCGCATTCTAATGAGGCTTAGTAACTGATACTAAATGGCCATTACTCCGAATTACTCGCCGCAATTTGATTTATCCGATATCTACGCCAGAAACTCGGGGACTGGCTACCTGCTCGGACGGTTCACTACTTTTTGAGCCTGGCACCACGTGACTACATCACCTACTCTCAGGCTCGGGGACTAAGTGGGCACACTTCACCTTGCAGTGAATGTGCTCGTTTTTTGTCTCGAGGCTACGCTCAGGGACTGGCTACCTGCTCGGACGGTTCACTAATTTCTGAGCCTGGCACCACATGACTACGTCACCTACTATCAGGCTCGGGGACTAAGTGGGCACACTTCACCTTGCGGTGAATGTGTTTGTTTTTCTGAAAGCATCCGAGCATCCAAAGGATAAACCAGGTATCTTTACCATTGTTTTCGGATTCTAAGTGGGCACACTTCACTTTACCATGCAGGAATTTTTAATTTTGGACTTGAGCTCCTTACACCCTTATGACAAGCCATGTTTGGAAAACACTGCATGACGATGTTGTACACTGCTTGGCAGTTGCTCACGACTGATCGGCTGCTCCTTATGGTGGTCGGACCACGATTTGGACAGCTCGGTCTTGGATCACACCTGCTCGGAAAGTCTCAAGACGGCATTGCGCAATGGGCACAAGGCGCTCAGGGACTAGCTGTGGGGGGTACGACCTCGGATACCCATGGCAGGTCACATGGGCTATGCCTCTAGGGGCGGTCCAGCCTGCAAGAAGGAGCCTTGCGGGGCATGATTCTGTTCGGCGACCCCCGCAAGGCACGGAGAGGATATCCTAAAGATGTTATGAGATCTGAAAGGATATATACGATCCCATGTTTCTTGTAATCTGTTATTACTTTCTGGTTATCTCTCAGATCTAACCGACCTGTAACCTTGCCCCCCAGACCATATAAGGCGGGCAGGGACCCCCTATGAATTCACGGCAAATCATACGATAGCTAATGCAAATCAACAGACCACAGGAGTAAGGTATTACGTCGTACCGATGGCCTGAACCTGTATAACTCGTGTGTCTCTGTTGCCTTCTTGTTCTCGATTACACGCTCCTCTACCGATCAATCTACCATCGCGGGGTGCCCCTCGGTGGACTGCCGACGATATTCCATCGACACCGCTTGACCATGTCAAGTGCCTCCTAGGCCTTGAGCGTCCATTTGAAACAGTCAGCCTTCTTTAGGAGCCAATAGAGGGAGAGACCATGTTCACCGAGGCATGAGATAAAGTGGCTAAGCACGGTGAGGCACCCTGTAACTCACTGTACCCCCTTTATGTTCTGAATCAGGCCCATCCTCATGATGGCCAAGATCTTCTTCGGGTTGGCTTCGATGCCATGCTCAGAGACGATAAAACCTAATAGCATACCCCTTGGGACCCCAAAAATGCACTTCTCGGGGTTGAGCTTAATGCTGTTTGCTCGAAGTTTCACAAAGGTTTGCTCTAGGTCGGCTATGACCTGGTCAGCCCATTTTGACTTGACCATGATGTCATCCACATAGGCCTCAATGCTTCACCCGATGAGGTCCCCAAAACACTTGGCCATACAATGCTGGTACATAGCCCCCACATTTTTCTGACCAAATGGCATTATGACATAGTAGAACGATCCAAATGGGGTGATGAAAGATGTCATGAGCTAGTTGGACTCTTTCATCATGATCTAATGGTAGCCGAAGTACGCATCAAGGAAGCAAAGGGTTTTTTCACCCTGAGGTTGAGTCGACCACTTGGTCTTTGCGTGGCAAAGGAAACAGATCCTTTGGACATGCTTTGTTGAGACCCATGTAGTCAACACACATTCTCCATTAACCACTCTTCTTTCGTACAAGAATGGGATTGGCTAACCACTTGGGGTGGTATACTTTCTTGATGAACCCCGCCGCCAAAAGCTTCGCAATCTCCTTGTCAATGGCCCTACGCTTCCCCTCATTGAAGCAATGTAGGTGTTGCATCATTGGCTTGGAGCCTGGCCTGATCTTCAAGGCGTGCTCGGCGACTTCTCTTGGAATGCCTGGCATGTCCAAGGGTTTCCACGCAAAGATGTCTTGTTGGCGTGGAGGAAGTCAACAAGCGCGCTTTCCTATTCAGAGGAAAGCGTGGCGCCAATGCGCACCACTTTGCCCTTGGAGCCATTAGGGTCTATGAGGACCTCCTTGGCACCCTCTACAGGCTCAAAAGACCCAACCAACCACTTAGGGTTGGGTGCTTCTTTGGCAACCTACTTTCTGATGGCCGTGAGCTCTTTGGAGGCAATGATTGCCGCGACGTGTTCGCAGCACTCGACCTTGCACTCGTAGGCATGCTGTAAGGAGGTGCCGATGGTGATGACCCCACATGGTCCCAACATGTTTAGCTTTGGATAGGTGTAGTTAGGGATGGCCATGAACTTCATGTAGCATGGATGTCCTAGGATGGTGTGGTAGGTTCCGTGGAACCCGACCACCTTGAAGGTAAGGGTCTCCATCCTATAATTGGTTGGATCCCCAAAGGTGACAGGCAGATCGATTTGCCCAAGTGGCACGGCCTGCTTTCTAAGCATGATGCCATAAAAAGGCACTCCAGTCAGTTGGATGTGCGATCGATCGATGCCCATGGCGTCAAGTGTTTCGGCATACATGATGTTGGGGCCGCTGCCTCCATCCATCAGTACCTTGGTGAGCCACTTTGTGCTGATGATTGGGTTGACCATGAGTGGATATCTCCCTAGTTGTGGGACGCTCTCTAGGTGGTTGGTCTGATCAAAGGTTATGGTGAACTCCGACCCTTGGAGGAAAGTAGGCGTGGCTGGCTCGAACGTATAGACCTCATGGCTTGTGAGTTTCTAGCGACACTTGGAGTCATAGGCCACCAACCCTCCAAAGATCATGAGGCAGCCATCTAGCGTTGAGAGGCCACCATCCTTTTCCTTAGCATCACCATAGTTTCCTTGGGGTCCTTCCCATGCTCCCCCTATTAAAGCCTCCAGACAAGAACCACTTCATGAGGCCACAATCCTTGTATAGATGCTTGATGGGGAAAGCATGTTTTGGGCATGGCCCTTCGAGCAGCTTCTCAAAGTGGTCTGGGGTACCCTTGGTGGGCTTTCAACCCCCCTTGTCATCGGCGGTGGCCATGAGCGAGCCCTCACGCCACTGCTTGTTCTTCTTCTTGCTAGGATGGTTGGAGGTGCCTTCGTCGGTGTCCTCGTCCTGCTTCACCTTGCCTTTGAAGCAGTCAAAGATTGCCTTGACCGCCTCCTCGCCTGAGGCATGCCTGGTGGTGATGTTGAGGAGCTCCTTGGTGGTTCACGGGCCCTTACATCCTAGCTTGTGATCTAGGGACTCGCAGGTGGTCCCAGATAGGAAGGCCCCTATGATGTCGGCACCGGTGATGTGTAACACCCTAAAATTTCATTTGCAAAATTAGTAATTCAATTTGAGCATTTATTTGATTTTCTATGCATTTTAACCTAGGCCAAATAATAAATTTTGGCTAATTAAAATTAACTATAAGGCTTAGCAACATGATTGATTGCATTCATGCTAAAGTACATGATTTTGGTTGAGTGTAGGGCTAAGTTGTTTGGAGTTAAAAATTCAAACTCATTTGAATTTTGGCTTGGATTTGAAAATTAGAATTGGAAAAGGATTCTTCTTTGAAAAACTTTCCCTTTCTCCCTTTCTAGCCCAACCCCAAGCCAGCCCATCCCCTTCCCATGGCTAGAACTGGCCTTGGGCCGTTGGTGCCCTAGCCCTGCGCCTTCCCTACCTTCCCTCCTTCGCGTATGCGGCTTGGCAGCTTTGGCCTGCTCGTGGCCTGCTCCGCGCCTTAGCTTCATACCGCACATGCGTGTCAGATCATGGCCTAGTTCAGCGCGCTTGTCCTAGCTCTCCACGCCCATGCTCGTGCGCCTGTTTCTTCTCTCACTCACTGCATGCGGGACCCACTCGTTAGTCACCTTCCCCTTCCTTCTTCGTTCCTGGCGATGGTGCATGCCATGCATGGCAACTTGCTGCCGCGCCCACGCCAACCATGGAAAGGACTCGAAATCTATGGATTCTGCAGCCCCGTCGCGCTTGCTTTCCATTCCTGCAGCGCTCACTCACCTATAAAACCCACTACCAAGCCCTTTCCTCTCTCCCTTTCCATCCGCACCCAAGCTCGCACCGCCGCCCCATAGTCCACCCACTCCAGTGCCCAATCGATGTCGTTGACGCACCCAAGAGCTCCACCGTGCCTTGCCGCACCCATAGGTGTTGTCTTCTCTTCATTTAGGTAATGAATCACACAGATTCATGCTCACCTATGACATTTTCTCTCTCTAGTTTACCACCGTCATCGACCAAAACCCTTAGAGCTCTCCTAGACGCCATGAACGCTGCTTAGGGGAGCCCCCCATCCCATCGGCCTTGTGTTTAGTGCTCTAGAGCACCACTTAGGGGAGCTCCTATTCATCCTGGCCATGGCGCCGCCATGGGGACCATCACCTCACCGAGCTCCCCATCTTTGATTTGTACCCCACTAAGTTCATGAGAGCCCGTGCTTCGCTTCTGTGCTGTTAGTTTCGAACGGGGTGGTTGGAATCGCCATTACAGCGTTCGCTGCCAAGCTTGACTTGCCACCAGCCATGGTGTTGGCTGCAGGAGTTGTCTTCCCTGGTGAACCTCTGTGCCTTTGCGCCAGCGCTGTTGGATTTTAGATGGACGGCCGGTATCATGTACCCCTTCGGGGATTATAATCGGTCCACCATGGACTCGTGGGCACGGTCCACAGCACCACGTCAGCGTGCCCACCATAGGCGTGGTGAACGGCACCAACCAGAGGGCACCACGTGGCCGCCTAGTCAACTGGCGACACGGTCAACCGCAACCCACCACGCACTTTTGCAGTTTAGCCCCTCGGTTTTCATGAAATCAACCCGCGGTACATATCAGTTCAAAAGTATTCTATTTTAGTCCTATTTTCTTCTATTTTAGCCCCTATACTTTTGAGAAATAGTGTGCGCCGTCCAACCAGCGTTAGAATTTAGTTTTTAATTGTTTTAATACAAAAATGAGTTTGGTTTATTTACAAAAATGCCATTGAATCTTGTTTTAAGCATAACTTTTGCGTTTTAAGTCTGACTAGAGTGATTCTTTCGCTCATGTGTTCGTAGCAGTACATAGATTAGTTTTATAAGGTTTTTAGTCTATGTTTCTACTATTTGGTGTATTGTTCTAATAGAAGTCTATTTATATGCATGTAATGACTGGAATGGATGCTTGATTGGTGAATTGGAACACGTTTAGAGGGGGATCAGTTCGAGGTTTCTGAGGAGCAGTCAGGTGACTAGCAATACCAAGAGGAGAACTTTGAGGAAGGCAAGTGTAGCAATGGCCCCATGTACCTATGAACTCTACAATTCATATACATGCATGTGTCTAAATTTGAATTACCTTTAAGGACTTTACCTAGATTACTACTTGTACCACATATCCTTGTAACCTATGGTTTGTGATGCATTTTAGATAGTTGCTGCATTGCTCAACATATAATAATTGTTAAACATGACTAAAGGTATTATGCAATATGTTAAAATGGAGCTTTTTAGCAATAATTAGGGGGCTAGAGTACGGGGTTGAGTGCTCTAGTGCCTCTCCATAAGGACTTAATCCTGAAGCGGCCACCTAGGAGGTTTCATACAACCCCGAGTGTCATATGGCTCTGACTTTAACCTATTAACTAGATTGTACTAGCTTGTCTGTAGCTTTCCATAAGGGCAAGAGGGGGGCACTAGTTGGTATGTTTCTTTTCCTGCTAGGGTGTGTACCGTGCCATGACTATGAGTGCCACTCCTAGAGGAGGGCCACATATGGCTAGACGGCTGAAACCTTAGCAGCTACGACTTGTTAGTGCGACTAGCGAAGGATTACATAGTGAAACCCTGCCACACTTCCTAGATAGAGGTGATGTGGGCTTTGCAAACCTCGACATTGGGAATCACGGCTCGGTGGGTAAAGTTGTACAATTTATTTAGAAATATTTAACCTGTTATAATAGTTGTGCTCACGGATATGAGCGATCTAGATCCTTCATGATTAGTGGTTACTATGGATGGTTGGGAAAATGATATAATCTTAATTATTCATTATTATCACTTGGGTTGGGTTTACTCACTAAAGTAGTGATTCAAGATGCTAAAGCTTGACCAACTAAAATTGTTAACCATAGTCAAACCGTGTCTAGCCTTTGAGCCTCATAGATTCCTTTGATATACTTGCTAAGCATGGTGAGCTTACACTTATTTTACATTTAATGAAAATCCTAGATGAATAATAGATAATACATAGAGTTTCTAGAGGATGTCCAAGATTACTAGGAAGATCTCCCCTAGTTGGAGTCCCTGTAGCATTTTGGGCTTAGCCTTCTATTTTATGTAATAATGTTGCTGATGAGGAAAACTATGTGATAACAGTATGATGAGATATGTGATGTAATAAAGTACTTTACTTTGATATTATTGCAATTTGAGATTATATGTGTGTTTGGACATCTTGGGCGCACATGTATGAGCACTTGGTTTTGGTATGCAAATTTTGGGTGCGACACGATGTTGGGCAGCTCGTTGCACTACTGGGAGAAGTGCCAGATGTACTCGTGAAGGGTTTCCCTAGCCTTCTATCAGCAGTTTTTGAGACCCCATGGGTTCCCAAGATGCGCATAAGTGCCCTAGGAGTTTCCCACGAAGATCTTTTTTAGGTCCGCCCAACTTTGGATTCTATTGGGCGGAAGGTGTTCCAACCATGTTCACGCCGAATCAGCCAGGAACAATGGAAGGTTGCGGATAATGAAATCATCATTATCTGCTCCACCGGCTTGGCAAGCAAGCCAATAATCCTTGAGCCACAGTCTAGGGTTTGTTTCCCTAGAATATTTTGGGATGTTGGTTGGTGGTCGGTACCATGGTGGGAAGATGGCATTGAGGATGGTACCATTGGGATGTACCCAATAGGCTGGGGCTCGAGCTTTGGTCCTCACCACTGTCGTAGCGTCCACCATGATGAGGGTGGTAGCCATGGTTAGCCCCCTCCCTTGCATCACCATGGGTACGTCTATGGGTGTTGAGGGTGTCATGTGCGTCACGGTGGCGGCCAAGATGCTCATGCACCAGAACTATGGCGCACGGCCTACCGCCTTGCGATGCCTGGTGGACTGATGCATCTTTGTTGGGTCACTCTAAGGGCATGCACTTACTAGCATTGAGCTCACGTTGTCGGGACAGCAAGCTCTCGACATGCTGCATCGCCACATGCTCGAGTAGCTTGCGAATCTCGTGATGGGCCCGATGATCCTCTGGCGTTGCGAGGCCTAGAAGCCCCTAGAGCAAGGCCAACATAGCGGTGATGTTCTGGCTCACCTGAGTGAAGTGTGGGAGGGCTTCATCATCCTCGATGATCCCCCGGTTCACATCATGGGCCATGGCGCGCGCGCCGACCGTATCCGTGGCGCTCGAGCTCTGCGCATTCCTACTCAAGCTAGAGTCATGCTTCCTTGAGCTCTTGGTGTCAGGCCTTTAGTTGCTCCACCCGTAGGTGAGGTGGGGCCACTACATCCCCCTCGACCTCATCATCGAGGCCATTCGTTGGGGTAGCCTCTTCCTCGTGGATGCTTTCGATGTGTCCCTTAGGGGTACCAGCCATGAAACATTCATGTGATGGGTGATGGCTCCCCCTGCTAGAGTCAGAGCCGGAGGGTGACTTTGACTCTCCTATGAGGAGGTCGTGGAAAGATTCCATGACATATTCAGTCATCCCCATGAACTCATCATTCATAAGTGACCAAGGAGTGCGTTGCACCATAAGGTGGCAAACGGTCTCTACGGCGCTGCACAAACCGAGCAGGAGCACCATCGGGGCACTCCGAATAAGGTATTCCAGGGAGAGTGGCTCTCCTCCGACAAGCCATGCCATGACATTAGTGAATGAGAAGGTGAGGTGGCGTAGGTCCCCTCAGGACGGTCGGGGTCCCAAGAAGGCGCCAAGCTAGCGCTCTAACCTCCCGTAGTCGAAGCCAAGGTGCTGGTCGCTCCCAGGGGCATGGGCCTCTAGTGCGTGCAGCTATAGCTCCACATGCGCCTCGGCGATCACATCAAAGCTGGTAGAGTAGAGAGGTTGGACAGTGGTGGGAGCCTATGCCAACTCTCCCTCCATCATGATGATGAAGTCTAGGTCCCCGAAGCACACGTGCACACTCAGGACCCAACTGATGTTGTGACTAGCCATCTGAGGCCTGGTGTGGATGTCAGGACACGGAAAAGGCCCCTACCTGGTGCACCAACTGTCGGTGTTTCGAGTCACCACCGATGAGTAAATTTCTAATATTGTGTGTCTAGCTCGGATGGTGTGCTTAGAGGACACGAGGTTTATACTGGTTCGGGCAGAATGTCCCTATGTCTAGTTCATCGCTGTTGCTCATGTTACTAGCACTAAAAGTTTGTAGTCGGGGTTACAAACAGTTGAGAGAGGGACAGGTCCCAAGTCTCTGGTGGAAAGAATGAATGGGTGCTGAGAGCTCGGTTGCTACTCAGCTATGTGCTTGTGTCGTGTTTTGATTAGTTTGGGGTTCGATGGATCTAGCTTGAATCGGCCCCCATCCATGGGACACCCTACTTTCCCTTTTATAGGCCAAGGGAAAGCATGGGTTATAGCAGAGGAAAAGAGAAGAGAGAGAGAGAGAGGAAGGCCTCTAGGATCACTGGGTCCTTCTTCACCTTCATGCAGGTCCCACTGACCTTGTAGACATCAACAAGGATGGCTCCATGTCGTGGCCCTGTCCGTCACTAGCACCATGCGTAGGCGTTGTCTACCGGTCATGGCACTGCACTCCGTCCTAGCAGACATCGCAGTGCATTGACACGCCTATCAGTGTTCATACGAGGGCTAGGTAGAATAGCACCAGTACGCCCGATGCTGTTCTAGTTGTGAATCCTCAGGTATGGCCTGTCATGGTCGCGGGTTACATCAGGGCATGCTGATCTCTTCCCTGGTGTCAGAGTTTTGACCCAGACCCATATGGTTGGACCTAGAGTGGTTGGCGATGGTATGGGTCCCCGTCGGGCGAGATGGAGCCCATACCCAAGGGGTCAAGCGAGGCGGAACCTATGGTCCTAGGGTTAGGCGAGATGGAGCTCATCCTCGGAGGTCGAGCGAGGCAGAGTCTATGACCTTGGGGTCAAGTGAGGTAGAGCCCACCCCCAGAGGTCAGGCAGGGCGGAGTCTATGGCCCTATGGTCGGGCAAGGCGGAGCCCGCCCCCGGAGGTCAGGCGAGGCGGAGCCCATGGCCCCAGGGTCGGGTGAGGTGGAGCCTATCCCTGGGGTTGGGCGAGGTAGAGCCTCTCCCTGGAGGTCGGGCAAGGCAAAGTCCACGATATTAGGGTTGGGCGAGGCAGAGCCCGCATCCTCTGGGCCAGGCGAGGCGAAACCCACCCCCAAAGGTCGGGCGAGGCAGAGCCCATGACCTTGGTGTCAGACGAGGCAGAGCCCGCTCCCATAGGTCAGGCGAGGCGGTGCCCACGCCCTTGGGGTTAGGCGAGGTAGATCCCTCCCCTAGTGGTCAAGCGAGGTGGAGTCTGCCCCCAAAGGTTAGACAAGGTAGAGCTTGCATGCCTAGGGGTCGGTTGGAGCTGTAGCCGTGCTCTTGACTGCTCAAATGAATTAATGTTGATGGTCACTAGCTCCTCCTCTTTAGGTACCATAGTATTGGTCCTCGATAGTGTACGCATGTGCGGATGGACAAGAAGTGTAGTGGGGGTGGTGATGTGCCCTAGGGTGGCCTCACTGGTGATGGCCGACGGCCATGGCGGCTCGGTGGAGCAGGGCTCACGCGGACAACACAACATAGAGACCTAAACTGCCTACTAGCTACTACATAAGGAAGAGGAGAAGCTTGGGGACACACCAGTCACTACAATCGGCCAGAGACATAGCGGAGATGAAGGAAGGAGAGGGCGGCACTGATGACACCGATTAAATCCAAAAAAGGAAAAAGTGGAAAAAGAGGGGAAGGAAGAGGGGAAAGGTGAAGAGGAGGGGAAGATGGGGGGTTCCCGCCCTTGGCAGAGCTGGTGGTGGAGAGGGCAAGGCGAGAGCATCACCGGCCAGGCCTATTCATAGGTCGGCTAGGTTAGTGTCCCGGCGGTGAGATATTTCTCACGGCCATCCTTATCCATCATGTGGCCATGCCATTGACCACATCTAGTCACATCACCTTGGCTGGCACTTGCTTGTGCGCATGCCAGAGTTGCCTTGGCAGCTACTCCAATGGCTCGGCACAGTGGCGACCATGGTGCCGACCATTGACACGTTCATAGTGAGGGGGAAGAGGGAGGAGAGGAGAAAAAAAGGGGCACCATGGGGTCTCGCTGTCGCCGTGCCACCATTGACATCTTGCTAGCACCGGGGGGTGCTAGCAGGCGTTGACGCAGGTGCTGTGCCACATATGGCTGCCGACCACGAGGTAGGCAAAGGAGCTGACAGGCGGGGCCCATTCATGAGAGGGAGGGAGAGGGAGAGAGGGGGAAGTGGATGAGGCCGGGCTGAGCTGGGCCGTAGCTTGCTGGGCTGGCTCACACGGGAGGAAGGGAGGGAGGAGGAGAAGGGCTGGGCTGCTACTGTGGGCTGAGAGGAGGGTGTGGAGGAGAATGAGCCCATGA
This sequence comes from Miscanthus floridulus, assembly GCF_019320115.1. Lineage (NCBI taxonomy): Eukaryota > Viridiplantae > Streptophyta > Magnoliopsida > Poales > Poaceae > Miscanthus > Miscanthus floridulus. The sequence goes on from NC_089593.1 coordinate 54,032,979, forward strand.
GGCTTTTCCCAATTCCAATTTTCTTTTCTATTTCCTATCTCTATATGCATATGTTTAAATGATTTCAAATTTAAATTTGAATGCATGAGTGTGTAAAAAGGGTGCCACCATAAGTTCAACAAGTCAAGCATTCGTTGGCACACAAGGTTGCAAACATGTATCTTTATGTTCCTATGTTATTTTATTTTCAAAAATCATTTTGGTTAGCTATATGTGTTATCTCCTATGCAGAATTTCAAAAGTTCAAATTTTTAGTGATTTTTAAAACTAGGTCAAATTTTTAGGGTGTTACATGGAGTCCTCTTGAGTCTTCTAGAACCTTTTGGTGTCCATTTTGCTGCGAATAAGAGCAATTAATCCTGACATCTAGGTCCACCTTGACGGTTTTCTAGATAAACCCTGCAGAAAATACAGATTCACCGAAACTCATGGAATTTGTTAGTTTAAACCCCTAAACCTTTGTTGGTGATCATATTTATGTCCTTATACAAGTTATATTGATGGTTTATAATGGTTATCAACTACCATCAACAAACTCCCCCAAGCTTAACCTTTGCTAGTCCCTTAACAAAGCTAAACTCAGTAGATAGATCAGGAGTTGCGTCGAAACACATGCGTTCAAATAAGAATTCTCCTCTAGATTAGAATAAACTGATATGACTTTCAAACTTACCCATATTACCTTCAACCTTGGATCTTCTTAGCCTTCACTTGGGTCTTGAGCAATTAAAAGACAGAATGATCAAGTCAAGCACTATGTCTCAAGTTCTTTGCTCAACCATTATTCCAGAGTTTTTGTAAGTTTTCAAAATAAAACTCAGAGCTTCCACTGTATGACACTCTCAAGTCTCTCAATATGTGGTATTTGTGGATCCTCACCAATGCAGTAATGATGGGCCTTTCTCTTCCTACAACTAAGGCTTATGTGGAGCTCATAGGAGTGGAAAAAGCATAAAAGACTATACTTGCAATACATATAATGTAAAGTCAAACCTTGGATGCAAAGAAAGTTGAGTCATACAATCAAATCAAGATGTGCATGTGTATGGATGTATGGTGGATATATATGGTGGCTATCCTAATTCTACATTGCTCCTTGAAAACTTATCTCTTTTGAAACTTGGAAACACTTACTAGAGAGCAGGGGCTATCTTATTCATCTTTTTCTTTTTTTTCTGGGCGGGCATCTGAGTACCCTTTGTTTTCAATATCTCAATCATTTGTCCATTTTTTCAACTCTTCTTTTGTTTATGAATAACTTTTGCATAGCCACATGCTTCTTTTTAACAAAACTTTTGAGAGATAGCAACAAGAACTTGGAGCATATATTTGTGGAAAAACCTATCAAACATATTTTGGGTGTTCACTCCTAATGTAGGAATAAAATATTTTTGGGTGGATCTAGATGGAATGGCATGTTTTTGCATCTACCCCTAGTGTAGGAGTAGTGCATATGTGGGTGGTGTGTCCGTGATCTTGATTTTAAGAGCATGACAAACCTCCCATAAGGATCAACAAAGCTTGACTAAACTCAATGAAAAACGGGCAGCATATATGAGGAAGTTTTCCTAGTCTAAATAACATATATGGCTCTGGTAGGAATTCAAGCTTTGTCATACAGAAGCTCATCATATAGCATTTAATGTTTTTTCAAAAGATAAATCTCTAGAACTTTAGTATCACTTGGAACAAGATAAATAGCAGCTCAGACCTTCTCATATCATATCTGTAAATTACCTAGACTTAGATCAAGCATATGCTACCCACAAGTTTCAAGTTCAGAGTAAATTCTTACATCAAAACAGTCGTATCCAAAACTGGAGAGAATTCAAGGCTAAAAACTATGTACTTAAAAGGAATTACAATAGAGCAACTATTCATTATTTCCATTTCAAGAGATTATTCTCAGAGTCCTTTTTATTTAGCTCTTAAAAATTGAGACACACACTTTTTATTTTGTTTTCAAGATTTAAGATCACACCTTTTTAATGTATATACATAACTAACTAAGATAAACTTTTATTTTTGTTTTAGTTTGTTATACATTTTTTAACAGCATAAAACAAACTCACTAACAGAAGGAAAGTAATACGTCGCTAGGGACATGGTGGATGCTCCTCCCCCAAGTTGGATGTTGATGTGGTTTTATTTAGAGCAATTTTACCAGCAGAAGTCTTTCTTGTCCATCAATGGAGCAAGATGAAGGCGACTGGATGAACTTGCTCTTTTATCATCTATATCATCCTACAAAAATATCAACAAGAACACCAAAAACTCATGGCATGGATTAGTATAAGGGGTTAGCGGTCAGCCATTCAGAGATTAGTTGTTCTTATGGGGTTGGACAGATTTTTCTATTGACAGAACTTTAGCATCATGTCTATCTAATATATTTTTGGATTTTCTTCTTTTTTTAATATAGAAAAGAAAATACGTATGCATGGTATTTTTTATTTTTATGCCACCACAGTGAATGTTCCTGTAGGCTTTTACACAACATAGAATTATTCACATGGGGCTTAGGATTTTTATAATGCAAATATAAGATTTTTATTTTATTTTCTAAATGTAATGCTAATGCAGAAAATTAGATATGCTAAAGTGAAAAATGATTTATGCAATGCTAGAACGTAAATATGGATAACTACCGATGTTACCTTTCGGCGAGGGTTTGGATTTTTGAGTCCTCCGGACAGGACTTGACTGGAGAAAAGTCCTTCATTCTTTGGGTGGATCATCTAGTTTCGAAGATGGAGACCTTGATGGTTGTACCTCTTGTGATGGTGACTCTGATGATGTCACCTTCTCTTTCCATACTTCCTTGGTCTATGGGCTTGACTTAGGCGTAGTAGGTTCATCTTCCATAGGTTCTTCAAGTTCTTCATCTTCTTCCCATCCATTCTTTGGAGGTTGATTCTTTCGGCATTGGGATGATCGGTGTCTCCTCCTGGAGCGGGTCTTTTATGGATGTTCATAAGTGGTATAGCTATTGAAATAATAGTGTAGCTTTTGTCCTAGGAATTGGAAGTGGACTTGTCCAGATCTGTCGTTGATGATCGCATTAGTAGTGTTGAGGAATGGTCCTCCTAGGATGATGGATGTATTGTCTTCTTCTTTTCCCATGTCCAGGACCATGAAGTCAGTAGGAGCAAACTGATCGTGTTTTCTTACTATGACATCTTTTGCTATTCCCTCTAGAAATTGAAATGATTGGTCCACCATCTGCAATTGCATATATGTAGGGAACAAAGGTTCTTCATCAAATAAGTATTCATACATTACCTTGGACATTATGTTGACATTTGACCCAATGTCACAGTAGGTCATGTAGAAGATTCATTGTCCAATGGTATATTCGATCGTGGGTACACCAGGATCGCCCTTCTTGGTAAGGTATGGTGAAGTGAGGAGGTGGTCGTACTCTGATAGGAGTGTGTTGATCATATTGATGGTTTCTTCTTATAGCTGCCTGGTCTTGTTCTTCCTCCTTCTTTGGTTGTTCTTCTTGATAACCGTCATTTCTTCGGGTAGGTATGCCTTATGTGGATGACTAGGAGATTGCAAAATACGGTTCTTGAAAGAGAACTTCTCCTTCTCTCTCCTTGAATGTGAAACAAATCTTGGCACTATCCGAATAGATGATGGCTTTCGTGGTATTTAGGAAGGGTCGACCCAAGATAATGGGCACCCTTGCATCTCCTCCTATCATCAGGACCACAAATTCGACAGGAATATATGATTGTCCCACTCAAATAATGGCATCTTCAAGAACTCCCTTGGGTTAGTAGACTGACTTATCTGCAAGCTGCCAATGCATATTTGTGTACACCAAGGGTTCTCCTAAGATTTTCTCATAAATTACCTTCGGTATGATGTTAACACTTGCTCCAAAGTCGTAGACAGCTTCTTAGAAAATGTGATGTCCAATGGTGATGGGGATGACAGGTCTCCTAGGGTCACCTTTTTTATCGGGCAAGGAATAATCTATCCACCTTCCCATCGATGGCTCTATGTAGTAGTAAGTTGCATTGTGAATATCGACAAGATTTGCAGTTTCAAGATCTTCCGGTTGCCTCAAAATCTTACCTTTGTCGGTCAGAGGAACAATAGTCAGCAGCTGAGCTATTTGTGATTCTATCATTTTGTTAAAGCTATGCTGGTTCTTAATGGCAGAGAAGTTATCCATTCGATTATTTATATTTTCTAGAATTCTATCATTAGAAGCTAACTTCTTAGATAAACCCTCTATTAATCTAGCTTGGCCAAAAATCAATTCTCTCAAGGGTGGTTGATTGAAATTATTATAACTATTACCTTGAGGGCTACCTTGGTAATTACCTTGGTAGTTTGGCCTCTGTTGCTGGTTCCATCCATGATTTTGTTGAGGATGAAAGTAGTTGTTGTTGACAAAGTTCACATCCTCTTGCATTTTAGGACAGTTGTTCCCTGAATGCCTAGTGTTTCCACATACTTCACATGTCATGCGGGAGTCATGAACATGCATGACTTCTTGATTCTCATTAGCTCAGTCCTCGAGCTTCTTCATCAATAGGTCCATCTTGGTAGACAACATGTTCATCTCTTTGAGTTGATACATTCCTCTGCCTCTCTTATAGGTCTGAAGGCGTTCTTCATTCCAACCTTGGTTGGAGGCCATCTTCTCCACTAGAGCTATTGTAGCTGGGAGTTTGAGTGACAGAAAAGCACCTCTAGCAGCAGCATCCATAATTTCACAGGTACTGTTGGTCAACCCATGGTAGAAAGTCTGCATGAGTAGCCAATTCTCCATCCCATGATTAGGACATTCTGATATATAGTCTTGAAAGCATTCCCATGTCTTAGCAATAGATTCATCATGTTGTTGCTGAAAGCTTGAAATTCTTCCACGCAGAGCGTTGGTCTTGCCTGTGGGAAAGAACTTGGCTAGGAAGGCAGTGGAGCAGTTATCAAAAGTAGTGTTTCTATCTTTGTTGGCATAGAACCATTGCTTCGCCTTCCCCAAAAGTGAGAATGGGAAGAGGCGAAGTAGTCTAGCGTCTCTGGTCACTCCTTTCATGGTGAAAGTGTTGCAGATTTCTAGGAAGTGTTGGAGATGAGCACTCGCATCTTCATGCGCCTTTCCATAAAACTGGCTAGCTTGCACCATGTTTATGAGAGCTGGCTTGAGCTCAAATCCATTATCTCTAACATTGACCGCTGGTCTAGTACGGATGTTGGCCGTAGTTGGAGCAAAGAATTCATGGAGAGTCTTGTCAGCCTTGGTTTCAAAAAATAGGTGTTAAGCTACACCTTGTCTGGTTGTCTTCCGATTCTAAAGCTAAGACTTTCTTGAGTTTAGCCTTAGTTCTCTTAAGTAATGCTTCTAGATCATCAACGTAGTTTGTTGGAAGATCAAAACCGGTCATACATTACCCTGCATAAGATACAAAAGTAGATAAAATAAGGGTAAGCCTGTTTGAGCAGAGGTCAATGGTTATTTTGATCACATCAATAAGTATAAGTTTATCAATACTTCCTTTGCCTGGCTACCTTCCCCAACAACGGCGCCAGAAATGCTTGTTGACATTTCTTAGCAATGCTACCAAGAACAGGGTTGAATCTTGTCCTTGACAACGGTGCCAGAAATGCTTATTGGTATTTATTAACTTTTCACTTGTTTTAGTAGCCACCTATTGTATACCTATATCTCCTAACATTACTTTACTAGGTTGTCATCCCTAGTGACGATGCCAGAGATACTTGTTGGTATTTGTTGACGGTAGTTAACAACCAATTTAAACCATCAATTATACATGTATAAGGGCATAAATATAATCACCAATGAAGGTTTTGGGGTTTAAACTAATAAATTCCATGAGTTTTGGTGAATCTGTGTTTCCAGCAAGGTTTAATCAGAAAATCACTAAGGAGGACCTAATCATCAAAGGAAAATACAGAGTTCCACCATGCTACCTATGTGGGAAGACTCTAGAAGGGTCTAGAAGCCACATCACCAAAGCGGAGGGCCACCCCCTGATAGGTTGGGCCACCTGTCCTCTTGATGGGGCTGCCCAGCCCCTATGGGCCCCACCTGTTAGCATCGTTGGTTTCCCACCGCCTTTGAGGATGCATCTAAGCCGTTGCTTAAGTCGGTTTGATCCAAGGGCTCACATTGGACCCTCAAGGCTATATAATCTAGCCCCTGCCTCTCCCCTAGGCATAACCCTAGTCATCAAGTCATTTGAGAAGACAGAAACCCTAATCACCTTAGAGCTCCTCCTCCATAGCATAGCTAGTTAGGATAGATCTAGAGGGAGGCAAGCAGGTCTTCGCTTGGATTCCTGATCTTATCAAGAGCGTGGTTTGGTATAAACTTTGTACCCCTCTCTCTTATTTCTCCATTATTTTTATATGCTATTTACAATTGTTATGACAATCTCAGTGTTCATCTTATTTATGTTCTTCATTATAATGTTCAACATCTACTTTGATTATATACTTAGTATAACTAGTTTATCATTGTGTTTATGCATAAGTTCGTATAGCGCTCACTCTGATGTACATGGAGTGGGTGGTTGATATTGTGTAAGCATGGTGCTTATACGTTGTTTACCTATAGATACACCCTATATTTTGGGTCATGTGATAGATCACGGATGTGACACTCCCATTGAGTCCTTTGTAGTCCACTCCCTGAATATAGGTGCACATAGGGTCCAATTACGGAAGTAGAATGAGCTCTGCCCTCAATCTTCCTTAGTAATATCCCTTAGGTGTAGATATGAAGATGATCTTAGCCATGATTACTAGGTGTAATTGCACTAATCAAATGCATGCTTTGACTTGTAATTAAGAATGACTTAGGAATTATTCCTCTAATATTCTACCTAACCATGCTAATGCTATAGAAAGGAGTGCTCTGAGTGATTTATTATTCTCATTACTTATCATTTATACATCTCTTATCTTATGACTTACCCCTATTGTGAGTAGAATATTGGCTATGGTTTATTTCTCCTTCAATAGTATAAGTTATCAATACATATCCATGCTAGATCTTCCTAGTGGTAAAAATATAAATAACGATACCTGGAATACTCTCGGGTAAAATGCTACAATGGTATATTGTTTTGAGAGCTTGTGGATACTTTTCATTCATAGATTTATATATATTCTTTCTAGTCACATAATTAATAAAGATCTGCTTAGTGTTATTCTAGTAGTAATACTATGTAGTACCAACACATATCTCTAGCATCGTCACTAGGGATGACAACCTAGTAAAGTTAGGGATATAGGTTTATAATAGGTGGCTAAGTACTTCAAACAAGTGACACATTAATAAACACCGACAATATTACTTAATATCACTACTAGAATGATACTAAGTAGTTGTTCATTATTTTATGTGACTAGAAAGAATATATAAATATATGAATGAAAAGGATCTGTAAGCGCACAGATAATATATCATTGTAGCACTTCACCTGGGAGTATTCCAGGTATTGTTATTTATATTTTTGCCACAGGGAAGGTATGGCATGGACATGTATTGATAACTTATACTATTAATGGAGAAGTAAACCATAGCCAATGTTCTACTCACAACAGGGGTAAGTCATAAGGTAAAATATGTATATGATAAGTATTGATCAATGATAAATCACTTAGAGTACTCCTTTCTATGGCATTAGCATGGTCAAGCAGAATATTAGAGAGATAATTCCTAAGTCATTCTTAATTACAAATCAAAGCATACATTGATTAGTGCAATTACACCTTGTAATCATGGCTATGATCAACTTCAAATCTACACATAAGGGATATTACTAAGGAAGACTAAGAACATAGCTTGTCTTCGTTCATAACCAGATCCTACTTGCAAACCTATATTCGGGGAGTGGACTACAAAAGATTAAATGGGAGTGTCACATCCGTGATCTACCACATGGCCTAGAATATAGGGTGTATCCGTAGGTAAACAACATATAAGCACCATGGTTACGCAATGTCGACCACTCACCCTGTGTACACTAGAGCGAGCGCTATACGAACTTATGCATGGACATAATGATAATCTAGCTATACTAAGCATATAATCAAAGTAGACGATGAACATGATAACTAGGAACATGAATGATATAGATATTAATGTCATAACAATTGTAGCAAGCATATAAAAGTAATGAGAGATACAAAAGAGAAGAGGTACAAAGATTATACCAAACCACGCTCTTGACATGATCAGGAATCCAAGCGAAGCCTGCTTGCCTCCCTCTAGACCTAGCCTAACTAGCTATGCCCTAGAATATGGTGGAGGTCTGAGGATGATTAGGGTTTTTGTCTTCTCAAATGACTTGATGATCAAAGTTATGCCTGGGGGAGTGGCAGGGGCTGGTATATATAGGCCAGAGTGTCAATCCTGAGCCCTCGAATCAAACCGACTTGAATAAATAGTGTAGATGCAATTTTTAAGGCGGTGGAGAACCGACATAACAATAGGGGGCTGACAGGTGGGCCCCAGGGGACGGCCAACCCCACCTGGGGGTGCCTTGGCCTTCGCTTCGGTGTGGAGTTGTCTCAAGTCTTCTAGAAACTTCCGGTGTCCGTTTTGCTACGGATAAGCGCAATTAATCCTGACATGTATGTCCACCTTGATGGTTTTCTGGATAAACCGTGCAGAAAATACAGATTCATGGAAACTCATGGAATTTGTTAGTTTGAACCCCTAAACCTTTGTTGGTGATCATATTTATGTCTTTATACAAGTTATATTGATGGTTTATAATGGTTGTTAACTACAGTCAACACTACCCCCATTGTAGGAGTAGTGCATATGTAGGTGGTGTGTAAGTGATCTTGATTTTAAGAGCATAACAAACCTCTCATAAGGATCAACAAAGCTTGACCAAACTCAATGCAAAATAAGTAGCGTATAATTGAGTGGTAGTTCTCCTAGCCTAAAAATAAGCATATTTGGCTCTGGTAGGAATTCAAACATTGTCATATAGGAACTCATCATGTTGAATTTTTATGTTTTTCAAAAGAAATCTCCAGAATTTAGTATTACTTAGAACATGATAAATAGCAGCTCAGACCTTCTCATATTATATCCGTCAATGACCTAGACTTAGATCAAGCATATGCTACCCATGAGTTTCAAGCTCGGAGCGAATTCTCATGTCAAATTAATTTCATCCAAAACTTGGGAGAATTCAATGTTGAAAACTAGGTACTTGAAAGGAATTACAACAGAGCAGCTATTCATCATTTCCATTATGAAAGATTATCTTAAGTTTTTTCATTTATTCAGCTCATAGAAACTTAAAGCAAACTTAAACAAACTTGAAGCAAACTTTATACACACTCTTGTTATTTAGTTTTTCATTTTTTAGATCACACCATACTAATATATATATAAGACAAAGATAATTTTTTTATTTTGTTTTTGGTTATGCATCTTTTTTAATAAATAGCCAGACTTGAAAATAAATAAATAAAAGGAAAGAAAATAAAGTACTAGGAAAAGAAAAACTTACCTAAGGTAAATGGGGGATCCTCCCCCAAGCTGGCTATTGCTGTAGTCCTTCAAAATGGTGGGTCGAAGTTGAGCTTCCCGAACAAATAATGCCAGTTCTCATTTTCCTGCTGCTGGTGTTGCTAGATGTTGGTGAGGCGGTCTCCTACTTCTGCTTGCCACTAGGAGTGCTGGTGAAGCCTGTTCTGAATGTCTTGCTGCGTCTCTTCGATAGTGGTCAACCTGGTGTTGAGGCAGGAACGCTCCATCTGCTGCTCATGATAGCCCATGGGCTGGTCATGATAGCCCATGAGCTGAGAAGGACATACATCCTCCCTAGTGTCTGCTTGAAACTTCTTCATAGGGTTTTTGCTGATAGTTGTCATAGTTGCCATACTGCCATTGTTCGCTTGAGCCCTGTTGCTAGGAGTTTTTAGAATGATGCAGCGAGGGCTACTCCCAACCATCATGCTCAGGATGGTACCCACAAGAAGATCCTGGTTGGTCCCATCCTGCATAACTGGTGAAGGCTGGTCCTTCTGGAATCAGGTCATTGTTGGCGGTCAATAACGACCATTTCTAACCGCCAATTATAGTTCAAAACAGAAGAAATAAACACACTTTTGACACATATGCCTTTACTATTGACCTAGTCCCACTTATATTGGGGAAATCATATTTTGTAGGTCATATATTCAAATACAAGTGGAAAACATACCAAAAGGCGCAAACAAAGCCAAAATGCACAAAGGAGAATAAGAAGAGAAGCCCACCTAAGAACACCAACATAGGAGAGGCCTAGGCCCAGCCACTAGCCCACTTGGCAAAAGCGGCGTAGCTCGGGCCTAGCCTATGTAGGCAGTTGCATGGTGGCATGCTTGGTCGGTTTCATGCGGTTTCCTAATTTACTTAGGCCAAACCGGCCACCAGCCACTATATAAGAAGGGGTGGAGCTCTCTCTTCAACACACATCATTTGGAGCTACACCTCACCTCTCTCTACCTGTACTCTTTTAGCTTTAGTTCTTAGTAGTATTTGGAGCTAGCAAAGCTACTTGGAGAGCTTGTCTCCTTGAAAGAAGAGCAACTTTGGTATGAATAATACTATGAAGAGTTCTTCCATATTCAAGCCCTCATATCATTTTTATAGTAGTGCATATGAACTAGAGTATAGTTTTCATGTTATAATCATGATATATGAACTAGCATATAGTTTGTGTGTTGTGATCTTAACATGTTCAACTTTGAGCTTAATCATTCATATGACTTGTATGAGTAGAAGTAGAGCTAGGGTTGGGGTGGCAGGTCGTCGTTCCTTCGGGTTTGCCCATATTTTTGCTTGTCAATCTATAGGGTTGGAGTCTTGGGGGGATATGGGTAGTTTCTTTGTACACGGGCATGCTGCTCGGGTGCACATGAACTTCGGATATGACGGTATCCCATGGTTGAGGGGTAGGCGGCAGGTGGTGACAACCCTATCCGTTCCTTGTTATCCCCCATGTCTAGGTATTGTGCAGGAGTTTTAAAGTCTCTCACGCTTGCTGGCAGACCAATGCTCAGAGATCTCCCCGTCCATCTTAATCATAGGTCTAACTCTAGTCATATAGCTTGTATGATGATTATCTGTTCTTTGCACGATAATATTAGAACATGCTAGCTCTGCTTAGGAATATTCTTTCATTCTTTGTTTTCCTTTTATCCTTGAGGTCCACTATCCATGAAATACCATTTTTACCCCTGTTATGAATTATGGTCCACTATGCAAGTATGTAATCATGTTTATGTCTATGCTAGAATATGCATACCTTGCCCTCCTTTGGGAAAATATAAATAACGATACCTTGAATACTTCTGGGTGAAATGCTACAACGATAAATCCATACGCTTACAGATATTGTCTATAATCTTTAAGGACTATCGTAGTTGGTGTTTCTCGGTAGCATTGCTAAGATTAACTCAATCTTAGTAATGGTGTCAAGAAATACCAACAGGCATTTCTGGTGCTGTTACCGGTGATGGAATTAAAACCTCCTCACTTGGTGATTGCGCTAAGAAATGCCAACAAGCATTTCTGGTGCCATTGCCGAGGATGGACTTAAAACCTCCTCACTTGGTGATTGTGCTAAGAAATGCCAATAAGCATTTCTGGCGCTGTTGTCGGGGAGGGCATATGTTAAAAGAATCTAGCATAGCATGAACAATGATCATATGCATGTAATGGTAGCCATAGTTTATGCAGGCTAATTTTGCTTGTTTTCTTCCTGTTGTGAAATGAAAATAGGATAGTGTATGAGTCATTTTGATCTGCCGAACAACTACACCGATAATCTAGAGGCACTCCTAAGGAAGAATAGGTCTCGTACTGCTTCTTCTTTTGCTACTTCGCTGGCAATTGAACCAGTCACCCCCGCACCATGCGCTACTACCGACATGGCCAAGTCACTCTGTGAGCCACCCCCGCTATTACCAAAGTGCCCGTTGGGCCCACTATCAACACGGGCACCAAAAACTTTGAGCTTTGGACTGGCCTAATTACAACGGTACAGGCAAGCCAGTTCTATGGCTTGCCAAGTGAGGATGCAATTGCACACTTGCAACACTTCCTTGAGCTGTGCGACACCATCATCATCAAAGACATCGCACAAGCTAGCATCCGGCTCCGTCTATTTCCCTTCTCCCTTGTGGGGAAGGCAAAAAAGTGGTTTTACCAGAGCAAGGAAGCTATCGACATGTGGGACAAATGTTTCGTGGTGTTCCACGTGAAGTTTTCCCCATGGGCAAAACCAATACCCTGAGGGTGAAGATTTCAAATTTCTAGCAGACTTCAATTGAATCCATCCCCGAGGCGTGGAAAAGGCTCCAGGATTATATCCAAGCCTGCTCACACCATGGAATGGAGGATTGGCTCGTGTTCTAGAGCTTCTACGAAGGGCTCACGTGTAACACCTCTAGTGTTATGAGCTTGCTTAGCACCTAGGTTAATGCCTAAGAGAAATTAGCAAAACAAGTTTTCGGGTTTAAAAATTTAAAGCACACATAGAAGTATAAACGAATCTTGTGTGACTCGCTTTCATGAATAAAACAAACAAATAAGTGTCGCTAGTCAACTTGTCTTGGTGCTTAACAACTTTTAAATAATCTTGTGGACAAAAGTTATTTAGGGCTTGTTTTGGAAAAGTATGAAGAAAGTGCTTAAAAATGCCTGATAGCAAATAAATAGCGAATGGCTTGTTTATTTGATTAAGCATGAAAAACAATTTTTATAAACAAAAATAAAATATAACTTGTAATAGGTACTTAAATAAAATTTGAAGTGCAAGTTTAATAGATGAAAATGCAACTGTTAATTTAGTGAATAGATGTTGTTCCATGGTATTTTTGATAGCTCAAGAATTGAAAGTGGAATATAATTTCAGCTTCTAGAACTAAACGATTTAAGTCTGGAAACCTAACGACGATGCTGTTTTGGCATTAAAATTTTGATTAAATTTCTTAAACACTAGGTCTATGTTTTCATAGTGTTGGTTGCATCTAAGTGAGTACTTTAGCGTGGTGAAGTCCATGGTTGGGTTGAAGTTGTCATGGAGTCGCAGAATTTGCCCAAATTTAGTCGAAACCCGTTGTAGCTATGCCGTTGACGCTCTGTTCATGGACTGTCGTTCAGCGTGACAAACCTATCTTGACGTCACTCTAACTTCCTCTTCGATTATCCTCTGGTCATAAGAGTTGCTTCACCAGTTAGGTGTTAGTACCGACTTTAGGTTAGTGGAACTGGTTGAACCTGAGTTGAGTTGATCAGTGGCTTTTGTTTTGCTTTTAAATCTGTGCACATCACAGCTTGTCATGGCACAGCCGTGTTCACGGTCACCGTGTGCGTGCGCTGCCATTACCGGCAAGTCTTGGCCACCATCATGCCTGTGGTTGGCCTTGCAGGCTGTCGGCTACACACAGGTTAGGGGCTGGCCACGGTCGCCCTACGTGCCGGACTGAGCCATAGGGCTATCGCTGCACGGTCATCGCGTGTGCGCTGCCGGCCAGGCCGTGCGCGGGCCAATCACTGCCACGGTAGCCATCGTGTGACCGATGTGGCGCTTGCTCCACCAGTCATCCTATCTATCACGCCATGCCTCGGCATATGCCACTGCTACCATGATGATCGTTGGCCCCGGGTACAGTGGCGATACGATGCTCCACTACCTCGCCCTGCTCCCGCTAGCCAACGTCGTGAGCCGCTCGGATTTTTACCACTCCATTCAAGCACGTCACGCCAATTTCCATGGGCCATCACCATGCACACATGTTCTTGCTACCGCTTTTGCATGGAGCCTCCCCGTCTTCAGCCAATTGCTCTCACGTAGGTCCACGCTCCACGGCTACGGCTAGAGCTCCCCTTTACGCTTCCAATTCACCTAGCTCTAGGCTTCACAGCTTGATTCCTCACACCAGTAGAGAGCATAAGAAGGCAACTAGGTGCCCTATCTTCACCGTGCCCAACTAAGTGCTACCGACTGTCAATTTGGAATTTTGGTTGCCGCCGGTCATAGACATTGCCACAGCCAGGAGTTTGGGAGTAAGTCATGACCCAAAGGGAAAAAAACTCCAATTGGTTCTGTTCCTGGGCTCACCATGACTCTCTTTATCCAGTGCTCGAGCTATCCTAGTCAGGGTGCCTATCGTCGGGGAGGTGATGCGCCGGTGTCGTGCTCGAAGCGCCGCCGCACGGAGCGGTCACACGTGGCCAGGATACTCCCGACCTTCTCCGTCTCAACTGGTTACGCAGATGGCTTCGTGGTAAACGCTTGTTGCTCCTGCACAATCTTTATTGTGCCATTAGCTCGTAGCCTCATCGGAATGGCTTCATCGCCATCACAAAATGCGCTGACCTAGCCACCGCCATGGTTGGCTATGCTGCAGTGCCTCTCCGGGACTCTAGCTATCGTCTCTAGGAGCGCGCCATCATAACTTAGATGATCAGCCTTCAGGGGTCACTGAAGGCCCTTGCAGGTGGCCGGTGCAATCGCAGTTTGTCGACGGTTGCCGCGCCATCTCCTGTGGTGGCATCAGGGACCACCCCAGTGTGAGGACGGGAGAGTTCGGGGACTTGGTCGCAAAACCACTGCCGATAGGAACAATACATAGGGTAGTCGTGCTATTACCTCGAAGCTCGGGGGCTCCTCTGCAAAACCGTTGTCACACGCAGGCTCCCCGGCCTTGGGCTGCGTAGGATCGTTGCAACGCGCGCGCGTCCGCGCCCTCGCTGGGCTGCTGGGCCGAATTGGTGCCGCCAGCTTTTTCCTTTTTCCTAAAGTGTTTCTAATTTAGGTTCTAAAGCAAACTTGTAAAATCAATATAAATTTGTATAGTTGTCTAAAAATTATGAAACCAATTTTGTTAGGCTCCTAAAATAATGATCTATCTACTAGCATATTTGGTTCATCTAGTTTTAAAATGTTTCCAAGGTTGCTCTAGTTATTTTAAAATGTTTAATATTGTTAAAATGTGAACTTGTGGGAATTTTTGGGAGAAAATGGTGATAATGTTGACTCTAAAAATTTTATAGTAAATTCCTAATGTTATTAGCTGCTCACTTTAATTTTTGTAGCTCTAGAATTATTGGTTTGCTAGATCGATAATGATGCCCTATTTCGAATAAAGATTAAATCGATAGAATGGAATAAAGAAACAACTTGGGTTTGTATAACTAAAACATTTGTTGGGAAATAATGGCTTATTCGACAACATGGATACGTAGCCTAAGTACGGTCATCATTAGAACTAGCTTGTTAACTTGAGAGGCATAAATCATATTTTACGAGTCACGGTTGTAGTTGATTAATTACGTCTCTACATTGCATCCACGCATTTCATAATAGGAATAGCGATGGATCGGGGAGTCATCTAGAGTATCAGAAAAGATGGTGTCTCGATGATTGTGTCATCATGATGGGATGCTAACTTTGATTGTCTCTTACCTAGGCAAGCCCCGGTGCATAACCCCTATTATTCTGCACTTTATTTTATGCTTCTGCATTAAGTTTAAGGAGTTGGATGAAACCCACTTGCATATATATATATATACATACATATATATACATATATATATATATATATACATATATATATATATATATATATATATATCCTTACCCTATGAGTCTTACTAGTATGACAAGATCGTGTAGATTGCTATGCTATAGGATTTCGATAGAAGTCGAGTGATTTCCTGTTACTCGCGAGAGATAGGATATATATTATTGTTACTATTATTATGTTACTATCACATGAAATATATATGGATAATAATTGGAGATCGAGCGGGACTGTACTTGGATGGACATGGACTGGTTAGGCAGCTGAGCGAGGCTCTGGTTGCATTTGTCCCACCTGTGTCGATTGAGGACCATTCGTTGCAATGGATGGTAGTCAGGTCACAGACTTATTATCCTGAACACATACTTGTGTATGGCGTGGGAAGACTTGTTACTTTCTTGTCATCGGTTCCGGCTTTTTCTAGACTGACTTTTAGGGTGGTTTTTGGGTGGAGATCCAAGCACCGCACTGAGTCCGAGACTCAGGAGCAGGGGCTTGGAGTCCAAGTTTGGATGGGGACCTAGACCCCATGATAGGAGGGTTGTGGGTTGGTCTTGCTTGTGCCTGGGGTATAAGCGGGGCATGTGTTTCAAGGTACCTAGCTGGGATACATTGGTTCATGAATCATCGCATGATGCGGTATGGCATGACTATGATCCAGCACCATAGTAAGAACTAGAACATGAAAGAAGGTAAAATGGTTCTGATTGCTTACCACCTGCTTGAGAGTAGCATAGGTGCTTACATAGAATGGTAGTTAATGAATCAATATGGACTGCTAATAAAAGTTGAATATAAGGATGCACATTTAGTAATGCTCCTGTAGATGCAACAAACCCATAAGCCAAATAGCCTTGCATATCCTTGGAGGCTTTTCTTTCCTCCTGATGGGTAAGTCTTGCGGAGTACAATTGAGTACTCAGGGTTGTTCTACCCTGTTGTAGGTAACAGGTGGATGATAGAGCTGACACTTGTGTGCGGGAACCTCTTGTGGGCTCAGCAAGGATTTCCTTTCCATTGTGGACATAGAGTTATTTGAAACTTTCATCCAAAATGTTTTACAATGGAAAACTTATAGCCTGTTATGATGTATATAATGGATCATCATGTTAATGTTTAACTTGTCATTAAATGATTTTATTTCCACTGAAACTCTGATAACATGGTAATATTCCACTGTTATAAATAATAAATATTATACTATAATGTTACATGGAAAGTGATGTAAGGAATGGCTAGAATGTTGTAAGCTTTATTCTCCCATTTGTTATCCTATTGAAAAATGTTGATTTTTGGGTTCTCCCATGGGGTGTGCTCGACAGAACAGCCCGAGGTAGCCCACTTTCGGGGTGCTTAGTGTCTAGTGGAAGACAAGCGCCTCCGTAAGTGTGTTATTTCAGGCGGTTCTACCACATCACGCCCATGTCAAAGGGGCATGTAGATGCCACTGCTAGAGGAGCATTCCTCTCCCTGACCGTCGATGGAGCTAAGGCTCCCATCGAGAAAATTGTGGCTAATCAAAGTTGGGGGAGGAGCACAAGCAACAAAAAGGCATGCATTCCATGAAGGAGGCAGACATGCTTGCCACAAAAATAGAGTTATTGATGAAAAGACTGAACGATCGTGCGACTGAGAAGCAAGCCATGAAAAGCATCGTCTAGGCCATGGACTCACACATGACGTGTGAGGTCTATGGTGAAGTTGGCCCCTCAGGGAATGCCTACCCTGAGACCCGTGAAGAAGCTTCATACATCAATAATGGGTTTCGCCAATAGAACAATAATGGGTGGAACAATTAGTCTCGCCCGCAAGGAGGTAATTCAAACTTCAATTCAAATTTCAATTCAAATCAACCTACCTTGAAAGACTTGGTCTTAGACCAAGCAAAAATAAATGAAAATCTCACTAAAAAGCTAACTTATAATGACAAAATGCTAGAAAATATTAACTTTAAAATAGAAGGTGTAACTTCCTCTATTCAAAATCAATTGAGCTTTAATAAAATGATAGAAATAAAATTAGCTCAAATTGCTGTTGCTATTCCTGTTAATATTGAGGAGAAGATCATGGGGCAACCCAAGAATTCTCTTGAAAAAGTTAACGCGATGACCACGAGGGGTGGCAAGTCCACTCCTGATCCACCAAATCCTAACAATAAAACAGGAAAAGCACAAGGGCAACAGGAAGACGGGCCTTCGTCATCAACAAAAACACAAAAAGATCAAGAAGAAGATGAGGAAATGGCACCACAAGACTTCGCTGATACAAGCTACTTGCCATTTCCCACAAGAAAAAGGAAGCAGGCCATGGATGAGCAATTTGATCACTTTATTGAGATGATAAGAAGATACACGTGAGCGTCCCCTTAATGGACGTCTTACATGTACCTTCCTATGCAAAGTACATCAAGGACATCATCAATAACAAATGACCTTTGCCATCCACAGAGGTCATAAAGATGATGGTAGAGTGTAGCGCTACTATACTCAACCGTCTACTTGAGAAGAAGAAGGACCCTGGGTGCTATAACACCCTAAAATTTGCATCATTTAAAAATAGGCTAACTTGATTTATTTATGCATTTTGTGAGCATGTAAACTTAGAAAAATAATAACTTTTGTTAGATTAAAATCTACTATAAGGTCTAGCTACATGTTTATACATTCATGCTACTGCATATTATTTTGAGTTGTGTGATTTGAAATCAAACTTCAAATTGATTTGAATTTGGATTTGAAAATTGCTTTGGAAATTTAGAAAATAAAATGAAAAGGAAAACTCTCCCCCTCTCCCTGGCTTTTGGCCCGAGCGGTCCACCTCCCTCACCTCTCTCCCTCTCCCCTTTCGGCCTGTGGGCCTAGCCCGCTCGGCCTCACTCCCCTCTCGTAGGCCTAGCTCTCCCAATCTCCTGCTTTTAGGCCAGCCTAGCAAGCCAGGCCACTGCCAGCGCACCACCATAGGCCAGCTTGGCCACGTACTCCTCTGTGGGCCAATTCCCTCTCCTCTTGGGCCGCCCCATTTTCACCGCGCGACCCATGTCAACAGGTCGACCCAACCGAAGCTGCGCGGATGTGCTGACCCCCTTCCTCCATGTGTCTCTCTATCGACTCAGACCCGCCTCTAGTCTCGCTAATGTGCCAGGCCCACTGGTCGATGTCATTTTCCTCCACCAACTCGTGATTGCCCCGGACTCTGCTTCGCTGAGAGTCTGTCTTCGCGCTGATTCCACCACGCTTGGCATGTTGCCCATGCTGTGCCACCCTTTTAAATAGCAAATGAACCCACGCCACACCCCTATCCACCCTAGCTCAAGTTTTATCACGGTAGCAGCCCTCATTTGGATCTGGTCAAAACCAGAGCTCGACCTGCTGCCGCAGTCGCCATCGTCCATGGCTTCTTTGCCCCTGAAAGCTAGTCTTCGAGCTTTGTGTTGGCTTTATGAAGTTGCCGAGCCATTTTTCCCTCTTTTCCTAGCTCTCTTTTGCTTACATGCCAACGCCAAATCCTTGCAGGAGCTTGCCATCTGCCATCCTACGCCATGTGTCATCGTCGGTCCACTCTCGCCTCCGTTCTTGGTCTTGGTGAGTTCGCCGTCATCCCCTCTCTCTCCCCGTGGTCTTCCCATGTCAGATGGTGGACGGAATCACCCAAGCCGACCATGTTGGTGACCTCCTCTGCTTTTCCAGCCATGCACCGCTGCCTGGGCTCGCCACCGGTCACTCCTCCCCCTCCCGATCTAATCCCCACCGTCCAGTCTAGATCCAACAAATCAGATCCTACTGTACCCCTTTGGCTAGTCTTTATGCAAAAGAGCCCCTCCAGTCTTTAGTTTTCAAACCCATAGTCCAAAGCATAATGCCAGAATATGCCTTCTTCTTTTGAAAACATAATTTGCTCTGGTTAGATCCAAAATATGTTTTCACTATTTACAAAATTGCCACTGATTTTATTTTAGCCATTGAATCTAAGTTTTAACTCCGATTTGACCCGTTTAGCTTGTGTTAGATTCATCATTCCTTAATCTAAATGTTCATCCTATTGTCACACATGTTTTCAACTTTGGAAATTCGAGGTTAGATTTAATCTATTATTTTATTAAAGGAAATATTGTTTAATCCATAACTTCTTCGTTATGGTTCTAATTTTCGTGATCTTCGCGTCTGTGTGTTCATAGCGAGATGTAGATTGGGTTTACAAACTTTTCATCTTGATTTTATGTTATTGATGTACTGTTCTAATCTATAGCCTTTGTTTACTATGCATGATTGCTCCTGGATGTTTGTATGTTGCTGTGATGATCGAGTTTAGACGGTGAGCAATTCGTGGTGATCAAAGGTACTATTTTGACGAGCAAGATCAGCAGGAACACTTTGATCAAGGCAAGTATAGCATGGGATTATCCTTGTTTCCTATTCACCTTAATACATTTAATTCATGTTTGCATGTGTCACCTTGATAAGGATTTCCTAGAATTGGACTTATACCTTGTCTCCTATGGGTTAAGCATTGGGTAGTTATTGCTAGTGCTCAACTAAACCATGATCTTGTAACTTGGCTAATGGTATATGCAATAAACATTAAAACATGACTTTTTAGCAATCTGGAAACCGGGAGCTGGAGTGTTTAGCTACTTTCTAAATGCTCTAGATTCCTCTCCCTAAGGACTTATCTGTAAGTGATCATCCGAGACTTACAGTACAACTATGAGGGTACATGGCTCTGGCTTGAGCTTAGTACAATGACCTTTTCTAGCTTGTTAGAGGTTACCAAAAGGTGCAAATGGGGTGCATTTTGGGTTGGGTGTAGTGCGGCCTCTATCCTTGTGTGTATAGCCTGCACGGAATATGCCATCGGGAAGGGGAGCCCTACATTTGCAGGGCACAGAAACCAAGTGGCCCTAACTTGTTTGATGAACCTTTGAAAGGCTTCATAGTGTACCCTGCCTGCTCACCTTGGTAGTGTTTTGGGGACTTGCAAACCCCGGGCAAATGGGAATCACGACTCGTAGTGAAAGTGTACAACCTCTGCAGAGTGTAAAACTAGTATATCAGCCGTACTCATGGTCACGAGCGACCTTGGAACCCTTATGGAATAGATGATCACTATTAATTAATTGTTTATGCTATTCATTATTCATGTTTACCTGATCATGTGTTTACATGGGTTTATGATAAACTTGTTGCTACTCAAATGCTAAAAGATGACTCACTAAAAGCTAACTGTAGTAAACCCGTGTCAAACTTTTGAGCCTCATGAACCCCATGTTATATTTGTTGAGTATGACACGTACTTATGCTTGCTTTACTTTTCAATTATTTTGATAAAAATCCCGGATGGGTACCAGATTGCTAGAGTTTGAAGAAGTTAGGCTTGTGATCAACCAGTCAGTTGTCACTGTAGAATTGGAGTCTTCGCCTGATGAAGAATGGAGTGTCTTTTTGCTGTTTGCAGTCTAAGGTTATATCTCTTGTAATAATACATTATATTAAGCATTGTCTTTTGATATTACCCCTTATTTGTAGCTATATGTGAGATTTGACTTCCTGGACTCACATATGGTGTGTATCTAGTTTTATTCTTAAAATCGGGTCCTACAAAGTGGTATCAGAGTAATGCTGACTGTAGGACGCAAGCCTAGATAGAACTGGCCGCATTAGTATGCTTTGATCTTTGTTCCCTTCTTGCTTTCTCTCTAACCTTACTATTTGCCAAAAGTTAAGCTAACATTAGTCTCTATTTTATTATAAAAAAATCTTTGTCTCAAATCTAAACTTTTTTTCAATAGATGGTTCGTAACAAGAAGACCATCTACATTAGCTATAGTAGACCCTGCTTCACTAGAGGAAATCATCCCCTAGCTGTGGGGTGGACCAAGGAATTCTATTCCAAGCATGGGGATGACATGGCCTACTTCCATTCCCTACTCATGACGGTGCTTGTATGCTACTACTCTGACTTGTATCCCACTGTGCAATATCATTGCATAGAGTACCGGCACCCCATGAAGCTACATACTAGAAGATTGACTTGTTTGTCACTACTTGGGATGAAGCTAGGAAGGCTCGTAGGGTGGAAACCAGTCATACTCACCTTGTGAGTCATGCCACTATGGAGGAAAGTATGGAGGATGCAGCCTATCAAGCTTATATGATATACCATGCCTGACGTTTTGAGAAAATGAAGGAAGATCCATTCAGGTTCCTTCCTCACTATGACCCTAAAAAAGATGGATGGGAGATGATAGAGCCTGAAGGTCTTGATGCTACTACAAAGGCGATGGTCTGTTTTGCTAAGAGGATACTCCAGAAGAATGATGTCCTTAAGGAAGAATAGGAAAAGGAAAAGATGCCTCACAAATGTGTTGCAAGACAGCTTGATGAGTATAGGACCCAACTCAAGATGCCCAAGATCTATAAGATACTACCCAGAGTTCATCACCATAGGAGTTTTTGAGTCCCTTATGTAATAAAGACGCTAGTGGCGCGAGTTGAATCTAGTCAATAGTCTTTACGTGTGGCTAGTGGACCTTTTGTGTTTGGTTGGTTGTCTTTATGATAATGTTTGAGTTGGATCTTTGTATTCGGTGTAATGATCTTGTGGGGTTTGTCCACAATTTCATTTAGTTACAAGTCTAAGTTCAAGGATTAATGAAATAAATAGTTGGGTTTTGGGTTATCTCTTGTTTTCTCTATCCTGTCTTTCAGAGCAACCTATCATCATCAGTATATACCTCCATTTTTGGGAGGCCAAAAATCATGGAGAAAATTCTAGACGATAGTAGACTTCGGCATCTATCTCTTACAAAAAGTATCACCTAGATAGCTGCTATAGTTTAGGAGTTACGAAGATCACAAGACGATACAATAGTGCTGTTAGCAACCTAGAACAGTTTCGGTTGTCCACTATTTTCAACAAACTTAACTGCAGAGTTCAGAAAAGTGTTCTATAAGAAAGTTCTAGAGATTTTCATAAGCTTTCCAATGATATAAACTAGAACTTCATTGGATTAATAGGACATGAGTTATAGATGTGGGCCATATAATTGGGTGGTTCTGCCACACATGGTATCAGAGCTCATACATGGATCTGTAACAACATTACATTTGAAAACTTCATTGGATTAACAGGGCATGAGTTATAGATGTTTTAAGACACTACTATGTTTTTGCACACAAGGAAAAAAGAATCAAGTTGTTTGTTCTTAGATATGCACATATGTTCTCTGGGATGTCAGAAGGCCATTATGATAGTTAACCTATCCAGAAGGAGATGCAAGTTACTTTGGTGTCCCCTAGTTTAATTCTTTTTAAGGGGGGTAGCCAAAGTAAAGAAGGTTATGGTACAATCTAGTTCTTCACTTGGAAGTATCGAATATGTCTCTGGATGAGTCACTATCAAGCGCAGGTATCTTTGCTCAAGATTGGTTACTCGTTGGATCAAGGAGTTCGGGTATTCATCAGGACTAGTCTTCGCTTCAAGCTATCAACAGTGGGTATTGAACATCCAACATACCCGAGATGAGTTGGCATTCATGACGTGAGAAGGAAATACCATCCATCTATGGTTGGTTATCAAGACTCAGAAGACCTCATTGTTGCACCAAGCATGGTAAGTAAGCTTAGTTTGAAGGAAACTTTTGGTATGGATAGGCTATTTCTAATGGTGGAATTATGGTGAAGAACTCAAGAATTGATGTGCTGAGATGCAGCCCACCAAAGGATGTAAGTGAGGCTTAGAGCTTCATGGAAATGACAATATACTATTAGAGATTCATTGGAAGCATTACAGTCTTGACATAAGAGTGACCTCAATGTGAATTGTAGGTATATAAAGGACATCATTACTAAGTTGGGGTTGAGCTAGTAAGATTATCGTTGGTTTGGTATTGATCAAGGTTATGACTTGGAAATGTGCTATCACCTGGGAAGAAAAAGTCGTTGTCGATGCCCTTAGCAAAGGAGAGATTAGCTAAGAAGATTTGGATGACACCATGGACTAAGAATTGTTTTTAAGAGTTGAGCAACTTAACCTAAGCATATATAGTCATTAATGTTTGGAAGTTGGTGATAGAACCTACTCTAGACCAAGAAAGTAAGGAAACTCTGTTGGAATGTGAACATATGGAGAAAGAGATTTGATAGTATGGATTAAAAAGTAAAAGTGGCCTAATGTTTGGAATTACCAGAGAATTGTTTGGAGTATGTGTCAAATCTTGTAAACACTTGAGAAAGTACTTGTAGTAAGGTTATCAGGGTAGGAAAAGTAGAACAGAAATGTTACAAAGGAGAGAGAACAATTCTAGGAAGGGATGAAGATTCTAAAGTGGAGTATCCTCGTCTTAGGATCACCATCTTCTAAATCTCGAGGACGAGATTCATTTTAAGGGGGTAGAATTATAACACCCTAAAATTTGCATTATTTAAAAATAGGCTAACTTGATTTATTTATGCATTTTGTGAGCATATAAAATTAGAAAAATAATAACTTTTGTTAGATTAAAATCAACTATAAGGTCTAGCTACATGTTTATGCATTCATGCTGCTGCATATTACTTTTGAGTTGTGTGGTTTGAAATCAAACTTCAAATTGATTTGAATTTGGATTTCAAAATTGCTTTGGAAATTTAGAAAAGAAAATGAAACGGAAAACTCTCCCCCTCTCCGTGGCTTTTGGCCCGAGCGACCCAGCTCCCTTACCTCTCTCCCTCTCCCCTTTCGGCCTTTTGGCCTAGCCCGCTCAACCACACTCCCCTCCCGTAGGCCCAGCTCTCCTGAGCTCTCGCTCTTGGGCCGGCCCAGCAAGCCAGGCTACTGCCAGCGCGCCACCACAGGCCAGCTTGGCGTCGCACTCCTCCATGGGCTGCTTCCTTCTCCTCTTGGGCAGCCCTGTTTTCACCACACGGCCTGCGTCAACAGGCCAGACCAGCTGAAGACGCATGAATGCACTGGCCCCCTTCCTCCCTCTATGTCTCTATCGACTCGAACCCACCTCCTATCTCACTAATGCGCCGGCCCATCGGTTGGTGTTGTCTTCCTCCTCCAACTCGTGACCGTCCTAGACTCTGCTCTGCTGGGAGTCCGTCTCCACGCCGATTCTGCCGCGCTTGGCGTGCTGCCCACGTCGCGCCGCCCTCTTAAATAGCAACCAAACCCACGCCACACCCCTATTCACCCTAGCTCAAGTTTTATCGTGGCAGCAGCCCTCGTTTGTATCTTGTCAGAACCGGAGCTCGTCCCACCACCGTAGTTGCCATCTTTCGTGGCTTCTTTGCCCCTGTAAGATTGTCTCCGAGCTTCACGTTGGCTTGGTGAAGTCACCAAGCCTGTTTTTCCTCTTTTCCTCGCTCTCTTTTGCTTACACGCCGACGCCAAATCCTTGCAGGAGCTCATCATCCACCATCCCACGACGTGCATCATCGTCGAACCGCTCCCGCCTCCGTTCTTGGTCTTGGTGAGTTCACCGTCATCCCCTCTCTCTCCCCGTGGTCTTCCCAAGTCAGATGGTGGACAAAATCACCAAAGCTGACCACCCCGACGACCTCCTCTGCTTTTCTGGCCGTGCACCGTGGCCTGGGCTCGCCACCGGTCACTCCTCCCCCTCCCGATCTAATCTCCACCGTCTAGTCCAGATCCAACGGATCAAATCCTACCATACCCCTTCGGTTGGCCTTTATGCAAAAGAGCCCCTCTAGTCTTTAGTAGTCAAACCCATAGTCCAAAGCATAATGCCAGAATACGCCTTCTTCATTTGAAAACATAATTTGTTCCGGTTAGATCCAAAATACGTTTTCACTATTAACAAAATTGCCATTGATTTTATTTTAGCCATAGAATCTTCGTTTTAACTCCGATTTAACCCGTTCAACTTGCATTAGATTCGTAATTCCGTAATCTACATGTTCATCCTATTGTTATACATGTTTTTGTCACACACCTAAATTCCTAATTTTGGGTTGTGCATAGAAAACACTAATTAAAATAAATGTTTTGATATTTGGATAAAATTTCCCAAGTTTAGTTTAGGATACCAATAATTAGTTATAGGAAAATTGTGAATCTTCAAACTTTTCTAAACTAATTAGACAGGCTATTGCTTTATGTGATGTTTGCTTGTTGCTTCTTTGTGTGTTGAGAGTGAGCAAAGTCTTTAAAATGCGTTTAGTAGGTCGATTTTCCTTCTCCGGCACGCCATTATCTTTTTCTAGAATCAAATTCTTTGTTTCTCAACTCAAGTTTTCGTTGGGAGCTTCCTAAAAACTTTTCTTTGTAACGTAGATCACTCTTTTTAGTTCCTCCTTCGTCAATCAATCTCTACAAACTTCTCGGGAATTTTTCCTGCTTCTTCCAGAACTTTTTCCCACTTTTCTGCGACCATAATCTAATTCTTTGATGCTCCAAATCATATTATCATGAGCTCCAAATACTTTATTTAGGTTCCTTATGTTTCAAAATATCTCTGAGAATTTTCCACAAATTTTCAGAACTTTCGGAGTATTTTTCGTGGCTTAAATAATAATTCTAGACTTTTCTAGAATTATTTTATCCACGAAATTAATTCATTCTGAAAATAATAAATCTCTCATTTTTTTCCAATGCTAAAAGCCCATGTGTAATAATCCTAATAAATCCTAAAGGCACATGTCTTTATTTACTAATGGTCTTTAATGTTTATTTAGGTCCATTAGTGTAGGTGGATGGTGCAGCGTCAATTAGCACATATCGCTAGTTGGTGTGGAGGTGGCGAGTTTTTCTCCCTATATATGTGTACCAATCCCTTGAGCAAAGCACACCAAAACTACTGTAAAAGGGAGACTCTAGTTTGGGAAATCCCTCGTGTAGTAAATTACATTTTTCTCCTCCTCTTGTCAACGCCGCCGCAGGCTGCCAAGCGAGCGTGGCCGCGCTGCCTCTATGCACGAGCGTGGAGATTCTGCTCTGGCAGTCCATGCTCAGCGCGTGCCGTTGTCATCTTCTCCTAGCCGCGCGAGTCAGTGCACTGCCCTGCCCTGAAGCCGGCCCCACATCATCTCGGTCGAGCCGATCCTGCATGAAAGCCGGTCATGAAGGCTCAAGCAGGGCAGCAGTCGGCCATGGCCATGTGTGCAGTCCAAGGAAGAAGCGACTCTCAAATCCTTTTTCTTCCTTCCTGTGATTCGCTAGTGCCGGCGACGTTGCCTGTTCATCATCACCTCTCTATGTACCTACACCTTCTGTACATTTTGCCGTGACCTACAGGCGACAAGGCTGTAGCTCCTAAAGCATGTGCTGCTTGACTTCGTCCTTGCATCACTGTGGCTTCGTGGTTCGGCTTGTGCCTGGCCGGCCAGAAACAACTCCTTGTGGCTGCTCGGCTCCTGCTGTAGGCCACCGACGCACGCACCCTACTGCTAGATGGTGATGCATCAATTGTCAGGTGCGCCACTTGCTTCTACGGAGAACTCGTAGATGTGGAGAGCTTCACCGAGACGAACCCTAAATTCCCGATGAGCCATGCTGCCATCTCCTCCTGCAGAGCCTACCATGGCTGTCGTCCCCTTGTTGATGGTGAGCACCTGCACGTTTGTGTTCTGTCTTCCCCATCTATACTACGTGCTAGCAATAACGTTTGACGTGTTACGTGCTTATGATTTGTAAACTAAATATTCATTTAACTAATAGTATACGATTGTTTTTCTAAATTAAAAGCAACATAGGTGTTACACTTCATAGTTTATACACAAATGTTAATATAATTAATTACTAACATAATCATATTCCTCAATTATAAATTGCTTAGCTTGAACATACGTCATACATAATTCCAATAGATGTTCCCACACGTTAGTTTTTTTTAAAGCTAGAGTTTAATTTGCTTAATTTATACGGCAACATTTATGAATAGAATATGACTAGGTATAACTTGATTTTTGAAGGAAAACATAAATTGACTAATCTGAATTAATGTCATTCATATGATTTTTCTTAATTAAAATAAATCAAGCTGTGTTAGATTCGTGCCGACGCACTCTACACAGTACTACCAATGTTTTCATGTCACATGTTTTTCTATATATAGTTGAATATTAAATTGATTAATATATATATATGCAACCAATTTTATAATTAAAAAAATGTAGCTAAATGTTGATCTTTCATAAATAAACTCTAATTTGATTAATTTTAATATATATGTTTGTAATTATAGTTTGGTTAGCTCAAACATGCCCATATAATTTGAATAGATATTTTCATGTGTTATTTTATCTTTGCAAATTTAAAGTTTAATATGACTTAAATTAGACGACCGTATTTATTGATAAAATATGACTGGTCATAATTTGACTTTTGAATTAAAAGATTATTTGACTAATCTAAACTAATAATTTTTCCTTGGTTTTGTTAACTAAAATAAATCCAGCTTGCAGTTGTTCCTTTTCTTTTATAGTATAATATAGAACTCCTGGTAGTCGTTTTGTTTTTAACGGTAATTCCATTATTGACATTTCTTGCGTTGTCGAAACCACAACAACAAGCCCTCCCTCCTAGTACGTTGTTTTAAAGCTTTTGCTATGATTGGTGTATTGTTCTTAATTTACTTTGCTTGCTTGCTTGTATGTTTCTTTGTGCTTAGTGTTTGCCACGAGTAGAAGAGAACCGTACGTAAGCAGTGGAGATCAGAAGTTGAGTGCATGAAGCTGCAGAAGCTGCAGTATGGAAGATAAAGTTGAAGCTTCTCTAAGCAAGTTGCTTTGGGTGTAAAGCAAGTTTAAGGCAAGTATAGCATGGGATCTTCCTTGTTGACCTATACACCTTTAATCATTTAATTCATACTGCATGTGTCTACCTTGATTACCACTAAGGATTTCCTAGCATTTGTACTTCTAGCTTGTCATCTATGGGTTTATGCATTTGGGTAGTATGATGCTAGCGCTCAATTAAAGACCATAATCTTGTAACTTGACTAATGGTATATGCAATAAACACTAAAAGATATGTTTTTAGCAACAAGGAACAAGGGGGCTAGAGCATAGTTTTTGTGATGCTCTAGATTCCTCTCCTTAAGGACTTATCTGTAAGTGGTCAACCGGGACTTATAGTACAACCATGAGGACTACATGGCTCTGGTCTTAGCTAAGTAACATGATCTGTTCTAGTTTGTGAGCAGCTTACCAAAAGGGCAAGAGGGGCATACCAGGATGGGTATGGGCCTCATCCCTAAGGCGTGTACTATGCCGTGAGTATTAGTGTCACTCTTGGAGATGACTCCATAATACTAGGAAGATGGAATCCTTAGCGGTTGCTACTTATTAGAATGACTTGAGAAAGGCTTCGTAGTGAACCCTACGGACCTTCCTTGGAAGTGGGTCAAGAGGTTGGCCGCCTCGGGCGAAAGGGTAAATCCTGGCTCATGGTGAAAGTATACAACCTCTACAGAGTGTAAAATCGGTATATCAGCCGTGCTCGCGGTCATGAGCGGCTTTGGAACTCTTACATAATAGATGATCATTAATGGTTAATTGTTTATGCTGTTCATTATTCATGTTTACCTGATCATGTGTTTATGGGCTCATGATAACCTTGTTGCTACTCAGTCGCTTAAAATTATGACTCACTAAAAGCTAATCGCAGTAAACCAGTGTCAACTTTTTGAGCCTCATGAACCCCATGTTATATTTGTTGGGCACGACATGTGCTCGCCCTTGCTATTTCCCCCACCCCTAGACTTTAGAAAAGTTGCTCCGAAGATTGATGGAGTTACAAAGGAGTTCCTGGAAGATTGATAGAAGTGCTAGGCATATATTACCCCCAGTCAACCGTCCCTGTGAAGGATGGAGCCTGAAGATTAGCTACCGTTCCGCGATACTATGATGTAAGTATTAAATATAACTATATTTCATTATATAATAAAGCATTGTATCTTGATACTATTGTAATTTATCGCTATATGTGTGATTTGACTTCCTGGGCACACATATAGTTAGTACTCAGTTTTGTCTTTAAAACCGGTAGTGACAGTTTTCAACTTTTGAAATTCGAGGTTAGATTTAATCTATTATTTTATTAAAGAGAATCTTGTTTAATCCATAACTTCTCCGTTATAGTTCCAATTTTTGTGATCTTCGCGTTTGTGTGTTCATAGCGAGACATAGATTTGTTTTACAAACTTTTTATCTTCATTGCATGTTATTGGTGTACTGTTCTAATCTATAGACTTATTTGCTATGCATGATTGCTCCTAGATGTTTTGTATGTTGCTGTGATGATCGAGTTTAGACAGTGAGCAATTCGTGGGTGATCAACACTACTACAGAAATCTTAATAGAGGTAGGCAAAAACGATTAATGGAGGTGGGCATTGCAATCACCTCCAATCAAAGGTCACTGTTAATCGTGACTTTATGGAGGCGGTTGCCCTGTCTGGATTGGTAAAACGATTAACAGAGGCGGGCGGGTTAAGATGCCCACCTCCATTAATGAAAATAGAAAAACAAAAAAAAGCCCAAACCCAGCTAGAAATCGGATTTGGGAATAGATCTGGTCTGCTTCCAGCAGCAGCACGTTGCCGCACCACTCCACCGTGTCATCGAATTCGCCATTAGCAAGTGCAGATCGAAGCCCCACCGACGCCACGCAGCTGGATCCAATGCCGGAGGGCTCCTGCTCGCCAAATCCGTGCACCTCTTGGCTGGATCCGCTGCAGATCGAGCTACCACCGTGTCCCTCCACTTGATCTACGAGGGTGGGAGGGTGAGGGATGGATTCACGATGAGGAGAGAAATACAAGGGCATACCTCCTCCTTGCACCACCATGGTAGAGAGATGGAGGCGCATCAGGCCGAGCTCGACCTGGATCCGACCAACCTTCACCTAGATCTAGTCAACCTCAGCCTCCCCGCTGCCGCCGCTGGGCCTCCACTACCTCCACCCCTCTGCTCCCCCACTGCACAAGCCACCACCAGCTAGGGGTGCATGGCCCGCCACTATGAGGCACCCCAGTGCAAGCCCCCTCCTACAGATAGAGGAGAGAGAGGAGACATGGAGGGAAGAGACAGAGCCAGTGCCTAGAGGAGAGGGAGAGGAAGGAGAGGGAGCCAACGCCTTGAGGAGGGGAAGAGGGAGTCGGCACCTAGAGAGAGGGAGAGGGAGGAGAAGGAGCCGCGGACTATCTTCCGTTGCATGGGGAATGGGGAGTCACGCTCTAGGAGGAGTGGGAGGTGAGAGAGGCGGCTGAGTGAGTTGGGACTTGGGAGAGGATGAGTGACCTTGAAACCCTAATGGTATGTATATATATTGGCCCGATAGAGAGGAAATGGGCCACACACTAGGCCTCAGCTGTATTAACAGAGGTTGGCTTTATAGTTGCCCACCTCCAAAAATCGATTTATGGAGGCATTTGTCTTAAGGCGACCGCCTCCATAAATTGATTTTTAGAGGCCGTTATTTTTTTGACCGCCTCCGTAAATTGATTTTACGAGGCGGGCAATTGTGACCGCCTCTGTAAATTAAAATGACCGCCACCGTTAATCGTCCATCATTTTTGAAGGCGGTTGGATTTTGTGACTGCCTCGGTTAATGTTTGGGCACCGTCTTGCAAAATCATTTGTGTAGTAGTGCAAGGGTACTATTTTGATGAGCGGGATCCTCAGGAACACTTTGATCAAGGCAAGTATAGCATGGGATTATCTTGTTTTCTATTCACCTTAATACATTTAATTCATGTTTGCATGTGTCACCTTGATAAGGATTTCCTAGAATTGGACTTATACCTTGTCTCCTATGGGTTATGCATTGGGTAGTTATTGCTAGTGCTCAACTAAATCATGATCTTGTAACTTCGCTAATGGTATACGAAATAAACGTTAAAACTTGACTTTTTAGCAACTTGGAAATAGGGGGCTAGAGTGTTTAGCTACTTTTTAAATACTCTAGATTCTTCTCCCTAAGGACTTATCTGTAAGTAATCATCCAAGACTTATGATACAACTATGAGGGCCACATGGCTCTAGCTTTAGCTTAGTATACAAGGACCTTTTCTAGCTTGTTAGAGGTTACCGAAAGGCGCAAATGGGGTGTGTTTCGGGTTGGGTGTAGTGCGGCCTCGGTCCATGTGTGTATAGCCTACGCAGAATATGCCATCGGGAAGGGGAGCCCTACATTTGTAGGGCAAGAAACCTAGCGGCCCTAACTTGTTAGATGCACCTTTGAAAGCCTTCATAGTGTACCCTGCCTGCTCACCTTGGTAGTGTTTTGGGGACTTGCAAACTCTGGGCAAATGGAAATCACAACTCATAGTGAAAGTATACAACCTCTGTAGAGTGTAAAACTGGTATATTAGTCGTGCTTAAGGTCACGAGCGGCCTTGGAATCCTTATGGAATAGATGATCACTATTAATTAATTGTTTATGCTATTCATTATTCATGTTTACCTGATCATGTGTTTACGTGGGCTTATGATAAACTTGTTGCTACTCAAATATTAAAAGATGGCTCACTAAAATCTAATCGCAGTAAACCTGTAACACCCAAAAATTTCAACTGCAAATTAGCAATTAAATTTGAGCATTTATTGAATTTTCTATGTATTTTTAACTTAGGCTACATAATAAAATTTGGGTAAATAAAATTAACTATAAGGTTTAGAAACATGATTATTGCATTCATGCCGAAGCATATTATTTTTGGTTGAGTGTAGGGCTAGAATGGATGAAGTTGAATTCAAAATCCATTTGAATTTGGCTTAGATTTGAAAACTAGAATTGCAAAAGGATTTGATTTTGAAAAAAAAAATTACGTTTCTTCCTTTTTAGCCCAGCACAGGAACCAGCCCGGCCCTTCACTTCCTCCCCTTCCTGGCTCGGCCTGCTTGGCAGCCCAGCTCGCCCCTCCCTTTCCCCCTTCCCGCCTCCCGCTTCCTTCCTCCCGCGCAATAGCCTGCTCCGCACGGCCCACTTGGTGGCCCACTTTGCGTGCCTCCCCTCTGTCCCGCTTTCTCCCGCACATGCACAGCATGCTCACAGCCTGCTCGCATTTCGGCTTCACCTGCACGCGCGCGCTCAGCAGCCCACTACCACGTGGCCCCGCTTGGCACCGTGGCCCGCAGCATCCACGCCCGTCCGCTCTCTCTCCCTTCCCTCGCTATGCCGCTGGCCCCGCATGTCAGCACTCGCCTCTTTCCTTTCCTTTCTTCTCCCCGACACCCCTTCCTTCTTCGCTGCCCGCCGATGGCGCTGCCAGTGATGGCAAGCAGTCGTCGTCGCTCCTACAAGGCAGGCGGCCAATCCTAGCCAAGCGCCCCGCTTCCCTTCAATCCATCGCACCTCACCCGGCCTATAAAGCTCTGAGCCAATGCCCTTCTTCTCCCATTTCCTGTCCACTCGAGCTCACTCTCACCGCCGCTGGCAAGTGCTCCGTTCCCAAGCACTATCCTCGACGCCGATGCCACCTGAAGCTCCGCCGTGTTCTCCCATAGCCGTAGGTATCATGAATTTCACCGTTTTGGTCACCATTACTCGGATTTCCCCTAACCGCGCCATTGTCTCTCTCTCCAACCACTGCCACCATCGACCCGAGCCATCAGAACCATCCTAGACGTCGCGCTTCCTTCCTACCGACTCGTGGTGAGCTCCTCGTCCTTTCCCTACCCTCCATTCATCGTCTTGCACTGTTCGCCTAAATGGCCATTTAGCCCATTTACACACCGTTTAAACGCTACACAGTGGTACACCGTTTTCATTTAATCGATTGTTTTGACCGTTTAAACGGCCGTTTTTCCCGTTTATACACCTGTTTTGCCCCAATAATGGGCTAAACGGTAGGTGACCGACTGTTTACCGTTTAGCGTTTAGGATAACACTATCGTCTTGTGCACTAGAACGACGTACCGGCGACCTCCAGACCCCACCAGCCATGGCGCCACCATGGAACCGACCCACCAGCGCATTCCTCGCCTTGATTTGCATCCCGGTGTGCTCGCGAGGTCCTGTAGATCACGTACGTGCTTTTGGTTTGGGTTGGGATGGCCGGAGTCACCATCCCAGTGTTCGCCATCATGTCCGCCATGCTGCCAGCCATGGCGTGCTCACCGGTGGTACCGTCCGGCCGATGGAAGTACTCTCGAGCACCCTACGCCGTTGGATCTTGCACGGACGGCTATGGTTGAACCATACCGGTTCGGATCATAACCGGTCCACCGTGGACCCATGGACCAGCCCACTTTGCTGTGTCAGCAAGTCCACCACGCCACGAGGTGCACCGCACTAGTCCACGTGTGCCACATGTCACCTAGTCAGCAGCTGCGGTAAACACCCTCAGTCAAGCCGTGCCTTTTTTGTAGAAAAGTCCCTCTGTTTTTGGTGAATCAACTCGCAGTCCATAACAGTTCAAATTAATTATTATTTAGTCCTGTTTTTATTTGTTTAGGTCCCTGTATTTTCTAGAAATAGTACGAGCAGTCCAGTAACTGTGTAATTCATATTTTTAATTGTTTTAATTCAAAAATAAGTTTAGTTTATTAACAGAAATACCATTAAACCTTATTTCATGCATAACTTTTGCGTTTTAAGTCTAATTTGAGTGATTCTTTCGCTCACGTGTTCGTAGCAGTATGTAGAATGGATTTATAAGCTTTTCAACTAATGTTTCTACTATTTGGTGTACTGTTCTAATAGAAGTTTATTTGTATGCATGTAATGATTGGAATGATGCTTGATTGGTGATTTGGAACACGATTAGAGGGTGAACTTTTTGAGGTAGCTAAGGACCCACAACAGGATCAGCAGTACTCCCAGGACAACTTTGAAGAAGGCAAGTGTACCAAAGGCCCCTTGTACCTATGAATTATTACACTACATATTCATGCATGTGTCTAATTTGATATATGTCGACAAAATATGGTCGGCAATCTACCTAGGGGTATGCCCAAGGTAGTAGATTATCGGCAGACAGATGCGCAAGCTACAAACAAGATGGTGACGTAAGACAGATACGAGGTTTTATCCAGGTTCGGCCGCCATGAAGGCGTAATACCTATGTCCTACGTCTGATCGTATTGCTGTATGTCAATGAGAGATGTTTTGAGAGGGGTCCCCTGCCCGCCTTATATAGTCTAGGGAGCAGGGTTACAGATCTGGAAACTAATCCTAACCAGTTACAATTGCCATAGGTGGCCGGATAAGGATTTCTATTCTAACCGACTAGGATCTTGCTTGATCTCCAAGTCTGCCTTGATTCCTTGCGTGGGACTCCGAGCAGATTGGTCGGGCCGCACGTTGTCTTCTAGTGGGCTAGACCCCCTGGTCCGGGCCGGCCCAATCCTAGCCGTAAGGGTATAGGGGTTAATACCCCCACAGCTAGTCCCCGAGCACCATGTATTATGCTATGACACGCCGTTCGATCTCCTTCGGCTAATGCGATCCATCTTCATATCATTGACCAAGCGAATGTGCCAGTATTCTGGTCAGAATAGAGAGCAGTAGACCATGATTATAGCCGAAGATTTTGGTTGTCCGAAGAATGCATGGTGATCTAAAGAAAAAAGAAAAAGATTTCTTTCCTAATCAAGTGTGCCCACTTGTATTTCTGAAAAGAAATGTAAGTGACCCTTGTACAGTAGTAGTTGTGGCCAACAGTCAGAGCGTAGGGGTTGATAAAATAAACACATTCACTGCAAGGTGAAGTGTGCCCACTTAGTCCTTGAGCTTGGTAGTAGGTTACATAGGCACGTGGTGCTAGGGTCTAAAAAGAATTCCCAGTTAAGTTGAGAATCCAATCGTCGTACAGGTGATACAAGATGCACCGGCATGTGCATCATACCGATGTAGTCCCCAAGCTTGCTGGAAGGCGAGGATCAGCCTTGTAGCAAGGTCTAGGTGAGAAAAAATAAATGCCTCTCAACTGTATGTGAGTACAAATCACATGTAGCCGAGGAGAGTGATCTCCGAGCAATGGTCGGAGAGTGGTCGGTGTAGTCCCCCAGCACGAGAGTGGTCGGAACAGTCCCCGAGCATGATGGTGGTCTGGATAGTTCTCGAGCACGATGGTGGTCTGGACAGTTCTCGAGCACAAGAATAGTCACGACAGTCCCTGAGCACAAGGAGTGTGGTAAAAAACCATATGCCACTTGTACTATTATTTTATGTATTTATTTATTTACTTATTCTGTTAAGTCCAATCTGACATGTCTGGTCAAAAAAAGTAGATGGGTATAGCATGTCATACTGCCTTTTTGTCTTGTCAAGCAAACAGTTGCGTGGCACCTGTCAGTAGGTGCGTCAGCATGGGCCCTCCCACACTAGCAACGAAGAGGCACATATATTGGCGTAGATCTCGAGGCTGTGAAAACAACCGTCTGCGGCGCGTGCGCACATCTCCCAAGAATCTCGGGCAGACGAAACAGCATAACTCTTGGGTTAAATATAGTATAGGATAGGTAAGTTACTATTTACTGAACCCCACTGCCATTCGCAACCGCAGCTTTCTTCTTCCTCTCGCCAACCCTAATACATCCGAAATCGCCACCAATCAGTCCGCCGCCATTTCCCCGTTCACCAGCAAGGCCAAAGTCATGGCGAAAAGTGATGCGTAGAAGAAAGTAGGGGTCATGGCAAAGGAATGGTGGAAATCAAAAAGCAACGAGCAGACCATTGAAGACCTCATCACCATGGGGGTACTCCACAACAAGGAGCTCACAGGATGGCGTGCGCCGAAGGGCGAGGGGTACCCCGATCCACAACCAGGTGAGATTGTGGTGTTTGAGGATTTCTTTAAACGGGGATTTGGGGTTCCGGTACATCCGTTTCTTCAGGGGCTCTGTCTTTACTATGAGATTGGGATTTGCAATCTGCATCCCAACTCGATCCTCCTTGTTGCCACTTTTATACATCTCTGCGAAGCATATAGCGGCTTCCAGCCCCATTTCGATTTTTTCTGCCATCTTTTCTGTCTATGGAAGAAAGTTAGCGGTGGTTCAAAAATAGCCGGGGGTGTGTACCTCAACCTCCATGACGGCATGAAAGCCATGTACCTACACTGCCCATGGAACACGTCGCTCGATGACTGGTACAAGAAATGGTTCTACATCCACAAAGAGCCGAACACGATCACGTTGTGCGACGTGGGCTACATTCCGGAGAAGGGGACAAGCTGGTCAGAGAAGCCCGAGCACCTAGAACAGATTCTAGAAATATTTGGAATGATCCTGTGGAAAAAACTGGATGGTCCGAGCGTGGTTGGGAGCTTCATCAACCGATGGATCCAGCCTTGCCAGAGGAGGGTACATCCTAGCTATGAATATCAAGGGTCATCGAGCACCCCCATTATGCCAGATTGAGCGACATCAAGCATGCTTTCAAGCTTGCCCGACCTCCCCCAAAGGTAACTCGTCTTGCCTTGTACCCGTAGTCTTATATTGTGGTAGGATAAGTGGAAACTTACTATGTTCACTCCCTTTTGTTACCCAGGTTAATGGTCGGGATAGAGCGACAGTGTTTGTGTCACCACCCCCTAGAGTAGAGTGGCCACAAGGAGCTAATCCCACCACCTAGACCAGCATCGAGATCAAGGACAAGGACGTCGACTAGGCGGTGCTCAGAGCAGGAGAGGAGGTAGCATCCAAAACCACTAGTAGACATCCGGCTGCCCCCAAATAGTTGAAGAAGAGATTAGTAACCACCTTGCTCACCGGGGGGCGCTAAATATCAATGAGCCCGAGGGGGACCCAGAGGAGAACCCGACCGGCAAGCATCGGCAGGCAATTTTTGCCTGGCTGGACGATGACGCAGAGGAAGGAGAAGATGCAGACGCCTTTCAACTTGTCCCTCGAAAAAGGAGGAAGCAACTAGAGTCAATGGAGCAAGGTTGGTCCTCCGCGCCTGTGGGACCCACCTCACCGACGGCGGTGAAGGATGCAGCCGGGTCAACCTCGGGAGTACCTGGGCAAGGAACGCTACCGACGATGGGAGCAACAACTCAACTGAGCACGCCACTGACCACTGCAATGCGAGGGACAAGTGGTGGAGGGGTCGAGCACCAATGCCCAGCGATAGTGCTGGATGTAGAGGGAGACCAGGAGTCATCCGCACAGCACATGGAGCAAGCACGGTCGAAGAGACACACATTCGCCACATCATTCCATGCTTCCAACATGTAAGTATTTGCAACCTTTATGTAAGTTAGCAATTTGCATTTAACATGATTGCCTTCTGAACTTATCTCAGATGTACTAGCTCAGCGTCCACAAAAAGTCCAGACCAGCTAGCCGGAAGTGGCATGGCACCGCCAATAAGTACAGAGCAGACTACCCAGTAGCCAGCCACCGAGGAAGCTATAGTAGAAGATTCGTCAGAGCCTTAGCAAGAGAGTAGTTAAACAATAGTCCCCGAGCAGATGATCGAGGTACCAGCCGAGCCGGGCATGAGTGCCCTGAGCACTAAACCTGCTGAGGGCAACACCTCAGCATCGATGGTAATGGAGCAGACCAAGGAGTAGTGGCCGGAGGTGAGAGCACAGACCACCTTTACTGACGCTGCAGCTCATGGGAAGGCTGTGGTGATCACAGATGCTACTGAAATTGAGCCAGCACCAGGACCCATCAAAGAGCCTAAAGAGGACAAGGTGGAGGAGGTCCTGGGCCATCCGCAAGACAAGCGACAACATGTTTATATGTCATGTTGGTGGAATGACCAATGGGTTATCCATGAGGAAGTCCCAAAGGTCGAAGAAACCAAGAAAGTTGAATGGGCGGTGAAGCGGCTTGTTATGGAAGTGTAGGTAAGCTTCGCTTCTCCCGTTGGTCTTGCTGTCTAGTCGTAGTTATCTTACTTAGCTATCTGCACATAGGACTTAATGAAGACCGCAAGGTACTGCAAGAAATGCTTCAACCAGATCAAGGGGATCGCTGCAAACAACAAGGAGCTAATAGCGGAGGTGGAACACTTATGCCAGCGACTTGAAGCCGCCAATCATGAAAAGATGGTGTAAGAGTCCCAGAACCAGAACCTGGTCAACTAGCTTAGTAATAAAGAGCGGGAAAGAACAAGTAAGTAGCCATTTTATCATACCAACTACTGACAAGTGCTATTGCATTGTTGGTAGTAATAGCTGTAGTGCAGGCTTAGAAGCTAAAGTGATCCGTCTCCGAGAGGAGAACAGTCGTGCGGTCGTGGAGTGCGATCGCCTAAAAGAGGACAACAGAAAACTGGCGCAAGACCAGTCGCAGCTCCAAGACCACACAACCAAGATGACAGAGGAGCTGAAAGGTAAGTTGTCCAACCGCCTTTGCTCATTTTTGTTGCCTACCGTAGTTTGGCGTAGTATAGCGTCTTAACAGCGTGTGTGGTTTGCAGTTATAAAAATCAATGCAAAGAAGCATATGGAGGCCGTGATGAAAAACTGTGACAGCTGGAAGGCGCAATGCTAAGAGATCACCAAGGACCGTGACACCTAGAGAAGCCAGTGCTAGGAGGTGGCAAAGGGCATTTTGCCAGTCCTTAACCTCATCGATCTGGCACTAGCAAAAGATGTGCCAAGGATGCCATAGCTGGGATTGGTCGATAGATGCCAAAGGGCATGGGAATGGTTCTAGGAGTTCATGAAGGAGGCAGGAGAGTACATAGACGCACATGTGCTAAGCA
This sequence comes from Miscanthus floridulus, assembly GCF_019320115.1. Lineage (NCBI taxonomy): Eukaryota > Viridiplantae > Streptophyta > Magnoliopsida > Poales > Poaceae > Miscanthus > Miscanthus floridulus. Next base: position 54,072,173 of record NC_089593.1, read on the forward strand.
TGGTACGTGCTCACTACCCCTTGATCGATCTCAAGCGCCTGGAGGCTGGATACCCGAAGGAGGTAGATCTAGACAAGGCTGAGGAGTTATGGATGACCCAGCTGGACTTGTCGGCGACAATAATTGGCGATATTAACTTGTGTGGAGGTGCGACACCACTCGTACAAGGAACGCCGTCAACAAGTCAGCTGGGAGTGCCGTCATTTTCAAGCCAACCAGCGAAGCCTACGGTCTTGACCAGCTAGGCATCGGTGGGGCCATCTTCTTCAGCTTGATCAGTGCCAGAGTCCTCGAGACCCTTACACGAGGTCAGGCCCAGCAAACAGTAGGTGCTGCATGCCCTGACCAGCCAATAGTATTGGCTATAGCTATAGAAGAAGATGTAGTTGTGTTATTGTAAACTTGGACCTTTTTAGGCAAGCTTGTAATAACGTAACTGTATATCAACATAAGCTTGTTTGTTTTGTAGAAAACATGTTTAAGCTCGGATATCGTGTTGATGTAACTAAGTTAGAATGTGTTGGCGTTCTATTTAGTTGTACCAGTTTAGTCGACACATCATCCTGAAAGGTTTGTATGGCCTTGGTTTGTCTTGTGGTCAGAGTGTAAGGTGCGTAGCTTGTGCACGTGTAGAAACACACAAGTCAAACCAGAGAGCACCTGCCGATCACCCGTAGCGTAGAAAGCGGATCCCATGCACGCATTGGGAGGAACTGGAGATAGGGCCTGCTCCGAGAACCCAAGAAGGAATGGTGGTCGGTTTTAACTGGTAAAGTTAGAATAACAATAGACTTCGAAGTGATACATTAGAGTGGTCGGAGAAATCATAATAGCTTTATTGAAATAAATCGAAAATACAAGAGGGGTACATATCTTAGTAGTTAAGCATATAAACGCCTAACCTTGTTGATGTGCTAGGAATTGTGTACGTCTGTTCCGTCTAGGCGAGCTAACCTATAAGATGTAGGGCATGTAACCTCCTTGATCATGAAGGGCCTTTCCCATAGGGTTGCGAGTTTGTGGACACCAGCCTGATTCATCTTCTACTTCAGGACCAGGTCCCCAACCACGAAGAACCGCTCCTTGACATTCTTGTTGTTGTACCTGCGCAACACAACAAGGTATTTGGCTGTACATACGCAAGAATCGAGCCGCTTCTCTTCTGCACTATTCACTTCTAGCTCCTGTGTTTCATTGGCCTTGTCTTCATCGAAGTTCTCTACCCATGCTGATCTGAAGGCTATATCTGCTGGGAGCACTGCCTCAACGCCATAAACCATAAAGTATGGTGATACGTCGGTATTGCGACTGGGCTGGGTTCTGAGACCCTAGACCATGGCTGGTAACTCTTTGAGCCATCTTCCAAGAGCTTGGTCATTCTCTCTGTACATCCTCTTCTCAAGTGCATCCAGGATCATACCATTTGCCCACTCGACCTATCCATTAGCTCTAGGGTGTGTCACCGAGACATATTTTACTACTATGCTCCTTTCATCGCAGAAGTCCCAAAAAGTGTTCTCGGTGAACTGAGTACCCAGATTAGTGATGATGCTGTTGGGTATGCCAAAGCAGTGGATGACCTAGTCGAGGAATGCGACAGCCTTTTCTGAAGATGCCTCGACCAAGGGCATGTACTCTATCCACTTGGAGAATTTGTCGATCAGCACAAAGACGCATGTAAATTTTCTAGGTGCTAGTTTGAAAGGCCCAATCATATCTAGCCCCCAGCATGCGAAGGTCCAAGAGGCTGGTATAGTCTAAATCTCATGTACTGGTACGTGGATTCTCTTGGCGAAAAACTGATAACCTTCACAATGGCAGACTAGCTTCTCTGGATCGGCTATGACTGATGGCCAATGGAACCCTGCTCGGAAAGCCTTGCCAACAAGCATTCTTGAGGCTATGTGGTTGCCACAGGAGCTAGAGTGGATTTTGTTTAGGAGATGTTCACCATCCTCCTGGGTTATACATTTTATCAAGATTTTCTCCTTCGTGTTCTTGCATCACAATTTGCCATCGACATTTAAGGAGTGCTCAATCAAGTTTCGAGGTACATCGGACATGTCAGCGGGTTTCCATGCAAACATACTCACGTTGCTCCTCAAGAACCTGAGAAGCATGTCTTCCTATTTAGGATCCAAGTTGGCCCTAGTAAGGGCCGTTTTGCTAGGATCACCGTCGACTAGCTAGATCTCTTTGTGCTCTTTGGACTTGATGTTCTTGCATGGGGCCTCGAGCTCTGGGATCTCCAGGTGGTCGGCTGGGGTCTGCTTAGAGTCGAGCGTGGCCTTGCCATGCGAATAGAGAGGTCGTGAGCCTCTGCTATTTTGAAGCTATCATCTTCACAGGTGTAAGTTGCATATACGTTGCCCCTGAGAGTTAGAACCCCCTTCTCAGTAGGCATCTTCAGCACCAAATACCTATAGTGAGGTATGGCCATGAACTTGGTGAGCGCTGGTCGGCCAAGGATAGCATGGTAGGTGCCTTCGAAGTCGGCGACCATGAAGTTAACGTAGTCAGTGCGGAAGTGGTCTAGGGTACCAAATTGCATAGGTAGCATGATCTACCCGAGAGGTGTGGAGCTCTATCCAGGGAGAACACCCTAGAACTGTGCCTCGTATGGCTTGAGATCAGCCTAGGTTATCTTCAGGGCTGGCAAACTATTCTTGAATAGTATATTGATGGAACTGCCACCATCAATCAGCACTCTATCGAACTGAACCTTGTTGATACAAGGATCGTGAACCAACAGAAAACGCCCTGGCTCAGGTATTGCAGCCCATTGGTCCTTTTTGCTGAAGGAGATCTCACGGTGAGACCAAGGAGGGAGCCGCGGATCGACGATGAGGTTGTCGGCATTGGCCACGTTCAAGCAAGTGCGGGCGAGCAGCTTGCACTCTCGTTTGGTTTTGATGGACACTTTGCCCCCAATGATGGTTTGGACATGGTCAGTTGGCTTGACATACTTGTGACGGGGATCTACGTCTTTGTCATCGTTGTCCTCATTACACTACTCCCCTACATCGTTAGGCTTGTCAGATTTATCCAGAGCCTGTTGGTGCGTGTAGATGGATTTGAGAGCACGACAATTCTCTATGGTATGGTTTGACTTGGGATGGAGCTGGCAGGGTCCTTTCAATGCTTTGGCATAGTCTTCTTCGTAGCTGCGTCATCCACTACCTTTTTTAATGATGTTGACCTTGCCGTCATCTTCCCGAGCACGCTTGCCCCTATAATCATCACGGCAATTACGCCACTGATTACGCTGGTTGTGGTGGTCACGAAAATCGCTGCACTGGTTGCGGTGATCAAAATTGTCATTCCGACCATGGTTGCCGTGGTAGTCGTGGAAGTAGAGACCAGTGATGAAAGCTTCGATTGCCTCGTTGTTGGAGATTGATGGTACCTTGATGCGCATCTCCAAGAAACATCGATTATCATCTCGGTTGTTGCGGCGGTTGTCGTCCCGACCACCATCATGACCACCGTTTCTGCCTTGATGGTTGTCTGGTGGGTCGTTATTACGCGAGCCATGTTGGTTGGGTGTGTAACAGAACCAACCAAATCATAAGAACGTAAGTACAAAAACAATCACCAAAGCGATCAAATTCCTGCACTTAAGCTCCCATAATCCCGGTAGTCTGGAAATCACGAAGGATTTCAACCAACTCTCGACATACAAACCAAGATCGTAGTGATTCAACACAACATATCATCCATTACAACATTTCATAATAAGCATTCGGATTACATCCATCAGAGTTTAAATAGAATATTACAAACCAAGTTTGAGTGTGCGGAAGCAACATAGTTTAGTACAAAACATCATAGTTTTCAATTACATTGCCAAGTCTGAGTCATGTCCCACAAAAGCATTATCAGGTACAAGAACTAGTAGAGACCACACCCAATGGTCTAGTCTTCATCCCTAGCTAGGAGAAGGCAGTACTTGTAGTAACCAAAGTAGAACTGGTTATCTGCAATAGGTGGGAGATAAACCCTGAGTATGAGAAGGTACTCAGCTAGACTTACCCATCAAAACCAAAAATAAAAGACACCAAGGGTCATGCAAGGCTTATGAGGTGGGCTAGCTGGACACAGTTGCATAAAAGAACTTATGAACATAGTAACCAATTTAAACTTAGCATCAAGTTATCATCATTTACCTGTCCACTAGATTTGCACCTGTACTAGAGCACTCACTTATTAGGAGCAAACAATATTAACCATGGTAGGTATAATAAGGCTGTCATCATCATCTCATCAATTCTGAACCATTATGTTATTTAGTGTATCTACATTGGAGATAAGCCCATCAAGTTCTCACTAACCGGGAGAGATGGTGACTTGAATCGAATTACAACTTAGCTGAGGGGGTATTCCTAACTCTCACCCTGGCATACTTAGCAAGGGTAGCCGTGGGTTACCTTTGGTATAACTCAGGAACCAAATTCACGGGTTCGATCAGCGCCAGTGCTCTTAGGGATTACCCTTTTGCTAGGACGATCAGGACTTTTAAATCACCTACCCTTGGACTCACGCCTACGGCTCCCTTCCGAGGCGTACTTTATACTTATCGACTCCTAGCCTGAGGTGAGCTACTTGGCTTCACGGTCGGTCTTCAGACACGGCCAACTAAGAGAGAGGCATGCGTTCAACATGAATAGGAAAGGCTCCAAGAATAAGTCCTTAAGCGACACAGACGGAGTCACTGCAAACTGGCAAGCCTCTGTCCGGTCTTCATTTCAAATTAAGACTAGTTCTTTTCCACGATAGCAAATATAGCCAACCATGCCACATGTATCTTCCTATATCTCGCAGGTGACAGGAAATCACCTGACTTCTACCATGTTTAAGCAGGGCTAAGCACTACATGAGCCTGAGCTACATAGGATTCAGGGTAACAATATCTGGACAAGGATTGGGTAACCAATGCAGCAAGTGTTTGCATCCAACACCTAAACTTAATGCAACAATATATATAATAATAATATTGTAACTACATTTCGGAAATTAGGAGGCTTAATATGCTTCGGGGCTTGCCTTTCACAAAGTTGCAAGGACGGTGATACGGGCACTCAACGGCGACCTCGTCTGGCACTTCTCCTGAAGGCTGCTCCTCCTGAATCTCCGGTGTCGGCTGCTGCTGCTCGCTCGGTTCCTCGAATTCCAGCAGTGTTACTCCCTTCGGTACACCTATTGCATGCCGATGCATGAGATAAATATTATGGATGCATAAGGAATGACATGATGCTCATGATGAATGAATCACAGTAAGTGTTTACGAAAGCATCACTGGACACTCGTTTACCGAGTAAAATAGCTCTATTCAAATCACTTTAAGCATGTATCTAACTTAACTTAAAGAACAAGATCAACTTACCTAACTTGCATAACCTAAGATAAAGATGCTCATCTTCAGTTAAAGGCCTAACACCTAGGAACATTACCACATACTTAGACATAGTAAAGGTATACATAATTTAACATTTAAAGTTTCATATGCATATAAGTAGTCCCTTAATTCAATCACAACAAGAGTTATACAAATCCAAAAGACTTGCATGAGGACATTCTGGAAAGCTTATGAAATTCTCTACAAATCAATTGTAAACAGCAAAGCATGATTCTTATGTTAACCAAATCAATTTCCAGTAAACTTGGAATCTGTCCAGAAATAACAGGGTTACTAGCTTAATTATTTAATGATGATGCAAAAGCATAATTTGACCAAGCCAAGTTAACCAACTTGTTGCACATACCAGAGAAACACTAGAAAGTATAGTGCCAACTTCTAAATAAATTATTTAATATCCTTTTTCAATTTATTTAGTTAATTAAGTGATTAAAGCCATATATAGCAACACTATTCATAAAAATCTACAAAAATTACAGTAGCTATCTCATGCTTCACATAGACTACCATAAAAAATTCAAAGCCATTGAGCAAGCAGAACTTGTTGTATCCAAAATAACAGGTGGCATGTCTATTTTTAGCATAATTAGGAAACCCTAATGAAAAGTGTCAAGCAATAGATTTCACATTTTTCCTAGCATCATTCTAGCATAAGAACCTTACTCACCAAATTTTACCTATACTGGATCTATAGACAAATGATGAAAATTCACACAAGATCCCTCCATTGATAAAAAGAAATTCTATAACTCAAAAACTATACATGCACTAGCTTTGAAATTTTAACCAAAGCTTCTACTAAGCAATAATAGATTACCCACAAAATTTCATAATTTTTGGACCACAGAAACTTAAGATAAAATTCAAACAAGTTTGCATGCATCTAAAAACACATTTCAAAGTCCTATTTCATTCATCCAAAATTTCTAAAACATGTGCTCATATAATATTTTTATTAAATACTAGACATTACTAGGAACTCAACAAAATTGGAACCATAACATTTGGATCTACCAAACTTGAGTTACACATTTTTGAATCTATACATAAATTTTGTGAAAAACAATTAAACAAAACAAAAAGGAAAACCTAACTCTACTGCTGGGCCAGCCCGAAGGTCACGGCGGCCCATAACTCACGCTGGCGCGGCCCAAACATGACGCGGCCCACGCCGGCTCTCGCCTCCGCATCGGAGACTGACCGAGGGGACCCGTGCGTCAGTGAGAGAAACAGGGGAGGAGGAACGGCCGGTGGCGTAATTCGTCGCCGGTGGCTTCTCCGGTGAGGTCGGCGATGCTACTACGCTCAATACAATAGTGCACATCTATAGGTGCCCTCAATTGAGGCTAGTGCTGCGGCTACAGGGTTGGCGACGAGCAATGGCAGCGCACGGCCGCGACATGGCTGGCTCCGGTGAGACAACGGCGTCGCAGCCCCTAACGGTGACCCTACGAGCTTCGGCAGCACTCCTAGGACCTAGCGCGAGACAGAGGAGCAATGGCAAGGATGCGAGGACAGCTGGCCACATGGAGCGCCATCTCCGGTGAGAACAGCCACGGCAGCGGTGGAAGAACAACGACAATTCGCCCTTACCGAGGCTTGATTGGACCGATAGCATGGTGGATAAGGTAGAGGGGATCATGGTGAGGCTACTGATGGGCTAGGCAACTCATTTTCGTGGTGGTGAGCGCGCATGACGATGGCGACGCGTGGTTGGCAATGGCAGAGCTTGCTGCGGACACGGCGCTGCGCGTGGAGAAGGCGAGAGAGGCAAATGGAGCGGTGAGCGCGTTCGAGCAGGCGCTGGCCCTCTTCCTGAGTGCGGACGCACGACGTGGAGCCTTCGGCAGAGCCTACACGCCATGCAGTGAGCATCGCCTGAGCCGGTCGGCCACCACTGCGCACTGATCATTTTCTGAAAATGGCGATTCAGTCATCGATTGATCCGACTGACAGCGAGTATTCCTTATGTCAACACGGCTAAACCAATGACCCTTGGCAAAAACTATGTACATGAAATTTGTAGGTGTACCATCCATCTACAATTTCTTTTCAAGGACCACGACCTAATTCGCCATGGATCAAAAGTTACATCAAGCCAAAGATTGCTCAATCACACTGAAATTGTAGTCATGACTTAGAATATTTTTCATTGTTGAAATTAGCATGTAATTCTGACTTGTGGGCCATGTTTGAGCATGTTCCACACATTTTCATGAGTTGATCATAAAACAACTTTTGTTCCTTGATAAATTAGCTACAACTTTGGTAAAGAGTGCACAGCCATGCAAAGTCTCTAAGTTGGACTTTTGAATCAGTCAAATAGTGACACTCCAAGGTCAATTCAAGTCAAACCTCCACTTGAGGGCATTTTTGTCATTTTGATCTACATGAACAATGTCCCAACAAGTAACCTAAGTGTAGTTAAGGTGTAATAGACCATGATCAACCACTTTACAAAATTGTTATACCACTTCTAATGATCACATGTGATAAAGCAATTAAAACAAGCAATTCATTCATATGTTTCAATTCCATGTTTCACGTGTTTCATGACCTTATGGTTATTTTATACTTGTCATATTACTACCATGTTGCCATGTTTCAAGGCATAAGAAACTCAGGTTGCATTCACATGTTACACCATTACTATCCACAACACTCAAGTATGAAACATACACAATTGGAAAATGTTGCATATGCATGTCTCAGTAACAAAGGCATGATGAGATAGATGATGCACATGTTTATGAAATGAAATGCAATTAGTAGAAGCCAAACACCTAGGGTGTTACAGCCTTCCCCCCTTAGAAAAATCTCATCCCGAGATTTGGAAAGCGTACCATTTAATATAGAAAGCTGGATAGTTTTCCTTTAAATAATCTTCCCACTCCCAGGTTGCATCCCGTTCACTATGATTACTCCAAACTATCTTGTATAATTTAACTACTCGCATACGAGTCACTCTTTCTTGAGTATCCAGAACTTGCACGGGCTTTTCCTCATAAGAAAGATCATATTTCAAGTTGACTTTCCTTGTTGCTATTATTTCCTCGGGAATACGAAGACACTTCTTCAGCTGGGACACATGGAATACCGGGAATATAGCTCCCAGCTCATGTGGTAGATCGAGCTTATATGCTACTCTTCCACTTTTCTCGATAATGCGGTAAGGTCCAGCATATCGAGGTTCAAGCTTCCTTTTAATTCCAAAACACTTTACTCCTTTCATAGGGGATACCTTCAGATAAACATGATCACCTACTTCAAACTCAATAGGTTTTCTTCTCTTGTCAGCATAGCTCTTTTGTCTAGCCTGAGCGGCAGTCATATTCTTCTAGATAGTTCGGACATGCTCTTCGGCTTCTTTTACAAAATCAATACCATAGAACCTTCTTTCTCTAGGTTCCACCTAGTTCAAAGGAGTTCTACACTTGCGGCCATTAAGAGCTTCAAAAGGAGCCATTTTGATACTCTCTTGATAACTGTTGTTATAAGAGAATTCAGCGAGAGGTAACCAGTCCTCCCAAGAGCCTTTGCAAGAGATAAGACAAGCCCTAAGCATGTCTTCAAGAATTTGATTAACACGCCCAGTCTATCCTGATGTTTGCAGATGATAGGCAGAACTGTGAATTAAATGAGTGCCAAGATTCTGATGTAAGCACTCCCAAAAGCGAGCTGTGAATTGCGGTCCTCTATTAGAAACAATGGATTTGGGTACACCATGGAGACGTACCACTTGTTGAAAATAAATCTCAGCATAATTGTACGGGTGATAGGTAGACTTGACCGGAATAAAGTGAGCGGATTTAGTTAGCCGATCTACGATAACCCAGATGGAATCACAACCCTTTCTGGTAGTGGGTAATCCAACAATAAAATCCATGCTAATTTCTTCCCACTTCTAGCCAGGAATAGAGAGTGGCTGCAATAATCCGGGCCTTATGTGAATAGCCTTGACTTTGCAACAGTTATCACACCTTGCCACGTAAGCTACGATTCCTTTCTTCATCTTGGTCCACCAATAATATAGCTTGAGATCTTGATACATTTTACTACTACCAGGATGGATGGACAATTTAGAAGAATGGGCTTCAGCCATAATTTGATTTCTAAGTTCTTTGTCTTTGGGTACCACAAGCCTATCATTAAACCAGAGAATTCCCTTGTCATCAACCCTAAAGTGCTTGGTTTCTTTCTCTTTCATCTTTCGCTTGATATGAAACACACCCACATCAGTCTTCTGGAGTTCAATAATTCAACTTCTAAGAGAGCAATCCATAGTGATATTGTGGAGTACCACAGGATGAAGGAGGTGTGCCAGATGAAAGCCTTCACTAACTAAGGAATTGCAATGGGCCTTTCTGCTTAAGGCATCAGCAACCACATTTGCCTTACCAGGATGGTAGTGCACTTGAAGGTTGTAGTCTTTGATTAATTCTAACCATTATCATTGACGCATGTTCAACTCGGGTTGAGTAAAGATATACTTGAGGCTTTTATGGTCAGTATAGATGTTGCGTAGATTACCCAGCAAGTAATGTCTCCAAATTTTTAGGGCATGAACAACTGCGGCTAGCTCTAAGTCATGGGTAGGATAGTTGACTTCATGCTTTCGAAGCTGGCGCGAAGCATAAGCAATTACTCGGCCCTCCTGCATAAGAACACACCCCAAACCGGTGCCACAAGCATCACAATAGACATCAAAAGGCTTCTCGATGTCAGGTTGTGCCAATACAGGAGCAGAGGTTAGTAAGGTCCACAAAGTGTGGAAAGCCTCTTCACACTTCGGAGTCCACACAAACTTCTCATCTTTTTAAAGTAGTCGAGTCATGGGCTTGGCGATTTTTGAGAAATCTAGGATAAATCGATGATAATAGCCAGCTAAACCTAGGAAACTTCGGACTTCTGTGACCGTAGTAGGTGCCTTCCACTCAAGGACTTCTTGCACCTTAGTAGGGTCAACCGAAATTCCATCTCTAGATAACACATGACCTAGAAAAGGTATCTTGTTCAACCAGAATTTGCACTTGCTAAACTTAGCATAAAGCTAGTTGTCACGTAACCGAGTTAAAACAATTCTCAAATGTTCAGCATGCTCTTCTTCATTCCGAGAATATACAAGGATATCATCAATAAACATGACGACGAATTTATCCAATTTCAGCATGAATACAGAATTCATCAGGTACATAAAGTGTGCCGCAGCATTTGTCAACCCAAATGACATGACGAGGTATTCGAACAAGCCATAACGAGTAGAGAAAGCTATCTTTGGTATATCTTTAGGACGAATTTTGATCTGATGGTAGCCAGACCTCAAATCAATCTTGGAGAATACCTTAGCTTTGGAGAGCTGATCAAATAGAATATCGATGCAAGGAAGAGGGTATTTGTTCTTAATAGTCACAGCATTAAGGGCGCGATAATCCACGCACATGCGTAGAGACTCGTCCTTCTTCTTCACAAATATAGCTGGACAACCCCAAGGAGAAGAACTAGGCCGAATCAAACCTTTCTTCAATAGCTCATTCAGCTAACTCTTCAACTCAGCCAACTCATTGGGCGGCATTCTATAGGGCCTTTGAGAAATAGGAGCCGTACCCGGAATGAGTTCTATCTTGAATTCTACATCATGGTCCGGAGGTAATCCAGGTAAGTCATCAGGGAAGACATCTAGAAACTCATAGACAACCGGTAGATCCTCAATGGCTTTGGCTAGGGTAGCATTGGCTGTATTGTGGATAGAGATATCACGAGGTAACTGCACTAGAAAACCCTTCTTATCCATAGGATCCCTCAACATTACCACACGGGTTGATGTATCGATCAACACTCCATTCCCGCTCATCCACTTCATTCCTAGGATTACATCAATTCCTACCCCCGGTAGAACTACAAGATCCGTAAGGAACTCTCGATCCCCAATCTCAATCTTGACATCTTTAACTACTTGGTTAGTTAGGATATTATTTCCAGCAGCACTAATACAATACCCACCCTTGACAATTGTAATCACATTCATCTTATGCATAGACGCAAAAGTAGAACTCATAAAGGAATGCGAAGCACCCGAATCAATGAGCACAACTGCAGGGTGATCATTAACAAGGAACTTACCAGCGGTGACCACTTCACTAGCAGGAATTTCCTCCACAGTAGTGTAGTGAACACGCCCCTGACGGACATTTCCTTGAGCATTTTGGGAGGATAGGGACACTTATTTGCCCAATGACCCGGCTGGTTACAATTCTAGCATGACCTGTTAGCTGGTGGGGCATTGGAGCTACCCTGCCTGGAGGTATTCTTTGGCAAGGAAATTGTGTACCCCTTGCAGAAACCAGGTTTAGCTTGATTCTTCTTCTGAGGTGGGCGGTACCGGACATTAGCATTGGGTGGACGGTACTGGGTCTTGGATACCATTGGAGCCTTAGACTACGAAGCACCAGCCTCAAAGTTTCTTTTATGGTTCTTGGAAGCAGCATATATCTTGTCATTATTCTCCTAAGTCAGGGTGTCACTGATAAACTCATTGAAGGTGACACACTTGTAGTTGCCCATAGACTTCATCAGTTTAGGGGAAAGTCCCCTCTTGAAGCTAGCTATTCTCTTGGCATCAGTATCGACGAACTCAGGAGCATACCTCGCCGGGTTGTTGAATGCCTGGAGGTATTCATTAAGACTCTTGTTGCCTTGGGTTAGCTTCATAAACTCGGTATGTTTAATGGCCATGAGACCAGGAGGGATAAAGTGTCCCCGGAAAGCTGCCTGGAACTAGTCCCAAACTATCTCAATGTTAGCAGGGAAGGTGGTCCTATGATGGGTCCACTAGATGCCTGCAGGGCCTTGGAGCTGGTGTCCTGCATACGAAGCCTTCATTCCTTCAGTCAAACAGAGCAATCCAAACCTTTGCTCTATCGTGCACAACCATTCATCAGCTTGTAATGGTTCTTCTGCCTCATGAAAGATAGGAGGCTTTGTGTCCATGAAGTCCTTAAAGCTGCTGTACTGGTTTAGCTCGGGTCCCTGGCGGACATGCCGATCCTCACGGTTAGCCATCTGGCGCATAGCCTCAGCTAGCATGCGCTGACTTTCCACGACCGTCTGCATTAGCTCAGCTGGTGTGGGCGGTGGAGGAGTTGGTTGTTCCTCATCTCCCATGCTATGACCGCGATAAAGGTTATAAGCCATCTGCAAAATGTATAGCTAATGAGCACTGACAATGTGGAAACTTTTGTAGATGAATTGTATAATTATGCCAAACTGAGTCCGTTGGAGAGAATACATTTATATAATCAACAGAGGCATAATCATTCATCACAATCACACAACTCATCAAGCACGTCAATTGACACATAAATACGATGAATTTAACCAACAATCGAGATCCATAGACCGCAAAGACGAAATTCATCAAAAGCTCACATACGTGGGGCATAACACGTTCGATAGGTTACATCAAAGCCATAGAGGTTCCAAACTTACATCAAGGGTAACATAGGGTTCGATATTACATCCCAACAATTAACTTGATACAAAGCTACTCGTTCATGCATGAGGATCAACAAAAGACTAGCTCTAGCGTATTAGCTAAGTAGTAAACTAAACTACGCATCGTCCTCAGAGTCAGTGTTGAAGATCTCTCCTCCATCTTCATCACTAGCAGGCTCTAACTCCTCATCTTCCTCCTCATTAGGTGGAATGTCCTCAGGTCCATTGACCTCGATGCCATCATCACCTTCAGCCATGATGACACCAGAGCCCATCTCATCCTCATCATCAGGTGGCAGGAGAGGGTGAAGTTGATTGTGTAACAGGTGAACCTCCTCATGGAGATGGTCATTGTACTCTTCAGCAACTGCCACTTGCTGCTCTAACTCCACCTGTCGTGCTCTCAACACATTCTCTTCGTGCCAGGCTTCATTCCGTTGGTTCATCATGTGAATCAACATGCATTCATAGTTGCGGTGAGCAACTGTCAACCTCTAAACCTCAAGGGTCTCTTGGTCCCTTTCCTGTGTTACTTGCTCCAAACGGTGTTGAGCTGCATTCCTCTTAGCAGTCACCTGAGCCAGCTCTGTCCTCAGCCTTTTCGCCACAGTAGGCTCAGGATGGGGCTCACGAGGAGCTAAACAGTGATGAGGCACCCTGCCTCCAGCGGACTTGCGAGCAGTGAGTTTCGTGTGCGCCATCTGTAGCAAAAAGTTGCAACATAAGGGGAGAATCATTTAAGGGATACGAAATTTAATTAGTCGGGACAATCAAATTTTAAGGGAGGGAATAATGCAAGAAATGTCATGTATGCTTGAACATGATGCATGCACGATCCGTACGTCCTCACAAACCTAGAAAAAATTAAAGGCTAGCGAAATATACGGTGGCATACATACGTTCTCTCGTATACGGTAGCTAGTCGATCTACAACGATACGTTGTTAGTGTACCTACAAAAAATTTCATTTCAGCCCAATAATTTCCCAAAAAGCATAAAAAGCAAGCAGTAAACTAAATACTTTCATACATGCATCCCCTGATGCATATACTCTAGTATTATAGCTACCTGTCAGAGATACCCACATTTAAGTTCTCTCATAGATACATGATCGAACATGTAAGTATGTGAGCAACCACAACTACTCTCCCCTAGACCGACGGTTGGACGGTCATGCTTTCACAACTCCCACTTACCAGAGCGTAGAGGTATTTGATCCATACATTACCACCCAAGCGGATGGCATCCATACAATAGCATGCCGTATGGATGATGAAATAGAAACAAGCAGGAACCCCCAAGTTAGTACTTTAATAAGCCACCTAAGAGTCCTTATTTGGGCATAAGGGATATGACCACTGACAATACTTAGTGTTTAATTTAGGATTTTCGCAATTACTTTTGTTTTAAATACACAAATGACATGTTTAGTGTCGAATCTTGCTCTGATGCCAGCTGTAATAGAACCGACCAAATCATAAGAACGTAAGTACAAAAACAATCATCGAAGCGATCAAATTCCTATACTTAAGCTCCCATAATCCCGGTAGTCCGGAAATCACGAAGGATTTCAACCAACTCTCGACATACAAACCAAGATCGTAGTGATTCAACACAACATATCATCCGTTACAACATTTCATAATAAGCATTCGGATTACATCTATCAGAGTTTAAATAGAATATTACAAACCAAGTTTGAGTGTGCGGAAGCAACATAGTTTAGTACAAAACATCATAGTTTTCAATTACATTGCCAAGTCTGAGTCATGTCCCACAAAAGCATTATTAGGTACAAGAACTAGTAGAGACCATGCCCAACGGTCTAGTCTTCATCCCCAGCTGGGAGAAGGCAGTACTTGCAGCAACCAAAGTAGAACTGGTCATCTGCAACAGGTGGGAGATAAACCCTAAGTACGAGAAGGTACTCAGCTAGACTTACCCGTCAAAACCAGAAATAAAAGACACCAAGGGTCATGCAAGGCTTATGAGGTGGGCTAGCTGGACACAGTTGCATAAAAGAGCTTATGAACATAGTAACCAATTTAAACTTAGCATCAAGTTATCATCATTTACCTGTCCACTAGATTTGCACCTGTACTAGAGCACTCACTTATTAGGAGCAAACAATATTAACCATAGTAGGTATAATAAGGCTGTCATCATCATATCATCAATTCTGAACCATTATGTTATTTAGTGTATCTACATTGGAGATAAGCCCGTCAAGTTCTCACTAACCGGGAGAGACGGCGACTCGAATCGAATTACAACTCAGTTGAGGGGGTATTCCTAACTCTCACCCTGGCATACTTAGCAAGGGTAGCTGTGGGTTACCTTTGGTACAACTCAGGAACCAAATTCGCGGGTTCGTTCAGCGCCAGCACTCTTAGGGATTACCCTTCTGCCAGGATGATCAGGACTTTTAAATCACCTGCCCTTGGACTCACGCCTACGGCTCCCTTCCGAGGCGTACTTTATACTTATCGACTCCTGGCCTGAGGTGAGCTACTCGGCTTCGCGGTCGGTCTTCAGACACGGCCAACTAAGAGAGAGGCATGCGTTCAACATGAATAAGAAAGGCTCCAAGAATAAGTCCTTAAGCGACACAGACGGAGTCACTGCAAACTGGCAAGCCTCCGTCCGATCTTCATTTCAAATTAAGACTGGTTCTTTTCCACGATAGCAAATATAGCCAACCGTGCCACATGTATCTTCCTATATCTCACAGGTGACAGGAAATCACCTGACTTCTACCATGTTTAAGCAGGGCTAAGCACTACACGAGCCTGAGCTACATAGGATTCAGGGTAACAATATCTGGACAAGGATTGGGTAACCAATGCAGCAAGTGTTTGCATCCAACACCTAAACTTAATGCAACAATATATGTAATAATAATACTGTAACTGCATTTCAAAAATTAGGAGGCTTAATATGCTCTGGGGCTTGCCTTTCACAAAGTTGCATGGACGGTGATCCGGGCACTCAACGGCAACCTCGTCTGGCACTTCTCCTGAAGGCTGCTCCTCCTGAATCTCTGGTGTCGGCTACTCCTGCTCGCTCGATTCCTCGAATTCCAGCAGTGTTACTCCCTTTGGTACACCTATTGCATGCCGATGCATGAGATAAATATCCTGGATGCATAAGGAATGACATGATGCTCATGATGAATGAATCACAGTAAGTGTTTATGAAAGCATCACTGGACACTCGTTTACCGAGTAAAATAGCTCTATTCAAATTACTTTAAGCATTTATCTAACTTAACTTAAAGAACAAGATCAACTTACCTAACTTGCATAACCTAAGATAAAGATGCTCATCTTCAGTTAAAGGCCTAACACCTAGGAACATTACCATATACTTAGAAATAGTAAAAGTATACATAATTTAACATTTAAAGTTTCATATGCATATAAGTAGTCCCTTAATTCAATCACAACAAGAGTTATACAAATCCAAAAGACTTGCATGAGGACATTCTGAAAAGCTTATGAAATTCTCTACAAATCAATTGTAAACAGCAAAGCATGATTCTTATGTTAACCAAATCAATTTCCAGTAAACTTGGAATCTGTCCAGAAATAACAGGGTTACTAGCTTAATTATTTCATGATGATGCAAAAGCATAATTTGACCAAGCCAAGTTAACCAACTTGTTGCACATACCAGAGAAACACTAGAAAGTATAGTGCCAACTTCTAAATAAATTATTTAATATCCTTTTCCAATTTATTTAGTTAATTAAGTGATTAAAGCAATATATAGCAACACTATTCATAAAAATCTACAAAAATTATAGTAGTTGTCTCATGCTTCACATAGACTACCATAAAAATTTCAAAGCCATTTAGCAAGCAAAACTTGCTATATCCAAAATAACAGGTGGCATGCCTATTTTTAGCATAATTAGGAAACCCTAATGAAAAGTGTCAAGCAATAGATTTCACATTTTTCCTAGCATCATTCTAGCATAAGAACCTTACTCACCAAATTTTACCTATACTGGATCTATAGAAAAATTATGAAAATTCACACAAGATCCCTCCATTGATAAAAAGAAATTCTATAACTCAAAAACTATACATGCACTAGCTCTGAAATTTTAACCAGAGCTTCTACTAAGCAATAATAGATTACCCACAAAATTTCATAATTTTTGGACCACAGAAACTTAAGATAAAATTCAAACAAGTTTGCATGCATCTAAAAACACATTTCAAAGTCCTATTTCATTCATCCAAAATTTCTAAAACATGTGCTCATATAATATTTTTATTAAATACTAGACATTACTAGAAACTCAACAAAATTGGAACCATAACATTTGGATCTACCAAACTTGAGTTACACATTTTTGAATCTATACATAAATTTTGTGAAAAACAATTAAACAAAACAAAAAGGAAAACCTAACTCTACTGCTGGGCCAGCCCGAAGGTCACGGCGGCCCACAACTCACGCTGGCGTGGCCCAAACATGATGTGGCCCATGCCGGCTCCCGCCTCCGCATCGGAGACTGACCGAGGGGACCCGCGCGTCAGTGAGAGAAACAAGGGAGGAGGAAATGCCGGTGGCGTAGTTCGTTGCCGGTGCCTTCTTCGGCGAGGTTGGCGATGCTACTACGCTCAATACAATAGTGTGCATCTATAGGTGCCCTCAATTGAGGCTAGTGCTACGGCTACAGGGTTGGCGACGAGCAATGGCGGCGCACGGCCGCGGCGTGGCCGGCTTCGGCGAGACGATGGCGTCGCAGCCCCTAACGGTGACCCTACGAGCTTCGGTAGCACTCCTAGGACCTAGTGCAAGATAGAGGAGCAATGGCAAGGATGCGAGGATAGCTGGCCGCATGGAGCGCCATCTCCAGCGAGAACAGCCACGGCGGTGGTGGAAGAACAACGACGATTGGACCGATAGCATGGTGGATAAGGTAGAGGGGATCATGGCGAGGCTACTGATGGGCTAGGCAACTCGTTTTCATGGTGGCGAGCATGCACGATGACGGCGATGCACGGTCGGCAATGGTAGAGCTTGCTGCGGACACGGCGCTGCGCGCGGAGAAGGCGAGAGAGGGAAATAGAGCGGTGAGCACGTTTGGGCAGGCGCTGGCCCTCTTCTGGAGCGTGGACGCGCGACGTGGAGCCTTCGGCAGAGCCTGCATGCCATGCGGCGAGCGTCACCTGAGCCGGTCGGCCATCGCTGTGCACTGATCATTTTCTAAAAACGGCGATTCAGTCATCGATTGATCTGACTGACAGCGAGTATTCCTCGTGTCAACACGGCTAAACCAATGACCCTTGGCAAAAACTATGTACATGAAATTTGTAGGTGTACCATCCATCTACAATTTCTTTTCAAGGACCACGACCTAATTCGCCATGGATCAAAAGTTACATCAAGCCAAAGATTGCTCAATCACACTGAAATTGCAGTCATGACTTAGAATATTTTTCATTGTTGAAATCAGCAAGTAATTCTGACTTGTGGGCCATGTTTGAGCATGTTCCACACATTTTCATGAGTTGATCATAAAACAACTTTTGTTCCTTGATAAATTAGCTACAACTTTGGTAAAGAGTGCACAGCCATGCAAAGTCTCTAAGTTGGACTTTTGAATCAGTCAAATAGTGACACTCCAAGGTCAATTCAAGTCAAACCTCCACTTGAGGGCATTTTGGTCATTTTGATCTACATGAACAATGTCCCAACAAGTAACCTAAGTGTAGTTAAGGTGTAATAGACCATGATCAACCACTTTACAAAATTGTTATACCACTTCTAATGATCACATGTGATAAAGCAATTAAAACAAGCAATTCATTCATATGTTTCAATTCCATGTTTCACGTGTTTCATGACCTTATGGTTATTTTATACTTGTCATATTACTACCATGTTGCCATGTTTCAAGGCATAAGAAACTCAGGTTGCATTCACATGTTACACCATTACTATCCACAACACTCAAGTATGAAACATACATAATTGGAAAATGTTGCATATGCATGTCTCAGTAACAAAGGCATGATGAGATAGATGATGCACATGTTTATGAAATGAAATGCAATTAGTAGAAGCCAAACACCTAGGGTGTTATAGGGTGGCTGTGGGCGACTTGAGTACTGGCGACTGTGGCTTGATTTGATTGAGAGGGATGGAGCCCAGGCTTGGTTTGCAATCTCTGCGATCTGGGCTATAGCAGCCGTCAAGTAGGCTTGTACATCATCATGAATTGCCTAGATTTCTGGGGTATTGGGTAGTCATTGCATTGTCACCATAGCAACAGCTACGTTGGCGCTTGGAGTCCTGAAGACATGCTTTTCCCTTACCCTATCAAAGGCATTGTTGAGATCGCGTGGCTGGAACCTTATGCGTCGTGCCTCCTCTTCTGCCTCAGCTTTGGCTTGTCTACAATTAAACTGGTCACTAATGCGTGCTTCGTGTGCTAGCCTTTCTTGTTCTGTTTCACCAACTATCGGTGGTTCATCATTACTGATGACATTGATCAAGTCTCCTCACCTTGGTGGGAAGGATGGGAATCGCGGGAACCCTAGGGAGTGGTCTAGGATATCCAGATCATATTCAACTTCTTCATTATCACGATGCTGAAGCTCAATGTGGATGGAGCCGTTAGATGCGATGCTAGATGGGAGGCTTGAGCCACCCTCTTGAACTATGTGGACCAACCCTTCTTGATACTCCTCAATCCGAACCATGTTGGCGAGGTTGCGTGGCTTTGGCCGAGGTCGATGTATAAAACACAGATCCGAGCAGCATTGTATATTGTACGCATAGTTAGAAGCAGTGTTTCACAGGCCGTAGGGCTGAGCCTGATAATTCTCCTTCAAGGCTTCGCACTCGGAGAGCCAGAGACCTATTGCGGGGACTGGTCGATGACGAACAGAGCGCCCTTTAGGAGTAGACATGACCATGAGATCCGTACTGAGTTGTGCGGGATGACTGGCCCGAGCTGGTTGGGTAGATCTATTGTGGGTAGTGGTTACCTGCTCAGTAGGTTGATTTTGAATCGAATCTACTAGAGCTAGGGTTTCAGCAAGCTTGGTGCTGACCCGATCGATGGAGTCGAGCAGGTCGGTGTTGTTGATCTGCCTCCCTTTGTAGCGAGGAAGTAGATGACGGGTTGTCGGCGTGGCTAAAGACAATGCTGGTGTGGCTGGAGCTAGATCCAACATGGTCAGAGCCGTGGTTGACGCTGGTGAAGCAGTGGTCGACGTAGATTGGATCCGCGCCTCCTCCATGGTCATGGCGATGAAGTTGTCGGAGCCAGTGGTCTAGGTGATCTGGCCGATGGTGAATGTGAGGCCGTTCGGCGTAGCCATGGAACCGGGGATGATGACCATCTTGTTTGTCTAGAGAGCAGTACGCACACCCCCTACTTGGCACGTCATTGTCGATGAAATATGGTCGGCAGTCTACCTAGGGGTATGCCGAAGGTAGTAGATTTTCGGCAGATAGATGTGCAAGCTACAAACAAGATGGTGACGCAAGACAGACATGAGATTTTATCCAGGTTCGGCCACCGTGAAGGCGTAATACCTACGTCCTGCGTCTGATCGTATTGCTGTATGTTAATGAGAGATGTTTTGAGAGGGGTCCCCTACCCGCCTTATATAGTCTAGGAAGTAGGGTTACAGATCTAGAAACTAATCCTAACCAGTTACAATTGCCATAGGTGGCCGGATAAGGATTCCTATTCTAACCGACCAGGATCTTGCTTGATCTCCAAGTCTGCCTTGATTCCTTGCGTGGGACTCCGATCAGATTGGCTGGGCCACACGTCGTCTTCTAGTGGGCCAGACCCCCTGGTCCGGGCTAGCCCAATCCTAGCCATAAGGGTATGGGGGTTAATACCCCCACAATATACCTTTAAGGACTTTACCTAGATGTTTACTTGTACCACATATCCTTGTTACCTAGGGTTTGGGTATGCATTTTGGATAGATGCTGCAGCACTTAACATAGAATAATAGTTAAACATGACTAAAGACATTATGAAATGTGATAACATGAAGCTTTTTAGCAATAGTTAGGGGCTAGAGTATGGGGTTGAGTACTCTAGTGCCTCTCCATAAGGACTTAATCCTGAAGCTGGCCACCCAGGAGGTTTCGTACAACCCCGGGTGTCATATGTCTCTGACTTTAACCTGTTAACTAGATTTTACTAGCTCATCTATAGCTTTTCGAAAGGGCAACAGGGGGGCACTATTTGGTATGTGTCCTTACCTGCTAGGGTGTGTGTACCGTGCCACGTGCCCACGTGTGCCACTCCTAGAGGACGGCCACATATAGCTAGATGGCCGAATCCTTAGCAGCTACGACTTGTTAGTGCGACTAGCTAAGGGTTACATAGTGAAACCCTGCCACACTTCCTAGGTAGAGGTGTAGTGGGCTTTGCAAACCCCAGCATTGGGAATCACGGCTCGGTGGGTAAAGTTGTACAATTTTTGCAGAAATATTTCACCAGTTATAACAGCCTACTCATGGATACGAGTGGTCTGGATCCTTCATGATTAGTGGTTACTGTGGATGGATGGGAATTGATATAAACTTGATTATACTCTAATATCACTTGGGATTTGGGATTGTTCACTAAAGTAGTGATTCAGGATGCTATAACTTGATAAACTAAAATTGCGAACTATAGTCAAACCGTGTCAAGCCTTTGAGCCTCATAGATCCCTTTAATATACTTGCTAAGCATGGTGAGCTTACACTTGCTTTACATCCAATGAAAATCCCGGATGGGTAACTAAAAATGGATATGAAGAGTTCCCGGAGGATGTCCAGGACTACTAGGGAGACGTTCACCAGTTGGAGTCCCCGTGGTAGATTGGGCTAGTATTTTCGCTGTGTTTGTAATAATATTGCCATTGAGCAAATTTTGTATTAACATTGTGATGAGATATGTGATGTAATAAGTACTTTACTTCGATGCTATTATAATTTGTGATATATGTGTGTGTTTGGACATCCTGGGCGCACATATATGAGTACTTGGTTTTGCTATACAAAATTGGGTGCGACAAATTTGTATCAGAGCTATAACTAACTGTGGGATGATCAGCCTAGTTAGAAATGGACATTTTTAGGATCACATTACCTTTATTTTACTACTTTTAATTTGCTATAAAATTTGTACTTATATTCTGTTCTTTATCTGTTGCAAAAATTATTTTATTCTAATACTCAACCTTTCCATTCTTATAGATGGCCCGCACCAAGCTGACCCCCCGCAAGAGGACCATTGTGATGCCCACTAGGAGGACCAGGTTCACATTTGGCAAGCGTGTACCTGCACATCTGGTGGAAGCTCTAAGGAGCATGGAGGAGGAACCACCTGTGGAGGTGCCCATGGGGGAACCTCTAGAGGATGTGATGGAAGAAAATCCAATGGATGAAGAAACAGAAGAGGGGCCCATGTTCGAGGAGCCCATTGAGATACAGGAGTTCAATAAAGAACCCATGGAAGAGAATGGTTAGGGTGGTAAGGATGGAGCTGGTGACCCCGATGATGGAGATGACTCTGATGGTTCTGATTTAGATGATGGAGGTGATGATGGTGGGGATGGATGGAGATGGTAATGGTGGTGATGGTGGTGATGATGGAGGAGACGGTGGAAATGGGGGTGATGATGACCATGATGCATTGCTGGCTCAAGGGTGGACCATAGAGATCCACTACGATTTGGAGGGTGATGTCTACTACCACCCCAAGCTTCTCGCACTTGTACATTGCTACCACACCGGATGCACTGTTTAGTACAGGACAGAGCATTGGACCCACCTCAACTACATGGGCTTCTAGGAGACAGAAGTGTACATCCACGAGGGGACTTGGGTGCGCTACGTCCACTGTGCCATCATTGCATGGTTCACACGTGCAGCTGCCATTAGGGACGCAGCTCGACAGGCATTGGTGGTCAACCGTGACTACCACTTCGACGACATCTCCTGGGAGGAGGACCATTATCTTCCCCGCTGTCGAAGCGGCCAGTCTACTTGCAACATCTCTGCACCACTTGGAGAGGCGAACCTGAGGCTGAGGCTTACCTTGTTGTGCTTGTCTTAGACCAACATTGACTTGGATCAGACCCTGGATGAGCTTGATGTCATGGGAAAGGCATATCTACAGCTTGCTCGTGAGAATGCTACACTAAAGCAACATCAAGGAGGTCTAGATGTGGAAGCACTAGGTGTACCTGCTCAGTCGCCCCTGAGGAATAGAGGAGAATTTGGAGACCCCAACACCAGCACCAACATCGACCCATACCCATAGGAGGAAGTCTTAAAAGAATATGTAATAAACACGCGTAGATGCGCGAGAGAGTGTTTAGTTTCTTTCTTTTAATGGTTGAACAATTGATACTTGTGTGGTTGGATGATTATCATTATGAACAATGTTTGATTTGGATTTTTGATATGATTGTGATGACTTGTGGGCAAGTCCACGGTCATTTAGTTAAGGTTAAGGTTTAAGGATATTATGAATAAATAGTTGGGTTTTGTTTTATCATGCTGTCCATTCTGTATCATTCTAAGCAGTCCACCTTTATCAGTTCATATCTCATGTTCTAGATGTCCAATGGCCATGCAAATTTTATGGAGATAAGTAGACTTCAACATCTTTCTTTTGGCTCTAGAATCACCTCAATACCTATTATAAATTGTGAGATATAGCTGTTGTAAGTTGAGGTTTCTGTGCTGTCAGAATTCTGGAACAGTACTGTTTGTCGTCTATGTTTGACTAAGTAAACTTCAGAATGTGAAAAAGTGTTCTAAATGAAAGTTGTAGATAATTTCATAAGATTTCTAGAAAGGAAAAATACACAATAAGATGATAAACAGAGAGTAAGATATTCTCATTTTACTGCACTACTATTTGTCCAACTCGCCGAAAAAGTTCAGAACAATTATCTTCTTATATACCCTACATATATTTCTTGTCTTGGTCTTGTGACACCTACTCTTATTATACCCTTATCTTTTAAAGGTTATTTGCTTGGACATGTCAGACTTATATGATCATCCCCAGATGGTGAACACCAGGAGGAACAACCAGGGAGGCAAGGACCTACCACCACCACCTCCTGTCACAATAGAGCAGCTGATGATGATGCAGACACAGTTGCTTCAGCAAATGGCCCAGAACATGCAGAACATAGGGCATGGGAATGGGAATGCACCCCCTCAAGTCAGAGATAAGAGGGGAGAGTTTTTGAAAGGACACCCACCTATTTTCAAGCACTCCACTGACCCACTTCAGGCAGACAACTAGCTACGTGCTATTGAGAGGCAACTGGAGATTGCCCAGTGTGATGACAAGGAGAAGGTTCTATATGCTTCTAGACAGTTCCAAGGAGCTACACTTGATTGGTGGGACTCATTCCACTTCAGCTGTACTGAAGCTAATCCCATCACTTGGCCTAAGTTTCATATTATCATTAACTGCATTTGGCGCCTTTGGTGCGCCATTCTTCTATGGAGAATTGGGGGCATTATTCCTCATAGGAACATTGTTGGATTGCTGCTAGTGCTGGGCTGGTGCCTTGTACTGCTGTTGCTGCTGCTATGCATGTTGGGGTTGCTGGTTGTGGTTGACTAGATCGGACTGACCTTGATAGCATTGCTGTGGTTGAGCCTGTTGAGGATTAGCATGGAAGCGAGAGCTGCTCTTGGATTGCTATCCTTGAAACTTCCTCTTCTTGTCTTCCATCTGGCGGCGCTTGTTCTCTATCACCAGGGCCTTATCCACCAGCTACTGAAAACTAGCAAAAGTTGGAGAGCCAGGACATTTCTCAAATAGATGCCCCAAGAGGATGACTAACATGTAGTAGAACTATGTCCGAGGAAAGGTGAATCATGTGACCGCTGAAACAGCTCAAGAGGCACCGGATGTGGTGATAGGTACGTTTTTAGTCAACTCAAACTCAACTATAGTACTTTTTGATTCTAGTGCTTCGCATTCCTTCGTAGCATATACATTCATAAAGAAGCATGGTATTCCAGTATGTGTTATGAAGAAACCCATGTTAGTAAACTCACCCGAAGGGGAAATGAAAGCAAACTGGATATGCATAGCTGCTAGTCTTAGCATAAGGAGGGTAGAATTTCAAGCTAACCTCATAGTCATAGACTCATCTGGTATTGATGTCATCTTGGGTATGGATTGGTTAAGGTCTAGAAAGGCAGTCATTAATTGTGGGAATAGTTTTGTGACTCTTACCACTTCATCTGGAGAGAAAGTTGAGTATGTGGCAACATAGTCAGCTATGGAAATCTGCCGGGTTAAGCAATTGGAGGGCACAACCATAGAGGATATACGGATAGTAAATGAATATCCAAATGTCTTCCATGAGGAGTTACCAGGTATGCCACCTGAATGAGACATTGAGTTTGTAATTGAACTTTTACCTAGAACTACACCCATAGCTAAGAGACCTTATAGAATGGGAGTGAATGAATTAGCAGAACTTAAGAAACAATTAAGGGAATTGCTAGATAAGGGTTATGTCCAACCTAGTTCTTCACCTTGGGGTGCACCAGTACTATTTGTACAAAAGAAAGATGGTACACAAAGAATGTGCATAGATTACAGATCACTTAATGAGGTCACAATTAAGAACAAGTATCCACTGCCTAGAATCGATGACCTATTTGATCAGTTGAAAGGGGCTTGTGTGTTTTCCAAGATCGACCTCTGATCTGGATACCATCAGTTGAGAATAAGACATACTGACATTCCCAAAACTACTTTTGTGACCCGATATGGACTATATGAGTTCACAGTCATGTCCTTTGGTCTGACAAATGCACCTGCTTACTTCATGTATCTAATGAACAAAGTATTCATAGAGTACCTTGACAAGTTTGTCATAGTGTTCATTGATACATATTAGTCTACTCTAAGAATGAAGAAGAACATGAGGAACATCTAAGGTTGGTATTGCAGAAGCTTAGAGAACATAGGCTCTATGCTAAGTTTAGCAAATGTGAGTTCTGGCTAAAAGAAGTATCTTTCCTTGGTCACATAATCTCTAATGGAGGAGTAGCAGTAGATCCCAAGAAGGTTAGAGATGTGTTGAGTTGGAAGCCACCTCAGGATGTAAGTGAGATTCGGAGTTTCCTTGGTATGGCTGGGTACTATAGGAGATTCATCGAGGGATTCTCTAAGTTAGCAAAACCCATGACTACTCTGTTAGAGAAGAATGCCAAGTTTGTATGGACTAAGCAATGTCAGGAAAGTTTTGAGGAGTGGAAGAAGAGACTGACTTCTACCCTAGTGCTAGTCTTACCTGATCTTACCAAAAGCTTCTCTATCTATTGTGATGCCTCACGACAAGGTCTAGGCTGCATTCTTATGCAAGATGGTAGAGTTGTTGCCTATGCATCCAGACAGCTGAGGAAACATGAGTTAAATTATCCAACTCATGATCTGGAGTTAGCAGCTATGTACATGCTCTCAAGATTTGGAGGCATTACCTGATTGGTCATAAGTGTGAGATTTATATAGACCATAAGACTTTGAAGTATATATTCACACAGTTAGATCTAAATATGAGGCAGCGTAGATGGCTAGAGTTAATCAAGGATTATGACTTGGAGATACACTATCACCCGAGAAAGGCTAACGTTGTAGCAAATGCCTTGAGTAGGAGGGGTTATGTGAACATGGCCTATACAACTCAACTACCTAAAGAGTTGTGTGAGGAGTTCGAGTATCTGAACTTGGGTATTGTGGCTAACACCATGCAGTTAGAGGTAGAACCTACTCTAGAACAAGAGATTCGTAAGGGACAACTGAATGATGAGAGGATCAAGGATATTGCTGAACGTATAGTGATTGGTAAAGCCCTAGGGTTCCACATGGATGATCAAGGGATAGTATGGTTTGGCAAAAGGATTTGTGTGCCAGAAGTGAAGTCTATTAGGGAGTCTATTTTGAGGGAAGCTCATGACTCAGCCTATTCCATACACTCGGGGGGTACTAAAATGTATCATGATCTTAAAGAGAGATATTGGTGGTATGGACTAAAAAGAGATGTAGCTGAACATGTGGCCATATGTGATATGTGCCAAAGAGTAAAGGCAGAGCATTAGAGGCTAGTAGGTTTACTACAACCCATGAAGATACCCGAGTCGAAATGGGAAGAAGTTGGAATGGATTTCATAGTGGGATTACCCCATACACAGAGGGGATATGACTCTATCTAGATAATAGTAGACCGTCTGACAAAAGTAGCACATTTCATTCCTGTCAAGACAACTTATTCTGGTGCAATGTTGGTAGAGCTATACATGGAAAGGATTGTATGTTTACATGGAGTACCAAAGAAGATTGTTTCAGATAGGGGTACACAGTTCACATCACATTTTTGGCAGAAGTTGCATGAGTCCATGGATACGAAGTTGAACTTTAGCTCAACTTATCATCCTCAGACAGACGAGCAGACATAGAGGACAAATCAGATTTTAGAGGATATGTTGAGAGCTTGTGCTCTACAGTACAGAACAAGTTGGGATAAAAGTTTTCCCTATGTTGAATTCTCTTATAATAACAGCTACCAGAAAAGTCTTAAGATGGCACCGTTTGAGGCGTTGTATGGCAGAAAGTGCAGGACCCCATTGTTTTGGAATCAAACGGGGGAAAGTCAAGTCTTTGGACTAGATGTTTTGCAACTGGTAGAGAAACAAGTACAAACCTTAAGGCAAAACTTGAAGGTTGCACAGTCTCGACAGAAAAGCTATGCTGACATGAGAAGAAGAGATTTGGTGTTTGAGATTGGTGACTATGTTTATCTCAAAGTTTCACCCATGAAAGGAGTTAAGAGGTTTCATACTAAGGGAAAGTTGTCACCTCGGTATGTGGGACCCTTCAAGATCATCAACAAGAGAGGAGAAGTTGCATACTAGCTACAATTACCAGAATGGCTCTTAGGTGTTCATGATGTCTTCCATGTATCACAACTTAAGAAATGTTTGAGAGTACCTGAGGAACAGTTACACTTGGATGAACTAGATATCAAAGGGGATCTATCATACAAAGAATATCCAGTAAGAATCTTGAAAACAACAGAGCGAATCACAAGAAGCAAGATAATAAGAATGTGCAAGGTTTAGTGGAATAGACACTCTATGGATGAGGCAACTTGGGAAAGAGAGGAAGATCTGAGATCTGACTATCCCAATCTCTTTGAACCATCCGAATCTTGAGGACGAGATTCATCTTAAGGGGGGTAGGTTTGTAACACTAAAAATTTCAACTGCAAATTAGCAATTAATTTTGAGCATTTATTGAATTTTCTATGTATTTTTAACATAGGCTAAATAATAAAATTTAGGTAAATTTCGGGTTGGGTGTAGTGCGGCCTCTGTCCATGTGTGTATAGCCTACGCAGAATATGCCATCGGGAAGGGGAGCCCTACATTTGTAGGGCAAGAAACCTAGCGGCCCTAACTTGTTAGATGCACCTTTGAAAGCCTTCATAGTGTACCCTGCCTGCTCACCTTGGTAGTGTTTTGGGGACTTGCAAACTCTGGGCAAATGGGAATCACAACTCATAGTGAAAGTGTACAACCTCTATAGAGTGTAAAACTGGTATATCAGTCGTGCTCAAGGTCACGAGCGGCCTTGGAACCCTTATGGAATAGATGATCACTATTAATTAATTGTTTATGCTATTCATTATTCATGTTTACCTGATCATGTGTTTACATGGGCTTATGATAAACTTGTTGCTACTCAAATATTAAAAGATGGCTCACTAAAATCTAATCGCAGTAAACCTGTAACACCCAAAAATTTCAACTACAAATTAGCAATTAAATTTGAGTATTTATTGAATTTTCTACGTATTTTTAACTTAGGCTACATAATAAAATTTGGGTAAATAAAATTAACTATAAGGTTTAGAAACATGATTGTTGCATTCATGCCGAAGCATATTATTTTTGGTTGAGTGTAGGGCTAGAATGGATGAAGTTGAATTCAAAATCCATTTGAATTTGGCTTAGATTTGAAAACTAGAATTGGAAAAGGATTTGATTTTGAAAAAAAAAATTACGTTTCTTCCTTTTTAGCCTAGCATAGGAACCAGCCCGGCCCTTCACTTCCTCCCCTTCCTGGGTCGGCCTGCTTGGCGGCCCAGCTCACCCCTCCCTTTCCCCCTTCCTGCCTCCCGCGCAACGGCCTACTCCGCATGGCCCACTCGGTGACCCACTTTGCATGCCTCCCCTCCGTCCCGCTTTCTCCTGCACGCGCACAACATGCTCACAGCCTGCTCGCATTTCGGCTTCGCCTGCACACGCGCGCTCAGCAGCCCACTACCGCGAGGCCTGGCTTGGCACAGCAGCCCGCAGCGCCTGTGCCTGTCCGCTCTCTCTCCCTTCCCTCACTGCGCCGCCGGCCCCGCATGTCAGCGCCCACCTCTTTCCTTTCCTTTCTTCTCCCTAGTGCCCCTTCCTTCTTCACCACCCGCCGATGGCGCTGCCAGGCATGGCAAGCAGCCATCATTGCTCCTACAAGGCAGGCGGCCAATCCTGCCTAAGCGGCCCACTTCCCTTCCTTCCATCGCACCTCGCCTAGCCTATAAAGCTCTGAACCAATGCCCTTCTTATCCCCTTTCCTATCCAGTCGAGCTCACTCTCACCGCCACCGGCAAATCCTTCATTCTCGAGCACTATCCTCGATGCCGATGCCACCCGGAGCTCCGCCGTGTTCTCCCGCAGCCATAGGTATCACAAATTTCACCGTTTTGGTCACCATTGCTCAGATTTCCCCTAACCATGCCATCGTCTCTCTCTCCAGCCACCGCCACCGTCGACCCAAGCTGTCGAAACCCTCTCGAAGGCTGCGCTTCCTTCCTACCAACTCGCGGTGAGCTCCTTGTCCTTTCCCTGCCCTCCATTCGTCGTCTTGTGCACTAGAACACCATACTAGCAACCTCCAGACCCTATTGGCCATGGTGCCACCATGGAACTGACCCACCGGCGCATTCCCCGCCTCGATTTTCATCCCGGTGTGCTCGCGAGGTCCTGTAGATCACGTACGTGCTTTCGGTTTGGGGTGTGATGGCCGGAGTCACCATCTTGGTGTTCACCATCATGTTCGGCTCGCCGCCGGCCATGGCATGCTCGCCAGCGGTACCGTGTGGCCAACAGAAGTACTCCCGAGCACCCTACGCCATTGGATCTTGCACAGACGGCTATGATTGAACCGTACCGGTTCAGATCATAACCGGTCCATCGTGGACCCATGGACCGGACTACTGTGCTGCGTCAGCAAGTCCACCACGCCACGTGGTGCACCGTACCAGTCCACGCATGCCACGTGTCACCTAGTCAGCAGCTACGGTCAACACCCGCAGTCAAGTCATGCCCTTTTTGCAGAAAAGCCCCTCTATTTTCGGTGAATCAACCCGCAGTCCATAACAGTTCAAATTAATTATTATTTAGTCCTATTTTTATTCGTTTAGGTCCCTATATTTTCTAGAAATAGTACGCACAGTCCAGTAACCATGTAATTCAAATTTTTAATTGTTTTAATTCAAAAATAAGTTCAGTTTATTTATAGAAATGCCATTAAACCTTATTTCATGCAGAACTTTTACGTTTTAAGTCCGATTTGAGTGATTCTTTCACTTATGTGTTTGTAGTAGTACGTAGAATAGATTCATAAGCTTTTCAACTTATGTTTCTACTATTTGGTGTATTGTTCTAATATAAGTTTATTTGTATGCATATAATGATTGGAATGATGCTTGATTGGTGATTTGGAACACGATTAGAGGGTGAACTTTTTGAGCTAGCTGAGGACCCACAATTGGATCAGCAGTACTCCTAGGACAACTTTGAAGAAAGCAAGTGTACCAAAGGCCCCTTGTACCTATGAATTATTACACTACATATTCATGCATGTGTCTAATTTGATATAAATTTTAGGACTTTACCTAGATGTTTACTTGTACCACATATCCTTGTTACCTAGGGTTCGGGTATGCATTTTGGATAGATGCTGCATGTAACACCCTAAAATTAGCTACTTTCTAAAAAGAGTAAAATAATTTCTGTTAATTGTTTTGTGCTCATAAAACATAGGTAAAATAAAATTTTCTTTGAATTAAAATCCAACATAAGGGTAGCCACATGTCTGTGCATACAAGCCGTTGCATTGGTACTTTTATGATGAGTTGTTTGGAAAATAAATTCAAATCTCAATCATCAAAATATTATTTTCAAGTAGTGGTTTAAAAAGAATTTGAAAACTTGCAAAAACAAAAGTTAGATAAGATGCTTTATTTTCAAAATCCAAAGGCTTGGAAAAGGTTTTAAGACACGTTAGAACGATGCCTCTTTTTCCAGGAATCTTTCCGACCTTTTTCGGGATTAAATTCCTATTTCTTGGAGTTTGTCTTTTTCCTCGATCAATCCAAAAGTCTTTTCGGGGGCTAAAACCACTTTGGTTGTGTTCCTTATCCTTCCATCTATCCCTAGGAATTTTTATGGAATTTTTTGGAGCTTAGAGATATTCTTCGGAGCCTAAATAGTAATTCCTGATTTTCTATAATTATTTTAATTCCAAAAATCAATAATTTCTAAAATATCTCCACTTTCCAAAATCTCCAAACCCTGCATATATATATATATATATGCCGGCATAGCCCTCAATGCGTGAATTCTAGAAGTACAGCCCATTTCACGAGCCGCCACTCGTAGCCCCGCAGATCGGATGCCGAAGTTTGCCACATCTAGGTTTCCGACGAACTCTTCGATGAGCTTTTTCGGCCAAACCATCGCGTTCCAGCGTAAACCACCACCACCACAAGGTAGATCTCATCATTCTCTCCACCGTAGTGTCCTTTTCTTGAATCCATCACCGTTTGACTGTTTCCCCTTCATTTTCCTTTTTCTGGTCGTTTTCCGGCGAGCTCATCCATGGCTAGCACCTTCTTCCTCTCTCTCCGGCCGAGGAAGCTTGTCCTACAGTCGGCCGTCCATCACCGCAGTCTAGAACCCAGTGCCCAACCCCGCTGCCGCCTTGGAGCCGTGCTCTGCCCCTTTGCGCGTCCCACGTGGGTGGAGCAGCGCCACCGCTTCTTGTACAGCTGCTCGGCCACCGGCCGAGTGGGCCCTGCCCTGCCCCGGGTCCAGTCGCGTGGGCCCCTACGCCATGCGGTCCCGTGCCGCCGCTGGCCGGCTAGGTCTGGCCGTCCCTGGCCCCTCCCTCCTGTGCGCTCTACAGCAGCAGCCTACAGTGGCCATGGAGGCCACGATTCAGAGAAGATATGCAAGGTAGAAGATGAGATTAATTACGATTTTGCCATCTTGCTTTTAATCCCCGTCTTTTAATCGTTTTAGCTCCGTTTCAGTTTGTTCCAGCTGTGCTAGATTCATGTCACCAAGATCTACGCAGTAGAGTTGCTAGTTTATATGTCACATTTTCATGAATTTATTTTATTAAAATATTAATTGTGTTATAATTAATTAATCGTTGTTTAAGAAAAATTGGTTTAGGTTTTTTATTTTGATTCGATTGCGCGAGTTTCATCGCAATGTGTGATATGCGTTAGCAACATCATCCAATATAGCAAATGTTTCTGAATTTTAATATAAGGTATTAATTTAATTCATATTTATCCAATAGCTTTTAATTAAAAGCAACTACTTAGGGTTAACTTCGTTCTTCTCATGTTAAATCATGCCAATGTCAGGTACGCGTAGGTAGCAATGTTTATCACGTCCCATGTTCATAATATTATAATTTAAATATTAATTTAATTAATGATTACGTAAACTTGTTTCTAAATAACAACAATCTAGGACAGTATCTATCTTTTATAATTGCTTGTTAATTAATGTCAAATTAAATATGTATTTATTAATTATAATTTGCTTAGTTTAAACATGATTTATATAAAGTCAGTCAAGTTGCTTTCGCATGCATTTTTCTCTTACAAAGTTAAAGTTAATTTGATTAAATGATAGGTGCATGTTTATGTATAAAATATGACTAGTTCAACTCGGCTTTTAAAATAAAATGTGATTTTATGTAATCTGAATTAATATGCTTCATATAGTTTTGCTCAATTAAAATAAATCAAGCATATAGGATTTTTCTCTCTTTTGTAATATAAAATCTTGATAGTCGTTTCTTTTTAATGAGAGTTCCGTTATCGATGATTCTTGAGTTCCCGTGATTGTAGCGACGATCCCACTCTTTTAGTATATTATTTTAAAGTTTATGGTTTTCTGTTTTATAAGCAAAATCTCTCGGTAGATGTATCTTTTCAATCGTAGCTTCGATTAGCGTGCCTCTCACGACTGTGTGTTCGTAGCGATGCGTAGAATCGAATTTCAAACTCTTTTACTTATTTTTCTATGACAGGTGTATTGTTCTGATATAGATGCAATTGTATGCTATGCATGTATGTGTATGGATGTTGTGTGGTGTTCTACGATTACATCTAGTCGGTGAGATATACGTGGTGATCCAGAAGAAGAAGAATGACGTTGAAGATTAAAGCTTACCGAAGGATCGGTATTTAAGGCAAGGGTACCAAAGGCCCCTTGTTACCTATGAACTATTACCATTCATATTCATGCATGTGTCTAATTTGAAATACATTTAAGGACTTTATCTAGATGATTACTTGTACCACATATCCTTGATACCTAGGGCTTTTGGGTAGGCATGTTGGATAGATGCTGCAGTGCTTAACATAAAATAATTGTTAAACATGACTAAAGTCTATATGCAATGTGATAAAATGGAGCTTTTTAGCAACAGATAGGGGGCTAGAGTACAGGGTTGAGTACTCTAGTGCCTCTCCATAAGGACTTAATCCTAAAGCAGCAACCCAGGAGGTTTCGTACAATCCCGAGTGTCATATGGCTCTGACTTTAACCTATTAACTAGATTGTACTAGCTCGTCTGTAGCTTCCAGTAAGGGTAAGAGGGTATCTTTCCTTTTTCTACTAGGATGTGTGTAACGTGCTGTGTTGCCCACCTATGCCACTCCTTAGTAGCTATGACTTGTTAGTGCGACTAGCTAAGGGTTTCATAGTGAAACCTTGCCACACTTCCTAGGTAGAGGTGTAGTGGGCCTTGCAAACCCCGGCATTGGGAATCATGGCTCGGTGGGTAAAGATGTATAATTTCTACAGAAATATTTAACCTATTGTAACAGCCGTGCTCATGGATACGAGCGGTCTAGATCCTTCAACATTAGTGGTTATTATGGATGGTGGATGGTTGGGAATTGAGATAAACTTGGCTATACTTTAATATCACTTGGGAATTGGATTGTTCACTAAAGTAGTGATACAGGATGCTAAAACTTGATCAACTAAAATTGCGAACCGTAGTCAAATAGTGTCAAACCTTTTGAGCCTCATAGATTCCTTTGATATACTTGCTAAGCATGGTGAGCTTACACTTGCTTTACATCCAATGAAAATCCCAGATGGATACCAGATTGCCAGTCTGAAGGAGTTAGGCTTGTGGTCAACCAGTTAGTTGTCCCTATAGATTTAGAGTCTTCACTAGAAGATCGGAGTTGCCTTTCTGTTGTCTATACTCTGAGGTTATTTTCCTTTTACTAATACATTATTTAATAAGTATTGTCTCTTGATATTACCCTTATTTGTGGCTATATGTGAGATTTGACTTCCTGGGCTCACATATAGTGTGTATCTGGTTTTGCCCTTAAAACTAGGTGTTACAAAGTGTTATTAGAGCAATGCTAACTATAGGACGTAAGCCTAGTTAGCACTAGTCATTTGTAGAAACCTATTTTACTATAAAACTATTTTTCCACCTCCTTGACTCATTGAATTGAATCTTTCCAATCCTTGTCCTATTGTCTCCTCTCCTTGATACCTCCCTTTGAGCTATACTTTCTTATCTCCTTGAGTTGTTGTTCTTGATCTCTTGCAAACTTTCTAGTCTCACCTCTATTCAAATTTCCAAAGCCATGTGAAGAAGTTTTCCCCTAAGAATGTCTACCAAGTAGCTAGAAAGGAACGATTAGTAACGAGCTTGTATTTCATGTTTGAATGGTTTGTATTTATGTTATGGTTGAGTTGGATCTTTGAGTGCACTGAATTTGTGGGTTATGCTCACAATTTCATTAAAGGTTTAAAGTATAAGGGATAAGGAAATAAATAGTTGGGTTCTTTTTCTCTTGTTTCCTGCTTTCTGTCTTCCGGAGCAGTCTGACTTCTATGGCCTATGTCTCCAAACTCTAGGCAACCAAAAATTCTAAAAAAATTCTGGGTGAATGCAGACTTCAAGATTTTTCTTTTCCCACAAGATTCACCTTGATAGATATTCTGGTTTGGGAAATATGAAAATCACAAGGCGATACATCTGCGCTGTCTGAAATCTGGAATACTTTCTGTTGAGCAAACATTTCGACCAAGTTAACTACAGAATCTGAAGGAGTGGTCTAAAAGAAATATGTGGGGAATTTTATAAGCTTTCCAACGGTTTAAGATGCAACTTTATTGGATAAACAAAACTCAAGATATGGATGTTTTTCTGCGCTGCTGTTTTCTATCTACGGGAAGGATCAATTTTTCTTATTCTTATATATGTCCACAAGCTCTCTAGGATGTCAGAGGATGATAATACACCTTGAAGAAAGTTGCATGATGGATGTTGGTGCCCCTATCCCATCTCTTCTTAAGGGGGGTAGCCAAGCTAAGAGTGTTGCGAGTTGGTGAACCACAAGGAGTTCGGATCTACGTCAAGATTGATCTTCGAGCTAGCTATGGTTGGGAGTTCGATCTTCATGTACCTAGGATATAGACAGTTGCAAGAATGCTCAAGACTAAGATTAACTCTTGAAAACAGTTGGATTGGTTTTGATTTCTATTTACAGCTCTTTCCTTGAAATGAAATCTTCAAAAGATATTGGAAAATGAATTAACAACCTTTTGATTCAAGAACTTTGAAAAACTTCTTCAAAAGTTGATTCAAACTAAGTTCAAAAAGGGTTTAAGTTTGTTTTCTCATTTTCAAGAGTTGGTATTCGAAACTTAATTTCAAAAGTATTTCACCAAGGAATAAGAGATGATTTGAAAAGAGTATTAAAGTTTAAAAGATTCAAAAAGAGTTGCTAAAGACTATATTTGAGACATTTCAAAAGTTTTGATTTAAATTTTGAAAGACTCTTTTGCTCATTCAAAAGAAAACAATTTGATTTGAATTGCTTCACTCAAGGTTTTAGTTTAAAAACAGATGTTCATAAAAAGTTTGAAAGTATCTTATTCCTAAACTTCAAAAAGTTGAAAGTGAAATCAGATTTGAAAACCCACTTTGCTTTGAACTAAATTTCAAAAAGAGTAAAATGTATTCAGTTACTCTTCAAAGTGTTATTGTCAAAACACTTTTGAACCATTTTATTCTAAAACACTTTGAAAATTACTCTAAAGTGTTTTAAAATGGGTTGTTTGAAAAAGACCGATTGAATTTTTTTTAGTTTTCTTATTTCAAATTTTATTTGAAAGGTGCTCAAAATGCTTTCAAGATATTTTACAAAAGTTTGAAAAAATTTGGTTCAAAAGTTTGCAACAATTTGCATTTGGAAACAGAGCACTTTTGGCTTTCAATTAGAATTAAGTTTGACTTCTAAACAAAATTTGAAAAGAAAAGGTTTGAGTTGATTCAAAAGTGTATTTCTAAAAGAAGTATTCCAAAATGGTTTGAAAGGGTTAAAAATTATTTGATTTGATTTAATTCCCCAAAAGTCTTATTCCAAAAGGAACTTGAACATGTGTGTTAAGTCTTTTGTTTGACTTCAAAAGAAAATGGGAATTGAAAACTTACTCTCTTCATTTCTAAAGTAGTTTTGAAATTGATTTGGTTTGATTTTAGAAATCCCAAAAGAGTTCATTCAAAATGATTTGAAAATGAAGTTAGAATGTTTCATTTGTTTTCTAAAATCTTGAAAATCCCTTGTTTGAAATAGATTTCAAAGGAACCTGAGTTGATTTGTCTGCTCTTTATCTGAGATTTGATTATAAAGATGAGTTTTCAAAAGAGTTTGAAAAACAAAGTTTAGTATGTTTACCTGAGTTTCCAATGATTTTAAAATGGTTGGGTTTATTTCAAAACCTTAAAAACATTTATTCAAAAGAGTTTCAAAAC
Source organism: Miscanthus floridulus (assembly GCF_019320115.1). Classification (NCBI taxonomy): domain Eukaryota; kingdom Viridiplantae; phylum Streptophyta; class Magnoliopsida; order Poales; family Poaceae; genus Miscanthus; species Miscanthus floridulus. The sequence continues at coordinate 54,109,249 of NC_089593.1, forward strand.
ATGGTTGAAATATTTTCTTGAGTTCTAAACATAAAACATATTTTGAAAGTTATTTCAAAAGGAGTTGAAAAAGAAAATTTGTTCGGTTTTGATTGAAAATCTTCCTTTTGAAAAGTAAAACATTTCAAAATGCATAAAAAATGAACCATAGAATTCAAAGTTCTGATTCAAGCTAAGTAAGATCTTTTGGAAGCTTAACATATGGATAATAATATTTATTGGAACAGATTAAGAGAAGCAACAAGATCGGACTTGGAATAAGATGGAACAAGAATCTGCAAGAGTAGCCACATGATGAATTATCATACAACACAAGGTGAGTATCAAGATGGTGTTGCTCAAGGAAGTGAAGAAGATCCCAAGTTGAAGTATCCATCTCTTCTTTGCTCTTCTTCTCCGAATCTCGGGGACGAGATTCATCTTAAGGGGGGCTGAATTGTAACACCCTAAAATTAGCTACTTTCTAAAAAGAGTAAAATAATTTTTATTAATTGTTTTGTGCTCATAAAACATAGGTAAAATAAAAATTTCTTTGAATTAAAATCTAACATAAGGGTAGCAACATGTCTGCGCATACATGCCGTTGCATTGGTACTTTTGTGATGAGTGGTTTGGAAAATAAATTCAAATCTCAATCATCAAAATATTATTTTCAAGTAGTGGTTTAAAAAGAATTTGAAAACTGGCAAAAACAAAAGTTAGATAAGATGCTTTATTTTCAAAATCCAAAGGCTTGGAAAAGGTTTAAGACACGTTATAACGATGCCTCTTTTTTCGGGAATCTTTCTGACCTTTTTCGAGATTAAATTCCTATTTCTTGGAGCTTTATCTTTTGCCTCGATCAATCCGAAGGTTTTTTTGGGAGCTAAAACCACTTTGGTTGTGTTCCTTATCCTTCCATCTATCCCTAGGAATTTTTATGGAATTTTTCGGAGCACAGAGATATTTTTCGGAGCCTAAATAGTAATTCCTGATTTTCTGTAATTATTTTAATTCCAAAAATCAATAATTTCTAAAATATCTCCACTTTCCAAAATCTCCAAACCCTGTGTATATATATGCCGGCGTAGCCCTCGATGTGTGGATTCTAGAAGTATAGCCCGTTTCGTGAGCCGCCACTCGTAGCCCCGTAGATCGAACACCGAGGTTTGGCACAGCTAGGTTTCTGGCAAACTCTTCGGCAAGCTTTTCCGGCCAAACCGTCGCGTTCCGGCAAGCTCATCCATGGCCGGCACCTTCTTCCTCTCTCTCTCTAGCCGAGGAAGCTTCTCTTGCAGTCGGTCGTCCATCACCGCAGTCTGGAACCCAGCGCCTGACCCCGCTGCCGCCTTAGAGCCGTGCCCTGCCCCTTCACGCGTCCCACGCAGGTGGAGCAGCACCGCCGCTGCCTGTATAGCTGCTCGGCCACCGGCCGAGTGGGCCCTGCCCTGCCCTAGGTCCAGCCGCGTGGGCCCCTACACCGTGCGGTCCCGTGCCGCCGCTAGCCGGCCAAGTCCGTCTGTCCCCGGCCCCTCCCTCCCGTGCGCTGTGCAGCAGCAGCCTACAGTGGCCATGGAGGCCACAATTCAGAGAAGATATGCAAGGTAGAAGATGAGATTAATTATGATTTTGCCATCCTGCTTTTAATCCCCGTCGTTTAATCATTTTAGCTCCGTTTCAGTTCATTGTTGCGTTAGATTTGTGTCACCGAGATCTATGCAGTAGAGTTACTAGTTTATATGTCATATTTTCATGAATTTATTTTATTAAAATATTAATTGTGTTATAATTAATTAATCATTGTTTAAGAAAATTCGATTTAGGTTTTTTATTTTGATTCGATTGCGCGAGTTTCATCGCAATGTGTGATATGCGTTAGTAGCGTCATCCAATATAACAAATGTTTCTGAATTTTAATATAAGGTATTAATTTAATTCATATTTATTCAATAGCTTTTAATTAAAAGCAACTACTTAGGGTTAACTTCGTTCTTCTCATGTTAAATCGTGCTAATGTAAGGTACGCGTAAGTAGCAATGTTTATCACGTCCCATGTTCATAGTATTATAATTTAAATATTAATTTAATTAATGATTACGTAAACTTGTTTCTAAATAACAACAATCTAGGACAGTATCTCTCTTTTATACTTATTTGTTAATTAATGTCAACTTAAATATGTATTTATTAATTATAATTTGCTTAGTTTACACATGATTTATATAAAGTCAGTCAAGATGCTTTCACATGCATTTTTCACTTGCAAAGTTAAAGTTAATTTGATTAAATGATATGTGCATGTTTATGTATAAAATATGACTAGTTCAACTTGGCTTTTAAAATAAAATGTGATTTTATGTAATCTGAATTAATATGCTTCATATAGTTTTGCTCAATTAAAATAAATCAAGCATATAGGTTTTTTCTCTTTTTTGTAATATAAAATCCTGATAGTCGTTTCTTTTTAATGATAGTTCCGTTATTGGTGATTCTTGCGTTCCCATGATTGTAGCGACGATCCCACTCTTTTAGTATATTGTTGTAAAGCTTATGGTTTTCCGTTTTATAAGCAAAATCTTCCGGTAGATGTTTCTTTTCAACCGTAGCTTCGATTAGCGTGCCTCTCACGACTGTGTGTTCGTAGCTATGCGTAGAATCAAATTTCAAACTCTTTTACTTATTTTTCTATGACTGGTGTATTGTTCTGATATAGATGCAATTGTATGCTATGCATGTATGTGTATGGATGTTGTGTGGTGTTCTACGATTACGTCTAGTCGGTGAGATATACGTGGTGATCCAGAAGAAGAAGAATGACATTGAAGATTAAAGCTTACCGAAGGATTGGTATTTAAGGCAAGTGTACCAAAGGCCCCTTGTTACCAATGAACTATTACCATTCATATTCATGCATGTGTCTAATTTGAAATACCTTTAAGGACTTTACCTAGATGATTACTTGTACCACATATCCTTGATACCTAGGGTTTTTGGGTAGGCATGTTGGATAGATGCTGCAGCGCTTAACATAAAATAATTGTTAAACATGACTAAAGGCTATATGCAATGTGATAAAATGGAGCTTTTTAGCAATAGATAGGGGGCTAGAGTATGGGGTTGAGTACTCTAGTGCCTCTCTATAAGGACTTAATCCTGAAGCGACAACCCAGGAGGTTCCGTACAACCCCGAGTGTCATATGGCTCTGACTTTAACCTATTAACTAGATTGTACTAGCTCGTCTATAGCTTCTAGTAAGGGTAAGAGGGTATCTTTCCTTTTTCTGCTAGGATGTGTGTACCGTGCTACGTTGTCCACGTGTGACACTCCTTAGTAGCTATGACTTGTTAGTGTGACTAGCTAAGGGTTTCATAGTGAAACCTTGCCACACTTCCTAGGTAGAGGTGTAGTGGGCCTTGCAAACCCCGGCATTGGGAATCATGGCTTGGTGGGTAAAGATGTACAATTTCTGCAGAATTATTTAACCTATTATAACAGCCATGCTCACGGATATGAGCGGTCTAGATCCTTCAAGATTAGTGATTACTGTGGATGGTGGATGGTTGGGAATTGAGATAAACTTGACTATACTTTAATATCACTTGGGAATTGGGATTGTTCACTAAAGTAGTGATACAGGATGCTAAAACTTGATCAACTAAAATTGCGAACCACAGTCAAATAGTGTCAAACCTTTTGAGCCTCATAGATCCCTTTGATATACTTGCTAAGCATGGTGAGCTTACACTTGCTTTACATCCAATGAAAATCCTGGATGGGTACCAGATTGCTAGTCTGAAGGAGTTAGGCTTGTGGTCAACTAGTCAGTCATCCCTGTGGATTTGGAGTCTTCACCAGAAGATCGGAGTTGCCTTTCTACTGTCTATACTCTGAGGTTATTTTCCTTTTACTAATACGTTATGTAATAAGTATTGTCTCTTGATATTACCCTTATTTGTGACTATATGTGAGATTTGACTTCCTGGACTCATATATAGTGTGTATCTGGTTTTGTCCTTAAAACCTTGTGTTACACTGCAGTGCTTAACATAGAATAATAGTTAAACATGACTAAAGACATTATGAAATGTGATAACAAGAAGCTTTTTAGCAACAGTTAGGGGGCTAGAGTATGGGGTTGAGTACTCTAGTGCCTCTCCATAAGGACTTAATCCTGAAGCGGCCACCGAGGAGGTTTCGTATAACCCCAGGTGTCTTATGGCTCTGACTTTAACCTGTTAATGAGATTATACTAGCTCATCTGTTGCTTTCCGTATGGGCAAGAGGGGGCACTAGTTGGTATGTGTCCTTACCTTCTAGGGTGTGTGCACCATGTTGCATGCCCACGCATGCCACTCCGAGAGGAGGGCCACATACAGCTAGATGGCTGAAACCTTAGCAGCTACGACTTGTTAGTGCGACTAGCTAAGGGTTACATAGTGAAACCCTGCCACACTTCCTAGGTAGAGGTGTAGTGGGCTTTGCAAACCCCGGCATTAGGAATCACGGCTCGGTGGGTAAAGTTGTACAATTTCTACAGAAATATTTGACCTATTATAATAGCCGTGCTCACAGAGACGAGTGGTCTAGATCCTTCATGATTAGTGGTTACTGTGGATGTATGGGAATTGATATAAACTTGATTATACTCCAATATCACTTGGGATTTGGGATTGTTCACTAAAGTAGTGATTCAGGATGCTAAAACTTGATCAACTAAAATTGTGAACCGCAGTCAAACCGTGTCAAGCCTTTGAGCCTCATAGATCCCTTTGATATACTTGCTAAGCATGGTGAGCTTACACTTGCTTTACATCCAATGAAAATCCTGGATGGGTAACAGATAATGGATATGAAGAGTTCCTGGAGGTTGTCTAGGACTACTAGGGAGACGTTCACTAGTTGGAGTCCCTGTGGTAGATTGGGCTAGTATTTCCATCGTGTTTGTAATAATATTACCATTGAGCAAATTTTGTATTAACATTGTGATGAGATATGCGATGTAATAAGTACTTTACTTTGATGCTATTACAATTTGTGATATATGTGTGTGTTTGGACATCCTGGGCGCACATATATGAGTACTTGGTTTTGCTATGCAAAATTGGGTGTGACAAAACCCGTGTCAACCTTTTGAGCCTCATGAACCCCATGTTATATTTTTTGAGTATGACATGTACTTATGCTTGCTTTACTTTTCAATTATCTAGATAAAAAACCCCGAATGGATACTAAATTACTAGAGTTCTAAGAAGTTAGGCTTGTGATCAACCAGTCAGTTGTTCCTGTGGAATTGGAGTCTTCGCCTGATGAAGAACGGAGTGTCTTTTCGCTGTTTGCAGTCTAAGGTTATATCTCTTGTAATAATATGTTATATTAAGCATTATCTTTTGATATTACCCCTTATTTGTAGCTATATGTGAGATTTGACTTCCTGGGCTCACATTTGGTGTGTATCTGGTTTTATCCATAAAACCGGGTGCTATAGGTGCCATGCAATTGTGTGATCCATAGGCACCCATCATTTTGATCATGCCTTGTTTGATCTTGGGGCAAGCATGAGCGTTATGCCCAAGACCATCTTTGACAAACTAAACTTCACACACCTCGCGCCAATGCCAATGATGCTCCAACTAGTGGCCTCCACGGTCCGCTATCTAGCTAGAATCACCGAAGAGATCCCGGTGAAAATTTAGGGTTACTTCGTCCTAGTTGACTTCATGGTACTAGACATGGAAACAACGAAGGAGTTGCCCCTCATCCTTGGGTGACCATTCCTCAACACCATGGGAGCACAAATTGATGTTGGAGCTAGAGAAATCTGCTTCAACATCAATGGCAAAGAAGAGAAGTTTGACTATTGGCCTAGGCAGGCGCAATGCTCCATGATCCATATCAAATACGGGCCAAACCCACAAGCCATAAAGGAGGTTGAAATACAACCTAAGCTGGTGGACAGCCTCACCAAGAAAAATAAAGAAAATAAAAAGAGGTCAGAGCCAAAGAAGAATAACCCAAAGCAAAAAAGAAGTATCAAAGGTTGTTCCCACACCGGCAAAGAAGAAAAAGGTGTGGAAACAAAAAGAAGGAGCTCCAAAATCCACCACCACACCACCAAAGTCAAACAAAATGGTGTGGAGACCAAAAAAGGTACAACCCACTTCTCCAGGCATAGATGTAACTTCATCAAGCAAGAATTGAAGGGAGAGGAGTCCTGCTCATTGGGCTTTAAACACTAAGTCCTTGCTGAAGGTAAATCGGTAGTTATCCTTTATATTTACAATTTGATAAACATAGAAATGTTAAATAGATTATGCTTTGAATTATGTTAAAAATAAAAACAATCAGTTTACCTTTCGTATATCTAGAATAAATTCTCTTCCATGTTTTATACAAAGTTTTGGTTTGAAGTATGGTTAGTAATCGATCATATCATCATAGGCTTCTTAACTTAAGCATGGTGTTTAGGTTAACTAGCCTACCTAGATCAAATATTTGAATCATTGAACTAAAACTACTGAGTATAGACATGGTTGAGTTAAACAAAGTAAAAACCACGTAAAACAAATAATATACCTTCTTCGGAATCTTCACCAAGCAATCCTGGACCATAGGCTTGGAGCTAGCTTGGGGGAGGGCCCTCGCAGAGGTACCTTGTATCTTTTATTTTTGCAATTTATTTTCTGCATTTATTATTTATTTGCATATAAAGAAAAAAATCTTTGAAAATTTTAAAATACCAAAAAAATAAAATATGACAAAAATACCAAAAATATTAATTCCACTCCCATATGTGTTTGAGGAATGTTTAGTTTCTCCTATGTTGAAATGATGAATAGTTGCTCTATCTATAATTTATCTGTGCCTAGGTTATAACTTAGTATTCACCAATATTTAAGTTTGTTGGCCAAAAATGTCTCATTCTACAAACTTGAAAACTTGTGGGTTTGCAAATGCGTGCTCCTTTTCTAAGTTGCGAGTTATGATATGGTACAAATAGAATTTACTATGACTTTGTTCTAAGAGAGACTTAACATCTAGAGTTTTCTTTTTTCAAAAATACTAAAATCCAAAGTTCCTCAATGATTATAAATACCCGCCAAGGCCATATGACATGATATTCAAATTCAAATCTTAGTCATATGCTACTTGTTTGAGCATTGAGCTTTATCAAATTGTTGTGACCCTTGTTGACATTATTGTCGTGCAACCATGATCAAGACACACATACACCCACAAATAAAATTGCTGACTCTTATAATGAGAGTTACGCACAATATATTTCTTTCCGTCCACCAAATAATTACTCTATCCACTTTATCTTGTGTCTCTCTCTCAAGAATTTCATGTGCCAAAAAGAATAGTATGGGCTATGATAAAAAAGAGAGAGAAGAGAAAAAGATAATATATATATATAGATCCATGCCAAAAGGCATGAGAGAGAAAAAATGCATGCCAAAGAACATGAAGAAAAGAAAAGAAAAAGAAAGAAAGAAATAAAGATAGCCCATACTTTCAAATAAAGGCATTCATCCAAAAAGAGAAAGATTCATGATCCAAAGGAGTACCAAAAATATTTAGAAATAGGAAGTTATAAAAATTCTACACAGTTGCATGTCAAAGTGTATGACTTGCATCTCCTTGAGATCCATTTTTTGACTTAGCAAAATATGTGATGCAAGTATGCCCCACTTTCATACCTACCCAAAACTCCACTCAAAAGTCTTTAGTGGTAGGATATGAAAAGAAGGCAAAATTTCAAAAGCCTTTGGTGAGGTATCATATACATTGAGCGATCGAGAGAATCATTTGAGGAACTTACATTTCTTTGCAAAAAAACTTATAAAACCTATGGATAGATGGTCAATCAAAGAACGAATGATTTGTGATTCTGTTATAACCGTTCTATCTTGCAACCGCCCAAGAACTTGGAAAAGCTATGCCCCACAAGGATCAAGGTAAAGGGTGGATAAAATGCCAACTTATTTAAACTGCAGAAGTATGCTTTGTTATAAACATGGCACTTGTGAATTATATCATCATAGTAGCAACTCCTGATCAACAACCAAGTACTTAGCTATTTGCTTGGGACGAGCAAAGGTTAAGCTAGGGGATTTGTTGGCGGTCACTAACGACCATTTCTAACCACCAATTATAGTCCAAAACAGGAGAAATAAACATACTTTTGACCATATGCCTTTACTATTGACCTAGTCCCACTTGTATTGGAGAAATCATATTTTGCAGGTCATATATTCAAATACAAGTGGAAAACATACCAAAAGGCACAAACAAAGCAGAAATACGCAAAGGAGAATAAGAAGAGAAGCCCACCTACAGAACACCGATGTAGGATAGGCCTAGGCCCAGCCACCAGCCCACCTAGCAAAGGTGGTGGCCAGGTGGGCCCGCTAGGGTGCGGCCGCACTATGGGTGCGCCCGCACCCTAGGTGGCGTAGCCAGGGCCCAGCCTCGACAGGCGGTTGCATGGCAGCATGCTTGGTCAGTTTCAGGTGGTTTCCTAATTTACTGAGTCCAAACCGACCACAAGCCACTATATAAGAAGGGGTGGAGCTCTCTCTTCAACACACATCATTTGGAGCTACACCTCACCTCTCTCTACTTGTACTCTTTTAGCTTTAGTTCTTAGTAGTATTTGGAGCTAGCAAAGCTACTTGGAGTGCTTATCTCCTTGGAAGAAGAGCAACTTTGGTATGAATAATACTATGAAGAGTTCTTCCATATTCAAGCCCTCATATCATTTATATAGTAGTGCATATGAACTAGAGTATAGTTTTCATGTTATAATCATGATATATGAACTAGCATATAGTTTGTGTGTTATGATCTTGACATGTTCAACTTTGAGCTTAATCATTCATATGACTTGTATGAGTAGAAGTATAGCTAGGGTTGGGGTGGCGGTTCATTGTTTCTTCGGGTTTGCCCATATTCTTGCTTGTCAATCCGTAGGGTTGGAGTCCTGGGGGATATGGCTAGTTTCCTTGTACGCGGGCGTGGTGCTCGGGTCCACAAGAACCTTCGAATATGATGGTATCCTACAGTTGAGGGGTAGGCGGCAGGTGGTAGTAGCCCTATCTGTACCTTGTAATCCCCCACGTTCGGGTATTTTGTAGGAGTTTTAAAGTCTCTCGCGCTTGCTAGCAGACCAGTGCTCAGAGATCTCCTCGTCCATCTTAATCATAGTTCTAACTCTAGTCATATAGCTTGTATGATCATTATTTGTTCTTTGCATAGCTATATTAGAACATGCCGGCTCTACTTAGGAATATTCTTTTATTCTTAGTTTTCCTTTTATCCTTAAGGTTAGCCCAGATGTGTGTCCACTATCCATGAAATACCATTTTTACCCCTGTTATGAATTATGGTCTACTATGCAAGTATGTAATCTTGTTTATGTCTATACTAGAAGATGCATACCTTGCCCTCCTTTGAGAAAATATAAATAACGATAACCTGAATACTTTCGGGTGAAATGCGAGAACAATAGATCCGCATGCTTGCGGATATTGTCTGTAATCTTTAAGGACTATCGTAGTTGGTGTTTCTTGGTGGCGTTGCTAAGATTAACTCAATCTTAGTAATGGTGTTAAGAAATACCACCAGGCATTTCTGGCATCGTTACCGGTGATGGACTTAAAACCTTCTCACTTGGTGATTGAGCTAAGAAATGCCAACAAGCATTTCTGGCGCCATATCCAGGGATGGACTTAAAACCTCCTCACTTGGTGATTGCACTGAGAAATACCAATAGTCATCACCGTGGTATCGGGGCTGTGGGTTGTGAGTTATTCTCACAGAAGCACTTCTGCGAGGTGATGCCTCCTTCACCTGTAAATCGAAGACAAAAGAATTCACTGCATACAAACCGAGGTTCCGGTGTGGTAACGGAATCTCTGTTGTATATCCTAGATACATCATGACAAGTTGACCATTATTGTTCTTCTTCAGCATGTGAGCTTGGACAAAATGTTCATAATCGATGTACCAGCGGTCAATGTCTTCAATGTAAGCAATAGAGGCATTTTCCAAAAGACCCAAATTTTGGGCGATGCGAGTGACCAAAGAGGTGCACCCGACATCTCCCTTGAGTTCAAAAACTTCCTTCCATTGTTTCATCATAAACTTAACAGGTGAAACCTTTCTTCTCTTAGCCATGGCATCAAGTAACTTGAGTTCATCAATCCTTATAGTGCGAAAATCATTTCTAGGAAATAAAGAAAATCCTAGCCGTTTATGCATGAAGCGCAGGGTAGGGTAATGCATATCACTAGTGTGAGGACGGTGACAAGTAAGTTCTTTGGATATTTCTCTCCAAAAATTTGTCCTATCAAAATCTTGCAAAGCAGAATCTATGTCAACTAGCACTGTACATGGAATCCCAAAAGCACACTAAAATCCCTCCAGGGGACAGAAAAATCCTTCCCAAAGAGTCTAAATGTGACTTCAGAATCAGTGGTTTGCATAGTGCATAAAAATTATGATGTCAAGAGCTTAGATCCGAGCTCATCAATATGCCAAACACCTTCCCATCCAACAGTTTTAAATATGATTTCAAATTCAGCATTCATACCTGTTGCTTGCAGAAGGGCTGTGTCATAGACAGAAGTGTGAATGAACCTTCGGGTTTTTAGTTGCTTGAAGGCCTCCTTCTCCATCCTATTTTAGAACTTGAGGTGCTTCTCCTCAAGCAAAATGTTCCTTTTGGCTAAGGATGATCGAGGCGGCTGTTGGTATATTTCACCCGAAAGTATTCTAAGTATCGTATCCATAGGGAAACGTGTGAGACTAACTACGGTCTAACTTAACGAGGGGTAGTGAATAGGTTAAGAGTTAATTTATCTAGGAGTAGCAACAAGGTTAGGATAAATAGGAGCATAGGGAGGGTAACTAAGGGTCTCTAGTTCTAACTTGGGTAAGCTTATGTCTTCTACTGTTCAACTGGGGAAATTACTTAAGGGAAGACACCAACAAAGGATGCTTTCCTTAGTAACCGGGTCCTACATGCACCTATAGATGGGAGGTGGACTACAAAGGATCAACGATGCTATATAGTACAGTGCTATATAGTACTAATGTCCCACACGCGATCTACCACCGATCCGGAATGCAGGGGGCATCCACGATTATCCTAAGTCTAAGCACCATGCTTACACTACGAATAACACTTTAACCTAAGGCCAATAGATTAAAGCACTCAAAAGAGTCATGAACCTGAAGAACAATATAAACAAGATGCTTACTTGAATCAAAAGTTGATTACTAGAAAAATCCTAGAAGCAAGCTCAGGTAGAACTTGAATCCGCTAAGGTACAAGCCATAGAGAGAGCACCGATAGGCTGGCATCTCCGCCAAACTCTTCCCTCACTCTCTATCTCACTATTTCTATTTATAAGACTAAATCCTATGGAGGACTAATCTTCTCTTGATAGCTAGCTCTAATCCTCATGGGGAGAATATGAATTAGGGTTTTAGGATCTCTCTAGGGAGGGGGTAGGGTCTGGTTATATAGCCCTGACGGTGCAACATAAGCCCTTGGATGAAATCGACTTAAGTAACGGCCTAGATGCGTCCTCAAAGGCGGTGAGAAACCGACCTTCAAAGATGGCTAACAGGTGGGCCCAGAGGAGGCCGACCAACCTACAGGTGGGGCTAGCCAACCCCACCTGGCGGTGTCTCGCACTCTGCTTCGGTGACGTGGCTTCTGGATCCTTCTAGAGCCTTCCAACATAGGTGCCACGGTGGAAATCTGTATTTTCCTTTGATGTTTAGGTCCTCCTTGGTAGTTTTCTGGATAAATCCTCCTGCAGTCATGAAATCACCAAAGCTCATGGAATTCATTAGTTTAAACCCCTAGACCTTCATTGGTGATCATATTTATGCCCTTATGCATGTTTAATTGGCGGTTTATAATGGTTGATAACTACCGTCAACAGCGGCACTCCAGCAACGGGAGATGGAATGTCAATCTGCATGTCAGCGCTCGCCCTGGAAGAAGAGCTTCTCATCAAACCAGACGATGCTGCATGCTTGAGCTTGCCCAAATACTTGCTCATCTTCCTGCAAAATAAATAGACAACACAACTCATGTAATAGATTAGAAAACCCTATCTGAAGCGGCTACCTTATTATTAGGGCCCTACCTTTTAAGAACTTGCCTACAACACATGGTGGAATGCAAAGGCTAGATAGGGCTATCACCACCTGCTAGCTACCACAAATAATCCGTGCGACAAGCGGTCTATAGAGGCAAGATATAGTCTAGACACCACGTCTACACTATACTTACTACTCTAACCTTATGCAACTAAATTCACTTAGAAAGGTTAGAGCATTCTACTGAAGTAAAGCAGTGTACAGGTAAGAAGGCTTATATAACTACTAGCAGAGATAGAATACCAAATACTATAAAGATCTCAGATGAGTCACTTACAAGAAGAGCGCATCCGCTGAGGTATAGCTTGGAGAAGACACCGAATAGGCCTGGCTCTTCTCCACACTACCCTCACTCTCTCTCTCTCTCTAATCTCATAGCACTATAGCAGAGCTTCGCTAAAAGCTACTAGAGAGTGGTTTACTCTAATGTGTCATGAATGAGAGTGAAGGCCTAGGGGGTATTTATAGCTAGAGTGAGGGGTAGTGCCACATCAGTGATCTAGGTGACATCTCCTCCTTGCCCTTGGATCCAACCAACCTTGAACCGACCTTTGACCAATGGTTCTAATCAAGGAGGATGTATGGAGGCATGCACAAAGGCGGTGGGTGTAGTTTTAGGTCGGTTGGCTCCCAAGTGAGATCACAAGACATCTCAATGACCAGTGGGCCCTCCCTCTTTCTTGTAGAAGCATGTCCCACGTGTCATAGGGTGTGTATGATGCTTGTTCTGCACTTGTCATGTTGGGTTGCTTCTCAAGTGGGCCCGTGGATCCATGTGTTCTCATCTCCAGCCATTGAGAGAAAGCACACTTGTGATCTAAGGATGGAGATTGACTTTGGGGACCTTGACATGGATCATGGAAGCTTGTAGTGGTTGATAGGCTCCTTGGGTAGGTTGCCCTACCTCCATATGGGGCCAAATCAGCCCATCTTCTATAGGTGGCTTCTAGAAGCATTGTTCATCATGATGGCATGTGTTGATGGCTTGGTGGGCCCAATTAGAGGTCGGCCTACCTTTAGGTGGAGCCTTCAGCCACGCAATTCTCATGTATTATGTACCTACAAGCAAATAATGACATGTACATGTGGAACCAAGTTATTTGCACCTAAGTCACTATGTCTTTGCTTGTTAGCTCCCAGAAATAATGTTTTGTTGACAGATTTGGTGGTGTAAATACATGGTCAAATTACCGTCAACACTCATGCGAGGGGTAGGTCATCGTGAGTGTGGGATCTCAGACAACGCAGCTCGTGGAGTACTTAGGACCGTGTATTGGGATATGTAAGTTTGAGTAACCACCCATACAGACCACATGTCAAGGATGGGGTCGACAAGCCAAGTAACTAATTGCGACCCGTTTATTCATGAAACTGGCAAGGGTGTGGCGCCGGTCGGGAATGTCTAGGACATTGACTGGGAACCCAGTCAAACCTTTCATGTGACACTCTGGCTGGATTAGGGAAAGGTTCGAGACATGAGGCAACCCTTATCTCTAGTGCACGAGATATGGTGTTTCTCCATGTGGGTATAGTTGTACACCTCTATAGAGTCTTGAAAGCCTGGAGTCCTTTGGGATAGAACTATTCGGTTGTTCTTTCTTTATATACCCATGGTAGAATGGATGATGGACTATGAGCACCTTTGTTATAATGATAAATGCTTTAACTCTAATGTTGAGTATAGCATGACATACTCTTAACGAACATCATTGCTTTTTGGCACTTATACAAATGCCTAATAATCACCCTGTGCATCCACCAAACGTTATATGTTGGAATTAAGTCCTACGAGCACGCAATGTACTCACGGTGCGGCCGTTTGTAACACCCCAAAATTAGCTACTTTCTAAAAAGAGTAAAATGATTTCTGTTAATTGTTTTGTGCTCATAAAAACATAGGTAAAAGAAAATTTTCTTTAACTTAAAATCCAACATAAGGGTAGCAATATGTTTGCGCATACATGTCATTGCATTGGTACTTTTGTGATGAGTGATTTGAAAAATAAATTCAAGTAGTGGCTTAAAAGAATTTGAAAACTTCCAAAAACAAAAGTTAGATAAGATGCTTTGTTTTTAGAATCCAAAGGCATGAAAAAGGTTTTAAGATGCATTAGAACGATGCCTCTCTTTCCGGGAATCTTTCCGACCTTTTTTGGAATTAAATTCCTATTTCTTGGAGCTTTGTCTTTTTCCTCGATCAATGCAAAAGTCCTTTCAGGAGCTAAAACCCCTTTGATTGTGTTCCTTATCCTTCCATCTATCCCTAGGAATTTTTCTAGAATTTTTCAGAGCTCAGAGATATTTTTCGTAGCCTAAATAGTAATTCCCGATTTTCTATAATTATTTTAATTTCGAAAATCAATAATTAATAAATATCTCCACTTTCCAAAATCTCCAAACCCTATGTATATATATATGCCGGCGTAGCCCTCGACGCGCGGATTCCAGAAGTACAATCGCTTTCGCGAGCCGCCACTCATAGCTCCATACATCTATCGCTGAAGTTGTGCATCTCTAGGTTTTCAGTGAACCTTCGACGAGTGTTTCCGGCCATCTCCGGCGTCCTCCACGAAAACTGTCACTACTGCAAGGTAGATCTCGTCGTCCTCTATACCGTCTTGCCATCCTTTTTGCCAATCCGTGCCCGTTCATTGTTTCCCTAACCTCTCTTTTTCTTCTCCGGCGAGGAACACCATGGACGTGGTCTTCTCCTTCATCTCCGGCCACCCAGCGCCACCACGACACCCTCCTGCATCCAGGCCCCATTCCCACACCACCGCCCCTAGCTCATGGCCCTACGCCACCCAGTCCCGTGCCCCTGCTCGTGAGTGAAACATCCTCAATTTTCCACGAAGGGAAATCCACAGAATAAATTATAATATGATGAAACCAATAGTTGATTCCATCATATTATCATATATCAGTCGATATCACAGTCATACATCGTAAGATTACAAGAATACAAGATATTACATCACTGGGGAACACACCTATTACATAGTTAATCTAGCGGAAGACTATCGAGTGAAGGCTCCTCCTTCACGGGTCATCATCAGAGTTGGCGTAGTGCAGCGTAGATTCCATCTCCAAACCAAACTTGAGCGTAGGCATGAGACCTCCTAATCCTTCTAAAGTCAGCATCTCTGAGAAGTAGGAAAATCTGCACACCGCCAGAGGTGTGCAGGCCATGGTCAGCACCGATGAGCTTTAGTGGAAAAGATAAAACAAGAGGATCTGGCGATCCTAACATTTGGTTGTGGTTTGCATCCTTAGCGCATGAGAAGTAAGTAACAGTAGTAATGTAATAATAATATCCAGTTTTTAACACATTCCCGGCCACACACATCCACATCTATCCATATCCATCCACCATCCCATCCCAACCATAACCACACCACCATCACCACATCTCATCTCACACACTCAGGTCGACAGGCCAACTCCCTCTCAACACTTGTCTCAACGGCCCGCAGCCCCTGGCTCACGGTCGGAAAATACCCCAAACCCTGGAGGGAGGAAAGAAGGACTCATCTCCTATCTAGTTTAAGTGAAACCCAGGAAAGGTCCATAGCCGACAGGTCGGCATATGTATCGATCGATCAACCAAACACGCTGCAGAGGTTTTACATACCCACAAGATAGCCATCCTCGATGGTGCCCCGTCTAGGCAAATTTCGGCCACTTGCTAGCCTAGAACAATGCCACCCTACCTCTCAGCCCTAGAACATCCCAAGTCTAGTCTGGGATGGCTGATACTATGAGTCGTAGATAGAGCCGGGGTCCTCTAGATGTTAGGAGCCGGGTCCACAAGGCCTCCTGAAGTCTCGGAAGGGTGTGGGGGCAACCGCGCACCCCGTACCTCCTTACACACGTTCGCCTAGCAGTAGTGGCATTGTTCTACCAAGTAGTCTGACCATCCCACATCATATAGGGCGAGTGGGATGTAAAGGATTCCCGGTGAGTCTGAGTACTAGTAAGTCCTTAGGGATTGACCAAGCCAAAATGTCTCCATCAGGGTTTTCCATCTTACGTGCCACCACAGCACCTCTACCCCGGGCTCCACCTCTCCGAGGTTCACACCAAAGGCCACCTCCAATTACCATTTACCCGCCACAGGTATCCCATATCCAAGTGCCCAGGTCGCACCACATGGCAAGACTCACCCCAAGCTCGTCATTATTCCAGCTCGGTCAACACAACCCTCACTCTCCATGCACCCAAGACACACGCAGCACGCTCACACACCACCAAGTCTGGCACCCATAGCCAAACCATTCCTCGGGGGTTCACCACCAGCATCACATCCCCGATATAATGCGAAGTGGAGTTAATAATAAGTATAGTGGTATAATATGCAAGCAAGCAGGCAAGTAAGCATATATAAGCGAGCAAATGTGCAAAGTAGGGTGACATGGTAGAGTGGGTTGCATCAGGGTAATAATGGCTCAGGTAGTAGCATGCATCAAAGTATTATCAAAGGAATAATTATAAAGCGCTAGCAGTTCTAGATATTATGCAATGTCTAATAGGATTCTCTAATAGAGGGTGCTGCCATGACACCTATGATGTAGAGGTAGTAGTGGTACAATTCTCCATCTGTTGGTGTTCAATTAGTGGGGTCGTCTCCTCCTAAGTCGACTCCAGTCCATAGTCCTTGTCATCGTTCCCGTTCTCTTGATCCGATCGCTAGCTACTTCACGAAGCGACATGCAAAGCTAGAGAACACACAACACTCAAAAAGACGACAAGACGCAGGGTGACCCAATAACACCAACGGCACACTAAAAGATTCACAGCTTAGCCCTCTCAGCGGTTGTCCAATTTCCTCGGGCCAAGAATCACAAGTGGTGGTTTGCTAAGCACAAGCTTAGTCATGGCCAAGCCAGCATGGCTTTACGATAAATGGTTTAAGCCGGAGCTTATCCAGAGCAAACACCACGGCTCATGATCTTTCAATCCGATGTCATTGAATTGATGGGGATTCGAAGTCAGGCCCCAAGAAAGAAGAACGTCGGGGTTCGGCTCCTATAGCCTTAACCCACAAGTCATAATTGGTCATGAGTAGCAAACAAGAACGATAACACTTTTGTGACTTGGCTCCAATGTACTTTGGCTCGCCCGCTATGGTAGAAAGCGATAGCACAAAGAGATTGGATAGCAACGGGTTCTCTCGATCCTCACGACATAATAACGTCGGGAGCCGAGAAGAGAGTTGCTCAGCAAAACAAAAGAAGCGAGGGTTAGCTAGGCACATCCATGTCATGTTCTCAGACACATCTTCGAGAAAGATGGTTTTAGACGGTCGATCAGGTTGACACGCATGGGTCCGAGGTACGACATAGACTATAGCTTCGCTAGCTAAAAGAGATAGTCTGGTCTTTGATCCAATCGCCATGGACAGGGTGGGATCGAATAGAGCGGCTAATAAGGCAATAACAGTAAGGAACGGAGGTCTGCTCCTTCCACCACACATGCCACATCAGAAGATAGGGCATTGGAAGGAGCGACTCACTAAAGAGTACAAGTGCGCAAACCACTCGTAGGGTACCCTGACTTAGGTGCATTGGCACTAAGACATCTCTCTAATTCATAGCGGTGTGGTTATCACCGCGAGAATCAGGAAATGCGATGGTCATACAATGGTACAAGCATACGGGGGTTTAAGCGCGAAGAGGCAGGTAAAAGTAAAGGAGTGGCGTAGCTCCATGGTCATGGCGAGGCGAACTCGTGGCCACAAGCTATACCAACAGGTTGGCACCCATTGTTCCACGATTGTTATCTCTAGGTCATCTCCCACAGGACTTGGTCATGGAGGGCTCAAGGCATGCGGGTGATATCCACATCGATGTTAGTATCGACATTGAATCCATCACGACCATGTTCAAGGGCTGAAGGCAGGAGCTAACACTCGTGGTACTATGAAGCCAACTAAAAAGCGATGGGTCAAGTTACACTCGGCATCACAGTCATGGCGAGACAGATCCCATGATCGTAACGTCCGAACGAGGTATGATCCCTCAGCCGGCTCAAAGGCTCGGCACACAGGCAACAACACCAACAATCAGTGATAAGAACCAAACACGACCGAAGACACAACAACTCGACATGACTGAGGAGTAGCACATTCTATAGTTGGGGATAAGCAGACCTGCACAAGGGCATGGTGAAGATAGATATAGATAGATCAAGATCATGTATTGTAAGTGGACAAACAAGTATAAGAATGAGCGGGAAAGGGCTTTCGTCGGTGGTCAGAGATATCACCGAGGTGGTCGGTGAGATCACCGTCGTGGTCAGAAGGCTGGCCGAGGTGGTTGGAAGGCTAGCCGAGGTGGTCAGAGAGCTTTGCCGACATGGTTGGTGAGATCACGGAGGTGGTCGGAGTGATTATCAACGTGGTCGGTAAGATTGCCGAAGTGGTCGGAAAGGTTGCCAACGTGGTTGGAAAGGTTGCCGAGGTGGTCGGAAAGGTTGCCAACGTGGTTGGAAAGGTTGCCGAGGTGGTTGGAAAGGTTGCCAAGGTGGTCGGAAAGTACTTAAGGGTTGGTCCACATCGTGGTGCTCGTCAACGGTGGTCTTGGCAACGGTGGTCTCGACAACGGTGGTCTTGGCAAAGGTGGTCTCGATATCTCCTCAACGGCACGCACTTGCAAGGCAAGGCGACTGGAATGTCTGAAAGACTCCTCTTGTCATCGGTGTGATGCTAGGGATCACGTAGTTTCTCAACGGCTCGCCCTCGTTTAATGAGGCAGTCGAAATGTCGGGGACGGACTCCATACAACGACGGCAGAAGATGTGGAGTCCCAAGGGCTGTTATAACTTGTCCCGAAGGGTTGTGGCTTCTTCTGGCCAGCTACGGCCTGCTGTGGCTTGCTATGGCTCGCTGTGGCTGGCTATGGCTGGCTACAAGTGGCTATGGCATTGGCTCGCACACGTGGCTCAGCGTAGGACTGCGCATGGGCATGCGAACTGCCACAGCGGTGTGGTCCCGAGGCTCACGCGACGTCATGCAGAGGCACGGCCGTGCATCACCACATGCAAGTGAGTGTGCATAAGCCCACGGCTCGTGGCGTGCGTCCACAAATGATGGGCGAAGCAAGGCTAGGGCTCTAGGTCCATGTGTGGGGGTTAGGCAAGTCCATGGCACACCTATACGCCTCCCAAGCGGAAAAGCGAGGGTTACGCTAGCATCAGCTACACAGGGGTGGTCTAGGTGTTGCGTATGGTCTCTAGGAGTTTGGTCACGGCCGTGGCTAGGACGTGGCATTCTCGGTGTACTCGAGCTCATGGTGGTCACAAAAGGGCGGGCTAGGCCTCACACGAGCATGTAGTGGTGGCCACAGTGCGCTATGGTTGGGCATCCAAGGTCATGGCACGGTGTTTTTTTATGTAACATAAATAGGCTCATGCTAGTGTCATCCGAGGTGTGAGTGCAACGGAATGACACGATGAGTGCGTGTGCGTGATGTGTCCAAGGGCGTTGGCATCGTGCGGCTGACGAGGCCCCTGCAGAAAAAACACGGCTCGAAGGCCGGACACATGGAGGGGTCATCGGTCTTGGGCTGGCAACATGTAGGGCTTTAGTCCGGCTTTGGTTTGCAACAGCAGCTCAAAGGCCGGGCAGGCATGGGCAAGGCGGGGTTTGGTTCGAGGCTTGACATAGTCGAGGTGGGGGTTGGTCATGGCATTCGGGCACGCTACGGCCATAGGTGGCCTACCAGAGCACGCCCCGCTTGGCAACGGCTTGCTGCGGCCTCCTCTGGCCGGCTACAGCCAGTTGCTGGCCAACTGTGGCTTGCTGGTCATGGCCGTTGCTGGCTGTAGGTGGCCAGGGTCGGCTACAGCCGGTCAGGCCAGAGCAGCGGGTGGCCGAAGGGGCGATGGAGTCGGTGAAGGGTGCTTCAAGGCCTGCTGCTTCCCTACGAAGTGAAGGAACGTGGCACGAAGGCTAGTCTTAGGCACAAACTCCACTACGGTGCAAGGGAAGGCAAAAACTTGGCTTTGGGAGGCTCACCGTCATCAGAGGATGGAGGCAGGCCGCCTAGTGCAGGAAGGGTTTGGTGCGGCAAATCGCATCAAGGTAGTGGCGCTTCTGATCGTGGCCGCGACATCATGGTGTGGCTGTTCGGGCTTGGTGGATGAAGGTGGCGCCAGTGGCTCTTGGCTACGGTTTAGGGCGACGCCGCCATGGTCGGGGTGCAGGGCGAGGTCGCGTGGTGCGGCTGGTGGCGTGGTCGCAGCATGGCGAGGGGGCTTGGAACGACGCGATGGGGACGATGTGGCCTCCGAGCGATGCGGCTTGGCGCAGAGGAGAGCTGGGTGAGGCTGTTACAGGGTCGCGACGTGCGGGCTCCAAACGGCGTGGCTCGGCGATGGGGTACAATGGCGCGGCATCGGTGGCGAGGTGGCTCGCCGCGCGTTCTTGCTCGGCATCACGCCGTGGTTGCGTTGGCTTCTTGGGCTCCCGCCGCGGCGTCATTGGTGGGGGCAGAGGAAGGGAGAGGAGGTAGGGCTCTATGGCGGCCAGGAGAGGGAGTTCGGGAGAGGTGCCGGATGTCGGGGTTCTTATAGCGTGCCAGCTAGGGCTGCCGGGGGGTCACGGACAGCGGCGATCCTCGGGGTCCGTGCTTCCTGCCCACGCGGCGTGCATCGAGCGGGGGTGCGGAGCTGGTGAAGCATGGGCGTGTGCTTTGCCAGCCGAGTGGTGGCGGCGTGGGAGCGGGTCACGGCGCGCTTGGCCTAGGGTTCCAGAAGGGGCATGCGGTGCGCGTGCAGGGTGCATGCGCGCGTGTCCGAGCGAGCGGCGGCGGCTAGAGGCCAGGGCACTGCCCTAGGGTTGGGGTTGGGGCTGCTGGCCAGGCTGGGCCATGGCTTGCTGGGCCGGCCGGCTGACTGCGCCGGTTGGGCCAAGGCGCTGGCGGGGCAGGCTAGGCCATGGCCAGACGAGAGGAGAGGCTGGCTAGGCCTGCTGCTTTCGTGGGCCAAGGTGAGGTGAGCGGGCTGACTTGGCTCCTTGGGCCGAAATGGCTTTCCCTATTTTCCTTTACTCTTTTCCATTTCAGATATTGTTTGATTAATTCCATAATCAAGTGTTTGCATGCTAAACTTGATTAGCTTAGGTGTGGGCCCACTTGGGTAATATCCAAGGGTCTCTAGGGTCTACTATGGGTCTCGGAATCCAATGCCAAGGGTTGGCTTCGATGGGCATTGATTTACAAGGAAGGTCAATTGATTTTATGAATTAGATCCTGGGATTCGAATGAGGTTCAAAAGCAAGAAGATGAATTGAGAGAGAGGAAAAGGGGTTCTTAAGATAATCTAGAAGAGATCAAAAGGATTCGCTACGGACTTGTGCTCTCCAACTCAAAATACTAAACCAACAAAAGATCTCCGGCAAACTCCTACAAGTAATTCTATATGCATACAATAATTTATTTATAAATTGTTCTTTGTTTGACCTAGCATCTACATGCTCCACATATTGCAGGAAAAATTTTAAAAAGTTCGTATTTTTGGCTTCTCCAAAAACCCGGGTTGTTACAGTGAGCGAGCAGGATGGCCCCTGCCGCCCTGTGCCGATTGGGTGCGGGCGTGCGTGCTTGCTGCCCTGCTCCGGCCCGAGTGGGCCCTGTCCTGGCGCTGCACCGCCACTGGCTAGCCAGTAGGCCCCGTGGCCGAGGCTGAGCCCCCTCCCTTCCCTGCGTGGAGCAACACAACAACCTTCCCCGTCATTGCTGTTCTGTATGTGAATGACCCAAGGTAGAAGACGAGTTATTTATGAGTTTGCCACCGATTGTTAAATAATCGTAGCTTATTCATTTTAAATCCATTTCAGTTCGTTCCAGTTGCGTTAGTTTTGTGTCGTGGAGATCTACGCAGTAGAGTTATTAGTTTTCATATCACATGTTTTTGAATTTATTTTATTAAAATATTAATTGTGTCTATAATTAATTAATCATCGATTAATTAAAATTGATTTAGGTTTTTGATTTCGATTTGATTACGCGAGTTTCATCGCAATGTGTGATACGTGTTAGCAGTGATGTTTAACATGTCTCACATCTTAGAAATTTATAAGTTAAATATTAATTTGATTAAGGATTATTCAATAACTTTTTAATTAAAAGCAATTCAAGTTCTAATTCCGTTTTGCACCATTTAAGTTGTGTTTGTTTGGTGCTGACGTGAACTATATGTTAGGGGCAATGTTTTTCATGTCACATGTTTTCCCATATATAGCTAAATATTAAATTGATTAGTATATTTGCACACCAGTTTGGAATTAAAAGCAATATAGGTGCTTAACTTTGATAATTTATACCTAAAAGTTAATATGATTAATTGTTAACTTAAAAGTATTTCTAGAATATAATTTGATTAGTTGAACAAGATACATATGTGATAAGTACGAGTAGATGATGTCACATGCTTAATTCCTTTGCGAAGGTAAAGTTTAATTTGTTTAATAAATTATGTGATAACATTTATAAATAATACATGATTAGCTTTAACTCGACTTTTAAAACAAAATATGTTGTGATTAATCTAAATCAATATTGCTCATATAGTTTTTCTTAGCTAACCTAAAACAAGCTCATAGTTGTTTCTTTTATAATATAATATAAATCTTTTAATAGTGGTTTTCTTTTGACCGTAGCTCCTTTCTTAGTGTCTCTTGTGTTCTCATAACCGTAGCATCGAGCCGTTCTCATCGCGTTACTTTTGTTTCAATGTGTTCTACGTAGTGGCGTTAGTGGTTCTCATGTTACTCAAATGTGTTTTGGCAGTTAAAAAGTTAATTGTATTAATACTATCACTTGCATCGTTTTCGGAATATAAAGTCAATATAGGTTTTATACTATGCTCTTTCTTAAGCAATGAATCAAGTTGATTAATGAGAATATTTACATGTGTTTCTACAGTTAAAATAAGTTAAATGGATAGGTTTTATTTTTGTTGCTTTGATGGTCGCTTTTTCGTTGAATCGCATATAGCGTGTCTTTTGCGTTTGTGTGTTCGTAGCGATACTCCGTTTTGCTTATTTTATTGGTTGATGTACTGTTCTCATATATTCTTATTTGTATGCCATGTATGGATGTTTGTGTGGTGATATATGGTTCAGTCAATCGGTGAGGTTTATGTGGTGATTAAGAAGTTGTTCTCTAAAGACTAGAAGCTAAGAATTGGAAGCAGAAGATTGAAAGTTCAATACTAAAGGCTTTTGAGCATATTGCTTTGGGGGAAAAGCAAGTTAAGGCAAGTATAGCATGGGACCATCCTTGTTACCTATTCACCTTTAATCACTTAATTCATATTGCATGTGTCTACCTTGTTGCTAATAAGGATATCCTAGATATTTGATATCTTATACCTTGAAACCTCTGGGTTATTGCATTGGGTAGTTTTTGCTAGTGCTTAATCAAAACCATGATCTTGTAACTTAACTAATGATATATGCAATAAACATTAAAACATGACTTTTTTAGTATCATGGAAACAGGGGGCTGGAGTATTTAGCTACTTTCTAAATGCTTCAGATTCCTCTCCCTAAGGACTTATCTGTAAGCGATCATCCGGGACTTACAGTACAGCTATGAGGGCCATATGGCTCTGGCTTTAGCTCAGTACGAGGACCTTTTCTAGCTTGTTAGTGGTTACCTTTATGATGCAAGAGGGTATGTTTCCTTTCTTGCTAGGATGTGTGTACCGTGCTGCGTGCCCACGCGTGCCACTCCTAGAGAAGGGCCACATACGCCTAGTGGCCCTAACTTGTTAGACGAACCTTTGAAAGGCTTCATAGTGAACCCTGCTGACCTTTCTTGGTAGTGGGTCAATAGGCTGATCACCTTGGGCGAAAGGGTAAATCACGACTCATAGTGAAAGTGTACAACCTCTGTAGAGTGTAAAACTGTTATAACAGCCATGCTCATAGTCACGAGCGGCCTTGGACCCTTATGGAATAGAGATGATCACTACTGGTTAATTGTACTAATGATTAATTGTTTATGCTAAATATTATTCAAGTTTACCTGATCATGTGTTTATGGGCTTATCGATAAACTTGTTGCCAACCAATTGCTAAAATTGTGCTAAACAAAGGCTAATCGCAGTAAAACCAGTGTTAGCCTTTTGAGCCTCGTGAACCCCATGTTATGTTGCTGAGTACGATATGTACTTACGCTTGCTTTACTTTTCTATACTTTGGATAAAATCCCAGATGGGTACCAGATTGCTGGTTTGGAGGAGTTAAGCTTGTGGTCAACCAGTCAGTCATCCCTATGGATTTGGAGTCTTCGTCTGAAGATCGGAGTCGACTTTCCGCTGTCTATACTCTGAGGTTATATTCCTTTTAGTAATACATTATGTAATAAGTATTGTCTCTTGATATTACCCTTATTTGTGGCTATATGTGAGATTTGACTTCCTGGGCTCACATATAGTGTGTATATGGTTTTGTCTTTAAAACTGGGTGCTATAAAGTGGTATTAGAGCAATGCTGACTGTAGGATGCAAGCCTAGTTAGAACTAGATGTTTTAGCATGCTTTCATCTTTGCTTAGTTCTTGCTTTCTCCCTAACCTTGTTATTTGCGAAAAGTTATGCTCACTTCAGCCTCTGTTCTGTTATGAAAATCTTGTCTCTATTCTGAATCCTCTCTTTTCATCTAAATAGATGGGTCGTAAGGAAGAAACCACTAGCATCAGAGATCAGGAGGATCAAGCTATGTTGTCCTTGACTGTATTCGACAAGGAGAAGCTTGTAGCTATGCAGCAACAAGCACCAGAAGGAATGACTCAACCTAGGAGTTTTCAACAGTGCTTGCCACAAGGTCAAACCAACAAACCAAAGGGACCAGTGAAGGGACAAGTAGCAAAAGCTTGGAAGAATATGAAGTCCAACGAAGATGTTGGAAGGACGACACCTGAATGCCAGGATCAACCATAGCAGAAGCAAGAACAGAAGGTCCAGAAGAAACAGGAGCAAGGAAGTAAAGCAAAGAGAAACTACATCCAAGGAAGATTGAATAATGTAGATATGACTACCACTCATGGAGCTAAGGAGGTTGTGTATGGTTTCATTCTAGTAAACTCAACTCCTGCCACAGTGCTGTTTGACCCTAGAGCTTCACATTCATTTATCTCTAGCCAATATGTAGAAGATCGTAAGATAACTATGCTTCCGATAAGGAAACCAGCGATGATTAACTCTCTAGGAGGTGAAGTGAAGGCAGACCACATATGCCCAAAAGTTAGTCTTGACCTAAAGGGGGTGAACTTCGTGGCAAACCCTATCGTTTTGGAGTCAATGGAAATTGATGTTATCCTAGGACAAGGATGGCTATCTACTTTTAAAGGAGTGATTAAGTATGCCCAATGTTTGGTTCTTCTAACAACACTGTCAAGAGAAAGAATTAAGTATGAAGGTATTCAGCCTGTACCTGAGGACAATGTGGATAAGGAGAGAAAGGAGGTCTCAACAGAGCAAGAATTTGGAAGCAATCAACATTCGAGTTCTACTACATTGTCACATCTAGCTCCAATCCCTAGCCAGATAAACTCAAACTCTAAAGAATTAGAAGTTTCTCAAGCTAAGATTACTCCACTCTTTCCACATGAGGTATGCATAGATGGGTGGACAATCACCTACAAGGAGTTTCATCCCTGAAAGATCAAACGAGCTAAAAAGTGGTCCAGTCAAACAAAGATGAACTTACAGAGTCAGCAAGCTGACAATACTCTAAGTAACAATTTTGTGGAGTATGACATCACTAAAGATCCAGCTAAGAGAAAGTGTTATCATTGACAGCAGGAAGGACATTATGTTATATCTTGCCCATAGAAGAATCAACAATTACACCAAGGAAGTAGCCAGAGTCAGATCACTACTGGACTGTTACCAGAAAGTGTCAGTGATAACCAACCTAAAAGAAGCATTTGGTGAGAGTGGTGAATGAAAAAGTTATGCTAGACTATCCAAGATCCTTAGTTAAGGATAGGAGTTGTGCCCCTTATGTAATAAAAATGTTAGTATCGCAAGTCGAGTCAATGATTGAGTTGTGCATCTCTACTGCTTGTTGAATTGTCATTATGCTTATGATTGTTTTGAATCTTTGTAATGATTTGCAATGATCTTGTTGGGTGTTCCCACAATTTCATTTAGTTCATAGGTTTAAGGTATAAGGATTAATGAAATAAATAATTGGGTTATGGTTTTCTTCTGTTTTTCATATCCTATCTTCAGAGCAGCTTGTCTTTATCGGTTCATATCTCTGATTTTGGACGAACAAAAATCCTGAGGAAATTCTGGACAACAGTAGACTTCAATCACAAGGCGATACATCTACGTTGTGTGGAATCTGGAATAGTTTTGGTTGAGCAAAGATTTTGACCAAGTTAACTGTAGAATCCGAAGGAGTGGTCAAAAAGAAAGTTGTGGGGAATTTTATAAGTTTTCCAATGGTTTAAGATGCAACTTTATTGGATAAAGGGAACTCGAGATATGGATGTTTTTCTGCGCTGCTATTTTCTATCTACGGGAAGGATCAATTTTTTTTATTCTTATCTATGTCCACAAGCTCTCTGGGATGTCAGAGGATGATAATACACCTTGAAGAAAGTTACATGTTGGATGTTGGTGCCCCTATCTCATCTCTTCTTAAGGGGGGTAGCCAAGCTAAGAGTGTTGCAAGTAGGTGAACTACAAGGAGTTCGGATCCACGTCAAGATTTATCTTCAAGCTAGCTATGGTTGGGAGTTTGATCTTCATGTACCTAGGATACAGACGTATACAAAGAGTTGCAAGAATGCTCAAGACTAAGATTAACTCTTGAAAACAATTGGATTGGTTTTTATTTAAAGCTCTTTCCTTGAAATAAAATCTTCAAAAGACGTTGGAAAATGAATTAACAACCTTTTGATTCAAGAACTTTGAAAAAATTCTTCAAAAGTTGATTTGAACTAAGTTCAAAAAGGGTTTAAGTTTGTTTTCTCATTTTCAATAGTTGGTATTCGAGACTTAATTTCAAAAGTGTTTCGCCAAAGAATAAGAGTCAATTTGAAAAGAGTATTAAAGTTTAAAAGATTCAAAAAGAGTTGCTAAAGACTATATTTGAGACATTCAAAAGTTTTTATTTGAAGTTTGAAAGACTCTTTTGCCTTCAAACTCATTCAAAAGAAAGTAATTTGATTTGAACTGCTTCACTCAAGGTTAAAGTTTAAAAACAGATATTCATAAAAAGTTTGAAAGTATTTTATTTCTAAAACTTCAAAAATTGAAAGTGAAATCAGATTTGAAAACCCACTTTGATTTGAACTAAATTTCAAAAAGAGTAAAATATATTCGGTTACTCTTCAAAGTGTTATTCTAAAAACACTTTTGAACCATTTTATTCTAAAACACTTTGAAATGACTCTAAAGTGTTTTTAAAATGGGTTGTTTGGAAAAGACCAATTGAAAAAAAAAACAATTTTAGTTGTCTTATTTCAAATTTTATTTTAAATGTGTTCAAAATGCTTTGAAGATATTTTACAAAAGTTTGAAAATTTTTGTTCAAAAGTTTGCAACAATTTGCATTTGGAAACTGAGCACTTTTGGCTTTGAATTAGAATTAAGTTTGATTTCAAAACAAAATTTGAAAAGAAAAGGTTTGAGTTGATTTCAAAAGTGGATTTCTAAAAGAAGTCTTCTAAAATGGTTTGAAAGGGTTGAAAGTTATTTTATTTGATTTAATTCCCCAAAAGTCTTATTCCAAAAAGAACTTGAACATGTGTATTAAGTCTTTTGTTTGACTTCAAAAGAAAATGGGAATTGAAAACTTACTCTCTTCATTTCTACAGTAGTTTTGAAATTGATTGGTTTGATTTCAGAAATCCCAAAAGAGTTCATTCAAAATGATTTGAAAATGAAGTTCAAATGTTTTAATTGCTTTATAAAATCTTGAAAATCCCTTGTTTGAAATAGATTTCAAAAGAACCCGAGTTGATTTGTCTGCTCTTTATCTGAGATTTGATTATAAAGTCGAGTTTTGAAAAGAGTTTGAAAAACAAAGCTTAATATGTTTCCTCAAGTTCCCAAGGTTTTAAAAATGGTTGGGTTTGTTTCAAAACCTTAAAAACATTTATTCAAAAGAGTTTCAAAACATGGTTGAAATATTTTCTTGAGTTCTAAACATAAAACATATTTTGAAAGCTATTTCAAGAGGAGTTGGAAAGGAAAATTTGTTCGGTTTTGATTTAAAGTCTTCCTTTTGAAAAGTAAAACATTTCAAAATGCATAAAAATGAACCATAGAATTCAAAGTTCTGATTCAAGCTAAGCACGATCTTTTGGAAGCTTAACACATGGATAATAAGACTCACTGGAACGAATTAAGAGAAGCAACAATATCAGACTTGGAATAAGATGGAACAAGAATCTGTAAGAGTGGCCACATGATGAATTCTCATACAACACAAGGTGAGTATCAAGATGGTGTTGCTCAAGGAAGTGAAGATCTCAAGTTGAAGTATCCCTCTCTTCTTTGCTCTTCTTCTCCGAATCTTAGGAACGAGATTCATCTTAAGGGGGGCAAAATTATAACACCCTAAAATTAGCTACTTTCTAAAAAGAGTAAAATGATTTATATTAATTGTTTTGTGCTCATAAAAACATAGGTAAAAGAAAATTTTCTTTAAATTAAAATCCAACATAAGGGTAGCAATATGTTTGCGTATACATACCGTTGCATTGGTACTTTTGTGATGAGTGGTTTGAAAAATAAATTCAAGTAGTGGCTTAAAAGAATTTGAAAACTTCCAAAAACAAAAGTTAGATAAGATGCTTTGTTTTTAAAATCCAAAGGCATGGAAAAGGTTTTAAGACGCGTTAGAACGATACCTCTCTTTCCGGGAATCTTTCGGACCTTTTTTGGGATTAAATTCCTATTTCTTGGAGCTTTGTCTTTTTCCTCGATCAATGCAAAAGTCTTTTTGGGAGCTAAAACCCCTTTTATTGTGTTCCTTATCCTTCCATCTATCCCTAGGAATTTTTCTGGAATTTTTTGAAGCTCAAAGATATTTTTCGTAGCCTAAATAGTAATTCCCGATTTTCTGTAATTATTTTAATTCCAAAAATCAATAATTAATAAATATCTCCACTTTCCAAAATCTCCAAACCCTATGTTTATATATATATATGCCGGTGTAGCCCTCGACGCGAGGATTCCAGAAGTACAACCGCTTTCGCGAGCCGCCACTCGTAGCTCCGTACATCTATCGCCGAAGTTATGCATCTCTAGGTTTCCGGCGAACCTTCGGCGAGCGTTTTCGGCCATCTTCGGCATCCTCCACGGAAACCGTCACTACTGCAAGGTAGATCTCGTCGTCCTCTACACCGTCTTGCCATCCTTTTCATGAATCCGTGCCCGTTCGTTGTTACCCTAACCTCTCTTTTTCTTCTCCAACGAGGAACACCATGGACGCGGTCTTCTCCTTCGTCTCCGGCCACCCGGCGCCACCACGGCACCCTCCTGCGTCCCGGCCCCGTTCCCACGCCACCGCCCTTGGCCCGTGGCCCTACGCCGCCCCATCCCACGCCCCTGCTCGTGGGCGAGCAGGATGGCCGTCGCTGCCCTGTGCCAATTGGGTGCGGGCGTGCGTGCTTGCTGCGCTGCTCTGGCCCGAGTGGGCCCTGTCCTGGCACTGCGCCGCCACTGGCCGGCCAGCAGGCCCCGCGGTCGAGGCTGAGCCCCCTCCCTTCCCTGTGTGGAGCAACACAACAGCCTTCCACACCATTGCTGTTCTGTACGTGAATGACCCAGGGTAGAAGACGAGTTATTTATGAGTTTGTCACCGGTCGTTAAATAATCGTAGTTTATTCATTTTAAATCCGTTTCAGTTCGTTCCAGTTGCGTTAGTTTCGTGTCATGGAGATCTACGCAGTAGAGTTATTAGTTTTAATATCACATGTTTATAAATTTATTTTATTAAAATATTAATTGTGTCTATAATTAATTAATCATCGAATAATTAAAGTCGATTTAGGTTAGTGGTTACCTTTATGGTGCAAGAGGGTATGTTTCCTTTCCTTCTAGGATGTGTGTACCATGCTGCGTGCCCACGCGTGCCACTCCTGGAGAAGGGCCGCATACGCCTAGCAGCCCTAACTTGTTAGACGAACCTTTGAAAGGCTTTATAGTGAACCCTGCCGACCTTCCTTGGTAGTGGGTTCAAGAGGCTGATCACCTTGGGTGAAAGGGTAAATCATGACTCACACTGAAAGTGTACAACCTCTGCAAAGTGTAAAACTGTTATAACAGCCATGCTCACGGTCACGAGCGGCCTTAGACCCTTATGGAATAGAGATGGTCACTACTGGTTAATTTTACTAATGATTAATTGTTTATGCTATACATTATTCATGTTTACCTAATCATGTGTTTATGGGCTTATGGATAAACTTGTTGCCAACCAATTGCTAAAATTGTGCTAAACAAAGGCTAATCGCAGTTAAACCAGTGTCAGCCTTTTGAGTCTCATGAACCCCATGTTATGTTGCTGAGTACGACATGTACTTACGCTTGCTTTACTTTTCTATACTTTGGATAAAATCCCAGATGGATACCAGATTGCTGGTTTGGAGGAGTTAGGCTTGTGGTCAACCAGTTAGTTGTCCCTGTGGATTTGGAGTCTTCGCCTGAAGATCGGAGTCGACCTTCCGTTGTCTATACTCTGAGGTTATATTTCTTTTAGTAATACGTTATGTAATAAGTATTGTCTCTTGATATTACCCTTATTTATGGCTATATGTGAGATTTGACTACCTGGGCTCACATATAATGTGTATCTGGTTTTGTCTTTAAAATCGGGTGCTACACCGTTAAGTTGTTTTGTAGGATGCCAGGGCATTCGTTTGGGAGTATCTCCGATGAATGCCACGGTTAACAGACCTTGGAGCATGCGCCTCTAAGATGAGCTACGTGTATCCCGATGCGTAAATGAGAGACCTGAGATGTAACCTAGTATGAGTTAGTTGGTAGAATGGAAGTAGCAGATTGTCCAGTAGATTTATATTCTTGAGCTTATGTTATTGTTAATAATGTTTCACTCAAACGTTTAAGGACTAAGTGTGTAACCGATTGGGTGGTCTGTCATGCCTTGTATCGGGTATGTGTGTAACACAACATAAAGATTCTAAAGATTCTAAAGCTTGGGTAATAGATTGGAACAAGTTAGAATAGGTTCAGCACCGAGCAGGTACTGACGTAGTATCTGTCATGTCCACGGATCACCCGATATGTAGCCAAGAGAAGACTTAATTCTACTAGAGAGTAGTCTGTCAGCACTAGAACATCCCACCAGATTAGTGGAACCTTTCATCAAGCCCTAGATTGGACACAGAGAGCACTAGCAGCTACCGACTAACCCTCAGAGCATCTGCGAAGCGTATGGACTATCTGTCAAGATTGTAAGCAGTATTATGGGATCTACTAGCGAGCAACATATGCTATCAGAACCCTCCGCCAACCCAACGGATCATCCGATGAAGTCACGAATGGGAGCTGTGAGCCCAATAGCCGTGAGAACAAGGAACCCTCAAATCTTCCCAATCAAGCAATGCCACTTCACCAAAGTAGCACAAGTGTACCACCAAAAGTACTCACCCAAATCCCTAGGCCGACTTGATGCTAACCCTAAACAATGCATGGATTGGAGTAACCCTAACTTGGAACCAAAGGAGAAGTAAAGTGCAAGGGAGAAAGGAAGAGCAAAACCTACCTCCCCCCCATGAAAAGCGCACGTGGAAGCCTTGGAACCACCAGCAAGCAAATGGAGCACGTGCTCGAACGCGGAGATGACGTAGGCGGCAACGACGTGGGCGATAGTGGCATGGTCGGGGAGAAAAGGGAAAGAAAGTGACCTCACTATC
The DNA here is from genome assembly GCF_019320115.1 of Miscanthus floridulus. NCBI lineage: Eukaryota > Viridiplantae > Streptophyta > Magnoliopsida > Poales > Poaceae > Miscanthus > Miscanthus floridulus. The sequence continues at coordinate 54,141,306 of NC_089593.1, forward strand.
CCCTGTTGGCCTATTTATAGTCCAAAAACTGATGGAGAGTCCGCCATTGACACAGACCGTCCGTCAATCAGATAGTTGAACCACTGAGAAGATGTTAAGTCCCTAAAAACCACCGGACAGTCCGTTAAGTAGATCGGACTATCCGCTAGAAGACAGAAACGCCCCAAGGTTTGATTTCTATGGAAATCGAAGGAGCAATTGGAATTCTAACACTAGGAGAACTCGAGCCATAGTGAAGGATGCCCTCTAACAAACTAGGAAGGAAGAAGATCCCTCCAACTTGAAGATCAAAAAAGGAGGAGATGGCTCCCTCTCTCTTCGATAACACTCGAGCAGAAAAGGCCATTAGCAAACATGGACATGAGTCATAATACATAGATGGGAACGCCAACTTTTTCACAAGTGCAATTCCCAGTAGTACCTCGGGAAAGCTCAAGGATGAGCTTTTTCTAAGTAGGGGAGAGTTGTAACGACCCGAGTTCATTGCAACCTAGGCAACCGTCTTGATTATCGAAAGGAGTCAACCATTGACCCTCCATGAGGACTCGCAACGTGCAACGCAACGCCCGATATCAAGAACCCACCAAAGCACCTTGTGAGAATCCCTAGATAACCATGGTCAGGCTCATACCCAGATCGGAAGAGAACGTCCACATGGATTGGTAATCCTTCTATTGACATCATCAATACGCAATCACTCCTAAGGACATACCCTAGCATGATGCCATGGTCATTGATAACATTCATCCAATGACTTAGTCAATTCAGCAAAGACATGGAATACCAGACCTTCCGCCAACGTACCGGACAATCCGATAAGAGTTATGATAGTAAGTGGAAATAAGTTGTTTCTTATGTATGGACCTAGACCCACATGTCAGTATGAGTTGGGACACTTCACCAGCTAAAGGAGCAGTCTTCCACTCACCCTCTCACTTATCCACTCATTTGCAAACACCCTCTCTCTCTACCTCTCAAGGACAAGGAAGAACCCTAGAACTAGAGAGAGAAAGGAATGGAGAGGGGATTGAAGGAGGAGAGGAGGAAGAAGAAGAGAAGCATTAGCACTGCCCCATGGCCTCCATCAACATCTTCAACATAGTCATGGTGAGCTCATGAGAGTAGCCATAATTTTGTGTATTTTTCCCCCAAAGTAGTTAATGTGTGGTTTTTGGTGGGAGGTTGGAAATGATGGAGGCTTGGATGGAAGGAGAGTTGGATCTTCAATCTTTTGGCTATGGAAGCTCTTAATCTCAAAGCCAAGGATCTCTACCTCAATCTCAAGGTTTATCTCTTATCTCATGAGTTTGGTTTAATTCTTAAGTCCTAAGCCACACTCAGTGAGGCTAGCTTACAACCTAGCCATAGTGGGCCTAGCAAGCCACCTAAACTACCATAGGATTGTTTGGCACATGCAAGATGCACAACTCCACAAATCTAAGCTTGAAGCCTAGGATTTCCCTAGACCGTGTGATGGAATGTCCGTCAACTCGATGGAGTGTCTGTTATCCCTTAAGAAACCACTAAGGAACCTTATCCCCTATCAGCTTAACACAGCAGAGTGTCCGCTAACCCATGCAGAGAGCAACATAAGTATCAGAGAGCACCTAACAACACAACGGAGCATCCGTCGTTCACAGCGGAGCATCCGTTGAATTATAGAAATAAATATTCAGCAACACGAGAGCACCCAGTTCATACTGGAGAGTCCGTTAGCTGATAGGACTATCCAATGTGGTTAGGGAGCCCTAGAATTACCTAAGTCCTAGAACCTACCGGAGTCTCCGTGAACTCCACGGAGCGTCCGTCAACCAATGCAGAGCCAGACCAGAGACAACTCACCTCGGTGTCCAATACAGCGGAGTGTCTACCAGTCATTAGAAGAATGAGCTTGCTTAAGCAACCTATCCGAGTAACCAACTAGCAACTGAGAGAGCTTAGTCACATCCAATGCAATAGTAGAGCCACAGTTAGATGTTTCTCCCCATGTTCTAAAGTGGTAACCTAATCCTATCCACCCATGTTCCTCCTCGTCGTTCCGATCGTTGATGTATCTCTTAGTCGATCTCTCATATTCTTTCAGGACCGTCTCAAGTGAGGAACGTGTTTAAGTCATCATCTTCAGCTTCAATATACTAGATCGGTAGCACCACCAGACAGGCATCCCACTATTATGAACCCTATTTTGGATATTTATCGAGTTGCATTATGAGTTATGCATTACATGTAGACTTGGTAGTGGTCTCTTCTCACACTATACTTATTACTTCTTAATCTGTTAGAAGCCTCTCACCTAAACAATGGGAATGGAAACGCTTAATGCTTATTGCTTAGTTGCTTGGGCAACGGGAGAAGTCGAGCATGAGAAGGGAACTCATACTCACGCGTATAGGATGCTACACCTGGATAATTAACTACTAAAATCAATGAGGGTACAACTTGACTTATCCAACTAATTTGGCTAAGGAATAATATCGCTAATGTGAGAATCTTGATGATAACTTGGGTATCTTGCTCATGTGAGGGGTAGATCATCGTGAGTGTGGGATATCAGACGACGTAGCTCGTGGAACAGTAAGGACCATGTATTGGGATACGTAAGTCTGAGTAACCACCCATACAGACCACATGTCGTGGATGCAATGTTTTCCTAAACGGTAAACGGTCTTTACACGGTCGCCCTTTGTTTAGCGTTTAGGCTGTTTACACGGTGTTTAAACGAAGTTAAACGGTGTAAACGGTTTTGTACTTTTAAAAAAATACATATAATTATATATGTGCATGTAAAAAATCAAGTATTCTAGCACTTATACATATTTATCTGAGTAAAAATCAATTATTTTGGTATGTATATATATTTATGCATGTGAAAAGAACCAAATATAGATATTTATGCATGTAACATATCAAGTGTACACATTTATAAATATAATAAACTTAAGTATATAAATTTATCCATACAAAACTGAACTAGATTTACCTCGTGTTCGCCTAAACAGCTGTTTAAACAGTTGTTTAGCCCGTTTAATGCTGTTTATCTCCGTTCTGTTTATGCCGTTTAGACCGTTTTCCCCGTTTTTTGACCGTTTAAACGGTCAACCGTTTAATTTCCGTTTACCCCCTAAACAAAACAGTTTATCACCGTTTACCGTTTACTGGCCGTTTAAACAGCCGTTTAATCCGTTTAGGCGAACACTGCGTGGATGGGGTTGACAAGCCAAGTTACTAATTGCGACCCATTTATCCGTGAAACTGGCAAGGGGGGTGGCGACGGTCAGGAATGTCCGGGACATTGATCGGGAACCCAGTCGAACCTTTCATGTGACACTCTAGCCGAATTAGGGAAAGGTTGAAGACGTGAGGCACCCTTATCTCTGGTGCACAAGATATGGAGGTTCGTCCCGTTTCTCCATGTGGGTACAATGTACACCTGTGCAGAGTCTTGAAAGCCTAGAGTCCTTTGGGACGGAACTATTCGGTTGTTCATTCTTTCTATGCCCATGGCAGAATGGATGATGAAATATGAGCACCTTTGTTATAATGATAAATGCTTTAACTATAATCACTACTAAATTTTGACCCTATTTCAACGCCCGAAAAGTGTTGCAATAGGACCAAAATAGTTGCAATAGCACAAATAGCAACACTTTTTCTTCGTTGGGAAGCGTTGCAGGCGCTTGCGTGGGTAAAGCTTTGGACAACGCTTTTCTGATTAGCGTTGCAAAATGCGTTTTGGATTTGCAATACCTAGGCGTTGCAACATAAGCTTTTGCTACGGTTGTAGGTGTGGCAACAGCAACTAATGCAATGCCTTAGGTGTTGGTGGACCTTGCAATGGCAACTTGCCCATGTCATAGCAAATGGTGCACTAACAACGACAAGCGTGTGTTGCAAGACAATGTATTGCCACGCATAACGCGTGTGGCGACAAGGATTATGTCACAACACCAAGAAGTGGTGGCAACATGTACAATTGCCACGCTGAAGGTTTGGTTGCTACAAGGTGTAGCCTCTATTGCATCACATAACGAGTGTGGCAACAAGACCTATATGACAACACCAATAAGTGGTGGCAACATGTGCAATTGCCATGTTCGCATGGTCATTGCTATAAGGTGGAACCTCTATTGCATCGCATAACGAGTGTTGCAACAAAATCTTTGTAGCAACTCCAAGTAGTAGCAACATGTGCAATTACCACGCTCGAATTGTCATTACTATAAGGTGCAACCTCTATTGCTAAGCGGATTGTTCATTGCTATAGGATATACCGCCACAGAAAATGTGGTTGCCAACAGACACTTTTGCAATGCTTTTGGTTTGGTGCCACTAAACAATATTACAGCGCTATTAATTAATTAGAAACTCAATAGACATTAACAAACCATTTGAATAAAGCCATTAAATCAAAATAGTAACTTGTTTAATTTGTTCACATCTGGAATTAAATAATTTAAAAATTCAAACTCAGGTTACACACACATTATTGAAACAAAGATATCCAATATATTTGTTCCTAAACCAAAACATCTAAGATGGCTAGACACCACTGCAGCTTCGCTTGGCTTGATTTGGACATCCCATCACTGGTGCGCTCCCCTGAAACTCTACGTTCGTCCTTGGAAAAAAAAAGACATCTCGAACATGATCAAGAATTTCCTTGTTGTGCAATGCAATAAAAATATGAGAGAAGTTTCTTGTACACATGGAACTAAGTTTCTGTAACTCCAAAGCCAACCAAACCAAGCAACAAGTTATATGAGCAATTATAGGATAAACTGAATGAAGCGAGCTAGTTCAATGCATTTGTTGGGCACTAGCTCGTTCAATCAGCACAATCTATCAACAATGGACATGGAAAAAACTCGTTCAGTGAGTTCACTAAAACTGGAGTTTAACTACTGCAAAGTCTTGTATTCACATTTTAGAAGGCACCATATGCAAAGTTGCAGACAGAACTTTTCAAAGGCACTCCTAGGTTCAAAGCTCAACCACCACAATACAGCAATCACTACACCACAACACTGCTTCCCCGTCAGACATCTGACGCTAAAAATTATATTTGGCGATGGATGATCTGACGCTAAAGATAACTCAGAGACCATCTGACGCTAAATCCTCATTTAGCGATTTAGTGTCTGTCGCTATAGGTATTCATATTTAGCGTTGAACCGTCTATCGCTAAAGCCAAGTGTATCGTCAATCTGTCTGTCGCTAAAAAAATGGGCCCCACGCTGACCTCGCGTGCCCCACAATATGGATCAAGACAAATAGCCCATCACGGCCCACACTCATAGCCGCAACAAGCCTCCCCATTTCCTCCCCCTCCCCTTCCACCCGCAGCTCCCCGCGCCTAGAAGGGGAACCCAGCCGCCGCCGCCGCGCAGCACGCCGCCCATGGCCTCCTCGTCGGAGAACACGGGCGCGCCGCTGGAGGAGGAGCAGCCCCAGGCCCCACCGACACCAAACCCGAGGCCTACCGAGGCGGCGGCGCCTGGCGAGGCGGAGGAGGAGCCGCAAACCCTAGAGCGGGCGTAGGAGCTCTTCGACAGGGGCGCCAAGGCCATCGAGGATGAGGACTTCGTCGAAGCTGTAGACTGCCTCAGCCAAGTGCTCGAGATCAGGTTAGGGTTTCCTTTCCCGCTCCGATTTCCCCTCCACTTCTGCGACATGTAGCTGTGAAGCGACTCCGCGTGTTGGCGTATTTTGGAGCAATTGGCGGTTGGTACAATGCGTTTCTGTCCGGATTTGCTGGTTTTCGCATCAGCGCTTGGGTGTCCGGATTTGCTGGTCTTCGGAGAAAGCTGACGCTGAAGAAGGTATATGCTTACCACGTACATCTAAGCAAAGTCCACTGAATCGCACTTTAATTCTGTGTCTCTTTTTGATCTATACTTGTATATTGAATGCTAAGTATGGAGTGTTACAACTCATGTTTTTCATTGCAATCAGCATTCAGTTGGTTCAGCAAAGTGGTTTGTTTTTCTTGAACAATTTTTGCGTTGTCTTTAGTAGGTGAGTTAGGTGATAACTGATAACTAGAAAATCCTTCGAATGCTCATGCATTTTAAATAGGTCTGATTTTAGATATTTTATTCTAGATTTGTTATTAAATGTCTTCTGTACATGAAGAGATGCTAGGTTAATCAGATATGTATCTTCGGTGCACTTGTGTCATTTGATTCTCATGCAACTAGCTGTGTAATCATTTTGGTTGCAGACACAATTCTACTAATAAAGGAGCAACTAGTAGGTTAATGTGACAGTAATATAACTTTGCTACTTCAGCCAACAAGTTTTATAGTTTAATGTGACAGTAATATAACTTCCAGATGGAGAATGTTCCTATATACTATTGGCCAGCCTTTTTTATTTCATTTATGATACTGAGCATAGTTATCGACCCATACAGTTCGTGATCATAAAGTAACCATGATATCAGATCTGCCTTGTTTCATCGTCGGTTCTTGTTGAAGGTCATTACACTGAGTGAGGACAACAGGCCGGATTCTTGATGAGGAGAACAAAAGGCTGTTGTGTTTACTGGAGGAAGAGCGACGACGCCTGTCTGAAAGAAAGAAATCTTCCTGTACATCCACCACGTAAATTGGTAAACTTTGTTGTGTGCTAAGATGAATGATTTTGTTGCAAATACATGCAAGTAGTCTAGCTTGAAGGATGGCAGCTTAGATGACTGGGCTCTTGATTCCGATACTGCAGATTAGACATTTCATTTGAAAACACTGAACAAACATGGTTATCTTATATAATGCTAGGAACCAGCAAATAACATTTAACTCACTGCTGTAATACTACAGAAGTGATGATTTCATCTTGTTCCATCCTGACATATACTGGTGCAAAGATTATCCAAAATGCTCGATTACTTGTGGAAAAAATTGGAAGGCCACTGGAACTGGATACAGACGGCATTTGGTGTGTTTTGCCTGGCTCATTTCCAGAAAACTTTGCTTTCAAGACAAAGTGAGTAAACTACAGCAATTAAAAGTAATTTTCAAACTAGCTGTTTTGTTTTATTATTATGAAACTCTCCTATAGCTGCTCTCACTAATTCAAGGCTGGATCATCTATCCTAGACATTTCTGTTGAAATGATTGCCTGAGTTGGGTCTTGAGTGTAGTATTTGCTGGATTGCTTTTAATCCTTGTGGTTTCTAGCTTTTCAGTATGTGCTACTACTTGTGATTTGATCAAGGAGTTTGAGCATTGAAGTTACCGGGAAGCTAATTAAATAAACGTAAAATCAGCATAATTCCAGAAGTAGTCACGGCTGCGGTGATGGAGGCGAAGGTGAAACAGCGGGTTCTGGCAGAGCCGATGTGGTGGAATCGAAGCTCCAAGGTTTGCGTGCCATCTGTTCGACGCATGTCCAGCGGCCTGTGGATGCTTATGCGATGAACGAATTGGACGCCCTATTGTTCTGCAGAGTGGACCGCGCTTTACACCGCCCAGCTGACTCAGAAGGCTAAGAAGTACCATGATGGCTTGGTGAGGCTTGTGCAAATTGGTCCTCAAGTGAAGCAGGTAAGAAGCACTACACCTTTGATGGTTGTTTCCGTGCATGTTCTGAAGATTGGAGATGATGCAGTTTATGTTGCTGATTAGTAATGCTAGGTTGTTTCAATAGTCCTGCAATCATCAGTTTACTAAAGTGTCATGTTATGTTCCCTGAACTGAATGCTCAGATTGTTTTGCTCGATGAAGATGCCCAAGTACTGTGCAGCAGGCATCTCAAGTCAGGGGAATCCGTTGAAACTGGGAAGAAATGCCATTTTCCTAATTATCTGGTAGATATTTGTGAGGCCAAAAATCAGAATAAAGGTAACTTCATAAATGCTCTAGTATAGTCACGAAGCTTTTAATTAGTCCGTGGGCCTGCACCTCATGAGACTTCCTAGTTTCATTTTCTCAATTACAGAATGATGTATAGCAAGCATTTTCTTTTCCTTTCTAACTCACTGAATGGGTGCTACTGTGGCTTGATTGGTATGCCGTATGTACATGCAGAGCATACCTCAGAGGAATCTATGGTGCACACAAAACCAATGAATGGGAAGAGTACAAGTAACAAGATGGGAATGGGTGCATTGAGTAAATCTCAGAAATTTATTAGTCCACACAAATTTCATGGTACTTAGCTATATTCCACATCTTCCTTCTCAGTGCCATGAGAATCTTGTTTTTTCTCTGTAATGTGTAGATCTTGAGAACACTGACTCAGAAGTCACTGCTAGCTCTGGCAAGCCAGAGACTGACAATGCTGAAGCAGTGTCTGCTGACCAACCAGGGAGCCTTATCGAAGCAGATTCAGATTTCAAAGGTCTGTGTGTTAACACTACATGAGATATTTGTATTTTGTAGTATAATGAATTTTGAGGCTTATATAGTTTTATATACGAAATGTGCACCCTTTGTAGAATGGAATGCCTTGTATACCACCCAACTAACTCAAAAGGCAAAGAAATACCATGATGGCATCATAAGGCTCCTGCAAAGTGGCTCACACGCAAGGCAGGTAAGGAACTGGTGTCCAATACTTTATTTTCTAAGTAGGTGTCCAACAATTCTATAGGAGGATGCTATTGCCTGTTAGATTATCTAATGAAACGTTGGCTTGCTGTGGACCTATGTGAGTGACAAATCTTACCGTTGTATTAAATTTCTGTTTAGATTGTTTTGTTGGATGAATATGGTGAAGAGCTTGGCAGCAGATACCTCAAGTCAGTTGAATCTGATGAAAGTGAGAAGAGATTCCAGATGCCTAACTATCTTATTGATGTCTGTGAGTTTAGAAATCAGAAGAATGGTTAGTTACTTAGTTATATTCCCACCCAAGCATTCTCCTGTTCCCAATGTGTAGATACAAGATGCTGCACTTGTGCAAATAGGTAGCCTAAGCACCTCTTTTTATGAATTGCACATACTTTCTTCACGTGTAGAGCCTAGACACTCTTCGAAGGAGGCTTTGAGTCAGACAGGACTGAGAAATGAAGAGAATACAAGTGACAAACTGAGTGGAAAAAGTAAATCACCAAAGTTTGTTAGTCCATTTAAGTGCCAAGGTACTTGTTTGCAAAGTTCTGCAACAAATAATTTGCTTGCTGTATTATAGGATTCATTTGTCTTCGAAATCTGCAGATCTTCGGAAGAGTCACTGGGAAAGCACTACAAGCTCCAAAAGGCCACAGATTGGCCCAACTTCCAGTAACTTCGATGCTCCACCAAATTTCAATGGTACAAGAGCTTAACATTAAGCCCCATTAGTTCTATTTCCTGCCTCCCATAGAGCTTAATATATAGTTCAACTACAATCCGTTTTTGGTACTTTCAGATCCTTGGAGTAAATCAGACTACAATGTCAATAGAAGGGCTGACTGTAGTGAATCAGCATTTGGTATCATGGATGATCCTGATGCTGATGGGCTGCAATTGCATATTTTTCAGTGAGAAAAAAGCTTCCTGGAAACTTGAGATAGGAGCTCTGTTAGGAGCTGGTGACATGCATCTAAAATGGAGTGATTCCTACTTTTGTAATAATACATCATACTGAAGCATAGTAACTTTATCTGATCATAGATCTATGTTTCAGGTTCATGAATGAATCTATTTGTATGAGAAATCTGCACAATGATGTTACTTTTGTATTAATTTGCAACCAAATGGCCTTTTATTTTTTTTAAATGCATTTAAATGATCTTGTCAAACCATTTGTCGCTAAAAATATTTGTAACTTCAAATTGTCTGTCGCTATAGAGTACTGGCAGGCTATCTATCGCTAAAGAGTAGCAGCAGACTATCTGTCGCTAAAAAAATTCAGGGCAACGGACTGTCTGACGCTAAAAGTATTGTCTGATGCTAAAGATTTTTAGCGACAGGACTTACAGCGTCTGTAGAAGTCTGTCACTATAACTTTTTAGCGTCAGACTGTCTGTCGCTGTAGCCGCTTTTAGCGTCAGACCGTCCATCACTAATCTTGGTGTTGTGGTGTAGTGAATGCCCAGTCTATATGTCTCACTTGTACCATTGCATGACTATTTTTACAAGAAATCAACCCGCTTGACAAAGTATGCTAGCTTACATTGTGAAACTTGAATAAGATTGTAATACCATTGCTGTAACATGGATTGCTGAAACAAACCGTTTGTTTTAGCAAAGGAAGGAATTTTACCTTACATGTGTCGATGGGACTAGCAGCTGCAATTTTCACCACCTTACTACCTGTTGTTGCTAATCTTGCCACTGGACAGCTGCTAGCTACTGTTGTCCTGAAAAATAGAGAAGTCAAGCTCGGGCTATTGCTGCTGGAAATTGATAGATATGCCAGCATATAGTGTTTTTTTCCTTGTATGGTGACACAGCTGGTTCAGATGTGCTACTTCAGCTCACAGAAATTGATAGATATGCAAGATTGTATGCAATCCACCATTTTAGATATCCATATGTAACATCTAATTAATCAGGTCAGGAAATGTAAGTGATAGAGCAAGTGGACTTGTGCAGCAAAAATTTAAGGCATATAGCAATGTGTGGCTACACTAAACAACAAAAAAAGGCATATTTCACTCCACCGGAATATAAAAGTCAAGTACTAGGTCACCACTAATTGTCAATACTGGACTGCTCTCACAACTAGTCAACTACAAGCATTTTACTAACTCCACAGTTCAATAAAATGTAAAAAAAAAATCAGTCCCTGGCTTTGCAATGGCCTATCCTCATATTTTCAAATTTTTACTGAGGCACAGTACAGTGGCGGGCCCAGGATTTTAAATCAGGGTAGTCCTAGTAAAAAAAAATTCATGTGCAATACGATAAAATCCAAAAAAAAAACTTCAGTAAAATGGCTATAGATTAATCAAATTGCGATAATACATTTAAAAAGTTCGAAACTTACTTAAATATGTTCAAAACTTGCACAAATAAATCATACATAGATAAGATAAGGCCTTACATAAATAAGAGACTACAATAGTAGTTCTAGTTGAAGGCTTTTGCTGTGCGCTTTCTCATCGCCGAGCAGTGGCACGATGATCTGCCAACTGATGTAACAAACCTCGTTGCCGCTGCCACTGTGAGCGCTGCAGTCTAAATTAATGGATGTGATTTCACCTGAAAACGAAAAAAAAACGATAGCAGTTTATTAATTTCTAATAAACCAATTGATATTGCTAAATATTTTTCTAGTCTAATATCAGCCGTCAGATCCTTATCAGTTATCACTCTGGTTCCTCCTCCTTCCCCAATCCGTCCCTGCTCGTTCGCTCGCGGCTCGCCCAACGCCTCCAAAGTCCAAACAGGCAAACACCATCTGCTCGCGCGCTCCTCCACCGGCGCCCGCCCCACTGCCTGCGACCCTGCGCCAGCCTCGGCGCATCTCGCGGCGGCATGGTTGACTGCCGCGGCTTCTTCTGCCGCCCCCTCGCGTCGCTGCCGCTCAATACACGCCCTGCGCTGCTGGAAGTTGGTTGAACCAGGGACGCGCTCCCTTCGCCGTTTGTTTCAGCCGCACCCGCCACCGGTGGAGCTCCCTTCCTGGTGAGTTTGCCTCGTACGCTCGTGACGGCTGGGGTGGGCCGGGGGTCGGGAACCGGAAGGAAGACGGCCGTCTCGTCGCGCACGCGTCGGGAGAGAAGGGAGACGCCGAGACGGCTGCGGGCTCGCGGTTGAGAGTGCGCAGATTGGGAGAGATGACGAATGAGCCAAATTCTCGTGGGCTGGGCAGAGTACTAAAAACATTTTGGGCCAAATTCCAGGGTAGTCCCGGGCCTACCTGGACTACCCGCTGGGCCCGCCCCTGGCACAGTATCTCTGAAATGTGCAGAACTTCTAATTAATATTTCAAGAACACCAACTTTCAGAAATATAAAGTCAATAATGAGCAGTGTATACTAATCAGGAATAGTTCATTTAAACTTTCAAACATTCATGCTAATTTGGGCCACTTCAGACAGGTACAGAATGGTAATCGCTAATTGATCACTCTCTCGAATTCAGATCCTAACTTAAATAGATCAACTATATGTACATTCTGATGAGAAAGTGGCTGCATATCGTGAAACATGACCTGTTGAGTCTACTAAATACACTGTAAAAATCATAGGAGTTACTAATAATTAGCAGCAATGACACCAAAACTATAATTGAAGGAATAACAATTTATTAGAAAGCAATTCAGCTAATTCATTAATAAACTACAACTACTTCTAGTTGGCAGCAATGGAGTAACAACTAGTTCTACCTGGATATGTTGTTCCTGCTGTAGCAGCAGTAGGCCTTCCTCTGTAGAGGTTCACTCAGCACCTAGTAAGCCTCTCCAAGATCCTGGGAATCATGTACTTAGTGTAAAACCTCACTACAGTACAATGGAACAAAGGAAGGGCAATCAAAGAAAGCATGTAACTTAGATGGGCAGTCAGCTTCTGTATCAAGAGTATTTGTACTTTGATCCAAACATAAACTAAGTAGAAATATCACACCTTAGTTCCACATTACTGTCTAACATGTCAGCTTCTTTCAAGACGAGTACATGACTTTGAAAAACCAATAATGGCAAGGTGCCATGGATTTCAGAATGCTCACATCGCCAGAAAGAAAACTGATGATGGAATGCTTATGTATCCATACTGCTTATCCAGCAAATTTACTAACACATCAACTAGTGCAGCAGGTGTTATCATTACCCAATAAACAGAACAAACACACACGGGTCTGAATAGGTATGTGGCTGCAATAAAACACTAGCTAGCAACACCTGCATTAAGGTTTCAAAGTGTTCTAGACAGTACATGTGCTTGCAATGGTTCAAACACAGTGGATGCCTGTAACACAAGCTAGAAACATCAGTTTTTTTATTGAAGTACTATTTTCCAACCAAAATCTGTAGTCATCTATATCGAATTGACCAAAATAGAGAAATTGATGCTAGCTAACATCACTGCAGGTTGGCACCAACATTGTTTTGGAGACAAGAGAAAACACAGTTGCTGCAGCAGCTGCTTTAAGCTCAAGTGAACGTCCCCGATCATTGTTATGCTATGCCAATCCCACTACTAGGCTACAAACTACAATCCAAAACATTGCTTCTCAGTTGTCCAACTTAATAAAAAGCTGGAGAGACCTCAACAAACTAGCTACATCTTTATCGGGTACCTCAACAAACTGACAAAGCATGTTCCTGCGTGTGGTTACTAGAAAATTTTCAGAGCCCTGCCACAGCCTCTAGTAGTTACCGGAAATGTAACTAAATAATAACACAGCTCTTCCTAGCTAGTGATGTGTTTGTACTTGCAACAACTAGATCCTGAACAGCTGCAACGAAAAGACAGGGAACGATATCGAACTCACAAGCTAGAAGGTGAAGAGCCACACAGGGGTGTTGGACAGAACAAATACCAGCTACCATTGGAGGTGCTCCTCGACGTTAAGTCTACCAGTTCCGCTGCTTGTTCCTACCGCCGTCGCCCCTGGCTTCTGGATCCCACAGCCCGCTCACGTTGAGGCACATGACTTGGAACAATCCTTGCAAATGAGGGGGGGGGGGGGGGTCGATGAGAAGACAGAAAAAACTCCAGGAAAATCTCAGATCTGAGACGTGGTGTAGTCACTTCCATATCTCACCTCAGGCCTATACAACGCTGCCGAAGCACGAACCTGAGATGCATGCTAGGGTGAGTGTGCTTGGGGTCCCATTAAGGCCCTAGGTCGGAGGCCCCTTGAGTGAGGTAGTGCGCACGGCAGATCCATGCAGGAGAGCATGCGGAGGCAGCGGCGGTGGTGGGGCGGGGTCGGCGCTGAGGTGGGAGCGGAGGCAAAGCTCGGGGAGGGACGCGCCGCCACTACTCTAGATGATGGCTCTCGGTGACGGGATCTGAGAGAGATGAAAGAGAGGGTAGGGTTTTGCGTCGTTTATAAGACATTAGCGAAGATTTCGGTTGTTCGATCAACAATCAGATGGCTGGCTGTGAACGATTGGGCCGGGATGGACCGTAATATTTGACAGGCTGGTCTCAGTAAAAGATTTTCTCTGTTGTTTTATTTTTATTTTTCACATTATTAAGAAATATTTTTATAAACTAAAGTGCAAATCATAATAAATATTCGTCTACATGAGTTTGGAAAGTAACTTCAACTTGAGCCCACTAGTGAACAATAAAAAATGTATATTATCGTTTTATTAAAATCATTTAAAATGTTCATCGAAATATTATACACCAAAGACACGTTGTCATGCAAGTTTGGTCAGAACCAAGTCTAGATATTACAAAAATGTGCAGTAGATATTCTAAAAAAAATGCAGTGCATTTGCAACTCGAAAGTCAAATGACTATGAATAGATCACTCGTGCTCTTGTTCTTGAAAATAAAATGCTCTAAAGAACAATGAAATACACTAAAATCATTTAATTTTGGACTGTCCAGGTGAGTTCTTCCAAACATTTGATTTTTCTCTTTTTTGTGATGCATCTCTAATATAGCTACAAATAACCTAGGAGCCGGCTCCATGGAATGGCGCATCCACCTTATGAAGCATGTATATTACGCCTATGTCAAAAAAGACTTAAATTTTTTTTCAAGCATATAGACCCAAAGTACGGCCTCACACAAAATCTTAGATTTTTCTGATCAATTTCGGTGACTATTGTATTTATTTTGTTCTAAATAAAATGGAGAAATGAGTTTGGGTTACCTCTTCAAAATAATATATTTTCCATCCAGCCCTACCAAACTAGGTTCACTGGGCCATATGAGACCCAACATAAAAATTTGATACGTTTTGGATTTCGGAGCTAGCCTAGGTTCAACCTCCAATTACTTTGTACACCGTCACACAGAAATTCATTTAAACTGTAGAAAATAGGAAATCACTTCCGAAAAATCTGAAACTTAACGTTTCCCTAACTTGTGGCATGTACAAGCTTGAGAAAACAGTTTAAGGCCCATACGGCGCAATTTTTTTTTATTTCTCACTTCGGAGGCTCCTAGGCTGGTTCTGGTCTGCTCCCTGTGTGTGTAGAAATCTTCTTCTTTTTAGAGAAAAATTCTGAAAACCGTATAGAAAACACTTCTAAGCTCTTAAAAAATTTCCAAAAACTAATCTAAGCATACAGAAAAATGCATTGGAACACACTTTCATTAATTTGTAAAAAGTTATAAAACCATACTAATTGTACAGAGTTGCAGACTATTATAATGAGTTATTTCACCAATTTTCAGTTAATTTCACTAAAAGTTTTAGGTGTGAACGCAAGATTATCAATTTAGGGGTCCACCTTTGATATGGAGCCCATGCGTATATATCCGAGATCGTTTGAAAAATTCGAATTTCAAATGTGAGAATTCCAACGTAATTTTCGTTGGATAGACGATTTCATACGAAAAAATTGTCAACTACAATGTTGCATGACTTTTCAATATGTACAACTTTTGTTTTGGTCCCTTCCCTATCCATGATCCTTAACTGTAACTATACACTCACTTATGACTATAGTGTATAGAGCATATGGATTCCTTTGATATTAACTTCCATACAATCTTGTGAAACAAATATTTTAGCATCAAAACAACTTTAAATAAAAAAATATGTACAAAGTTGCATAACTTTTTGATATCTACAACTTTTGTTTTGTTTGTTTCTTTATCCGATATCTTTTTCTACCACTACACACTTATGACTTTAGACCATATGGACTCCTTTGGTATTAGCTCTATAAAATCTTATGATACATACCATTTAAGGATTTATTAAACTTTCATGCAAAAATCATGTTAGCTACTAATCACCTTGAATAATCATGTACGACGAACGACTTGTCCACTACTTGGGTGGTAGAAAACAAGCCATATTAAAAAGAACCAATAACAAAATTTAATATGGAAATGAATATCATCAGTGGACAGACCATGATTTTAGAAAACATTAAAAAAAGAATCATCTCATTTTGATCTCTTATGAGGAAGAAATACTAGTTAATTTTTTTTATTTCTAGATTAAAAAGGAAATATTTACTATTTACATGTTCTTCAATTTCTGATATTATTTATTTTTTGTACTAAAATTTTAAATACTTTTGAGTATATTGTCTAAGATCTTAGGACTTAATGAAACCGGATCACTAGTTCACAATTAGGACACGCTTTTTGTACTCTACTAGTGTTACTAATTAGTTTTTTACTTTTAACAAATGTCAATTATTCTTAATTCATTAGGTCCTCTGCTCACTTAGGAACTAGGAAATTCCAAAGTGACTATTGTTGTGTGGTGACTCAAATTTTCAGCTCCCAATGACGCCTGGCGGCCTCTCGCGCCCCCGCCTCCCGCCATGGCGCCACGCCGCGGGTGAAAAATCCACCGCATGCGCGCAAACTCCAGCGTGCCTTATCCTTGCCTCAGTCTTCCCTCAGATTTAGCGTTCCCCATTCTCCTCCAAATTTTCCCATACCTCCCTCGCACCACACCATCCCTAGCCTTACCTGCGCAACGGCGGCGGCGCGAAGTGGACCTTCGCCGCTGCAGTGCGATGGCGGATAGAGGCCTGTCTCCCTGCTGCAGCACTCTCTACTTAGTGCTCCTAAGATCCGCTCCCACTACGGGCGCTCCATCACTGGCGGCGCCGCGTCTCCTCCCCTTCTGCATCAACGGGTGCTGCGTCTGCTGCTGGGCCGGTGCGGCGGCTGACGTAGAGGATTCGTAGATTACTCTGCAAGCCGGTGAGCCCCTCACCTCCACTCTCGCTCGTGTGGCTGGCATCGTTAGAGGTCACCTCTCTCCCTTCTCTGTGCGTAAGAGGTGCGGCAGCGTGGGGTAGAGTGGCCCGTCCTCAATCCGTGCGAGGTGTGGTTTCGAGACGCCGCCGCCGAGTTCGGTACTGTCCTGCGGCCAATCGGATCCGCCTTCAACAAGTGAACTCGACAGATAAGCATCTCATGTTTTTTGTCTGTCGATCTGTCGTCTGGTTCGATCCGACTGTTCTTCCTGTATGTCTCGTTAACTATTTTGCGCTTCGTGTAATCTTTTGCTAGAGTTATCGGCGGCCATGATTAATCTGCCAAAATGCTAATCTGAGGCCAAACATATATCCCCACATTTTTAATTTGAACAATTTCCAGCTACAGATAATCAAATTGTTCCTTTCCATGATGCTACAGATACTACCACATTGCTTTGTCGATGATTAACTACTGCAGTTTACTAATAAATATGAAAGAAATTCAGCCAAGTTGGTATTACATGACCAATCAGATTACCAGGATATAGTTCTCAAGGACAACAGTATATATTTATATGAGAAACTGTCCACCTATTGCTTGCTAGGTATTGATTGTCAGTACTACCATGGACATTGCCCTCCTTTTCTAATTGGTCAGCACCATAGAAGAACATTTTTTAGTTAATGGCTTATTTCTGTTAATTACAGATATGTTCTTCGTTCTAGCACTGTGTTTTGGAGTTCAAACTGAGGAACTTATTCCTTTCGGTATTCATTGTTACCTTGAGTATATGATCACATTGTTTACTAAACTGCAGACCTCTGCATGGGTGGTTCAACTTTTTCCTTTTCTTCTACCTTTTTCATCATATGCAGTTTCTTTCATAAATTAGTTAACAGAAATTTGGAATTGTACATTGAGTTAATGATCAAATCCACCTTTTTCACTATGTTGTTTGATCCAGATTGTCTACCAAGTTTTGTGCTATCTTAGGACTTGTGAGCATTTTTAAATGTTTAGCTAATACCATGTCAGTTCAGTGCATCAGGTGCTTCAAAGTTAGCATTGTTACTGTACCATTAAATACTTCTAGATTGCCCAAACATTTGTGGTTTGTAACTGATGATAGATTTCTCCATTTTATTTCTTTCCAAATTTAGTTTTTGTATTCTCCACTGATTCAGTTTTTTTCATACCGGAAAATCCTGATTCATCATCTATGATTGAGTTTTAGAAAACAAAAAAAAAGGATTTATCATATACCTCTTTAACTCTGAGATTTTTTCCATGTGTTCATCGTAAATCTTAATATACTCTCCTTAGCATAAGAAAAACATATGAACTTTAAACATATTCATCTGATTTTCCCTCCTAAGTGGGCGGTACTTCATTTCCATTCGAGCTTACCATTTCGTTCTCACCATGCTTAAAAGTTTATGTGCTTTAGCCAAAGGAAAGATGCAGATATAATCTCATTCATAATATTCCAGCCATAATAAGTTGAAATGTATTTCTCCCTGCTCTCTCTTTGATACACTATAGGAATTATAGGATTCTCTCTCCAAAGTGGAAATTGTTTTACTGATCTATGTTTTTTCTTCTACTTTTTATGTTTTTATTTGCTTTATTACTTTACCTCAATAAGATTTTTCTGATTCCACTTTTGTATTAGTATAGACTACGCCTATACTGACTGTTGTTCCTAGTGCCCTGCCCTCTACCTAGGTAGGCTCAAGCACCTGCTTGATTAGGACACCAATTCAGTCCATCTGAGTGAAAGTGAGCACCTGATTATTTGATATTGGTTACCATTGTTGGGTCCATCATGCATAACATCCACTGTTTTCAGTGACAGAGTTTGGGATTATCAGTGACAGAGTTTGGGATTCCAATTCCCAGGATGCTTGGCATTACACCTGGGGATCCTCTTTTTCCACAAAGAAGGCATATTCTCATCTCCAAGGAACCTTGGAAGCATCCCCTCTTTTCAATTGGATTTGGAAATCAGGCAACCTTGGCAAACACAATTTTTTTGCTTCGCTACTGATTAAGGATAGGCTCAGCACCAGAAACATCTTGAGAAGGAAAAATATGTATCTTGATGACTACAGCTGTGTTCTTTGCCAAAATGGCCCTGAGGAAACATGCTTTCATCTTTTTTTCGACTGCCCTTTCAGCATCGATTGCTGGAATTCTATCAATATTCACTGGAACTTCAACCTTTAGCCCCTGGACATGATCATCCAAGCAAGAACAGACTTCAACAGTCACATCTTCAGAGAAATTTTTATTGCTGCTTGTTGGGTTATTTGGAAAGCGAGAAATGGAATCATCTTTGATAACCAAGCTGCCTCACTGCTGGAATGGAGAATTGCTCTCAAGGAAGAACTTGGCCAGATTTGCATCAAAGCCAAGAAGAGCATCTCTGACCCTTTATTTGTGCGGAGAGAGAATCACTTGTAATAATTTCCCTTTTTTTTGTTTTTGGGCTTTGACAGCCTTGTACCTTTACCTTGTACAGCTATTCTTTCATTTAATGAGAATACAAAAAAATAGGTAGGGATCTTCCCTGCCGTTTCCGTCAAAAACATCCACTGTTTTTGAGCATCATTTAAGTAAATTGTCTGGGCTCCATGCAGCTTCACTGCCATTTTTGGGATGATACCTATAGTTTAGGTATGTTTTCTTAATTGCCATTACTTGATTATTGTTTGGTTCAGTCATGTGCTAACAAAGAATATGAGTAAGGATACATGATGACAGTACAAAAAGGAAGATTCAACTTCCTTTCCTGCAGACAGGAAAGGTAGATCCTTTCACCTCAAATTTTTCTTTGATCTCTAATATGTGTGCTTATCTGTTTTAGTTGATCTTGTGCTTCAGTGGTTAGTGAACAACCATGGTTCATATGCTTTGGCGAACCCTTCTGGGATTGCTAGGCTACAAGGTGCGAATCTGTCTTTTGCCTGGAACATAGAATTGTTGTACATAGCAATAGAGGTTGTTTCACAATTCTTTGTAAATTTGGCATCCAAGCCTGCTTATTGAGATCATCCCTGCAGTTTTTTGTAGTCTTTATTGTCCTTATTTTCTGTACTGCATTCTTTGTTCTCATTGGGGGATGTCCATACAGGTGACAACTAGAGTATAATTTTCCAAAATGTGCATACCTATATGGCTCTGTGTTGTTGGAGAGACATATTGACACTTCTGTTTATAATGACATTACCAAATCTTTATTCCATGTGTTTATTGTACTTCATTGTTTGCAGGAAAGGTACGATTTCAAGAGCCCAAGGTGATTTGGCCTGCACAATGCAACGCGCTGGGTGGTGTTTAGCATTGCACATTGATACTTAAACTAGGATTCTAAATGAATCTAACTATTTTGATTCTAGCATGCGTTATATATGTCTAGATTTTTCTTCAACACTGATCTTTGCCTTTTCGGTTCCTACAGACCAATGTTACATGAACTTTGTAGGATGTGGTCAGAATCTATTTTTACTTTTTGTGCGAAAGCTAGAAATGCATAACATTTGCTCTCTATATCATGTTTTATCCCACCAATTTGTAGATAAGAAATTCATTTAGAAAGCCCCATCTTTTCATGCGAAAGATGGCTAGCAGATCAAATTAAAGTAGCTAGCAGCCGGCGCAGTCATGCACTTGCTCACCGCGTGTTTGTTGTCAAAAGCCAACAGTGATGAGGCACTTTTCCATATCTTGCCCCATGATTGATCGATAGGCCCCATGCCGTGTGTCGTCATGTCGTTTCCACGGCGATAGGACTTTGTGGGTGGGGGACAACAGTTCTCGTAATCAGCCAGTTGAGATGACTCGTTTGCAGGCCTGTGCCCTTCTGCCGAATGGCCACTAATTATAGGTGTTTTCTACAGTAGCATATTACAACAACGCTATAAATTATAGCAACCAAACACACCTATGGCAATAGCAACATAGTATTGCATCGCTTTAGGTATTTAGTTGCAATAAACAACTAGCTATTGCAATGGTCTTGAGAAATATTACAACCAACAAAACTATGGCAATAGCAACAAACTATTACGTCGCCTTACAAATATAGTTGCAATAAACAGATACCTATTGCAATGGTCATGAGAAATATTACAACCAACAAAAACTGTGGCAATAACAACAAACTATTACATCGCCTTAGAAATTTAGTTGCAATACACGGTCTACGTATTGCAATGGTCGTGAGGAATATTATAACCCAACAACACCGTGGCAATAATTTTGAGCAATGGCAACATTGTTCTATTTGGTTGCAAGAGCATCAGACAGTTGCAACGCCAATCAATACTAATGAAACTAAATGTCATCATGGCAATATTATTAACCAATAGCAACACTTTTCAAAAAAGGGTTGCTATAGGTCTCACCTCTTGCAACGTCGAACGTAAAAATTGCAATGCACTATTTTTATGGCAACACAGTCCCTCTATTACCACTTTTTTTGGACAAATGTTGCAAAACACACCTCTATTACAACATAATTTGTGGTGATGCAAATGGCGTCAAGTGGCAATAGGGTCAAAATCTTGTAGTGAATGTTAAGCATAGCATGACATACTCTTAACGAACATCATTGCTTTCCGCACTTATACAAATGCCTGATAATCACCCTGTGCATCAACCAAACGTTATATGATGGAATTAAGTCCTACGAGTATGCAATGTACTCACGGTGCGGCCGTTAAGTTGTTTTGTAGGATGCTAGGGCATTCGTTTGGGAGTACCTCCGATGAATGCCACGGTTAACAGACCTTGGAACGGGCGCCTCCAAGATGAGCTACGTGTATCCCGATGTGTAAATGAGAGACCTGAGATGTAACCTAGTATGTGTTAGCTTGTAGAATGGAAGTAGCAGATTGTCCAGTAAATTTATATTCTTGAGCTTATGTTATTGTTAATAATGTTTCACTCAAACGTTTGAGGCCTAAGTGTGTTACGGATTGGGTGGTCTGTCATGCCTTGTATCGGGTATGTATGTGTAACTCAACGCAAAGATCCTAAAGAGGAGTTGCTTAGTGCGCTCCAGGGGGCCTCAAAGTTGTTAATTCGACAACCCCCGTCGGCTTGGGTATCGGTTCCCGACAGGACGGGTATCGGGGTGCGACAATAGCCCATGTCGACGACATTGTGGTGATAAGCAAGAATGAAGAGGATCACATTGCAGATCTCAAAGAGACCTTCGCCAATCTCAGGGCAGTCGGGCTCAAGCTAAATCCAGAAAAATGTGACTTCGGTTTAAGCCGAGGCAAAATGCTTGGGTATATTATAGGACCCGAAGGCATAAGCGCAAATCTAAAAAAGACGAAGGCCATAATCTCAATGGTAGAACCATCAACCAAAAAATAAGTCCAGAAACTCACAGGAAGAATAGCAGCGCTAAACAGATTCATCTCAAAGTCAGCAGAGCGCAGTTTCCCATTTTTCAAGGCTATGAGAGGTGAAGACAAGGTGGAATGCTGCTAGACCAGTCGAAGGCTTTCCAGTAGCTCAAAAGTTACATGGCCAGCAAACTCTTGGTCACAGTGCTAGATCCGGAGGCACCACTGCTGCTATACGTCGCAGCCTCCGACCACGTAGTCAGTGGAGTACTCATCCAAGAAAAAGATGAAGAATCGAAGGTCATTCAGTAGCCTATCCACTACATCTCAGAAGCATTATCAGGAGCAAAGCTGAACTATACAGAAATCAAAAAAATAACATACATCGTCTTGATCTCATCAAGAAAGTTGAAGCATTACTTCCAATCGCATGAAATCACAGTGCCATCATCGCAGCCGCTCGGAGACATATTCAGCAACAAAGAGGCCTTTGGAAGAATAGAGAAATGGGCAATAGAATTATCCCAGTTGTAACACCCTAAAATTTGACCTAACTTAAAAATCACTAAAAATTTGAACTTTTTAAAACTTTACATAGGAACTAGAATATATAGCCAACATAGGTAATATTTACAAAATAAAATAACATAGGAAAACAAACTTGATTTGTGAAACTTTGTGTGCTTGAGTGTTTCCTTGCTTGATTGAACATATGGTGGTACTTTATTTCAAAATTGCATTTGAATTTGAATTCAAACCATTTCAAAATAACATAATAGGAAGTATGGAAAATAGAAAGAGGAAAGGAAATAGAAAAGAGCTACTGGGCCCCCTCTCCTTTTGGCCTGCAACGCAGCCCACCTCCTCCCCCTTCTCCCTCTCCCGCGTGGGCTGGTCTCCGGCCCAACGCAACCGCGGCAGCCCGCGTCCCCCTCCTCCCTCTTCTCTCCACTGACAGTTTTGGTCCGGCTGTCAGCTCTTTCTTCCTCCTCACGCGATGCCGCGTCCGCACCGCCATACCGGCCCCACCGTGGCCCATCCCGGCGCTAGGGAAGACAAGCGCATAGTCGCGGCATTGATGACGCCCTAAGCCATCCCATCTCCCCCTCTCCCCTCTCCCTCCTCTCTTTATGTCCACAGCGCGTCATCACCGTCATGGCAACCGGCAAGGGAAACCCCACTGACATGACCAAGTATGGTGCTGACCTCGCTGGAGTACGAATGGACGTGGAGGCATCCAGCTCACCATTACCAAGCTCGAGCACGTGTGCGGGGTGGAAAATATCCATCGGTGAGCGAGAAAATATCTTGCCGCCGCTACCGACCTTGCCAGCCTATACTTTGCTTGTGAGGCTGCATCGGTCTGGCTGACCTCTCGCCAGTTTAGTATAAGTTAGTTATCGATCTATATTGTTATTTGTAAGGCTACAATGATCTAGTCGATCTCTTATAGGTAGTGATATAGATTAGTTATCGATATCATGTTAAATAGTTTCTATTCAGCATAATATCACCAATTGCTCGATCTAGATTAAAGATTCCATTTTCATCTTTCAATCTATCGTCTATCGATTGTTCTATGCTAAAATCCATCTGTTGACGTTAGATCCTGTTTATCGACCATTTTATCTTGATCTTGATCAATCATAACGGGTGTTTGGAGCCTTATTTCCATTAAGGAATAGGTGTCTTAGTCATCAATCTCTGGTTTGCTGTCTTCGTTGTCAACCTATTGGTAGCGCACTAGATCGGGTATTATTGGTTAATGGATCTACTTGTTAAGGGAGATATGACGTCATCCATCTGCTATGTTTCTATCGGCTACTTTAGCCGATAGCTTGAGCTTTCACGCGTATGGCACGCGTCCACGATTCCATCAAAATATAAGTAGATTTATAGATCACTAGACTTGCACTTTGCCGTTCTACTATCAATGCTGCATCGATTCGGTCGACATAAAGATTGTGCCGTAAATTGGGTTTAGTCTGTTTGTAGATTTATTTACACTTCGGCGGTTGAACGTTCGCATGCTATACGACAAAAATCACCTAGATCGGCCTCTCGGCCGGTTGTTTATGCTTTCATGTTCATAACACGTGTTCATAATCTTGTCTAAATATGGATAGATCTATGTGCTTCAAGAGTTTATTTTGTTATCATTATTATGGCTGTCTTCAATCCGCTCGACTCCCTCTGTTAATGATGATAGGTTAGATTTGATGAGCTTGTAAATTCATTTGTACTAGACAAGTGATTGATCACGTGATATGTATTTGTTTACCTTGGAATTAGCTATTTTGCCGAAGGCCCATGCAATGCAAGTATATTGGCTTTCATTATTGCACTTGTTCTTGTCTTGATCTTTAAGCCAGTACAAAGTATAGTCAAAGCAAATGCTTTCACTCGTATCAGCTCTCTACCATGTTCTTGCATGTTTTATGATCATTGGCATTAGATTTACATCATTAATATCTAACAATTGCCAATAGTGTTAGTTTTTAGTATCATATATCATGAACATGCTGGTGTCGGCGTAAAAATATGTCGATGCGCCGGGCACACAACAAGCTAAAAGGATCTACTTAGGATGAGCCCGGAGATCCGTTTGGCTTCAACGCAGGACCAGCCGATCCTATGAATTCCTTCTGAGGCGTGCCAGTCAATTTGACCTGCAATTGACAAGGAGAGAAAGTTTATCAGTAATTTAAGGTGGAACATGCCGGTCTTGCCCAGACAGTTCTAAGTGTGCCGCTTCAGGAGCAGCCAGATGGGAGAAATCGACTAAACGGCCGATACGCGAAGAAATTGACTACTGTGGACTATAAAGCTCATGGGTTACGATTGATTTTATGATGTCAGGTATAATGCACACAGATGTAAATAAAATCATCAACTAGGTGAATATTATCAGTGTAAAGCATTGAGCCGATGAATCTAACGAGAAAGGATATAACATGCGAACAAATCGACTGTCTAGCACAAATAGATCTACAAATGTTCTAAATCTAATCTGTTACCATCAACAGTGAGGTTCGACCGGATCGATGGAAGCTATGATGATAATAACAAACTAAAATCAAAGAATCCATAAAACCATCTATACATTGACAGACTTTTCGAAAGACATGCTATATGTGTGAAAGCTCGAACAAATCGGCTGAAATAGCCGATTCAGGTGAAAAGGGACAACAACATGTGAACAATCTACTATTTAACATGGACAAATCTATGAACTCATCAGACTTAACCGGTTATCTCTAACAGTGGGGGTCGATCGGATCGATAGCAGTCGTGATAAAGACAACAAATCAAACCTTTAAAGTAAATAGATCTATTCACATTTAATAGAATCATAGAGACACACTATAGGTGTTAAAGCATAGGCGATCGGCTATTTAGCCAATGTAGGCATAGCAAACAGTCAAGGTTACGCCTGATCGAAAACAAATCTACCAACTAGCATCCTCCGATCTAAAGTGCCATCAGTGGGGATCGTCCGGATCGTTACAGCCATAATAGCGAACTATAGACCAGATTTAACTAGCCAGCAAACCTCTTCAAGATCATACATGCCTTAACCGCATACTATACATGATCAAGATCGAAGTAGAACAGCCGATGAAACATAATCCATCATTTAAAGTAGGAGTTGTTGCAATGTAACAAAAATAAATGATGGACTAAAAGGATGTGAGGCCGATCTAGATCGATCTCGATCGGGTAGGTTGATATTGCTGAAACTAATGATAATAAGAACATCAGCAAGATCGGTAACTTAATGAATCTACCCAAAGGACGCCACCCATAGGTAGAGCCGATAACTTGACCTTAATCTAATTCGAGCAGTTAGAGGTCAAACTTAACCAATGCAGCCGTACTTGAACTAGACAAGGGTCAATAACTAGCTTCTACTAGAGTTCGTAGTGGAGGTCGAACTTAACCGATGCAGCCGTACAAACAAAAGTATAAGCCATGACAGCACTTACAGACAAGCCGGAGGTCGGCCAGACCGATGAAGCCCTACTTATTGAAGAACTCGCCGAGATCTATACTACTCCTACTCCTAAGGGTTGGCGTAAAGCCGAAAAAAGTAATTTGTATTGATTGATTAGATGTCCTTTACAATAACCGGGGTCCAATATTTATACCTGAAACCTAAGCTTGAATCCTACTCAAGTACGACTCATTACAGTCTTTGGCATAAGAGAAAACATTATTAATTTAAGATAACTTGGACCCTAATCTTTCCCTTTTTGTATAGTCCGACATGTCTTTTCCAACACCAACCGTAGCTTATTGTCGTTATCTGCTGAAGTCATCTATAGAGAGCCAATTCCAGTGCCGCATCCGAATCAGCTAATATCGATGTCGACAGAATATCATCAGCTATCCTCTGAGAGGTATCCCATGAAGGTAGATTGATCGGTAAAGAAGCGTGTGATCAAGAACAAGAAGGCAACAGAGACACACAAGTTAGACAGGTTCAGGCCATCAGTATGACATAATACCCTACTCCTATGGTCTATTGGTTTGTATTAGCTATCGTATGATATTGCGTGAGTTTGGAGGGGGTCCCTGCCTGCTTTATATAGTCCGGGGGTAGGGTTACAAGTCGGTTAGATCTGAGAGATAACCCGAAAGTAATAACAGATTACAGGAATCTTAGGTTCATATGTATCCTAACAGATCTCATAGTATCTTCAGGATATCTTCCCGGTGTCTTGCGAGAGGCGCCGAGCAGAGTCATGCTCCGCAAGGCTTCGTCTTGTGGGCTAGGCCACCCCTAGGGACGTAGCCCATGTGGTCTGCTGTGGGTATCCGGGGTTGTACCCCCGACAGCTAGTCCCCGAGCACCTTGTACCCGTTGTGCAACGCCGTCTTGAGCTTGTCCGAGCAGGTGCGAACAAAGCTGAGCAGTTAAACTCATGGTCCAACCACTGTGATGAGTTGCCGAGCAGTTGTGAGCAGTTGTCGAGCAGTGTGAACCATAGCAGAGTAGCGTGAATCGTAACCAAGCATTATAACCCAAGTTCGGCTTGCCATAAGGGTGTAAGGAGCTCAAGTTTAGAATCAAAAATTTCTTCGCAGTGGACCAAGTGTGCCCACATAGAGTCCGACCACGAGAAAAGGAGATAATCTTCTTCAACTTCAAGAGGCGCAGAGTCTTTCAGAATAAAGCAAACACATTCACCACAAGGTGAAGTGTGCCCACTTAGTCCCCGAGCCTAACAGTAGATGACATAGTCATATGGTGCTAGGGTCCAAAGTAGAAGAAAAATAGAAGACCAGCCGAGCAGGCAGCCAGTCCCCTAGCGTAACCCTGAAATGAGAAAAAACACATTCACCGCGAGGTGAAGTGTGCCCACTTAGTCCCTGAGCCTAACAGTAGGTGACGCAGTCACGTGGTGCCAGGGTCAGAAAAACCAGTCAACTTGGAGAAAACAAAATCATAGAGAAAACACCAGAGCAATGGCTGTATAGTAGTGATTACTGAGCCATAACGGTTGTTGGAGATATCGACGAATATTTGGCGAGCCGTAACAAATTGCGGAGATAAATCAGCAATACGGGCCGGGGCTACATGAAGGCCTAGGTAGCGGCCCACCTTCAGTTGCAGGGAAATCGGAGAAACACAAATCGTGGGAATGGTTTCCCAAAAACCCTCAAATGCGAAGAGGTGGGGGAAGTGCTTTATAACTACGTCGCCGCACCCCGCGCTCATACCTTTTCCCCTTTGCCATTTTGTCTTCCTCCTCAGCACTCGCATTTCCAGATTTGCATCTGCACCAAACCCTAATCAGATCTGAGAGATGGTGCCAAAGAAGGGAGCTACGAAACCGAAGAAGACGAGCCCCAAGAAGGCGAGTGCCGAAGCCCAGCGTGACGAAGAGTGGGTGCCGTCGCGAATGGGAGAGGCAAAGCTCACCAGATTGGTGGAAGCGGGCTACTGCCTGACCGCGTTACCGCCAGATGGCGGCCAGCCCTCGATGAGCCCTTCCCCATGCCTCATACCGACGAAGTGGTGGTATTTGAGGATCATTTCTAGCATGGGTTGGGATTCGGAGAAGAAGAGCAAAGAAGAGAGGGATACTTCCACTTGAGATCTTCTTCACTTCCTTGAGCAACACCATCTTGATACTCACCTTGTGTTGTATGAGAATTCATCACGTGGCTACTCACGTAGGTTCTTGTTCCATCTTATTCCAAGTCCAATCTTGTTGCTTCTCTTAATCTGTTCCAATGAATCTTATTATCCATATGTTAAGCTTCCAAAGGATCTTGCTTAGCTTGAATCAGAACTTTGAATTCTATGGTTCTTTTTTTATGCATTTTGAAATGTTTTACTTTACAAAAGAAAGACTTTCAATCAAAACCAAACAAATTTTCTTTTTCAACTCCTTTTGAAATAGCTTTCAAAATATGTTTTATGTTTAGAACTCAAGAAAATATTTCAACCATGTTTTGAAACTCTTTTGAATAAATGTTTTTAAGGTTTTGAAATAAACCCAACCATTTTCAAATCATTGGAAACTCAGGTAAACATACTAAGCTTTGTTTTTTCAAACTCTTTTGAAAACTTGACTTTATAATCAAATCTCAGATAAAGAGTAGACAAATCAACTCAGGTTCTTTTGAAATCTATTTCAAACAAGGGATTTTCAAGATTTTAGAAAACAAATGAAACATTCGAACTTGATTTTCAAATCATTTTGAATGAACTCTTTTGGGATTTCTAAAATCAAACCAAATCAATTTCAAAACTACTTTAGAAATAAAGAGAGTAAGTTTTCAATTCCCATTTTCTTTTGAAGTCAAACAAAAGACTTAATACACATGTTCAAGTTCTTTTTGGAATAAAACTTTTGGGGAATCAAATCAAATAATTTTCAACCCTGTCAAACCATTTTGGAAGACTCCTTTTAGAAATACACTTTTGAAATCAACTCAAATCTTTTCTTTTCAAATTTTGTTTAGAAATCAAACTTAATTCTAATTCAAAGCCAAAAGTGCTCTGTTTCCAAATGCAAATTGTTGCAAACTTTTGAACCAAATTTTTCAAACTTTTGTAAAATATCTTGAAAGCATTTTGAACACCTTTCAAATAAAATTTGAAATAAGACAAATCAAATTGTTTTTTAATTGGTCTTTTCCAAACAACCCATTTTAAAAACACTTTTGAACCATTTTCAAAGTGCTTTAGAATAAAAGTTTGAAGAGTAAATGGATACATTTTACTCTTTTTGAAATTCAGTTCAAAGCAAAGTGGGTTTTCAAATTTGATTTCACTTTCAACTTTTGAAGTTTTAGAAATAAAATACTTTCAAACTTTTTATTAATATCTGTTTTTAAGCTAAAACCTTGAGTGAAACAGTTCAAATCAATTTGTTTTCTTTTGAATGAGCAAAAGAGTCTTTCAAAATTCAAATCAAAACTTTTGAATGTCTCAAAGATAGCTTTTTGGCAACTCCCTTTTCCAATCAAATCTCATTCTTTGGTGAAATACTTTTGAAATTAAGTTTCGAATACCAACTCTTGAAAGTGAGAAAACAAACTTAAACCCTTTTTGAACTTAGTTCAAATCATCTTTTGAAGAAGTTTTTCAAAGTTCTTGAATCAAAAGGTTGTTAATTCATTTTCTAACATCTTTTGAAGATTTCATTTCAAGGAAAGAGCTAGAAATCAAAACCAATCCAATTGTTTTCAAGAGTTAATCTTAGTCTTGAGCATTCTTGCAACTCTTTGTATACATCTATATCCTAGGTACTTGAAGATCGAACTCCCAACCATAGCTAGCTCGAAGATCAATCTTGACATGGATCTAAACTTCTTGTAGTTCACCAACTCGCAACACTCTTAGCTTGGCTACCCCCCTAAGATGAGATGGGATAGGGGCACCAACATCCAACATGTAACTTTCTTCAAGGTGTATTATCATCCTTTGACATCCTAGAGAGCTTGTGGACATAGATAAGAATAAGAAAAATCGATCCTTCCCGTAGATAGAAAACAACAGCATAAAAAACATCCATATCTCCAGTTCCATTTATCCAATAAAGTTGCATATTAAACCATTGGAAAGCTTATAAAATTCCCCACATCTTTCTTTTAGACCACTCCTTCAGATTCTGCAGTTAACTTGGTCGAAATGTTTGCTCAACAGAAACTATTCTAGATTCCAGACAGCGCAGATGTATCGCCTTGTGATTTTCATATTTCCCAAACCAGAATATCTATCATGGTGAATCTTGCGGGAAAAGAAAAATCTTGAAGTCTGCATTCACCCAGAATTTTCTCAGAATTTTTGGTTGCCCTGAGGTTGGAGACATAGGCCATAGAAGTCAGACTGCTCCGAAAGACAGAAAGTAGGAAACAAGAGAAAGAGAACCCAGACTATTTATTTCCTTATCCCTTATACCTTAAACCTTTAATATAAATGAAATTGTGAGCATAACCCACAAATTCACTGCACTCATTACAAAGATCCAACTCAACCATAACATAAATACAAACCATTCAAACATAAAATACAAGCTCGTTACTAATCGTTCCTTCTAGATACTTGGTAGACATTCTTAGGGGAAAACTTCTTAACATGGCTTTGGAAATTTGAATAGAGGTGAGACTAGAAAGTTTGCAAGAGATCAAGAACAACAACTCAAAGAGATAAGAAAGTATAGCTCAAAGGGAGCTATCAAGGAGAGGAGACAATAGGACAAGGATTGGAAATATTTAATTCAATGAGTCAAGGAGGTGGAGAAATAGTTTTATAGTAAAATAGGTTTTTAGAAACAACCAGTGCTAACTAGGCTTGCATCCCAAAGTCAGCATTGCTCTAATACCACTTTGTCGCACCCGGTTTTAAAGACAAAACCAGATACACACTATATGTGAGCCCAGGAACTCAAATATCACATATAGCCACAAATAAGGGTAATATCAATAGACAATGCTTAAATACATAACGTATTAGTATAAAGAATATAACCTCAGAGTATAGACAGCGGAAAGACAACTCCGATCTTTAGACGGAGACTCCAAATCCACAGGGACGACTGACTGGTTGACCACAAGCCTAACTCCTTCAGACTGGCAATCTGGTACCCATCTAGGATTTTCATTGGATGTAAAGCAAGTGTAAGCTCACCATGCTTAGAAAGTATAACAAAGGGATCTATGAGGCTTAAAAGGCTTGACACTGTTTAACTGCGGTTCGCAATTTTAGTTGATCAAGTTTTGGCATCCTGTATCACTACTTTAGTGAACAATCCCAATTCCCAAGTGATATTAAAGTATAGTCAAGTTTATCTCAATTCCCAGCCATCCACCATCCACAGTAACCACTAATCTTGAAGGATCCAGACTGCTCATATCTGTGAGCATGACTGTTATAATAGGTCAAATATTTCTACAGAAATTGTACTTCTTTACCCACCGAGCCGTGATTCCCAATGCCGGGGTTTGCAAGGCTCACTACACCTCTACCTAGGAAGTATGGCAAGGTTTCACTATGAAACCCTTAGCTAGTCGCACTAACAAGTTGTAGCTACTAAGGAGCGGCACACATGGGCAACGTAGCACGGTACACACATCCTAGCAGAAAAAGGAAAGATACCCTCTTACCCTTACTGGAAGCTACAGATGAGCTAGTACAATCTAGTTAACAGGTTAAAGTCAGAGCCATATGACACTCGGGGTTGTACGGAACCTCCTAGGTTGCTGCTTCAGGATTAAGTCCTTATGGAGAGGCACTAGAGTACTCAACCCCGTACTCTAGCCCCATATCTGTTGCTAAAAAGCTTCCTGTTATCATATTGCATAATGTCTTTAGTCATGTTTAACTATTATTCTATGTGCAGCGCTGTAGTATCTATCCAAAATGCATACCCAAACCATAGGTAACAAGGATTTATGGTACAATAATTCATCTAGGTAAAGCCCTTAAGGGTATATCAAATTAAACACATGCATGAATATGATTAGTAATTGTTCATAGGCACAAGGGGCCTTTGGTATACTTACCTTAAATACCGATCCTTCGGTAAGCTTTAATCTTCAACGTCCTTCTTCTTCTTCTGGATCACCACGTATATCTCACTGACTAGACGTAATCATAGAACACCACACAACATCCATACACATACATGCATAGCATACAATTGCATCTATATTAGAACAATACACCAATCATAGAAAAATAAGTAAAAAAGTTTGAAATACGATTCTACGCATCGCTACCAACACACAGTCATGAGAGGCACGCTAATCGGAGCTACAGTTGAAAAGATACATCTACCAAAAGATTTTGCTTATAAAATAGAAAACCATAAGCTTTAAAACAATATACTAAAAGAGAGGGATCGTCGCTACAATCACGGAACGCAAGAATCACCGATAACAGAACTATCATTAAAAAGAAACGACTATCAGGATTTTATATTACAAAAGAGAGAAAAAACCTATATGCTTGATT
Source organism: Miscanthus floridulus (assembly GCF_019320115.1). Taxonomy (NCBI): domain Eukaryota; kingdom Viridiplantae; phylum Streptophyta; class Magnoliopsida; order Poales; family Poaceae; genus Miscanthus; species Miscanthus floridulus. The sequence continues at coordinate 54,173,860 of NC_089593.1, forward strand.
TATTTTAATTGAGCAAAACTATATGAAGCATATTAACTCTGATTGCACAAAATCACATTTTATTTTAAAAGCCGAGTTGAACTAGTCATATTTTATACATAAACATGCACGTATCATTTAATCAAATTAACTTTAACTTTGCAAGAGAAAAATACATGTGAAAGCATCTTAACTGACTTTATATAAATCATGTTGAAACTAAGCAAATTATAATTAATAAATACATATTTAAGTTGACATTAATTAACAAGTAATTGTAAAAGGTAGATATTGTCCTAGATTGCTGTTATTTAGAAACAAGTTTACGTAATCATTAATTAAATTAATATTTAAATAATAATATTATGAATATGTGACATGATAAATGTTGCTACTAACACGTACCTTACATTGGCACGATTTAACACGACAAGAACGAAGTTAACTCTAAGTAGTTGCTTTTAATTAAAAGCTATTGAATAAATATGAATTAAATTAATACCTTATATTAAAATTCAGAAAAATTTGTTATATTGGATGACGCTGCTAACACGTATCACACATTGGGATGAAACTCGCGCAATCGAATCGAAATCAAAAACCTAAATCGACTTTAATTAATAAGCGATTAGTTAATTATAGACACAATTAATATTTTAATAAAATAAATTCATAAACATGTGATATGAAAACTAATAGCGCTACTGTGTAGATCTCCACGACATGAAACTAACACAACTGGAACGAACTGAAATGGAGTTAAAATGAATAAACTACGATTATTTAACGACCGGTGGCGAACTCGTAAATACCTCATCTTCAACTTTGGATCGTCATCACCAACAGAACGTACAGAACAGCAATGGCCATAGGAGGCTGTTGTTGCTCGCAGGGGGGGGGGAGTCAAGGATGGCCTCGGCCGCGGGGCCTGCTGGCCGGCCGGCGGCGACGCGGCGCTGGGACAGGGCCCACTCGGGCCGGAGCAGGGCAGCAAGCACACACGCCCGCACCCACACGGCACAAGGTGGCGGCGGCCATCCTGCTCGCTCACAAGCAGGGGCGTGGGATGGGGCAGCGCAGGACCACAGTGAGGCCCGATGTGGCACAGGTGAATCCCGTCTACAACAGCGCACAGAGCCAGGGTGGCCGCAGAAGACGAACGTCGGCCATGGTTTCTCCTCGCTGGAGAAAAGAAAGATGAGACGGGAAATAGTTAAATGGGCACGGATTGGCGAAAAGGATGGCAAGACGGTGTAGAGGACAACTAGATCTACCTTGCAGTAGTGATGGTTTCTACGGAGGACACCGGAGACGGCCGGAAACGCTCGCTGAAGGTTCGCTGGAGCTAGAGGGATCTGAAACTTTGGCTTTAGATCTGGGAGGCTACGAGTGGCGGCTGGCAAAACGGATCATACTTCTGGAATGCTCACGTCGAGGGCTACGCCGACATATATATACGCAGGGTTCGGAGATTTTGGAAATCCGAGATATTTTAGGAGATAATTGATTTTCGGAATTAAAATAAATACAGAAAATCAGGAATTACTATTTAGGCTCTGAAAAATATCTCTGAGCTCCAAAAAATACTAGAAAATTTCCTAAGGATAGATGGAAGAATAAGGAACACAACCAAAGTGGTTTTAGCTCCCGAAAAAGACTTTTGGATTGATAAAAAAAGACAAAGCTCTAAGAAATAGAAATTTAATCCCGAAAAAGGTTGAAAAGATTCCCGGAAAGAGAGGCATCGTTCTAACGCTTCTTAAAACCTTTTCCAAGCCTTTGGATTTTGAAAACAAGGCATCTTATCTAACTTTTGTTTTTGCAAGTTTTCAAATTCTTTTTAAACCACTGCTTGAAAGTAATATTTTAAAGATTGAGATTTGAATTTATTTTCCAAACCACTCATCACAAAAGTATCAATGCAACGGCATGTATGCGCAAACAAGTTGCTACCCTTATGTTGGATTTTAATTTAAAGAAAATTTTCTTTTACCTATGTTTTTATGAGCACAAAAAAATTAACAGAAATCATTTTACTCTTTTTAGAAAGTAGCTAATTTTAGGGTGTTACAAGTCTGTTTGTAGATTTATTTATGCTTCGGTGGTTGAACGTTCGCATGCTATACGACAAAAATCACCTAGATCGGCCTCTCGATCGGTTGTTTATGCTTTCATGTTCATAACACGTGTTCATAATCTTGTCTAAATATGGATAGATCTATGTGCTTCAAGAGTTTCATTTGTTATCATTATTATGGCTGTCTTCGATCCGCTCGACTCCCTCTGTTAATGATGATAGGTTAGATTTGATGAGCTTGTAAATTCATTTGTACTAGACAAGTGATTGATCACGTGATATGTATCTGTTTACCTTGGAATCAGCTATTTTGCCGAAGGCCCATGCATTGCAAGTATATTGGCTTTCATTATTGCACTTGTTCTTGTCCTAATCTTTAAGCCAGTACAAAGTATAGTCAATGCAAATGCTTTCACTCGTATCAGCTCTGTACCATGTTCTTGCATGTTTTATGATCATTGGCATTAGATTTACATCATTAATATCTAACAATTGCCAATAGTGTTAGTTTTCAGTATCTTATATCATGAACATGCTGGTGTCGGTGCAAAAATGTGTCGATGCGCGGGGCACACAACAAGCTAAAAGGATCTGCTTAGGATGAGCCCGGAGATCCGCTTGGCTTCAACATAGGACCAGCCGATCCTACGAATTCCTTTCGAGGCGTGCCAGTCAATTTAACCTGCAATTGACAAGGGGAGAAAGTTTATGAGTAATTTAAGGTGGAACATGCCGGTCTTGCCCAGACAGTTCTAAGTGTGCCGCTTTAGGAGCAGCCAGACGGGAGAAATCGACTAAATGACCGATACACGAAGAAATTGACTATTGAGGACTATAAAGCTCATGGGTTATGATTGATTTTATGATGTCAGATACAATGCACACAGATATAAATAAAATCATCAGCTAGGTGAATATTATCAGTGTAAAGCATTGAGCTGATGAATCTAATGAGAAAGGATATAACATGCGAACAAATCGACTGTCTAGCACAAATAGATCTACAAATGTTCTAAATCTAATCTGTTACCATCAACAGTGAGGTTCAACCGGATCAATGGAAGCTTTGATGATAATAACAAACTAAAATCGAAGAATCCGTAAAACCATCTATACATTGACATGCTTTTCAAAAGACATGCTATATGTGTGAAAGCTCGAACGAATCGGCTGAAATAGCCAATTCAGGTGAAAAGGGACAACAGCATGTGAACAATCGACTATTTAACATGGACAAATCTATGAACTCATCAGACTTAACTTGTTATCTCTAACAGTGGGGGTCGATTGGATTGATAGCAGCCGTGATAAAGACAACAAATCAAACCTTTAAAGTAAACAGATCTATTCATATTTAACAGAATCATGGAGACACACTATAGGCGATCGGCTATTTAGCTGATGCAGGCATAGAAAACAGTCAAGGTCACGCCTGATCAAAAACAAATCTACCAACTAGCATTCTCCGATCTAAAGTGCCATCAGTGGGGATCGACCGGATCGTTACAACCATATAGCGAACTATAGACCAAATTTAACTAGCCAGTAAATCTCTTCAAGATCATACATGCCTTAACCGCGTACTATGCACGATCAAGATCAAAGTAGAACAGCCGATGAAACATAATCCATCATTTAAAGTAGGAGTCATTGCAATGTAACAAAAATAAATGATGGACTAAAAGGATGTGAGGCCGATCTAGATCGATCTCGATTGGGTACGTTGATATTGCTGAAACTAATGACAATAAGAACATCAGCAAGATCGGTAACTTAATGAATCTACCCGAAGGATGCCACCCTTAGGTAGAGCCGATAACTTGACCTTAATCTAATTCGAGCAGTTGAGGTCGAACTTAACTGATGTAGCCGTACTTGAACTAGACAAGGGTCGATAACTAGCTTATACTAGAGTTCGCAGTGGAGGTCGACTTAACCGATGCAGGCGTACAAATAGAAGTATAAGCCATGACAGTACTTATAGACAAGCCAGAGGTCGGCTAGATCGATGTAGCCCTGCTTGTTGAAGAACTCATTGAGATCTACACTACTACTCCTAAGGGTTGGCGTAAAGCCAAAAAAAGTAATTTGCATTGATTGATTGGATGTCCTTTACAATAGCCGGGGTCCAATATTATACCCGAAACCTAAGCTTGAATCCTACTCAAGTACGACTCATTACAATCTTTGGCATAAGAGAAAACATTATTAATTTAAGATAACTTGAGCCCTAATCTTTCCGTTTTTATAGAGTTTGACATGTATTTCCCAACACCAACCGTAGCTTATTGTCGTTATCTGCTGAAGTCATCTATAGAGAACCAATTCTAGTGCCGCATCCGAATAAGCTAATATCGATGTCGATAGAATATCGTCGACAGTCCTCTGAGGGGTATTCCACGAAGGTAGATTGATCGGCAGAGAAGCGTGTGATCAAGAACAAGAAGGCAACAGAGACACACGAGTTAGACAGGTTCAGGCCATCTGTATGACGTAATACCCTACTCCTGTGGTCTGTTGGTTTGTTTTAGCTATCGTATGATATTGCGTGAGTTTGGAGGGGGTCCCTGCCTGCCTTATATAGTCCGGGGGCGGGGGGTTACAAGTCAGTTAGATCTGAGAGATAACCAAAAAGTAATAATAGATTATAGGAATCTTGGGATCGTACGTATCCTAACAGATCTCGTAGTATCTTTAGGATATCTTTCCGGTGTCTTGCGAGAGGCGCCGAGTAGAGTCATGCCCCATAAGGCTTTGTCTTGTGGGCTAGGCCGCCCCTGGGGGCGTAGCCCATGTGGTCTGCCTTGGGTATCTGGGGTCATACCCCCCACAGCTAGTCCCCGAGCACCTTGTACCCATTGTGCAATGCCGTCTTGGGCTTGTCTGAGTAGGTGCGAACAAAGCCAAGTAGTCAAACTCATGGTCCGACCACCGTGATGAGTTGTCGAGTAGTTGTGAGCAGTTGCCGAGCAGCATGAACCATAGCCGAGTAGCGTGAACCATAGCCGAGCAGTATAACCCAAGTACGGCTTGCCATAAGGGTGTAAGGAGCTCAAGTTCAGAATCAAAAATTTCTTCGCAGTGGACCAAGTGTGCCCACTTAGAGTCTGACCACGAGAAAAGGAGATAATCTTCTTCAACTTCAAGAGGTGTGGAGTCTTCTAGAATAAAGCAAACACATTCACCGTGAGGTGAAGTGTGCCCACTTAGTCCTTGAGCCTAACAGTAGATGACGTAGTCATGTAGTGCTAGGGTCCAAAGTAGAAGAAAAATAGAAAACCATCCGAGCAGGCAGCCAGTCCTCGGGCATAACCCCGAAATGAGAAAAAGCACATTCACCGCTAGGTGAAGTGTACCCACTTAGTCCCTGAGCCTGACAGTAGGTGACATAGTCACATGGTGCTAGGGTCAGAAAAACCAGTCAACTTGGAGAAAACAAAATCGCGAAAAAACATCGGAGCAATGGCTATATAGTTGTGATTACTAAGCCATAACAGTTGTCAGAGATATCAGCGAATATTCGGTGAGCCATAACAAATTATGGAGATAAATCAACAATATGGGCCAGGGGTACATGAAGGCCCAGGTAGTAGCCCACCTTTAGTTGCGGGGAATTCAGAGAAACACAAATCGTGGGAACGGTTTCCCAAAAACCCTCAAATGCGAAGAGGTGGGGGAAGTGCTTTATAACTGCACCGCCACACCCCACGCTCATACCTTTTCCCCTTTGCCATTTCGTCTTCCTCCTCAGCACTCGCATTTCCAAATTCGCATCCACACCAAACCCTAATCAGATCTGAGAGATGGCGCCGAAGAAGGGAGCTACGAAACCGAAGAAGACGAGCCCCAAGAAGGTGAGCGCCGAAGCCCGGCATGATGAAGAGTGGGTGCCATCACGAATAGGAGAGGCGGAGCTCAACAAATTGGTGGAAGTGGGTGTACTGCCTGACCATGTCACTGTTGGATGGCGGCTAGCCCTCGATGAGCCCTTTCCCATGCCTCATACCGATGAAGTGGTGGTATTTGAGGATTATTTCTGGCGCTGGTTGGGATTTCCTATTCACCCATTCCTGAGGGATCTGTTGGAGCTCTGGGTGGTTAGTCTATGCAATCTCCATCCAAATACCATTTTGCATATCTCAATATTCATCCATTTCTATGTGGCATATCTCAGAATCCTTCCCCACTTCAACCTCTTCCATCATCTATTCTGGCTGAAGAAGAGAGGCGGTGGTGGTTCCAAGGTGGTCGGCGGAGTGTACCTTCAGCTACGCGATGGAATGGCGAGCGAGTACCTTACTATGCCGCTAAACACGTCGCTGAAGGGGTGGAACACCAGGTGGTTCTATATGAAGCAGAGCCACCCAGCCATCCGTTGCGACACCGACCACATCCCAGAGAGCTAGAAGAGCTGGTTAGAGTTGCCAAATAGTGCTAATATGGAGCAAGTGAGGGGCTCCTTGGCTTAATAAAAGGCGTGAAGACCAATAGCAGATTGGTGGCGGCAAGCTTTATACTACGTTGTGTTTAGCCCTATAAGGAGAGGGCACACCTAGCCTTCGAGTTCAAGGGGGAGACCGACGGTACCCAAGAGAGGCCGAAGATGCTATCGAGAGATGTAGTGGAAGAGCGGGCTGCAGAGCTATTCGCTCTGTTTGCCTCCTTCAACATGTTAGGGTATACAAAACCATTTAACTGCAAGAAACTACCTCCTTAGGTAAATATCTTAGCTGTGTATTCCTGGTGCTTTTTATCTGTTGTCATTGTCGAGCAGTGGACTGATTCACTTACATGAAGATCCATTCGCAGGAAAGAGCGGTGTACTTCTTAGGCATCCCGAGGAGTGATTGGTAGAAGGGAGTAGATTCCCGGCCACCATCGCAGCCTAAGGAAGAAACGGTCAGCGTCTCATCGGAGTGTCCATCCCTAGTGTCGAAGAAAATCTAGGGGAAGAGGGCAGCAGTAGATGAGCCAGCCCAGAAGAAGAGGAAGATGGCGGCCGCCGCTCCCCTCAAACCGAGTGGCATCTTGCTTGGTGGTGACCAGACCACTCAAACACGAAGGACCACGATGTTTGAGTGGTCAGATGATGATGACATTCTGGTGGCTCCTCCACTGAGCACTAAAGCACCTCTGTGTAGCACGCGCACGGAGGAACAAGTGAAGAAAGCTGAAGAAGTCCCCAAGCAGTAGGCGAGGGGAGTCCCCATGCAGTAGGTGATAGGATCCCCTGAGTAGCAGGTGGAGGAAGTCCTAGAGCAATAGGCAGAACAGAGGTTGACGGTGGAGGAGGCAGGACCTCCACCCCAGAGCACGGAAGTCGACCCCATGGCCATGCCTAGGTGCTCGGGTAGGTGTCACTAGTTCAAGAAATTGTACCGACAGACCAAACTGTAAGTATCCTTGCCTTAGAGTTACTTTTCTATCGTTTCTTAGCTTTTTTGGCGACTGACGAGATGATCTGATGTAGTGCAAAGCATGTGGAGGATCCAGCCCCACCCGTCCAGACTACCGAGCAATCAAAGGCTGGTCCTAGAGCAGAAAAGATGCCGGTAGACCCCATGCCAGAGTCCCCAGCTGCTCGGTGGCCTATGGAGGAGTTAACTGCAGCTACTGGCGGATGTGGCGACAGCAAGGAGTTGGCTGACCAATCAGCGATGGTGCCCAGGGCAACAGTGAAGACCGCCGGATCTTTGAGAGCAGAGGCTAGAGCCGCTGATGCTACGCCGATGTTCAGAACGGAGGGGCCTACGGTGCCAGAGGAGCAGGAGGCACTGCTTGAGGCATTGGAGGGCATGATCAGACACGCTATCTGGCGACCGAGCCCCCAGGTGGTGCATCCAGCTACGACAGAGGAGGATGAGGTGGAAGAGATCGAGAGTGCTGAACCTCGACCCCAATCTGTCCAAATCCTCCGCAAGTGCGGCGACGAGGTGGTGGTTGTTGAGGAGGACACCACCAGGGAGATGAGGAGATTGAAGTCCGTTGTTGTCGACGTGATGAAACAAATCAAGGTCAGTACTACATCTACAGAGCTTGTCTTCGATGTTGGAGATCAGAGTTCATCATTATCATTGTGCATTTGCAGGGGATAACTCAGACTGCCAAGCAGTGGCACCAGTGATACAGAGGATGGAGCCCCTCACCGAGGAGAACGAAAAACTCAAGGCGGTGATGAACCTCACTAAAAGAAACATCCAGAAGGCCCAACGCTAGCGAGACCTTGCAGAGTCCAATACGCGGGACCTAGAATACCAGAAGGGCATCCTATCCGAGCGGCTAGCGACCGCATCCGGGCAGTTGTGGAGCAAGTCCGAGTAGCTAGCAACTATCTCCGAGCAACTGACGGGTGCCTCCAAGCAGTTGGAGCAGCTGCGGAAAGTCTCTGAGCAGAAGAAAGGTATGTCGTATCGGCAAATGTGCTTTGTATTGCTGAATAGGTATATCTTTGGTGATGACTGTTGTGCTTGTAGAGCAAGACGTGGAGCTCGGCCAGTTGCGCCAGGCCCTCGAACAACTACGCGAGGAGAAGGTGAAGGAGTCAGAGCAAGCAGACAAACTGGCCAAGGAGCTAAAAGGTGAATACTTCCTGGTGGGAGTTACTGCTGAAGTGGTTTTCTTGTTTGATGGAACCTTGTAATGCTTGTAGGCTACCGTCATAAAGTCAAGGCACAGTTTGATGTGCTGGTGCAGGAGGCCAGGACCCAAAGGGACAAGTTTGATGCCGTAGTCGCTGGAGTTAAACCAGTGCTTGACTACATCAACTTGGAAGTGGCTCCTCAGCCCGACGGTAGGCCACAGTGTTCGAACACCATCATCCAGAGGTGCAAGGCAGCATGGGAGAACTTCAAGCGCTTCAACTGCGATGCCATTGTTACCGCCGCAACTCACGCCCTTGCGGTGGTTCAGTCCCACTATCCAGCCATTGACCATCCGACGATAGGGGCCGGATTCGCCAAAGGGCTAGGCGAGGTGGAGACCCAACAGCTAGAGGATGAGGTGGAGGACGCGGCAAAAATGCTGGCCGGTGACATCGACCTATTTGGTGAGACAGGCGGCGATGGCGAAGCTCGGTGATCTGCTCGGAGATTATCATTTGTAACATCTAGTCAGTGTAGTTAGAACGCATGCAAAAACATTTATGTATGTGTATAAATGTTATAAGGTGCATGTGTATGTAGTTTGCTAGTATTTCAGTGAAAAAATCTTCATAGTTTTAACCATAACGCAATTATACGTAGTATAAGTAGCGTCCGAGTAGTTAGCTCGCTACTGAGCCCTATGGCCTTGGCTAGCCCATAGTCCATAACGTCGAGCACGGAGCCCGTGCACGTGTAGGAGTTGTAGGCATGACCAAGGAACCGCAGCTGACCACCCATAACGTAGAGCATAGAGCCTGTGGCACATGTAGGGAGAGATCGGAGACTGGGTCTTCTCCATAGAGCATAGAGTGGAACGTGTACTGCTCGGTGGTTGGTGAAATAACTTGGAGATAAACGTAGTATAAGTGGCATCCAAGCAGTTAGTTCTTTGTTGTGCTCTTGGCCTTAGCTAGCCCATAGTCCATAACATCGAGCATGGAGCCTGTGCACGTGTAGGAGGAACAGGCATGACCAAGGAACCGCAGCCGACCACCCATAACGCAAAGCGCGGAGCCCGTAGCACGTGTAGGGAGAGATCAGAGACTGGGTCTTTTCCATAGAGGACATAACAGAATGTATGCTGATCGGCAAAATATCTTGGAGATTTGGAGAAAAATCTTCGGCGATTTGGAGAAACATGTGGCGAAATACGTTGGCGATTTGGAGAAAACGTGTTTGGTGATTTGGAGAACACGTGTTCAGCGATTTGGAGAAACATGTTTGGCAATTTGGAGTAAACGTGTTCAGCGATTTGGAGAAAACGTGTTCGGCGATTTGGAGAAAACATGTTCGACGATTTGGAGAAAACGTGTTCGGTGATTTGGAGAACACGTGTTCGGTGATTTCGAGAAACCTGTTCGGCAAAAACATTAGAGATTTGGAGAACAGTGGTCAGCACAGTTATGGCCATTTTGTATTGGAGTTCGCCATGTGGTAGCGTAGAGCTCGGCGACCGTAAGTGGAGATTAAACCGTAATGGAGAAAAAGTAGAGACAAATTATGGAGACTAAAACTTTATTCATCATAAAGTGGAGAGTACATATCTAGGGTGTTTCAAGGATAGAAACGTATGAGGTGCTTGATGTGCCATGAGTTGGGGACATCGATTCTGTCTAAGTCACATAGGCGATAAGACCCTGGTCGGGTAACCTCTTTGATGATGTAAGGCCCTTCCCAGGGGGAGGGGAGCTTTGCATCCCTTCAGTTTTTTGTTTTTTGCGGAGAACGAGGTTGTCGACATCAAATGAATGACCTTTGATGTTGTGATTGTAGTACCTCCGCAAGCCTTCTAAATACTTGGCTGTGTGGACACAAGTGATTAGGCGTTCTTCCTCGGCCCTATCGACATCCTCTGTCCAAACAGCTGCGGCTTGCTCCTCATCATAATTTTCCACCCTAGCTGCTCAGAAGGCAATATTCGCTGGTAGTATGGCTTCTAAGCCATAGACCAAGAAATATGAAGACACACCGGTGCTATGACTAGCTTGAGTGTATAGTCCCTAGACTACAATCGGTAGCTCCTTGAGCCATCCGCCTGGATGTTTTTCTTCTTTCTGATATAGCCACTTTTTGAGGGCATCAAGGATCATGCCGTTCGCCCGTTCGACCTAGCCGTTGGCTCTATGGTGGGCAACGGAGACATATTTGACGGAGATGCACCAGTCTTCGCAGATGTCCCAAAACTGATGGCCAGTAAACGTAGTTCTAAGGTCGGTGATAATGCTATTTGGGAGACCAAATCTGTGGATGATATCTTTGAAGAGCTCGACTACTTTCTTTGCAGTAGCCGAGATGAGCGGTTTATACTCGATCCACTTGGAGAACTTGTTGATGGCGACGTATACATACCGGAAACCACCTGGCACTGGCTTGAAAGGCCCAATCATATCTAGTCCCCAGCATACAAAGGGCCAGGAAGCTGGGATGGTCTGTAGTTCTTGTGCTGACACGTGTATTTGTTTGGCGAAAAATTGGCATCCTTCAGAACATCAGACGAGGTCTTCTGCATCGAAGATGGTCGTGGGCCAGTGTTCTCGAGGCCACGTGGTTGCTGTAGGAACTAGAGTGAATTTTGAGAAGTAGCTTCACTCCGTCATCTTGGGTGATGCATTTTTGTAGTATCCCTTCCTTGGCACTTTTCCTCATCAAGTTGCCGTCCACCAGCACATAATGCTTGCATCGATGGATTAGGCATTCGATTTCAATCTTATCGGTGGGTACTTCAGCGCTGGAGAGGTACTTGATGAACTGTTCCCTCCAATCGGTGGCCGGCAAAGGTACCGTAAGTACCAGCTGCTTAGCGGGGGGAACTTCCTGAATTTCCTTATCTTCCTTAATGGATGGCACCAGAAGATCTTGAATGAAGACCCCCGGTGGAATTGCGACGTGAGAGGAGCCTAACTTGGATAGGTGATCGGTGAGCTGATTTTGATCGCGTACCACATGGTGGTACTCGATACCGTAGAACTTCCCTTTAAGCTTCCTGATTTCGGCACAATATGCATCCATCTTTTCACTAGAGCAAGACCAGTCTTTGTTGAGCTGGTTGATGACCAGCGTGGACTCTCCGTATACCATGAGGCATTTGACGCCAAGCTCAATGGCTATACGGAGTCCATGGAGACATGCTTCATATTCAGCGGCGTTATTGGAGGCCAGAAAGTGTATCCGGAGAATGTATCGGAGCTTATCCTTGGTCGGCGTAATGAATAGAATGCCCACACCAGCACCATTGATGTTAAGGGCGCCGTCAAAGTACATCACCTAGTGCTTGGGCCAGGTGGCGACAATGGGCTCTTAGATCTTAGTCCACTCAACGATGAAATCAGCAAGCGCCTAAGACTTGATGGTAGGCCTGCTTCTGAATTCAATGGAGTAAGTGCCAAGCTCGACAGCCCACTTGATGATACGACCATTGGCCTCTTTATTGCGGAGGATGTCCCCAGAGGGAACTCAGTGACCACGGCGATCTTGTAATACTCAAAGTAGTGATGGAGCTTGCGCGAAGTAATCAGGACGGCATATAGCAGCTTCTAGACCTGAGGATAATGAGTCTTGGGCTCATTAAGAACCTCACTGATGAAATATACCAGACATTGCATCTTATAGACGTGCCTGGTCTCCTCGCGTTTAACCACAATGGCTGTGCTGATGACGCGAGAAGTAGTGGCGATGTAGATCAGGAGAGTTTCATCTGGCCATGGCGCCATCATGATCGGAGGCTTTGTTAGGAACAACTTGAGCTGCTCGAAGGCTGCATCTGCCTCCTCCAACCAGGAAAAGCGCTTGGAGGCCTTGAGGAGTTTGAAGAATGGTAGACCTTTTGCGCCGAGGCGTGATATGAAGCATCTTAAAGCAGCCATGCAGCCTGTAAGCTTCTATATATCCTTGACGCACGTTGGTCGTTTCATGTCGGTGATGGCAAAAACTTTGTCAAGGTTGGGCTCAATGCCTCGTGCGCTGATAATGTAGCCCAGGAGTACACTGGATGGAACTCCAAAGATGCACTTTGAAGGGTTTAGCTTCCATCGGTACCTTTTAAGGTTGGCGAACATTTCTTCAAGGCCGGTGATAAGATCATCGGTGGTTTTGGACTTAACAACCACATTGTTGATGTAAGCTTTGACATTGCAGCCGATCTATTGATCGAGGCACATCTAGATAGCCCTTTGATAAGTCGCCCTGGTGTTCTTGAGTCTGAAGGACATGGTGGTGTAGCAGTACGCACCGAAGGGCATGATGAATGACGTCTTGATCTGGTCTTCTTCCTTGAGGGAGATCTGGTGATAGCTAGAGTAACAATCGTGGAAGGAGAGCAGTTCACAGCTGGCGGTGGAGTCTACAACCTCATCTATCCGAGGCAAACTGAAGGGGTCTTTAGGGCAGTGTTTGGTAAGATCAGTGTAATCAACGCACATTCTCCATTCTTTATTCTTTTTTTGAACAAGAACATGGTTTACTAACCACTCAGGGTGAAACACTTCTTTTATGAATCCGACAGATAAGAGTCATTTTATTTCTACCCTAATAGCCTCCTTCTTGTCTAGCATGAAACGGCGGAGTTTCTGCTTGATCGGTTTGGTGATCGGTGAGACATTCAAGGAGTGCTCGATCTTCTCCCATGGTACCCCTAGCATGTTTGCAGGTTTCCAAGCAAACACATTGGCATTGGCACTTAGGAAGGAGACGAGCGTGCTTTCCTATTTGGGGTCAGGGTGAGCCCCAATCTTCATGGTCTTGGAGGGGTCGTCAAGGCCGAGGCCGACCTCCTTTATTTCCTTGGACTTGGTAGAGGCGTGAGGAGGCTCTAGCTCTAGGATCTCCATGTCATCGGCGGGCACTGTCTTGGCTTCGGTGACCACGCTGGCCATCTGGATGGAGAGGTCGATGGCTTCAGCGAGGGCGAGACTCTCTGTCTCACAGGCATAGGTGATGGAGAGGTTGGCCCGTAGGGCTAAGACTCCTATAGGTGAAGGCATCTTCAGCACCAGATATGCATAGTGTGGTACAGCCATGAACTTGGCCAGAGCTGGCCGACCAAGTATAGCGTGGTAGGCGGTGTTGAAGTCGGCGACGTAGAAGTTGATGGGCTCAACGCGGTAGTTGCTTGCCATGCTGAATTGTACTGGTAGGGTGATTTCTCCAAGCGGTTTGGAGGCCCTACCAGGTACCACACCCCAAAAGGAGGAGTCAGAGGGTGTGAGATCTGCTAACTCAAGGCCCAGCCCCTTTAGGGCTCCGGCGAAGAGGAGATTCAGAGCGCTCCCACTGTCGACGAGCACTTTTCTGAAAAGCACTTTCTAGATAGTTGCGTCGAGGACGAGGGGGAAATGCCCTATGTAGGGGATGTCCGCCCACTGGTTGGCCCTGCTGAAGGTGATTGGGACCTCAGACCATGGGCGATAGCTGGGGTTGATGGCGGTGTCCTCCGTAGTGACGGCGAGCTTCCATTCTCTTCTGCTCTCGATGGGGGCGAGGCCCCTGAAGATGGTGGCGACCACCTTATTGTCATCCTAGAAGGCATTATCATCGCCCCTAGGTGGTCAGCGGCCTCTGGCTCCATTGTTGGTGTCATCGTCTAGCTTTTTGTCCTAGAACTCCTTTGCCAAGCCGAGGCAGTTCTTCATCTTATGTTTGGCGTTCTTATGGAGAGGGCATGGGTCATCGGGGATCTTCTTGTATTGCTCATCGTAGTTGCACTTGGTGCGAGGTTCATTGATGATAGCGATGATGTGGTCTGGCCGGCGGCAGTGATTTTGGCTAGACTTGGGTCCTTCTGGCCGATCACGGCCGCTGTCACGATGGTAACTATGGTCGTCATAGCGGCGGTCATTGTGGCATCAGTCATCGAGGCGATCATCATAGCGGCATGTTAGGCAATGAGTGCCCACACCTTCATTGAAGCACACCTCGGCTTCCTCAGCGTTAGCATACTGGTTGGCGGTCGTGATCATCTCACCAATCCTGATAGGCGGCTTGCGGTTGAACTTGGAGTGAAGCTCATGGTGGTGGAGTCCTCGGATGAAGGCGGTGATGACCTCAGCTTCTGTGATGTTGGGAATAGAGTTCCTCATCATAGAAAAGTGTCATATGTAGCAACGGAGGAGCACATATGGCTTCTAGTTGATGCGGTTCAGATCATGCTTGGTGCTCGGCCGAGTACACATAGCCATGTAATTATCGGTGAAGACTTTTTTTAGCTCTTCCTAGAATCCGATGGAGTCTAGGGCAAGGCTTGTGAACCAACTCATGGCGGCCAACATGAGCATGACGGGAAGATAGTTTGCCATGACACTGGTATCACCTCCGACTGCGTGAACAACAGTGGCGTAAGCCTGTAGCCACTGTGTTGGATTCATCCTTCCTTCGTAGGGCTCAACCCTGGTGATTTTCAAACCATGGGGCCACTAAAGTGTTTGGAGCACCCTTGTGAACGCTGGGGGGCCCTCGAGGTTGTTGGTGCCATCATCTATAGTGTTGCCATCGGCGAGCGGTTCGAGAGTTGTGTCCGAGTTACCATACTCTTGCTCATACTCCTGGCGGTGGCGTACTTCTTCTTCATGGCAACTGAAGCGGCGTTCGTCGATACGTCGTCGTGCATCTTAGAGATTATTGAGGTGCACTCGGACGTCCTGGTCGACCTCCTGGTTGGGTTGGTAGTGATGTTCAATGCGGTTGCCCCTAGATCCGCCCTGGAAGGGTTGCCTGTCGTCATGGTGCTGGTTGGTGAAGTGACTTGGATGGTGATCGGATCTTGTGGTGACTGATCGACGAATCAAGGTTGTGGAGTAAGAAGTTCTCTGATCTTGGCGGATCTCATTGACCTGGCAATGTGCTGCTTTAAGCATTGCGGCGACCTTGGCGACCTCCAGCGTCTGTGGGAGCCAGCGAGCTCGTTGGTAGCCATGGCCAAGTTGGTGCTTACAGTCTTGTAAATGTCCTGGCCATCAACACGGACAAACTTGTCGTTGAGGTTGCGTTGGAGTGGTCTTCCTTGCGAGTCAAGCTGCTGCTCGGCCCTCGCAAGGACAATCTCATTTGCTCGGCGCTATGCACAATTGACGTTCCGGTTCTCATGAGCGGCGCGTTCCTCCTTGGTTTCACCATTCCGAGGGGGGCTATCAACGCTGACGTTGAAGATTATGCCACAACGGAATGGAGGGGAAGAAGTAGCTCGGTGGTCGTTTTGGCGATAGTCTCCGTAGAGCCCTAGGACTCGGAGTCTAGATTCTCCTCTGGGATGGTTAGGAGGGATGGTCTAGAGCGTCGGCCGACGTGAAGCATGTTGACGGCCGATGGAGGTAGGTCAGCAATTTGGTCGGCGGGAGGATGGACATCTCCAGCTTGGTTGGCAAATCTACCCCTTAGGGCATCTTGGTAAGCAGTGGCAGAGTTGGTGAAACCAAAGGGTAGGGCCATAGCCCCTGGAGTTTTCCAAGCAGCCTCCGATAGATCTGGATCGGAGGGTGGTTGGCGCTAAACTAGAGTGTCTAGAGCCGATTCAGCGATGGAGAGGCAGTCGATGAGCTTTAGACCAACCCAATCGATAGATGTGATCAGATTGTCATTGTTGATCTACATCATCTGGTAGCGAGGAAGCGGGCAGTGAGTCATCGATGAAGGTGACCTCAGAGGCGGTTCCAAGATCGGATCTACAGTCGCAGGTGCAGGAGTGATCGACGCAAAATTGATCTGCACCGGCTCCAGGAGCTCTCTGACTTCGTCAGCGTTGATGATCCACGAGATGGATCCAACTGTGAAGACCTGGCCGGGCTACAGGAGGGATGAAGAGCCTATGGAAAAAGCCATCTTGTTTGATAAGGAAATAGCACGCAAGCCCCTACCTGGCGTGCCAACTGTCAACAGAATATCATCGGCAGTCCTCCGAGGGGTATCCCACAAAGGTAGATTGATCAGTAGAGAAGCTTGTGATCAAGAACAAGAAGGCAACAGAGACATGAGTTAGATAGGTTCAGGCCATCAGTATGATGTAATACCCTACTCCTATGGTCTGTTGGTTTGTATTAGCCATCGTATGATATTGTGTGAGTTTGGAGGGGGTCCCTGCCCGCCTTATATAGTCCGAGGGCAGGGTTACAAGTCAGTTAGATCTGATAGATAACCAGAAAGTAATAATAGATTACAGGAATCTTGGGATCATACGTATCCTAATAGATCTTGTAGTATCTTCAAGATATCTTCCTGGTGTCTTGCGAGAGGCACCAAGCAGAGTCGTGCCCCGCAAGGCTTCGTCTTGTGGGCTGGGCCGCCCCTGGGGGCACAGCCCATGTGGTCTGCCATGGGTATCCAGGGTCGTACCCCCCCACAATTGACCCTTATGCAATCGATTCCTTGATGACTCAATTTTGGAAGCTTCGAGTTCCTGCGTTCTTCTTCCCAAATTTTGGTGTAAACACATGCCCCCCAATTTTGGGATAAAAGTATTTTTATTCCAAAATTACCACATCTGTACCCCCGATAGGTCCATAGTCACGGGTAGAGAATCTTGATCTGGAGTTTACTATCTGTCACCGTCCTTGCCTACTTATGAGCTCATGCTTCAAAGCTTCACGAGAGCATCATTGCTTCACGGGCGCTTGGATCCATCTTTTCGAACCGACTATAAATGTCTATCTGACTCTGGCGAGAGCAACTCAACAACTTAGTTATGTTTCTCTTCTACTTGCTTCCTCAAGTGCCCATGGCTCCGCTAGACCCTCCATGGTCGAATTCCTTGCTATGAGGGTCTCGAGTGGTTAGAAGAATTCTTGTGCATAGGGTGATTGTGTGACTCATTTCAGTGCTTTGTTAAGCAAGAGGATTAGCTACTACAGCTAGAAGAATTCTTGTGACATCACCTGAGTTTTCTCATCATGATCGCAGAGCTGTTCCAATGTTTACAAAGGCTAAAATGTGTGGACACTTTTCCCTTGTTCGCTTTATCAAATGCTCATCGGGGAAACCACAGACTTCTTTCCCATGGTTTTCCAGCCACCGAGAAACGAGCATCTCTTAGTAGGCGGCCTTTCTCTCCCCTGATGCATTTCTATTAGTAGGATGATATGAATCGGTCCATGATGACATTTGGCCTTGTGGGGATCCACACTCCCTTCAATCCAAAGAAGTCTTAGTGGGCTAATCGTCAGTTAATGTAAACCCTTGGTATCTTGTAATTATGGGAAGCAATAAGTCCGAATTCGTTGTTTCTTCATGACCCATCCCCTGAATTTCTGAAGTGTCGCTCCATTTCCATAACTGACTTTATTTCCATAACCCCAACAAAGCCTATCTTCTCACCTCCTAGGCTATATATATGGGCCATGGCTGTGGATCGAAAAACAACCTGCTTTGTCCCAAACCTTCTGTGTCTTTGGTGCAATTTTGCTTTCCCATAGGCTCGAAGGCATGGAGAACGGCAAGAGGTCTGCTGAAGAGGCCTTTGATGGGTCTCTGTCACCATGCCAGTATCTTCGTCATCAGGAGGACGCAACCCATGATCTTGGGCGGATGGACTTTCATCTGAACGCGTTGCAGGATGCTCCCACCATCTCAAGACATAGGGCCGACTCCACTCAACCCTTGAGGTCGTCTTTATCGACAATTCGCCACCCGCTCCCTTGTTACCTAAGGAAGTAGATCAACAATGATGATCTAATCACATCCATCGATTAGGTTGGCCAGAAGCTCGTCGACTGCCTCTCCATCGTGGAATCGGCACTGACTACTTTGGCTCAGTGTCAACCACCCTCCAATTCCCATCTATCAGAGGTCGATCAGGAAACTCTAGGGGTTGTGGCCGCCATCCATCAAGATGCCCTAAGGGGTAGATTCGCCGACCAGGTAGGGGTGAGGCTGGCTGAGGCAAGGCTAGAATCATGGGTGAGACACCTACCACAATTTTCTATTTTTGTTAGTTTTGTCTTCAAGGTCTTGATTATCCCTCCCTCAAATCTTTTTAGATCTATCGGCCTAGTTGAAAAGCCTTCGATCAGCTACAGAGTATGCGGTAGGATTCATCAACGCTAGGGGTGCCACGCTAGTGGTTCACTTGTACAACGTCCCAAACCACATCAGAGAGGTTGCTCTTCATGGTGTTCATCATGGTGCTACCATGACATTAGCTGCTGCGCAAGCTTGCTCTGGCCACGAGCTTCAACTTCTTCCCTATGGTTTTCTAGCCACCGAACTCCCTAAGGATCATGAGCGCCTGGTCGAGGACTTCTTCAACACCGCCAACTCTGTAGCCCTTGCTTCCTAGGACAAAGACTTGAACAAAGTGTTCCCTGGCCTTTAGCTTGTAATAGGAGAAGCTAGCAAACAATCTCTTAGTTTTAAGTGATTTCTCTTTTGCCCTGTACTCATGTTCCATGTACCAATTTGTCTATGCTTGTTTTTTGCTCTATATGCGATACATATCGTGTCGGCTCTTACTCCTTCAGGTCTATTTTGAACTAGAGGTGATACCCTTCTGGTATCGGCTATTAGAGCCGATGACTGAACAAATCGGCTATCAAGTATTAATCCAAATGCTAGGAAAATATTTCTTTAGATATTTTCCATTGATTGCTTTGTCAAACTCCTCCTCTCCTTCTAGTGTTTCCAAAATATAAGCATTGCCAGGTGCACAACGCTTGATCCAATAAGGTCCTTCCCAATTAGGTGACTATTTGCTGAACTTGCTGTCTCTTGACCCGATCGGTAATTTCACCTTCCAGACCAAGTCTCCTTCAGAGAATTGCTTGCTCTTAACCCTCTTATTGTAATACTTTGCAATCCTTAGTTTATTGGCTTTGATATTTTCAAGAGCATGCAGTCAATGGCAACTTAAGTCTTCTAAGTCATCCATCATAAGATGCTTGTAAACTTCGGCTGACAAATCATTTCGTAGCGTGACACGCCTCGATCAAGTTTGAATTTCCTAGGGAAGGACTGCATTATGACCATACACAAGTTCATAAGGTGATGCTTTAATCGATCCATGACAAGTCATCCTATACGCCCATAATGCCTTGTTAAGCATCGAATGCCACTTCCTTGGCTGTTCTTCGATCTTTTTCTTGATCAGCTTAATCATAATTTGATTAGACACCTCTGCCTGGCCATTAGCCTGAGTGTAGTAAGGAGAATAATTTAATAACTTTATTCCCATACTGGTAGCAAAATCTCAGAACTCTTCTGATGTGAACATTGTCCCTTGATCAGTAGTGATAGTTTGAGGAATCCCAAATCGATACACAACATGCTCCTTGACAAAATCAACCATGTTCTTTGAGGTTACTATCTTTAAAGGAATTGCCTCAACCCACTTAGTGAAATAATCCGTCGCTACCAATATAAACTTATGTCCTTTACTTGAAGGTGAAAAAATCTAGCCAATTAGATCAATTCCCCAACCTTGAAACGGCCATGGTTTGATTATTGGATTCATAGCCGATGCAGGCGATTTCTGAACATTACCAAAATATTGACAATCTTGGCACCCCTTATAATATTTAAAACAGTCTTCCAGTATTGTTGGCCAGAAATATCTAGTCCTATGAATAATCTATTTCATCTTATAAGCCGATTGATGAGCTCCACATATCCCTTCATGTACTTCACCCATCAACACCTTAGCTTCTTCTTGATTTAAGCATTTAAGCAACACCCCATCGACTGTTTTGTAATATAGTTGATCATCTAGCAAAACATACTTAGTCGATTTATACCTTAACTTCCTGGTAACCTTCTGTGATGGATTCCTAAGGTAATCGGATATTTCAACTCTCCAATCATTATTCGAGGTTTCACTACTTAAGACCTCTTGAAACACTCGATAACCAGACACACTTTGAGCTAAACGATTAGCCTCTTAATTCTGTGCTCTTGGAATATGCTGAAGAGAAACATGAGGAAATTCCTTGAGTAACCTTTGGCACTCATCATAGTACCCCCTCAGAGTATCTTCTTTACATTCATATAGGCCGATCAACTAATTAATAATTAATTGTGAGTCTCCAAATACTTCAATTGCCTCGGCCTTTACTTCATGAAGAAGTTGAAGCCCCTTGAGTATAGCTCATATTCTGCTTAGTTGTTGGTAATCATTGGTTTAGTTGGAAAAGCAAACTCAAAACTTGCCTCCCGAGGTGAAATAATAACAATACCAATGCCACCACCTTTCTTGCATGATGATCCATCAAAGAATAACATCCAAGGTACTGGCTCTACATAACCAATACTTGGCTTATGATGCTGGGTGACAAAATCGACTATTACTTGCCCTTTGACTGCTTTAGCCGATTCGTACCTCAAGTCAAATTCCGACAATGCAAGAATCCACTTCCCCATTCTCCCATTTAATATTGGCATTGATAACATGTGCTTGATCACATCAGCCTTGGAAACAATTGTACACTCAGCGATAACAAGTAATGTCGCAACTTAGTGCAAGAGAAATATAAGCACAAGCATAACTTTTTAATAGGAGAATATCTTATTTCTGGATCCAAAAGCCTTCTACTTAGATAGAAAACAACCCGTTCTTTTTCCTTCAAACTTTTGCATCAAGGCCGATCCAATTGTTTGGTCATCGGCTGATATGTACAACTTAAAAGGCTTACCTTGCTTAGGAGGGACCAGCACAGGTGAACATTTCATGTATTCTTTTATCTCCTCAAACGCCTTTTTTTGTACGTCATCCCACTTAAATTCTTGATCATTTTTTAACTTCAATAAGGGAGAAAACGACATAACTCTTTTCGACAAATTTGAAATAAACCTCCTGATAAAATTAATCTTACCAAACAAAGATTGTAATTCTGTTTTGGTAGTCGGGGGCACTACCTCATCAATTGCTTTCATACTTTTCTGACCAATTTTGATTCATCTCTCGTGGACCATGAAACCCAAAAATTGTCCAGCTGATACTCCAAAGTCACACTTATTGGGATTCATCTTTAGACCATGTTTTCGTGTGCACTCCAGAGTCTCCCGCAAATCAGCTAGATGTTCCTTGTATCCCTTAGATTTTACCATCACATCGTCAATGTAAATTTCAACAATCCTACCAATCAACTTATGAAAAATATAATTCATTGCCCTCTGATAAGTTGTACTGGCATTCTTCAAACCAAAGGTCATCACAACCCATTCAAATAAACTGATTGCGCCAGGGCATCTAAAAGCTGCCTCAGCCATAAAAATTTCGTTATATCCTGCATTGCCGTACATAAAGCTAATAACCTTGTGCCCGGCTGCTGCATCTACCAACATATCAGCTATCAGCATCGGATAACCATTCATGGGTGTAGCCTTATTTAGATCTCTAAAATTGATGCAACCTCTTAATTTCCCTATTCTTCTTATATATAGGAACAACATTCGATATCCACTCTGCATATCGGCAAGGTCAGAAAAATTTCGCTTCTAGTAATCTTTCAGTCTCCTTTTTGATATCATCAAGAGTGTTCGGGTTGAATCTCCTCGAAGCTTGTTTAAACGGCTGATATCCAAGTTTGATTGGCAACCAATGTTCAACAATCAATCGGTCTAAACCAAACATCTCATTGTATTCTCAAGCAAAACAATCTTTAAATTCCTTTAATAAATCCACTAACTCTTGCTTATACTCAGGATCCAACTTGGCACTTACATACGTCGGCCTAGGTCTATCTCTAGAACCAATATCTATCTCTTCTAATTCATCGGCCGACATAAAGCCATGTCCTAGTTTACCATCTATTGGATTATCCATTAAAACAAATTCTCAAAACCGACAGCTTGGATTGGCTGTTGGCTTTCATCATTGACTTTAATGAAGCCTCCTTCCCATAACTTGCCAAAAAAACACTCGAAGTCTCCTAGCTCCCAATATACTAGATCGACTGTTGCGATACTTACAGAATCATCAGCGCGAACTAGCTCAACATCATCTCCACGCCACTGAATCAAACATTGATGCATGGTCGATGGTACATAACAATTTGCATGAATCCAATGACAACCAAGGAGTAAACTATATGACCCTTTTCCATCAATGATGAAAAATGTGGTGAGCAAAGTTTTGCTTTCGATTGTTAATTCAACGTTCATTGCCCCCTAAGTCTTGGATGCATTACCCCCAAAATCTTTAAACATCATATCAGTCTCAATCAAATCTCTTGGTCCCTTGCCTAGCTTGTGAAAAGTAGTATAAGGCATAAGGTTGATAGAAGCACCTCCATCCACCAACATTTTGCTCATTGGCTTCCCATCGACAAAACCTTTCACATATAAAGCCTTTAAGTGCCGATGTTTGGCTGGCTTATCGAATATAGCCTGCTATATTACTGTCAACTTGGCAACTATCTCCTTATACTCTGATTCATCAAAATCTAAATAAACTTCTTGATCTGCTGGAGCTCTGAATTCTGACGGCAATAGAAAAGCCATTTGAATATTAGCCGATGGTTGACCCCTATCGGCTGTTTGTTTAGCATGCCATACTTGAGGTCTGCTAGATGCCTGAGCCTGTTCTAGCTCTCTGTTCCTTAAGCGTTGCACCCTTCTCTTCTGGCTTCTTGTTAAACCTCTTGGACACCATTGTCCTTCCAGCCAAGTATACTCTTCCTCATTATTTTCTTCTTCATAATCAGCCCAGTTTTGATCAACAACTCGCTTCCTAAGCCGATCATGAACACTTTTATTTTTTAAGCGCCGATGCATATTATAATGATACTCATCTCGAGCATGGATAGACCGATGGTTGGCTTAAGATTGCCTAAACTCCTAATATTTCTCACTGCACTCCGGGCAATTATTTCTAGTAGGCAATTTCAAACCTTTATTCTAACAATGTCTGAAGAAAGGACAATTCCAATATGATTCAGCTTGCTTTATTTTATACCTCTCTTCTTCTTGTTGACGCTAGTATTCTTTCTCCTTTAACCAATGTTGATAATCCTTTTCCTTTTGCCACTGCCATTTATTCAACAAAATTCGAGATGTGATGCGTGGCCTTATCACACCGTCCCTTGAT
Organism: Miscanthus floridulus; assembly: GCF_019320115.1. Classification (NCBI taxonomy): domain Eukaryota; kingdom Viridiplantae; phylum Streptophyta; class Magnoliopsida; order Poales; family Poaceae; genus Miscanthus; species Miscanthus floridulus. Next base: position 54,197,555 of record NC_089593.1, read on the forward strand.
CTCTCTCCCTGCTCATATCAGCTCTTCTATTGGTCACAATGCCTTTTGATCTCTCTATATTCATCAGCCGATATTTGCATCTTTGGGTCGATGGTTTCAACTTCTTTGGCCCTAGTTGATGTTAGGACCTCAATCTTCCCTTTGAGCAACCTAGCATCAATCATGTTCTAATCCCTTGGGAAAGGATTATCATCAACTTTCATCTTTTGAGGTGTATCAAATTTGAGCCTCCCTTACTGAATAGCCCTCTATATATGTTGTCAGAAAACTCTGCACTCATTAGTAGAATAAGAAGTGGCATTGTGAAATTTGCAGAACTTCTTATTCTTCAACTGATTGGGAGGCAACATAACATGATTGTCAGGCAACTTGATCTATCCCCTCTCAAGTAAGAAGTCGAAGAGCTTGTCTGATTTTGTGACGTCGAAGTCATAGCTCTCTTCAACTCCTTTTCCCCAAGGATTTGGCACCATTACTGTCTTCTTACCCTAATTCCATTCGGCCGCAACAATTTCTTCTTCTTCGTTGTCCTCATAGCCATCATCAACTAGATATGGATTATAGGTTTTGGCAATTGCGGTACTTTTCTAGGATCGGGTATCTCTGCGCATATTCTGGATTTGGCTATTGAGCGCTGCCACTCGTTGAGCCAACTGACCCAAGTTGTGAAATTCTTGCCCCAGCAGCTTCTCTCTCTATGTTGGCAACATTCCTTGAATGGCCAAAGCAGCCAGTTAATCATCAGTCAAGTTCAATGAGAAGCACAAATTTTTGGTCTCTCAGAACCTCTAAAGAAACTCGATGCCTGATTCATTAGTTCTCTGCCTTATAGTTGTCAAATCGATAATTTTATTCTCTTGTCTCGGTATAAAAATATGTATGGAACTTCTTCTCTAGGTCAGCCCAATTGGCAATGGAATTGACTGGTAATGAGGAAAACCAATTGAAGGCTGGTCCTGATAGGGACAAGGAGAAGAAACAAACTCAATGGGCCTCTTTAATGGATGCTTCGCCCAACTGTGTAAGATACCGACTGAAATGTTCTATTGTGCTTCTACTATCTTGGTCAGTGAACTTAGCAAACTCTTGGAGCCTATAATTTGTAGGAAGAGCGACCAAATCATAACACTCCGGATATGAGCATTTGTACGAGATGGTTTGCCCTTTTGGCTTTAAATCGAACTAATTCTTCATCATCTTGGTCACTCTAAGCAACAACTCTTTAGCATTTGGATTTGGATTTCTCTGCAATCGCTGACCCATCTGTGGATTAAAATTTTGGGTACCTTGATACCCTAGATTTGGAATCATGTGAAGGGTATTGTAATATGTGTCATAATGATATGCTTCTGGAATCTCTATCTGCTGGATCCTTTGCTGGTTTGCTGCTTAAAGTCTCTGGTTGCAAATGCTAGGATCTGTATCTCTATGAATCCTTTGAACTAATGGCGCTATTTTTTGAGCCGATGACGGTATTTGGCCTAATGTGCCAAAATTGACTATTTGATTTTGAACTTGCCCCGTCGATTGTTGCACATGCTATACAGACGATCCAGGATTATACTGCATCTGATTAGCAGTAGCACCCTAAACTTGCTCAGATGAGCTCTGAACTGCCTAAACATCATCATTACCAGCTAGTGCTGCTTCTTGATGGCCAGTACCAGCTTGATTAGTCCCCTGAGTCATCAGATGTGGAATATTGTAGTAAACTGGGCCAACCTGATCAATTGGATATCCATGAAACACCTCTTTCATGGTATTATGGAATGTATTTACGAAAACTGCATTATGGTTCAATATGGCATCATGAACAGATTTGTTTATAGCCTCTACAAAGAAATGTCTATCCTCAGCTTCGTCTGCATCTGTCTGCCCATGCATCAAAACTCTTGGTAGTGGATATTTCTGAACAACTTTATTATCATGTGTCTTGGTGTAGGACAACAAACACTTGTTCTAAAATTCTTCTATAGCCTTGCTGATGACATCTTTATCCTCATCAGGTAGGTCTTCATAAGGCACCATAAGAATATCACTATTGTTGTAAGTCGCCATAACGATTGTGGGGTCCCACCGAGCATGCCAGAATGTGTGTCGGTGCAAAAACGTGTTGATGCACCGGGCACGCAACAAGCCAGAAGGATCTGCTTAGGATGAGCCCGGAGATCCGCTTGGCTTCAACGCAGGACCAGCCGATCCTGTGAATTCCTCCCAAGGCGTGTGAGTCAATTTGACCTGCAATTGATAAGGGGAGAAAGTTTATTAGTAATTTAAGGTGGAACATGCTGGTCTTGCCCAGATAGTTCCAAGTGTGCCACTTTGGGAGCAGCCAGACGGGAGAAATCGACTAAACGGCTGATACGCGAAGAAATCGACTATTGAGGACTGTAAAGCCCATGGGTTATGATTGATTTTATGATGTCAGGTACAATGCACATAGATGTAAATAAAATCATCAGCTAGGTGAATATTATCAGTGTAAAGCATTGAGCCGATGAATATAACTAGAAAGGATATAACATATGAACAAATCGACTGTCTAGCACAAATAGATCTACAAATACTCTGAATCTAATCTGTTACCATCAACAGTGAGGTTCAACTGGATCGATGGCAGCTATGATGATAATAACAAACTAAAACTGAAGAATTCATAAAACCATCTATACATTGATAGGCTTTTCGAAAGACATGCTATATGTGTGAAAGCTTGAACGAATCAGCTGAAATAGCTGATTTAGGTGAAAAGGGACTACAACATGTGAACAATCGACTATTTAACATGGACAAATCTATGAACTCATCAAACTTAACCTGTTATCTCTAACAGTGGGGGTCAACCGGATCGATGGCAGCTGTGATAAAGACAACAAATCAAACTTTTAAAGTAAACAGATCTATTTATATTTAACAGAATCATGGAGACACACTATAGGCGTTAAAGCGTAGGTAATTGGCTATTTAGCCGATGCATGTATAGCAAATAGTCAAGGCCACACCTGATCGAAAACAAATCTACCAACTAGCATCCTCCGATCTAAAGTGCCATCAGTAGGAATCGACCGGATCGTTACATCCATAATAGCGAACTATAGACCAAATTTAACTAGCCAGCAAACCTCTTCAAGATCATACATGCCTTAACCGCGTACTATGCTAGATCAAGATCGAAGTAGAATAGCCAATGAAACATAATCTATCGTTTAAAGTAGGAGTCATTACAATGTAACAAAAATAAACGATGGACTAAAATGATGTGAGGCCGATCTAGATCGATCTCGATCGGGCAGGTTGATATTGCTGAAACTAATGACAATAAGAACATCAGCAAGATCGGTAACTTAATGAATCTACCCGAAGGACACCACCCTTAGGTAGAGCCAATAACTTGACCTTAATCTAATTCGAGCAGTGGAGGTCGAACTTAACCGATGCAACCGTACTTGAACTAGACAAGGGTCGATGACTAGCTTATACTAGAGTTCCTAGTGGCGGTCGAACTTAACCGATGCAGCTGTACAAATTGAAGTATAAGCCATGATGGTACTTATAGACAAGCTGGAGGTCGGCTGGACCGATGCAGCTCTGCTTGTTGAAGAACTCACCGAGATCTACACTACTCCTACTCCTAAGGGTTGGCGTAAAGCCAAAAAAAAGTAATTTGTATTGATTGATTGGATGTCCTTTACAATAGCTGGGTTCCAATATTTATACCCGGAACCTAAGCATGAATCCTATTCAAGTATGACTCATTACAATCTTTGGCATAAGTGAAAACATTCCTCATTTAAGATAACTTGGACCCTAATCTTTCCCTTTTTGTAGAGTCCGACATGTCTTTCCCGACGCCAACCGTAGCTTATTGTCGTTATTTGCTGACGTCATCTAAAGAGAGCCGATTCCAGTGCCACATCCGAATCAGGTGATATCGACCGTTATGCAATTGATTCCTTGATGACTCAATTTTGGAAGCTTCGAGTTCTCGCATTCTTCTTCCCAAATTTTGGTGTAAACAGCTAGATATCAACTATTTAGTCGATAGCCTTATCGAATCGGCTATCTAGCCGCACATTTAGAACTGTATGGAGCAACACCGACATGTTCCACCTTAAATTACTGATTACCTTTCTCTCCATGTCAATTATAGGGTCAAATTAACTGGCACGCCCTAGGTTCTGAATCAACGGTCCTATGTCCTAAGCCGCTAGAGATCCTAGGATCTGCTTTGCATGGTTTCTCACGGCTTGCTACTGTGTACGCTGACGGCGAAGAGGACGACCGTTTTTGCCATTAGCACAAATCTTGGTAGGCTCGGTGGGACCACAATCGTCAACACGAACAACGAAGCGATCCTCAAGGTCAACCTTGAAGACCTGCTTGATGACCATAAGGCACTCCTTGATTAGGCGGTGGAGGAGTTCCATCAAAAGTGTCTGCTGTCTTATAGCAGGACGCGTGATTCAGTCATCCAGAAGACTCCCCTGCCAAGCATCCTCCTACATGGACAGAGTGAAGATGTTGAAGCCAGAGCTACTACCCATTTGGTCCACAAGACTATTCACGAAGCCTTTACAAATCACAATAAGGTGTTAGCCAACACAACTGGCAATGTTATGAAAGAAGTTTTCTTTGGAGCACCAGTTGATCAGGTGGGACCATCATATTTCAATGGCTATAATCCTTTGGCTATTGGGAGCAATGTGACTAGTTCTAGTCAGCCGCCGAGGGGTCGGTAGTTTCAGCAGCCACTAGTGCAACAACTTCTAGAATGGCAAGTTCAAGATCCTTAACTTTAGCCAACAGTAGGGGGGCAAAGTCAAGCCCTGCCAACAGTAGGGGGGCAAGGTTAAGGCCAAGTGATAGGGGGGCAACCACCAGCACAACAATCACCAAGTGCCCTTATCATGCAGACAACTTAGCTTCCTACTGGACAGACCCAGGTGTATTTAGTCTAGCAGCCAACCTCACTGATCACTCAACAGGTTATGCAACGGCCAGCTCAGGGGAGATTCAGTACTTCCTACCAAACGCCTCAGTCGGCCCATAGAATTGCTCCATCAGTACAATGGATCATTAGAGATACTGATCTAGCTTATTACAATAGTCAATTGCATAGATATGCAACTCACAATGCTCACATTGACTATCTAGAAGGGTATCATTTAGTGTCTAATGCCAGCACATATGAGCTCCTGCCACACCCTGGGTATCAAAATCCTTACAATTGCAATACACAATAGATTCAGCAGCTTTAGACCCAAGGGCAACAAGCTCAAGTCTAAGGTCAATAGTCTTAGGCTCAAGGCCAATAGTTTTAGGTTCAAGGCTCTCAAGCTCAAGTTCAGGGATAACTGAGGCAACAGGTTGTAGGCATGAATGTTGATGATTTGTTTAATAGAATAACTACTCCGATGCAGAGCCAGTTTGGTCTAAAACCTAAGAACCAGATTGGCACATATCAGCATCCATACCCAGCTTGGTATGATATTGTGCAACTCCCTCCATGCTATAGGGTTCCCAATTTCTCCAAATTCACCGGAGTAGATGAGGTGACCACCATGGAGCATGTCAGCCGTTACCTTGCTTAGCTTGGAGAATCATCCATTGAGGAGGCGCATAAAGTTTGGTTCTTCCCTCTGTCTTTGTCTGGACTGGCCTTCAGTTGGTTTTCATCGCTCGAACCAAACTCGATTACTGGATGGGTCGATCTAGAACACAAGTTCCATGCTTACTTTTTTAGCGGGACAAGGGAAAAGAAGATCTCAAATTTGACAAACATGAGGCAGAGAAATAACGAATCAGGCTCTGAATATATTCAAACAAGTAAAGAGCCATTGCTACTCATTGAATCTGTCTGATGGCCAGTTGGCCGAATTAGCCCTTCAGGGGATGTTACCAGCAATAAGAGAGAAATTCAAAGGCTAGAAGTTCGAGAATTTATCTCACTTGGTCTAGAGGTATCTGCTTTTGAGAGCCAACATCAGACCCTACGAAGAGAAAAATATTTGAAGGGTACTGCTGCCATAGTAGATTTATATTATGCAGACTCTAAAGTTGAAGAGGTCGAAGTTGATGTGCCGAGTGGACATGGAGCAAGGGTCCTATATCTTGTCCATGGGTAAAAGAAATAGAAAGTGCTTATGATTTTGATATCAAGAAAGCCGACAATATCTTTGATTTCTTGTTGGACAAGAAGCAGTTGAAGTTATACCCAAACCATGCAATTGCCTTGGTAGGAGAACTCAAAGGGAAGAGGTATTGCAAGTTTCATAATGCTACCACTCATAGTACCAATGAATACAGAGTCTTTAGGCAGCATATCCAAAAGTCCATTGAGCAGGGAAAGATCAAGTTTGAATGAACCAAGAAGCCAGCAATGGGTATAGATGGACATCCCTTTCTAGGGGTAAACATGGTAGAATTCCCACTAGCTAAAGGGAAGAACAAGGTGCTGACATCAACTAGAGCCAAAGAAGACAGGTCAGTCGATCCTAAAGCCTAGATATTAGCTAATGAATACAAGGAAGTTAGACAACAACATGATCGACAAATGAGCTGATATGAACAAGGTGAAACCTCTAGAGCTGGTGCTATGTGTGCTCGTGTAACTTCCTAGATTTTGTTGAACAAGTGGCAATGCCAAAAGGAGAAGGACTACCAGCGTCGGCTTGAAGAAGAAGAATGTGAGCATCGGTGAGAGGAAGAAAGGTATGAAGGAGAGCAAGTTGAACTGCATTGAAATTGTCCTTTCTTCAAACACTGTTGGAACGAAGGTTTGAAATTGCCTACAAGACATAACTGCCCAGAATGCAGTAATCAATATCAAGAGTTTGGGCAATCTTAAGCCAACTGCCGGTCTATCCATGAACGTCTAAGTCATAACCTAATAGCATGGATCGGCGCGTAAAAAATAAAGGGGTTCATGATCGGCTAGGCAAGCATATGCACGATCAAAATTGGGCCGATCATGATGAAGAAAAGGAGTATGTTTGGCAAGAAGGCGAATGGTGTCCAGGAGGTCTAATAAGGAGTCAGAAGATGAGAGTATAATGCTTGAGGAATAGAGAGTTAGAGGCCCAAAAATCTACCAAGCCCCAGACATGGCGCGTCAAGCAAACAGCTGGCAAGGGTAAGCCATCGGCCAATATCAGCATGGTTTTTATTCTACCTGCAGAATTCAAAGCTCCTTCAAGGTTTGTGGAAGAAGAGTCTGATGAAGAAGATCTAGAAGAGGCAGTGGCTTAGTTGAATCTCCAAGTACAATGAGCCACATTTGATAAACCATCCCTACATCGACACTTGAAGGCTTTATACATGAAAGGATTTGTCGATGACCAAGATGTTAGTCGATGGAGGTGCTGCAGTCAATTTGATGCCTTATACTACATTCCACAAGCTTGGGAAGGGCCTAGAAGATCTTCTCGAAACTGACACGATGTTAAAATACTTCGGAGGCAACGCATCTAAGTCCCAGGGGCAATTAACATCGAATTGACGATTGGGAGTAAGACCCTACCTACTAATTTCTTCATCATCGATGGTAAAGGAACATACAGTCTGCTTCTCGGTCGTGACTGGATCCATGCTAATTGTTACATCCCTTCAATAATGCACCAATGCCTTAACCAGTGGCAAGGAAACAATGTTGAAGTTGTTCAAGCTGATACATCCATAAGTGTGGCGACTGCCAATCCAGCGTAGTGGGAGTTTGAGGATTGTGTGTGCTTCTCTGGTAGAGTATGGAAGGAGGCGTCATCAAGATTAGCGATGAACGTCAATAGCCGATCCAAGCAATCGGCTCTGAGAGTTTATTCTGATGACTCCTCCGGTTGGTCATTATGGAATGTCTAAACATTGCCGTTATGAATTAGTTCGTCGGAATATAGCCGTTCTATTTCGAGGAATCAAGATTGGATTTAAACACGCAGCATTTCGAGAAGCTTGACAGCCCATGATTTCAGAAATTTCATGACGAATGATTTAATGCTTAAGTCATCATCGGCTATTTTGGGAACATTTTTCCTTATGAGGTTTTTAGCCCTAGTGATTAAAGATTGGTGCTTAAGTATAATTAATCTGGATCATCGCCAGGTTTGACAGCCGATACTAGGAGAGTATCGCCTTTAGAACAAAGATAACAATCCTAATTCGGCCTAAGAAGGCAAAAGCCGGTGCGGTACGCATCGCCTATAGTGCAAAAATAAAAAGAAAAATACAAGTCGCGTGGCAAACTATTCAATGTCAGTAACATTATAGAGCAAATATCAAAGGAGCGTTTCGTGCAAGAATCAAATAGAAGGTAAATGCGGGAAGGCCAACTAAAGATTTTATTAAACATAACCCCTAGTTACAAACTAAGGGCCAAAGAAGATGTTGTTCACGACTTCATCGGCCGAGGTTATGTTCGCCACAGCGTCGCCGGCCCCCTCGAAGTCATCCATCGGGTTCTGATAGTCGTCGAGGTTCTTGCCCTCTGGGAAACCGAGTTCTACCGAGCGGAGGTCGTGCCCTGAGTGAACCTGGGCTATTGCCAGAGCAATGGCGACACCACGGCGGACACCAAGAAGAGCCACCTCCCTAGCGCCCACGAGGACATCCTGCAGACAAGCCACTGGCATGTCGCCCCATGCGTTCAGAGCGCCGGCGGCATCATCCGCCGCCAACTAGAGGACCTGCAGTTGTGCCGTCAGGGTTGAGAAAAAGAGAACGGAAAACTGTTAGAAGATCGACAGGACAGGAACATCAGAAGAGGCTAGAGTTTCTTGAGAAACCTCACCAGCAACTCTGGCATCTGATTCCACCAGCTACGCCCGGACCACATTAACCTCCCCTTCCGCTGCAGTGAGGGCAGCTTGAGAGGCATTTAGGGCCAACTCCAGTTGCTCGTTCCGCCGGGTCGCCTCGGAGTAGCGGTCGACCGTCGCGTTCCATTCACGGCGGAAACGCCGTGCGTCATCTCCATTGTAGGAGTCGGCGGAGTCGGAGGAGGAGCCCGCCTGCGTCGCCGAGTTGGCATCATGGGCGACGCTAGAATGATCACCCCTACAAAGCCCGAAAGAATTAGCAAAGCAAAGTGGGAAATCGAAATCAGATCTAGTTCTTCCATACCCCTGGAACCGGAGGCGCCAACGCGGGGGAAGACTACCTTCCGGAAGATCGCCGGCGAGACGCTTGCCGTGCTCCATTGCTCTGCAAGAAAGTGGTTTTAGATCTGAAAGAGGACAAGGGAGGTTGCACAATGGCAAAGAACGAAGGCAAGAACGAATGGAACTTCTCGGCTACTCGGGGGGATATTTGTAGCAAAGATGAGTGCCGGTGGATTTCTCAAAGCCATAGAGGATCAAGATCAATTAATTGAAGGCAAAAGGCCATCCCGAATATCAATGAGGCCACGCGTGGCCTAATGAGAGAGCAGTAGTTGCAGGGGCAGCGGACTCGAAATTTTATTCATCAGGATTCTTTACAGCTTTGTTTGATTCCGGGATGTGGACATGAAGTGTTATTTGCTGCAGTTTTGCGTTTTCGCTTGCATCCAGAAGGTGGCCCTGGGGTCAATCGGCTAAAATCCAATCGACTAAAGCCAGATCGACTAAAAGCTATGATGGGTCAATCGGCTAAAATTCAATCGGGGTGACTTTTCCTGATTTCCTTTTAGAATTAACGGACTAACGTCACCTCCTTCCAAGTAATCTCCGATTGGAAGCACTGAAGCTAAGCTCTGTGCCTATGAGGATGCATTTTGGTCAAAAGAAGACGTTCTGTTCGATCAGCTTGTTGAGGTTATGCTTGGACAAAAGCCTTGGCCGAATTCTTGTTCGGCCGTAACGTTTGAGATTAACCCTAACCTAAGGATGAAGTCGGAAAGAGAAAAAGGACTCGGGGATTGATCCAATTAGCAATGAAAAAGGCGTTCACGTAGATCCAGAGCATAGATACAGGTGTAAAAGAGGGTTTTTTTTATTAAACACGACCCTATTACAATCTAAGGGTCGAAAAAAACGTTGTTCATGATTCCTTTGGCTGAACTACTATCCGCCACAGCATCAGCGTGCCTGACAAAATCCTCCACCAACTCATGTCTAGAGTTCACCTAGGCCATCATCAGGGGAACGGCTGCACCATAGCGGACGCCGTGAAGAGCAATCTCCCCAATGCGCATAGAAATGTCCTGGAGGCGATTCGCCAACAGATCACCCCGGGCATTTAGAGCCCCGGCGGCGTTATTCACCGCCAGTTGGAGAAATAGATCTACAGATTTGAAGGGATCGGTTAACGGAATGCACATCAGGGAACAAGGGTAAGAGGTTTCATACCCCTGAATACGGAGGCGCCGACGTCGAGGAAGATTCTCCTCCGGAACATCACCGGCGAGGCGTTTGCCATGGGCCATTGCTTTGCAAGAAACAGTTCAGATCTGGAAAAGGAAAAGAGAGGTTGCACAGTGGCTAAGAATGAAAACAAGAGCAGATGGAACATCTCGGCTATTCCCCGCGGAGTATTTATAACAGAGATGGATGCCAGCAGTTTTCTCAAGCCGCGGAAAATTCAAATCGATTAATGAAAGGTGAAGGGCTGTCCCGGAAAAAGCTATGGGGTGATTTTGAATTTTAGATGGACTGTATACCTCTTGTGAGAAGAAATGGTAACGATCATTGCCGATTCTGAGCCACATTGGTCGGATGAAGGTCGGGCATTCAGTGTCAAGGAGTAAGGTGACCATGAGAGGTAATTTTGGGATAAAATCATTTACCCCAAAATTTAGGGGCATGTGTTGACACCGAATTTTGGTTCGAGACCTAGAAGCCCTGAATTCCGGAATTTGATAAATAAGGCCAAAATATTCGTAGGAATCAGCTAACCGTTTTATTATTAGAGATCGGCCAAATAATAACGGCGTCATCCCAAGGAAGGACTTCAACGGCAAAAGATGACAGAAGATGAGGGACGTGTCGGACTCTATAGAAACGGAAGATTGGGGTCTAAGTTATCTTAATTTAAAATGTTTCGTTGTCTTTACCAAGTTTTTATGACTAGTCTTGTTCGACCGGGACTCGTAGTCAAACCTCGGGTATAAATATTAAACCCCAGCTATTGTAATAGAGATCCACACATCAATCAAAATAAGTACCTTTACTTTTTCGGCCCCGTGCCACCCTTAGGAGTAGGAGTAGAGTAGATTTCGGCGAGTTTCTTCAGCAAGCAGGGCTGCATCGGTCCGGCCAACCTCCGGTTTGTTGTAAGTACTGTCACGACTATACTTTGCTTGTGAGGCTGCATCGGTCCGGCCAACCTCTCGCCAGTTTGGTATACGTTAGTTATCGATCTATATTGTTATTTGTAAGGCTGCAACGATCCGGTCGATCTCTTACAGGTAGTGATATAGATTAGTTATCAATATCGTGTTAAATAGTTTACTATTCAGCATAATATCACCAATTGCTCGATCTAGATTAAAGATTCCTCGGTTTTCATCTCTCGATCTATCTTCTGTCGATTATTTTACGTTAAAATCCATCTGTTGACGTTAGATCCTATTTATTGACCATTTTATCTTGATCTTGATCGATCATAGCGGGTGTTTGGAGCCCTGTTTCCATTAAGAAATAGGTTTGTTAGTCATCAATCTCCGGTTTGCTATCTTCGTTATCAACCTGTTGGTAGCGCACTAGATCGGGTATTGTTGGTTATGGATCTACTTGTTAAGGGAGATATGACGTTATCCATCCCCTATGTTTCTATCGGCTATTTTAGCCGATAGCTTGAACTCTCACGTGTATGGCACGCGTCCACGATTCTATCAAAATATAAATAGATTTATAGATCGGTAGACTTGCAGTTTGCCGTTCTACTATCAATGCTGCATCAATTCGGTCGACCTATTGATAGTGCCGTAAATTAGGTTTGGTCGGTTTGTAGATTTATTTATGCTTCGGCGGTTGAACGTTTGCATGCTGTACGACAAAAATCACCTAGATCGGCCTCTCGGCTGGTTGTTTATGCTTTCATGTTCATAACACGTGTTCATAATCTTGCTGAAATATGGATAGATCTATGTGCTTTAGGTGTTTAATTTGTTATCATTATTATGGCCGCCTTCGATCCGCTCGACCCCCTCTGTTAATGATGATAGGTTAGATTTGACAAGCTTGTTAATTCATTTGTACTAGACAAGTGATTGATCACATGATATGTATCTGCTTAGCTTGGAATCAGCTATTTTGCCGATGGCCCATGGATTGCAAGTATATTGGCTTTCATTATTGCACTTGTTCTTGTCTTGATCTTTAAGCTAGTACAAAGTATAGTCAATACAAATACTTTCACTAATATCAGCTATCTACCATGTTCTTGCATGTTTTATGATCATTGGCATTAGATTTATATCATTATTATCTGATAATTGCCAATAGTGTTTGTTTTCAATATTTTATATCATGAACATGCTAGATATCAACTATTTAGTTGATAGCTTTATCGAATTGTCTATCTAGCCGCACATTTGGAGTTGTCTAGAGCAACATCGACATGTTCCTAAATTACTGATTAACTTTGTCTCCTTGTCAATTACAGGGTAAAATCTATTGGCATGCCCCAGGTTCCGAATCGACCACTGGAGATCTCGTGATCTGCTCCACGCGGTTTCTCTCGGCTTGCTACTGCACGCTGATGAGAAGAGGGCGACTGTTTTTGCCGTCAACAGGAACATAGTTAAAAGGTAGCATGTCCTGCACAGGCCCAGAGGAGGAAACCTGCACAGGACAAATTTACAATTAAGACCAAGCTAGCGAAGGCACTATCAAAATAGTAAAAGCTACAATGTACACAAAGGACGAGTGAAGGCAACACATCGCCTTCGACTAAACCTAAAGCTAGCAACTAAAAGCCTAAACACTACACCTCCGGATCAGCAGGGGTAGAGGCAGCTTCCCCCGGCTTCTGGGCCTCAGTACCACCAGATGGAAACTTCGAGGTCACCGCCTCCTCACCCCTAGAAGTTTGCGCCTCCGCAGCACCACGCGCAGCCTCCGCTTTTTGTAACTCCTGCAAGTAACATAAAACTCGTAAGCAGACAAAATAAACGATATAAAAGATAGCAAAAAATTACAAGCCAAAATTAGTCAAGGGAAAAGGTCTAACTGCAGCGCACCAAGCCTCCGCCATCGAGCAAGCGTCAGCACGGCCAAACTTCACCCAGAAAGACTTCATGAAAGTCCAGACCGATCTTGAAAGGCCCCTAGAAGTTTCCCCAAGCTCAGCCAGGTCCTTTATATCCTTATTCTCTTTCAAGCCTTCAGTGTTCGTACAACCTGGCTAGGTTAACATCTTGGAAAAATTCGTGGCGGCAGAAAGTGCCCCAAAATCAACAGCCCCGCCCACGAAATCAGGAAGTTTGGTGAAGTTGGACTTCATCCAAGAGAAGACGCTGTAAGCCGAAGGATCAGGGGGAAGCGGAGAGGTAACCCCTCCCCCTAAATTGGCTTAGCGCATTAGTGTAAAGCTCAGCCGCAGCCAGTCCAATAGCCTTGGCGTCCTCCAAACGCTTAGTCAGCACATCCACTTGTGCCTTCAAGGCCGCGCTAGACTCCCTCTCTACATCTACTTCCTTGCGGAGGCTCTAGGCCGTCTCATTGGCCTTCAGGGCATGTTTGGCAGCCAGCTGCTCAGCAGCCTTCGCACACTCAAGATCCTTGCCCAGGGACTCCACTTTCCCCTGCAAGTTATCAAAGTCAGCAAGGGCCACGTGAAGGCCCGCGACATCCCCCGCAAGTCGGGTCTTCTCAGCCTCGACCGTCTCCACTTCTTTCTTCAAAAGCTTCAATGGAGGCGTCACGGTCGACAACTTCCTGCGTCGACTGCTCTTCCACAACCTCCGCCAGAAGAGTATAAGTACCACAAAATCAAAGAATACCCAAAGCAAAAAGCAACAGCACTCACCAAGCACTACTGCTCCAAGTTGTACCGCAGCGGTTGATAGTAGTTCACCTTCTCAAAATGGTCACAAGCCTGGCCTATTAAAAAACCAAGCATAAGCAACGTAAGACAAAATGTAGATCAAAAGGCGAAGGTTGCAATCAACCTCTTATCTCCGTGTAAAGAGTGCAGAGGTACTCCGCCCACCCACTTATAGTGTATCCACGGAGCTCCCTGAAGAGAAAGCCGACAAACGTATGTCAGTAACACCAAACCTAAATAGCAAAAACATGAAAGAGAATGAAACAGCCAAACCTCCACCGCCAGTATGACCAGGATCCGAAGGCCCGGCCCCTCCCATCAGCAGCGGCGCCTTTGGACCAGCATCCAACCCAACTCAGGCAAGGTCCAAGTCAGCCGGAGGAGACACCTCCCCGGGCAATGGAGTCTGCATAGCCTTAGTCAAGTCACCTAAAAACATAAAGGCAAGAGAAACTCAACGACAAGCATAAAGTGCCAACATAAGGCAAAAAAGAAAACAAAGTGAAAAAGAACTTACTTAGAAATAAAGTACCTCTCGCAGGATCCATCTCTATGTCCTCCAGCCACCACGAACCAATCAGAGGCGTTGGGTTCAAAGGCCGCGCCGGAGGCGGCTAATGCTCAGGTTCATCTTTAGACTCCTCGACCATATATAGGAGCCTTCGCAGGGCGGTGATCCACACTCCCAACCTCCACATCACAAGCTAGGGAGGCATCACCACCACCATAGTCCTCGCCCTCAGAGCTCGACGACTCGTCATCTAGCACACCAAGCATAGGCGCCACGGCGGAGGGCTCAGCGGCAGGGCGACCTCCCATCCCTCCAAGAGTGGTTTGAACAAAATCATCCCCACCGAGGTTAGTGGAGGCTGCAGACTGCTCACCCTCCATGCCGGCCGCCGTAGAAGCAAAACCCCCATGAACACTCTCCGTGACCTCTTCAATGATGCCAGTACAAGCAACGGCGGAGGCGGCACCAATCTTCTGTTTCTTGCTGACAGCCTCCGCCACATTGGCACCTCTTCTTTTCTTTGACTTGGCCGCCGCGGTATTGTTCTTCGCAACAGCCTTTTTGAACTTGTCCTCAATGGACTTCAGCACCTTCGCAAGAACCCTGGGTTCCTTGTGGTGTATCCCCAACTCCTCAAACCCTCGGTTAAGCCAAGGCATCGTGCCTGCAATGTCCCTTCGCGCAAGAAACTCCTCATCAAAAATATAGCCAACAATCTCCCGCGCCTCTTGTTCCATGATAGCGACAAACTCATCGGGTGTTTCATCCTCCGACAGCTTTACTCCAAAACAGGGAAAAGGGACCCCATCAGCTTCGCCATAAATAGGGATATTCACCATCTCCACTTTAAACAAAGGCCTAGATTTACCAAGAGGCCAGAACTTAGCAGCCACCATCTCCTCTACAAGATCACGGCCTCCGAAGGACCGGCAGGCCAAAATGAAGGCCTTGTCACAAGCCTCTCTATGAGGGGTAATCTCATCGCTAGGAGCCACCTTCGTCAACGGCTTCATCTTAGTCATAACAGAGGCAAGAGAATACCGAGTAACCTTCTTCCCATCCTCATGGGTAGAAGTAATGCCGAAGATCTGCACATAAAACCCGTAGCGCATCCAATCCTTATCCCACTTATTCTTCTGACAATGC
Organism: Miscanthus floridulus; assembly: GCF_019320115.1. Classification (NCBI taxonomy): domain Eukaryota; kingdom Viridiplantae; phylum Streptophyta; class Magnoliopsida; order Poales; family Poaceae; genus Miscanthus; species Miscanthus floridulus. The sequence continues at coordinate 54,213,168 of NC_089593.1, forward strand.
GAGATCTCCAACATAGACTCCCCCTGCTGCCTCTTCGCCATGAACGCACACCTGCCGTACAGGGCTATAAGCTCATCTTCACCCACCTTCTTAGGCTGGTGCTGAAGCTCGTAGTATTCGCAGAAAGTGTCCAGATCCGGCTCAGCGCCGTAGGAATCACAAGCCCAGCAAAACTTACTCAAAGTAAGGAAGCCATTAGGAGTAAGCTAATGAATCCACACATCGAATTCCTCCAGCACTTCACGAAGAAACCAAATAGAAGGAAGGTGAAGGCCGCGGGCAAAGTAATCCCTAAAGACAATATCATAATCCTTACCGGGCATAGGGACCGTCTCGCCCTGCGGAAGCTTAGCTCTTCCCTAGGGAACGTAGCCCTCCTTCTTGAGCTCAAGGATCATCTTCTTCGTCATGATCTAAGGCCCAAATCCCAGGTCTTGCCGGCCATGACCTCTGCTTCATTATCCCCAACCAATTCACCAAGTGAAGCTTGAACACTAGCCAGATCCTTTTCAAGCTCCTGGGCCTCTGCGATAGCAACCATGCACTCCTCAAAGCGTGCAAACCACCCACTAGCCCTAACACTGAGGAGATCGGAGTAGGGACCAAACATGGTAGCCCGCACGAGGAGGAGGGCCGACAGCATAAGCCACCTCTAAAGCACTAGAAAGACCAAAGGAGAAGCGTAGGCAAGTCGCAACTTAGCGGAGGCTAAAGGCGAAAGAGGGCTTAGAAAGCGAAAGAAATGAAAGCGATGGCTCAGGTGGAGTGGGGCGGGCCTCCACCTACCGCCCCTTATATAGGGCACGGGCGGATGCCTCAGCTTCAAAACACCAATGGTCATGACTATTCACAGGCGCATCGGTTCTAGGGCCATCGCAATGAATGAGAGACTGACACGTCACAACTACAACGGTCTGATTCGAGCGACCCAGGGGGGATGGGGGGAAGGCTCCGTCAGAAGCCCTCGCTACTCAATATCAACGGAAAAATTGAGGACCACGGCCCGCGCACACCAGACCGTGCCCTCAAGGGGGAACTGTTGGGACATGGATATGTGAGTAGCGGAGACGAGACCATGCTCTGAACTACAACGACTAACGACAACAGTTTTGCATATGTGGCGATGTGTAGGGGGCCCAGATGGAGTTTTTGCTCCTGATCGTGGGTTCGGCGAAGGCCATGGAATGGCAGCGAAGGCTCGATCCGAGCGCGGTCCAAGGCGGAGGCTCAAGAGACAAGGGCGGAAGCGGAGACAACTCGGGTGGAGGCCAGGCAGCCTCCGCCGATCGGAGGAAGACTTGTGCAACACCGCAGTCCTGGGCCGGAGATGGGCCTCCTAGGCCTGCAACTAAGGCCCAAGAAGTAGAGGCGGTGCCGGAAGAGGAGGTCTGAATTGCCCCTGGCAGCTCGTTTCAGTGCAGGAATATTCCAGGAATGTACCTTAGCTGTCGTAGGGCAAAAATGTAAATAGGAATGGTAGCAAAGGGTGCCCTATAAAAGGTGGGGGAAAACCCTGTGTAAAAAGGGGAGTGAATACATTTATGAAACCCTAATTGAGTTAGGGCCCACTTTCTCTCTAACCTTCGCTCGGGGCCTCCGCCCAGGCGAAGAGTCCAGTTGCTCCATTTTGTTGGGTACCGTCTTCCCAACAACAAACTTTGATTCCTTTGCTTCCCAACTCTCTAATGGTGTTTCCGGTGGTATCCTAACAGCTTGGAATGGTAATTTATTCAAAGGTCAAGTGGTTTCCAAAACACATTTGTGTGTTATTCACCGAGAACATCTCTGCATAACAACTCCACGTGGATTCTCACAAACATCTGGGTCCTTGCACTCATCAAAGAAATTTATTATTTCTGGACTGGTTCAAAGGTACTGACATTCCAGAAAACACTGACTGGCTAGTAGTGGGTGACTTCAATTTAATAAGGAAAACTGAAGAGAGGAACAACATAGGGGGAGATTTGACTGAAATGGGTCTCTTCAATGAAGTCATTAGTGTCTTGGACCTCTTTTTTTGAAAATGCAGGAGGGCTTCATTTCATTGCATTAGAGAGATGAAAAAAGGGGTCGATCCTCACTCATATGTGGACCAGTTATGAGCGAGGCAATTACACAGAATCAATGTTCAAACACATAGTGAACAAACACGACTCGACCTAGCCCAAAATCATCTAGGTTGCAAGCGCAAGCCCTAGCCCTTGTAGTTTCTTCGCCATGCAATGCACCAAAGGCTGTGCTAACTCACTACAAATCATGTTAATAGAAGGAGATGCCCATGCATTCCTATGTTTCCGAATAATTCAGGCAACTAAAATAATTCAAGTGTTCACTCATTTTTTCTGCTCCTTGTTAACTCCTCTCATCCTCTTTCGCTACCAGTTAGCAAAACTCAGTCCATTTTGTTGGGGGACTAAATTTGATAGGTTCAGTGGACTTAAAATTTTGAACCATACTTGTCTTGCCACAACGCATGCTGATAAAAGATGTTATACCGTCTCTTCTGGTTGGTCGCATAGTCGGCATTTATCCGGATGAAAGAGGCCCCTCCCTAATCATACTAGAAAAGGATCCTTCTGGTTGCGTGACATCTTGTCTCTTTTGGACTCCTACAAAGGTATTTTTTCTTCACTGTTGATCCACTGATTATCGTTGGTATGATCTTCTCAATGGACAAATTTGCCAACATGTTTTCCCTAAGCTCCTTTCCTTTGCAAAGCACAGGATGCTTACTCTCCAACAAGCCAAGAGCATAATACCCTTGATAAACCTCTTCCATTTGCCACTTTCTGCTCTCTCTTATAACCAGCTCCTCTCCCTAGCTGACTGTTTAGATGCAGTTCCGTCATCTAGTAACCAAGACGTCTGGATATATATTTGGGGATCCACTCTCAGTCCTATGAAGACATACAAACAACTTATGGGGCATTGTAAAATCTTGTCAGCATTTAAGTGGAATTGGAAAACTTGCTGTCAGAATAAACATAAGGTATTTATTTGGCTTTTACTAAAAAATTGACTGAAGACAATTGAACTCTTACACCAGAAAAGTATGGTTCTTCCTAATTATGATTGCCTTCTTTGTCGGAGTGCTGTAGAAGAAACAGTTCTTCATCTTTTCCTCTACTGCCAGTTTTCAATATCCTGCTGGGATGCAAAACGGGTAAGGTGCCTCTGCATTTGGCACCATCAGAAGTCCTCCTCCATTTCAAAACTCAGTTGTTTGTTCCATTCTTCATGGAAATCATCACCATTATGTGTTGGTCAATTTGGTGCACAAGAAACTGACTTCATCTTCAATGGGATGCACGGCTTTGCTATGGTATATCCAAATAACTGTGGACCGTAGATTAGAATAACAATTACCAAATATTACCCACTACTGGAGGCCGCAGCTTTGCCGAGTGTAGCACTCGGCAAAGTCCACTCGGCAAAATTTTTCTCGGCAAAGGGTCTTTGCCGAGTGCTTTTTATCGGGGCACTCGGCAAAATAAAAAAAAATTTTGCCGAGTGTTTGGGGCGGCACTCGGCAAAATATTTCGGCCGTTGTGGCGCCGGCCGTTAACGGTTATTTTGCCGAGTGCCCGACCCAGCACTCGGCAAATTTTTTTTTAAATTACTTTGCCGAGTGCCCCAGCCCAGGCACTCGGCAAAGTTTTTTTTTATTTTTTTTTAAAAGTACTTTGCCGAGTGCCCCTGCCCAGGCACTCGGCAAAGTTTTTTTTATTTTTTTTGAAAAAAAATACTTTGCCGAGTGCTCCTGTCCAGGCACTCGGCAAAGTTTTTTTTTTATTTTTTAAAAAGTACTTTGCCAAGTGCCCCTGCCCAGGCACTCAGCAAAGTTTTTTTATTTTTTTTAAAAAATTACTTTGCCGAGTGCCCCTGCCCAGGCACTCGGCAAAGTTTTTTTATTTTTTTTAAATAATTTCTTTGCCGAGTGCCCCTGTTTAGGCACTCGGCAAAGTACATAAGAGATACAGGAAATACACAGTGCAAAAAACAATAATACAAACGAAATTTTGTATAAATAAGGCACGATTGTCCATTTGATTTTCCTTCTGTAGTTCTGTAGAGCACGACCATATCAAATCTAAATATGGATGAATCCATTTATATTAGTAACAATATCTAGAACTACACCTGAAACCTAAGCCCAGTAACCAGGCCAATGTGAAGTATTATATGTCATCAACACCTGAAACCTAAGCCTAGTAATCAGTTCATGTCCTATGCACAGATCTGTGAGACCTGTAGCCTTCATGTTGTGTTCTGCAGCAAGATGAAGTTTAGTAGCCTAGTAAATTTATCTAGCAGTAAACTAAACACTTATGGATCTCTAATGCATACTTAGCAGCCAGCCATAAACACACCTTTCTGAGGAGATTATCTCTTAGCCGAACACGTTCAACATCTTTTTCTTGTTCAGCATTGAAGGCCTTCAGATTATTCAGAGTTTGTTCCTTCAGCTTTATAGCCTAACATTGAGCAGAAGATAAACAGTCCTTTCAGTAACTGAGTTGAATTTGGGTGATGCCTACTGAGAGCAAAGCAATGAGTAATTTCTACAGAACCTAATCCCTGAAAGCAAAACTTATAAAGGAAACTAATTTTATGTGACATCCTGTTACTGTATACTCCCTGTATGGCCAATTGACAAGTGAATAGATCAAGTCTGTCAAACTACTTATAGATTATAATACTGAGGGGTGAAGCCACCTTCATCTTACCTAGCACAAATATATGCAACCTGTTCCCTCGAGCAGAATTTTGAAACCTGCAAATAAAAAGTGATTGGCATAGAAAATACATTGTAAAAATGCCAAATGACTGAAAGATAAGGCATACTTACACATTCACTATATAGTAAAAATGCCAAATGTCATCTGTTAGCGTCTGCATGCTGAACTACAAATGACTAGTATAATGCCCGTGCTAACGCTACGGCAATTATCAAAAAGACTATGTTTATTAAAAATGAAGTAAATGGTAAGATAAATTAAGACTGATGCCAGAAGAGATTGTCAGCTAGCAAATGGAGATACACATGAAAACAACAAAATGGAGAAGAATATGTATGGACAATATTTGCAAATTGCGAATAAATAATTTGGCTAAAAATGTTCCTCAATCAGGGCTACTTGCTTACTTCTACTGTTTGACATTATCATGTTCCTCAAATCCAATGAATGCTGGTGCTTCTCCACTTGTCCTCAGATCCTCAGTAGTCTTTTGAAAATATATGCAAGACAAAATCATATTATGAATGGCAAGAAGAATTTGATAGTGTTGCTGCTACTAAACATTTGGTCAGAACCAATTAAGATGCGCCAGCTTAACTGGCCGGTAGGAAATAATGCTGAACCAGGCAACCAACTCTTGCACCTGCAGCCAATCTACTCGCTGATAGAAAGCTGACCACTACTGGTCCATTTTTTCCCAACACCTGGAAGTAGCTCAAAATTCAGGAAGATGACAAAACTATGCCCAGCTCACACTAAATCGTAATAGTTAATAAAGATTGTATATTCCCATGAGTACAAATGCAGCATAAGATAAATAAACACCACTATCTAGTTAATAAAAATTAATTTTTTATGACATATGCTTGGCACTACGAAGCATGTAAAGACTTCTGTAGTTATTTCCATACAGAAGATAGTAATGAGCAATGACTAAACTAAAGCTTCAGCAGTACAATGTAAGGACACTACGAATTTGGTAAAAACAATCTCTTACTCCATACATCATTTTTATCATCCAGATCACTCTGAAATACAAACAGTGGTGCCAAAATTTCATTCATCCCTTGTACATATCTTATTCCAGCATTCAGCTTGGCAAAGATTAACAGTACATTTTTCAAAGATTCCTGTATGAAAGAAAAATTCGAGACAGCATCAGTTACCAATAAAAGAGCAATAAAGGAGGGAAAAGCTGCTCATACATGCAACAAACCCAGCAGCATATGAGCAATAGTTGGCTCAAAGGTTTCTTACATCATTTTCTTTTTCTCAAACCAAAGTGAACCTATGTCGTGGAGCAGGAATAATGAAGTAAGCCAATTGCATTATCCAGTTCCACTTGATTCTTGCTATGATTAAGTTCTACATGGAAATGTTAATAAGAATACATCATAAAAACAACGACGACTGCCATATGAATAGCTCTAAAAATTTGTGGATGCAGACAGAAACCAGGTATGATATGTGCAACGAAAACAGCAATCAAGATACCATAAGTATGACCAGAATCTGTAGTGACTTACAGGGTTTCTAAGGAACTCATCTTTGAAAGCCGCGTACTATTCTCTCTTCTTTGCCAGCTCCTGCTCCCACAGCGAGCGGTCATTGGGCAGATAGCCCAGTAGCAGGTGCACAACAAAAACATGCACTGTTAGTGACTGAAAAGGCAAAACCAAAACCCTTGGCTGCAACCTTTCCACTACTGACAGAATCAGAATGCTTCATCAGTCTTCACCAAAGGTTGAAGAAAAAAAATAAAGCTTCGGCCGGCTATTAGCATCCAAACCAAAAGGTTAAACTAAAATTTCCTAGAGAAATGGACTGATCAGAGGACAATCATACAAATTAAGGCCATCCTACAACGAAAACTATTCGCTTCACAGAAGATTGCAGTACCATTGCCTCAATGAGGCTAGCTTCTCAAATACCAAAGCCTCTGATGCTCATGCTGTGAGCACAGAACAAAGGCTAAAGATACAGGAAGGCGAGCCAATCAAGTACCTTCCACAATCTAGTATATTGCCCGTGCTAACGCTATGGCAGCAAGCATGAACTGCAATTAATTAGCTTGCAGATGACACAGCCTTCATTAATATCTGTAGGTACATTTTCCTGTCATATAACCATTGCATGAGAAGCAAACTCTATTGCATGTCTACCTACATTTTTGCAGTATAAAAAAGGTTACCCACCTCCTCTTGCTATGGATATATGATATGCCACGGTGACAATGACACCACAGCCAATTCAGCTTCGATGCCACCCATCATCGCTTCACCAGCGCGGTAACACGAATGTTATCAAAAGTCTTGTTGTGAGCTTCTGACTGACGCACAGCTCCTCTTGCCCAAAAAAAAAAATGTTTCCCTATCGCAAATCGCAAGAGGTAGTTACCTGGCATCGATCTGCTAAACAAAAAATTCAGTTACTATACTATATTTGGCAAGAATTCATGAAGTAGATATTACACAAGAAAATTTTAGTCAGTTTTTTTTATCATTGCAATGTATTTCTTTTCTCTGGTTGACATCTTCCATTCTCTTTAGTCTACAAATAATGTACAGATTCTGTATTGCAACAAGAGAGAAATAAATTGAACACCCTAAATACAACCTGCTAGGCAATAAATTGAACACCCTGATCGCGAATGGGCGGCCATGCTCTGGCAACCAAGCACATGACGGGGAAGTCATCAGCTCACAGGGAAAGAAGCTTAGCAAGACAAGATCGAGGAGCGGTGATACAAGGAGGGGAACAAACCTCCCAGTTCACGCCAGACGCCGCCGCCGGATCCACCGTTCTGCGCGCACATCGAGCGACGGTCAGTGTCAGATCACAACCGCCCAACCTGCACGCTCACGCGGCGGGCAAAGGCAGCAAGCCACAGGAGGCGGGAGAGAACTCACCTTGGCCGTCGCCTTGGCCGGTGCCGCGGCGGGTCGCGGCGTGCGGCGTGCGAGGAGGGCGAAATTAAAATAGTTTGACCCTGTGACGGGACTGCAGCATGCGAAACAGAGAATTGGATTCATCAGCATGAACCAGATCAATCGGATCCATCGCATGAACCAAACACACGTACAGAGAGAGATGGAGCATGGTAATTGGGAGGGCACGCATTGCTTACCGTAACACATCGAATCGGCAACGCGTCGGCGGCGCGGGGCGTGCCGGAGCGGCGGACAGGTGCGGATCGGATCCGAGCAGCGCGAGGGTGGTGCTGCAGCAGAAGACGAGCGCGCGGTACTCAGCGGCAGCCGCACGGAAGCGGGTCTCCTCCTCGTCCTCTGCCCCAATCTCCTCGTCACACGGATTGAGTGACGCAGCAGCGGCTGCGGCGGGTGGCAGATCTAGGCCGCCGCAGCCCCGTCCGGCCGCCGGCCGCCGGGAGAGCGCGCAAGGGGCCTAGGCGCAGGCACCGGCTGTTCGCCTGTCCGCCGCCGCTCCAACAAACCACATGCCACCGCCGCTCCAGTGCCCGCGCCGCCGTCGTCTTCTGGGACCGGCCATCCACCGCCTGGATCCAAGCCTCCCTCACCGGATCTGCTCGAAAGGAGGGGAGACTGGCCACGAATGGGAGGACCGGAGGCCGAAGGAGGGGACGCCGCGCCGCCCTGGTCGGGGGAGGAGGCGACGAGCCTGAGAGCGGCGGGGGTGGGCGCGGCGGCGGCTGGGGTGGGCGCGGGGGAGCGGGCGTGGCTGGGGGCGTGAGGGTTGGGCCGCGCGGATGCCCCCAGGCCGGCACTCGGCAAATTCATTTTTTATTTTTAAAAACTTATTTTACCGAGTGCCGGCCGAGACACTCGGTAAATTTTTTTTAAAAAAAACATATTTTACCGAGTGTAAGCCTTGAGCACTCGGTAAATTCTTTTTTTATTTTTTAAAACTTATTTTGCCGAGTGCCAGCGCCCAGACACTCGGCAAATTTTTTTTTATTTTTAAAAATCAACTTTGCCGAGTGCCCCCTGGGCCGGCACTCGGCAAAGCCCACTTTGTCGAGTGCCTCCTATAGCACTCGGCAAACTATTTTTTTTTATTTTGGGCCTAAATTTGTTTCTGGGGCCTTGTGACAGTATTTCAAACTCTATTTTAAAATTTGGGGCAATTTTGACTTTTTTTATATTTTTCATTAATTTATTTCGTTTCGTCGAATTTTTCGGGATATTTCAAATTTGAACGCAGGTACATGGAATAATGGACTTTGGTCATCTAAAAATTAATACTCATGATATTTAGAGTATGTTTAGGCCGTATCTAGGAACTCACATGAAATCTCGAGCATCTCGTTGACGTAACATATCGAGGTACTTGCCGAAAATGTGATTTTAAATTATATAAAATGCAAACGAAGTCCGAAAATCATGAAACTTGTCGAGGCATCGTGTTATCGCATGTGGAGGCTATGGTAAAAAATTGAGAAGGTTTCGAGCAAGTTGTGACATCAGATGCCAAAAACCCAGACATCTACATGTGAAACGAAATGATCACATGTGGAGATGTCTGGGTTTTTGGCATCCGACGTCACTACTTGCTCAAAATCTTATCAATTTTTACCATAGCCTCCACATGCGATAACACGACGCCTCCACAAGTTTTGTGATTTTCGGACTTTGTTTAGATTTTATATAATTTAAATTAACTTTTCCCGCAACTAACTCGATATGTTACGTCAACGAGATGCTTGAGATTTCATGTCACTCCCTGGATACGGCCTCAACATACGCTAAATATCATGAATATCAATTTTTGGATGACCAAATTTTATTATTCCATGGACTTGCAGTTCAAATTTGAAATATGCCGAAAAAATCAACGAAACGAAATAAATTAATGAAATATACCTAAAAAAGTCAAAATTTCACCAAATTTTAGAGTAGAGCTTTAAATACTGTCACAAGGCTACACAAAAAATTTTGGGTCCAAAATAAAATATATATATATTTTGCCGAGTGCCATGGGGAGCACTCGGCAAAAATGTCTTTGCCGAGTGCCGGGCCCAGGAGGCACTCGGCAAAATTTGTTTTCAGAAAATAAAAAAAAATTGCCGAGTGCCCAAGGATGGCACTCGGCAAAGTTTTTTTTTAAAAAATAAAAACAAATTTTGCCGAGTGCCTGATGGCTGGCACTCGGCAAAATCTGACGGTAGGTGGCCGCCGTCACAGTCTGGCTAAATTTTGCCGAGCGCCTGGCTTTGTCGAGTGCCTGGCACTCAACAAAGCCTGCTTTGCCGAGTGCTACACTCGGCAAAATATTGCTTTGTCGAGTGCCACGATATTTTGCCCTCGACAAAGTATCAGGCACTCGGCAAAGTACAGTTTTCTAGTAGTGACCTCCTAAGAGGTAATGATCGATAAGGAAAATATCTTTCTAGATCTAATATGCATGCAAGATCTAACTTCTCTAACACGTTCTGAAGTGTTTTATAACATGGACGGCCACACACATGCATGTAGTGGTGGGCGCATACTTAACACATGTGCAGCTGTATTTTATTTTATTTATTTTATATAACTCAATGATTCCTAGTTAGAACTAATACATATAGTTCTTTGTATTTATCCTATTATAATTTTTTATTTTGGAATGTTGTAGGGCTATTTCGTGGTAGGCGTACAAATTTATAACTTTTATAACGTGACAGGTGGTAGATCCAATTTAATTTTAGCGACACGTAACATATTTTTATGAAAATGACTTGTCCACATTTTTTCTTAGAAAATTGGTAATTGCATGCAGCACCAAAAAAGGAAGATGGTCTACTGCATGCGACACCAAACAAGGAGGATAGTCTACGTGGAGATATGCCTGAGATTTTGGGGATTCCTTTTCTATTTTATGACTATTAGTTAATTAAATTGTTTCATTTATTTTTAAAAAATCAAGGGCTGTGATTTTTTTGAGATCTTGCCTCCTACGAGGTAAGGGGGGTAAAGCCCTGGATGCAACCTTCTTCTCTGGTTCGCTGCATGAATAAGTTCAGGATGGAGTTCACCTTAGTTGTGCTAAGAGCGCATTCTAAATTTCATCCAGCAATAGATGAATTGCTAGTCTCACTTATGTAATTGCCCTAATTTTTTTCCTCTCTTTTATTGTATCCTGAATTTGTACTTTGAAATAGTCCTCCCTTTTTAATATATGCATCAAGTAGGGGGCAAGCCCTCCTGTTTTAGTCAAAAAGAAAACTCGTAACATACAACATGCTAAGGGTATAAGTGGCAATTATTCTCACTGAAACCTCGAATCTCGAGAGCTAGAGCAGAATTATAAGCCAACGGCGTACATCTGGTCTATGATGAAAAGCCAACTCCAGAGTGGAGTTGCTCAACGGTACGATGGAGCAGAATAGCTTTAAACAGACCCGAAAAATGGATTGGATAGAGTGGGAGAGAGATGCTCTTTTGCATGGCATGAAAGGGACTGTTGGCAGAAGAGAAGAGAACAAAGCAAAAGTCGAGGGAGCGGCGGCCTCAAGCGATCGAACAGACGGAACAAAACCCCGTGCCTTGCCGGCCACTGTATTGTGCATGCTAATCTTGTCGTCTCGCCCGTAACCTTGTGTTTGTTAGCTCTCTCGTGCAATCATGCTCGCACGTGTTCAGATCCACAACGGAATGTATGGGTGTCACGGACGCTCGCTGCAAGGACAGAATCGAGACTTACTATATAGTACTTTGCATTGAGCTAGGGTAGCATTCAAGGAACAGTGAACAGATATATATCAAGGACAGGGACACCCACCTGGCTTAGCTCTGAAGTTCAACTGTTCAAGTGCCAACTGCAATAACAATGCCGCGATGTACGAAGTAAGAAGTCCATTAATTCAACTTTACCATTTTTTTGCTTCATGGAGTTATTACTTATTAGTGCATTTAATTAGCTTGTTACGGTTATGCATACATGGAATTATACTGCGCAACTACGTAGTAGTAGTACTAGTTAGAAAAATCTCTAGAGCTAGATCAGTTGAGACCCAAGATCTGCAGGTGCAGATGTAGTGACAGAAAATTCAGTGGGAGGTAATTTTAAAAAGCTCAAAATTTCACATGCAAATTTCTAGTTCTGATTATATGTTTCTACAGGATTAAGTCTGAATTTCATATTTGATACGCAAAGTCACCATTTTTAGCATGAACGTATGTGCAGCAGTCATCTTTTTCTTGTTTAAATGTCATAAATTTGTGCATGTTCAAATTGTACCAACAACTCTTATGACAGAACAGATGTTATAAATTTACTCTCTGATATATTTGGACCTGTATGTATCATACTTTTATCGGTACAAAGGGAATGTGAATTTTTCAAGGCAAAAAATCATTAGACCTAAATGAAATATGATGGAAAAAAACGTTAAATAGAGAGATCTGCACCAATATATGAAGACAACTAACACTTCTATAAGACCTGTATTTTCGAAGGAATATGAGGTGGGCTACTTAAATGCTAAGTTGATGGTGTATTAGAAAATTACGACTGGGTTGCTCCATCAACAGATACAATGGCGAGCGACAAGCTCGTTACCATTATCTCCCAAAAAAATCATACAAAAAATGCTCTTTTAACCTGACTCAACTCCCAATTCGCTATGCCCGGAATAAAATCCTTGGCCAACGTAACTTATATATTCCCCGTCATATAATACATGCTTAGCAGTTCTGCAATTCTACATAATATAATACATGATGTCTCTGCTGTTTTACGTATGGACTGACATGATGGACATGCCATTTCAGGTACCGCCTCCGGCTCCGTGCCCGACCCGACCTGGAGGCCGGGCAGCAGCGGCAGATAGAGATGGTGTCGTCCGGAGAAAGAGGTGGACGAACTGAGTCGACTTCACCGCCGGTGGATCCATCACAACCCCAACAACAACAGCCGGTGCCGATCCCCCGGGTCCGTGGGCTGCTGCGTCGCGCCACCTGCCACCTATTCACGCCACAGACCGTGCCGATCGGCCCTTACCATGTTCAAGAAGGTTCTTATTTGTTCCAGTCCACGGGAGTGAAGGATAAAGCCGTCCAACATATTACAGAAACACAAAGAGTTGTTCGTGAGGATCTCAAGGCGGTGCTGAGTAATCTGGTGAATGAAAAAGTGAGGCCGTGCTACACCCATCTGCCCGAGGACAGCATGAGTTCCGAAGCGTTCTCCAGTATGCTGTTGCTTGATGGCTGCTATCTGCTATGCCGCTTTATAAAGTTTCAAGGGCCAACAGAAACAGGTGGCGGCGGTGCTGGCAGTAGCAGCGGCGTTGGCAGTAGCAGAAATGGTGGTGCCAGCGGTAGCAATGGTGGTGGTGGCAGTGGTGGTTGCAGCAGCAATGGTGGCGGTGGTGACGGCGGCAGTAGCAATGGCAGTGGCGCTGGCAGTAGCAGCCGTGGAGGTGATGTTGGCGGTGACATTGCCGCCGACCCAATGATATTAGACAAAGACAACACATCGGTGAGGGACATCCTGTATCTTCTTGACAACCAGATACCTCTCTTTGTCCTCGAGGCGATCCTGAACTACATCAGAGGAACAACAAACCTAAATTACGCCCCTGAGCTCATATACGGAGTTGTCAAGTACGTGCTGCAGAAACAGCACTACATCAGCAAGAATAGGCAGCCGGTGCAGTCCCCGCCTTCAGACCTGCTGCATCTGGTGTACTCCTACTTCCGGCCAGGGCCACGGGATGTGGGGTCAGAGCAAGCAGGTTCTCTCACGGGTACGGGCCGGTGGCGCCGGGCGACGGACTACCGCAAATACGCTGACATGCAGTTCAGGCCCCGGAAGTTCCAGGAAGGCCAACAGTGGACCATCCTGGACATGGACATCGAAGGAGACACGCTATATATTCCTTTCCTGCAGGTCAACAACGACACATGGACGATACTGCGCAACCTAATGGCTCTGGAGGAGCAGGAAGAAAAGAGACCCGTCACGGCGTACTGCCTCTTCATGTCGCAGGTGGCGTGCACGGCGGAGGACGTCCAGCTGCTGCAGGTGGCCGGGATCCTGGAACATTTCATGCCCAACGACAAGGAGGCCGCAAAAGGCTTCGCCTACCTCTGCGACGGGGTGGCCATGGAAATCGACAACTTGGATCGCAATTATCTCAAGCCCCTGTGGCATGACCTGCACAAGCGCTGCAGCGTGCGGTTCTACAACTTCAAGGGATTCTTCCGCGACAAGTACTGCAGCACCGTGTTCTACCGCCTCGTATTCTGTGTTGCCATGCTCGTCTTCGTCTCCGAGGTGACACAGGCGATCTATGCAGTCATTGCCTACCACAATCCCAGACGCAGCTAGCTAGCTCATGAGGATAAACTAGTTAAGTTCTATTTACTAGTACACTTGCTTTATTCAGTCGTGTTTATTTTCAGACTATTGCATTATTCCATGAATAATAAACGTATATCGATCGGCTCCATTATTTATGGCCTCAAGCCCTCAACTACCATCGTTGTTTCAAGCATACACTTCCTGAATTAAGTATCCAGATCGAATTGCATTCCGGAACGAATACAAATGTTCGGGTTTCGCCTTTTTCTTTAACGAGGGTCAGACCATCACTGGTATGGAACTGGGCTACAATCTAGAAACCAGTTTAGTCCCAGTTTTTCAACCGAGACTGCATATCCAGAACTAAAGACCCGCCTTTTAATCATAAGTCAGGCAACCGGGACTAAAAGGGACCTTTAGTCCCGATTGATAACACCAATCGAGACTAAAGGGGCCTCCAGTCCGTGCTTGGGGCGGGCACCTTTATTTTCGGTTGGTGTTACCCCGAGAATAAAGATAATTTTTCTTTTTCTTCTTTTTCTTTTATTTTATTTTCTTTTCTTTTACGGTTTCTATTATGGTTTATTTTATGCATGTTGACAGCTAAAATTTGCCGAACAGCATAGCAGACTTCATCATCATCTTTCTATCGTGGAGACGATCGAAAAGCATATATCGATCGTTTAGTTTGGAACCTGGATGAAGCACTACACCAGAACACACAATCATGGTCGGATGTGCTGGCAGTGACTACTAATCACTGACGGATGGTAAGGAGAGGACCAAAAAAATTGGCGGCAACCAAATCACCTGGCCATGATTGAACCTATCACTACCAGTTCAGCTACGAGCTGGCAGCGACAGGAAAGATATCACTGCCGGCTCTTGCTACCGACCGACAGAGATATATCGCTGCCGAGTGATGAGACACAAACATAGGAGTATGTTAAGCCCCGGGAGAAGAGGTTCTCGATCCATGGACCCCCCGACCGACCCCCTCCAGGATCGCTCGGGGACTCAGGGACTACACCCATTGGGTGCACTCGTGCGCACACTTTGGCCAAGGATCGGGTGGAACCCAAGAAATGCCCTCGGCCTCTGCTCGGGATTCTGGGGGTCACTCGAGCGCCCGGCTCCCGATCAACGGCAGCCCGAGCCTGATCCTCAACCCAACTCTTGTCCGAGCCAAGTGCCGGGCTAGAACCGAACTCCCTGAGCGCCTAGGGCTCGGGGGCTTCTTGACACCGCGCGATGTGCACCAAGCTATCACCCACTCCTCTGACAAGGTTACACACAGGGCCTGACACAAAGGGACAAATCCCCCCGCTGGCTCCAAGGGCTCGGGGGCTTCTGGGCCTGCTCACAAGCCCCTCAGGGAAGATGCCTTCGCCACCAAGGAAGCCTCCATAAGGTGCACCTGGTGCAGGCTAGTCCAACCCGACAAAGCCTGACGGCCAAAGTGTCAGGACAGGGTAGCCGGACGACGCCTAGGGCTTCTCCGACTCCATAACAACGCCAAGGTCCATGCACACTGCAGCAGCGCCCTCCTGGACTCCGGCGCATGTAGACCATAAACTAAGCTTCCCAAACTGCCATGTACCCTACCTACCTCAGTATATAAGGGGAGGTCGGATCTTACGGAGGGGGAAGGATGAAGGAAGAAATAGAACAGATCAACCAAACTCCTCATCACGATAGCCTCGAGCTCTGCTCCGAGAGCAGAGCCACCCCGAGAGGAGTATCGAGAGTTCCTCCCTTCCATCGTCTCCTTCCTCTCCGGTGAGGAAGGAACCTCACCGCTGACGGGCCTAGTATTAGCACCGAGCGATCCCCCGCTAAATCTCCTACACTCCTTGTTGTAACCCCTCGATTTTGGGTGCTCTTCAGTACAAGGATCATCTGCTGTTGGACGTAGGGCCCCGATAGCCCGAACTAGGATAAACCGTTGTATCCTCTCTGTGTTCTTTGTGTTCTTGAGTCCACCCGAGCCACTAGAGACCCACACTTAGTGACATCCGACGAATAACGACGCTTGCCGCGGTGTCGACCCCGCGACACCGGGTGAAGCCACCAACCGGCAGCGAGACATATGGATAGCACTATTGGTTTTTTTATGACCTGCCAATATTCTTGCCTACTGTTGGATCTACCTAACTATCACATCATTGATTCTCCACCGTTGATCCCACCTACCACTGTTGCTTCTTTTTATATAAAACCTACCACCACTGTCATCCAATTCATTATGTGTGCAACAGATCGACTTAATTATTGTAGTATCCATATGTGCTCTCTTTGGGAGAAAGCTCTCCACATACACCTTCTGATAGTTTGTAGACAATGGTAGTAGAAGAATGTTTATAAAGATTGACCAATGCCGAAGCCATAGTGCACTGGTAGCAATATTATGCTATTTGGCGCCCCAGTTGGTCATTGATCTTCATTGGCTCTTCACCACCAAACACGACGAGGATCCCCGGGCATGCTGTGAGCACAAAGTGTTGTGTGCGCATAAATTAGAAGTGTTGTGGTCATCCAAAAGTCGTTTCAGCAGTGCACAGCCCATACTTGTCAAAGGTATTATTTTGTGTTTGTAGGCTTCGACGCTAACATCGGCCTAATTTTGCAAAGGTCTTTGTTAGCGTATATATGTTGTACTTTTATTTTAAGGTCTTTGTTAGCTTAAGTTTTATGTAACCTTATCACCTTCAGTAGACTATTTGTGAGGTGGTTATACAAACTACCTCTATTCTCTTTTATAAGACTAACAATTTTTAATTATTATAACACAAACTTGAAATAGTTAGATTTGTAAATAAATCTAGGTACTATCCAACTATCAAAAGTTTACAAATATAAATAATATAATATAAAATTATACATTGTCAAAGTGTAATTTGGGAGACCGTGTCATGTTAAGCCGTGTCTTATAAAAGAGATGGAGTATATTATAATGTGTTTTGTAGACTTCATACAATATTTATAAAGCATCCAACACATTATATCCTTGGTCCTATTACTGCCGGATCAAGCTACCAACAGTGATAGCTACAACATCACTAATGGGTCAATGCATGACCTGGTAGTGATAATTTGCGTATCACTGCTGATTTTTGTTCTGACCCCTCTGTATTCTCTCCAGCCATTGGATTCACTTGCCACCTACCACTACTATACAAAGTTTAATCACCACCGAGACTTTCACCAATGGTTATGAGACAACCGGCGCGCCGGTCCATACCCTGACGAGTCCCTTCTGGGTGACCAACAGGTGGTGATAAACGGTTTTCACCGTTGGCCCAGCATATTGTTGGCATTTATTAATGCCATTAGTAATATAGAAAGAATATATATAAAGAATTCTGCAAGCGCACAGATAATATACCATTGTAGCATTTCACCCAGTAGTATACCAGGTATCTTTATTTATATTTTTACCTCAGGGAAGGACTGGCAAAGGAAATATATTGATAACTCATACTTACGATGGAGAAACCAACCTTCTACTCTAACGAGGGGTAAATCAAGAGATAGGATAATATATTGATGGTAAATGATCAATGAACACTCAGAATACTCCTTTTGATAGCAGTAGCTAGACTAAGTAGATACAATAGAGAAACTAATTCCTAAGTCATTCTTAATTACAAGTCAAATCATATATTGATTAGTGCAATTATACTTAATAATCATGGCTAAGGTTAACTTCATATCTACACATAAGGGATATTACTAAGGAAGATTAAGAACAGAGCCTGACTTCCTACGTAACTAGATCCTACTTGATATACATTCGGGGAGTGGACTACAAAGGACTCAACGAGAGTGTCACACTCGCGATCTACCACATGGCCCAGAATATAGGGTGCATCCACAGGTAAACAACGTATAAGCACCATGCTTACACAATATCGACCACTCACCCCGTGTACTTTAGAGTGAGCGCTATGCGAACTTATGCATAAACATCCTGATAATCTAGCTATACTAAGCATATAATCAGTATAAACAATGAACATGATAACTAAGAACATGAATAATATTGAGAACAATGTCATACCAATGTAGCAAACATATGAATAATGAAAGATACAAGGGAGGATACAAAAGGCTATACCAAGCCACGCTCTTGACTAGATCAGGAATCTAGGCGAAGCTTGCCTCCTTCTAGATCTAACTTATCTAGCTATGCCTAAATATTTGTGGAGTTCTAAGGTTCTTCTTCTTCAGATGTTCTCTCTTGATGATGGAGGATTATGCCTCAGGGGTGGTATGGGTGGCTATATATAGGGGGCAACATCAATTCTGGACCCTTGGATCAAACTGACCTTGGGCAACAGCGTAGATTTGATCTTTAAGGCGGTGGAGAACGGACATTCAAAGCGGAGGCTAACTTGTGGGGCCCATAGGCCGGGCGGCCTATAGGTGGGGCCGGCCGACCCCACTTGGCAACGTCCTGGCTTCTATCGTGGTGGTTTGCCTTCAAGAGTGTTGTGGAGTTTTTCTAAGTCAGTTTCATCGTGGATAAGCGTGATTAAATCTGACAATTGGGTCAACCTTGACGTTTTTTGGATAAACCCTGCAGAAAACACAGATTCACCAAAGCTCGTAGAATTTGTTAGTTTAATCTCCTAAACCTATGTTGGTGATCATTTTCATGCATTTATACAAGTTATATTGACGATTTATGATGGGTGTTAACTACAGTCAACAAACTTCCCTAAGCTTAACCTTTGTTCATCCCTGAGCAATGCTAAACTCAGCAATAGATTAGGAGTTGCTATGATGTTTTCACTCCTCAAAAGTACACATGCGTTTAAACAAAAAAATTTCTCTAGATTAGAATAAACTAATCTGACTTTCAAACTTACCCATATTACCTTCAACCAATGGGCTTTTTAGCCTTCACTTGGGTCTTGAGCAATTGAAAGATAGAAACATCAATTCAAGCTCTATGTCTGAAGTTCTTTACTCAACCATTATTCTAGAGTTTTATAGGTTTTCAAAATAAAACTCAGAGCTTCCATTATATGACTCAAATCTCTCAATATATGTGGTATTTGTGTATCATCACCAAGGCAATAATGATATTGTGCCTTTCTCTTCCTACAACTAAGGCTTATATGGAGGTCATAGGTGTGGATATAGCATCAAAGAGCATACTTGCAATACATATATTGTAAAGTCAAACCTCAGATCCAAAGAGAGTTAAGTCATACAATCAAATCAACATATGCATGTGTGTGGATATATATTGTGGATATATATGGTGGCTAACCAAATTTTATTATGCTCCTTTGAAAGCTTATCTCTGTTTTGAAACTTGAAATATTTTTTCAAGAGAACATGAGCTATCTTATTCTTCTCTTTTTCATCTTTTTTTTCGGGCGAGCATCTAAGTATCCATTGTTCTAGATATCTCAGACACTTGTCATTTTTTCTCAACTCTTTTTTTATGAATAACTTTTGCATAGCCCATGCTTCTTTTCTACAACAAAACTTTTAAGAGATAGTAACAAAAACTTAGAGTATTTATTTGGTGGATGAAAAATCTATCAAGCATATTTTTGCTGTTTACTTCCAGTGTAGGAGTAAAACATTTTTGGGTTGATCTAAATGGAATGGCATGTTTTTGCGCCTACCCCCAGTGTAGGAGTAGTGCATATGTGGGTGGTGTGTACGTGATCTTAATTTTAAGAGCATGAAAAACTTCTCATAAGGGTTAACAAAGCTTGACTAAATTCAATGTAAAACAAGCAGCATATAAGTGGAAGTTTTCCTAGCCTAAATAACATGTATGGCTCTGGTAGGAATTCAAGTTTTGTCATACAGGAATTCATCATGTAGCATTTTTATGTTTTTCAAAAGATAAATCTCCAAAACTTAGTATCACTTGGAACAAGATAAACAGTAGCTTAGACCTTCTCATATCATATTCGTCAATTACCTAGACTTAGATCGAGCATATGCTACCCATGAGTTTCAAGTTCAGAGTAAATTCTTATATCAAAACAATTTTATCCAAAACTCGGGAGAATTCAAGGTTGAAAACTAGGTACTTAAAAAGAATTACAATAGAGCAACTATTCATCATTTCCATTTTAAGAGATTAGTTTTAGAGTCCTTTTTATTTATTTATTTAGCTCTTAAAAATCAAACTTCAAGAAAACTAGACACATTTTTTTATTTTATTTTTATCACACATTATATATAGCTAACACAAAGATAAATTTTTATTTTGTTTTTAGTTATACATCTTTTTTAGCAACTATAGAGCAAACTTAAAATTAATAAAACCAAAAGGGAAAGAACTGCTTATCTAGATACATGGGGGATACCCTTTCCCCAAGCTGGTTGTTGTTGTGGTTGCTCAATGAGGTGGCCGAATGTTTGATGTTGTCTTTCTCAGAGCGGTTTTGCTATCGGAAGTCCTTCTCGTCCATCAGGATGTACTCCTGATGAGGAGAGATGAAGACGACCAAGTGAACTTGCTCTTGATCTTGTGCATGATCCTGCAAAATGTCAACAAGAACAACAAAACTCATGGAACAGATTAGAATAAGAGGGTTAGCGGTCAGCCGTCCAGGGGTTAGTCGTTCTTGGAATTTAGAAGTAATCTGGAATTGGAAGAATTTTAGCAGGATGTCTATCTAATATTTTTGGATTTTATGATATAATGGAATATAACTAAATGTATGCATGGTATTTTTATATTTTTTTATGCCACCACGGTGAATATTCCTGCGGGTTTTTACACACCGTGAAATTTATTCACATGGGGCTTAGGATTTTATAATGCAGTAATGAGATTTTTATTTTCTTTTCTAAATGCAATGCAAATGCAGAAAAGATAAATATGCTAAAGTGAAAATAATTTATGCAATGTGAAAAAGCAAATATGGATAACTATCAATTTTAACTCCCGGCAAGGGTTCGGCGTTTTGAGTCCTCCAAACATGACTCCTCCAATCTTGTTATTCTTCGGGTCCATCATTCGGTCCTGGAGATGGAGACCTTGATGGTTGCACCTCTTGTGATGGTGACTCTGATGATGACGCCACCATTTTCTTCCAAACCTGTTTGGTCTATGGACATGCTTTTGGCGTAGTAGGTTCATTATTGTCAACTTCTCTTTCTTCTTCATTCTTTGGGAGTTGATTCCTCTAGCGTTGGGATGATTGACGTCTTCTCTTGGGACAGATCTTCTTTGGCTATTCATAAGTTGTATAACTATTGAAGTAGCATCATACCTTTTGTCCTAGAAATTGGAAGTGGATTTGTCCTAATCCAATGTAGATGATTGCGTTGGTAGTGTTGAGGAATGGTCTTCCAAGGATGATAGGTATGTCTTCTTCTTCCTCTCCCATGTCAAGAATCATAAAGTCGGTAGGGACATAGTAATCTTGTATCTTTACCATGATGTCTTTTGCTATTCCTTCTGGAAATCAGACTGTTTTATTCGCCATCTGTAATTTCATATATGTAGGAAACAAAGGCTCACCAAACAAATAGTCATAGGTTACCTTGGACATCATGTTGACACCCAATCCAATATCATAGAAGGTGTTGTGGAATATTCTTTGTCCAATTCAACAGTCGATCATCGGTATGCGTGGATCCTCCTTAGTAAGGAATGATGAAGTGAGGAGGTGGTCGTACTCTAATCAAAGTATGTTGATCATCTTGACTGATTCTTCTCTTGGCTGCCTGGCCCTATTCTTCCTTCTTTGGTTGTTTTTTTTCTTGCTTACTATTGTATCCTCGGACAGATACGACATCTGTGGATGACTAGGAGAATGCAATATATGATTTTTGAAGGTAAATTTCTCCTTTCTATCCTTAATTGTGAAGTAGATTTTGGCACTGTCCACGTAGATGATGGCTTTTGCGGTGCTTAGGAATGGTCGACACAAAATAATGGGTGCCCTTATATCTCCACCTGAGTCTAAACCCACAAAGTCTATGGGTCTGTACAAGGCTCCAACTTGTACACAGATATCTTCAAGAATTCCCTTGGGGTAGCAGAGTGACTGATCTGCAAGCTGCAAACGCATATTTGTGTATAGCAAAGGATCTCCATGCATTTTCTCATAAATTACCTTTGGCATGATGTTAACACTTGCTCTGAAATCACAGATAGCTTCTTGGAACACATGAGGTCCAATGGCTATGGGGATAACAGGACTTCCTGGATCACCTTTCTTGATGGGTATGGAATAATCCTCCCATCCTCCACTAAATGGTTCGCTGTAGAATACTGCATTGTGAATGTCGATAAGATTTGTAGTTTTGGGGTCTTCTGGTTGCCTTGGGATCTTACCTTTGTCGATCGAAGGAACAGCAGCCGCCAGCTGAGCTATTTGTGATTCTATCATTTTATTAAAGCTATGTTGATTTTTAATGGCTGAGGAGAAGCTATCCATTCTATTATTTATATTTTCTAAGATTTTGTCATTTGACGCTAGTTTTCTAGATAAACCCTCCATAATTTTAGCTGGACTAGAGACTAAATCTCTCAAAGATGGTTGGTTATTGAAATTATTAAAATTATTACTATGGTAATTACCTTGGTAGTTTGGCCTCTGTTGCTGATTCCATCATTGATTCTGTTGAAGACGATAGTTGTTGTTGATGAAGTTCACATCCTCATGGGTTTTAGGACAATTGTTCCTTGAATGCCCGGTGTTTCCACATTCTTCACATGTCATGTGGGAATCATGTATGTGCATGACTTCCTACTTCTCAGTGACTCAATCTTCAAGCCTTTTCATCAACTGATCCATCTTAGCAGACAACATATCTACCTCCTTGAGTTGATGCATACCTCCACCTCTCTTGTGGGGTTGAAGATGTTCTTCATTCCATCCTTGGTTGGAGGCCATCTTCTCTATGAGAGCTATTGCTTGTGTGATTGTGAATGATAAAATGCACCTCTAGCAGCAGCATCTACAATCTCACGAGTGATGTTTGTCAACCCATGATAGAAAGTCTACATGAGTAGCCAATTCTTCATCCCATGATGAGGACATTCTGATATGTATTCTTGAAAGCGTTCCCATGCCTTAGGGACAGATTCATTATGTTGCTATTAGAAACTAGAGATTCTTCCACGCAGGGCGTTGGTTTTGCCCATGGGGAAGAACTTTGCTAGGAAGGCAGTGGAGCAATTTTCCTAGGTAGTATTCCTGTCTTTGTTGGCACAAAACCATTGCTTCGCCTTCCCCAAAAGTGAAAATGGGAAAAGGCAAAGTAATATGGCGTCTCTAGTAACTCCTTTGATGGTGAAAGTGCTGCAAATCTCCAGGAAGTGTTGGAGATGAGCACTCACATCTTCATGTGCCTTTCCACAAAACTGGCTAGCTTGCACCTTGTTGATGAGTTCTAGCTTGGGCTCAAAAGCATTGTCTCCAATGTTAATCACCGGTCCAGTATGGATGTTGGTCATAGTTGGAGCAGAGAATTCACGAAGAGTCTTATCGGCCATGGCTTCGAAAACTGGTGTTAAGCTACGCCTTGTCTGGTTGTCTTCCAATTCTAAAGCTAAAACTTTCTTGAGTTTGGCTTTAGTCCTCCTGAATAGTGCTTCTGGATCCTCCTGAATAGCTTGCACCATTGAACGTAGTCCTATGTGAACAAGGACCATAGTCCTATATGGATTCTGTACCATTCATGTTGTATATTGATGAATAATTAGTTTTGAAGTAGAATTATAACAACTTTTTTCTTCTCTATATCTATATGATTGGGTTGGACGAAAATTTAGAGATAGTAGAAATTTTGGCTCTTCAATATTAGGTATAGATACATATATTAGTTTGATTGGAATAAGCCTCAATTTAGTTAAGTCACACAAACATTCGAAGAAAGCCAAAATTAAGCTCCAAAACACACGTACATCTAGCACTACATGATATGCACCAATTTTAATGGGAAAATAATCTCAGGAGGAGAAAGGAAATGTCGAAAGGTTACATGAGTAAGGAATTATATTAGCCTTAGTTTAGATTTAGTCCTGAGCTCAAATCCAAATAATGCTTGATTAGTTTACTTTTTGAAATAAATTATCACTTAATTTTGGAAAGTGACTTTTAGCATCCTTTTTAGACAATCTGTTTGATCTTCTAAAAAAATGAGTTTAGGGTTTAATAAAAGGGTCAAGGCTGTATTTTTTCTTGAGGAAAATAGGAGGGGAACCCCCCCTACTGAACTCCTTTTTATAAATGTTAAGCCTCTACAAAAGAACAAAAACAAAACTATTTGCAAGAAACCGCGAAGTGATTGACATGAAACGAGATTTGTTTGGCATGGAACCCAGGAGCGGAGCCCCCAAGACAAGAGCAAAGAGCAAGGCTTACTAATTCAGTAAGCCTAAATTGAAAACTAGAAAAGGATGCTAAAAGGAAGAAGGAACCAACAAGAGCTTCTGAAGGATGATGCACAACTTTATTGAAACGTACCAAACATTGATACGGGAATCAACAGCCATGGGAGTGATCCAGCGATGCGATAAATCTTGACGAGGATCCCTTCAGATCCTAGGATCTCCAGTGTTAGAGATCACCAACCACCGGAGAAGACAAGGTTGTTGTCAGGGCCATATTGTAATTCTAAATTATTCTTGTCAGAATTATTTACTCTGACAATGAAGATCAATGTATCGCGCACAGGGAATCAGAAGGGTAGCATAGGGGACACAGAGTTATACTGGTTTGGGTACATGGTACCCTACGTCTAGTTTGGAGTAGATTTGTTGTCTCTTATGCTCGAGTTTACAAGGGGTGCTGATGGCCAGTTGCCAGAGATTTCTATACAATGTAGCGGTATGCCGATCGGGGTCTCCCCACCCCTCATTATACAATCCAAGGAGTGGGTTTATAGATAGAGTCCCATTCAATTTTCATATGAGTTTCTAAATACATATTGAATGCCTTGTGTCTTCGAAGTAGATGGTACCCTGACTGGTTCAGGCTTCTCATGTAGCCAGCTTGGTGTACCTTGTCCCCTTTGGGTAGTTTTCCATGCGGTGAGGTACCTTGTGTACATATCACTATCGATACAGGATCCTAGGGGTTCCCTATCGGTTCAACTTCTGTGCTAGGCCCATCGTTGGCCCACGGTCTGTTTGAAGGACATGAAGCAAGGTGGCGTGGACTTCAAGCTATCAAGGACTGACCTAGTTGGCTTACTAGGAAAGCTAGATTCTGTAATAGAATTAGGACTCTTCTATTGTAACCGACTAGGACTAGAAATGCACCCCTGCCCTCTCTACCTATATAAAGAGAGGCACGGTGTACCCCCTTGTAACCCTAACAATCATACAATCGATCCAACGCAAAAGGCTCACGCCGACTGGACGTAAAGGCTTTTACTCGAATCCAAGGGCCCAAACCAGTATAAAATCACCATCTCTTGTGTTACCGTCGAGTTCCTAAGTTCATTGAAGCCCACCGAACACCGTACCGGGTACTCCCGTGATGGGTTACCTGCCATCAAACACCGACAGCTGGCGTGCCTGGTAGGGGCTTTTGTTGAATTTCATGCTCGAGAGCTTGGCAGACCTCGACAACCTGATTTTCTTGACGGGATCAACCTTTGTCTTTGGCTCCTAGATCTGCATCATTGATGACAATGGCCTACTCTAAAGACATTTCATGGAGATCTAGGTGGCTCGGGATACTCCTGTTGCTTCTGCAACCATGCTAGACCAACTCATCGAGAAGTTCTCTCGCCTCTCAATTTCTGATCCAACTCAGATCTCAGGAATCACCATAGTTCACAACTCCAAATCAGACATGCTAGCCTCATCCAACTTGAAGTCCCATCTGAGTTCCATAACTCAAGACCTTAGTTGCTTTCCACTCAAACTATGCAATTTGGCTTCCATCTACCAGGAATCGATCCAAGATCTATTTCAATCAACACTGGAAATCCCTCTGACGGGAGCATAGAAAGGACTCATGCCATCCGTCACTCCTCAAGGCTACATCATGCATTGGCTGGGTGCTTGACCTAGTACGTCTGCTACAGATCCATCTCACCTAGTCGGCATGGTGGAGCTCCTAGCTTACCAAGACAGCAGCACTCTTCTAGTTGACAACGACCATGGTTCTACAGAGATTTTAGACAGTGCAGTGACTACGGAATCTGGAACTCACTTGGCCCCAAGACACTCCAGAGAAGTCTTCATGGCTGGTCACCCACCTCATATCCCTATGCCGCAAGCACCCGATGCTCAAGATGGAGAGGAGACTCTGTCCGACATCTCCACAGATGCTCTACCGCACAACGGGGAAATGGACGAGCAGAAGACAGCTAGGGAAAGGAAGAACAAGGCTCATCTGGCTCAGCGCAACCGCACCCAACACCGCAAGGAAGAATGGGAGCTGTATTAGGTGGCCTACTGAGATGTTGAATGACGACGCTTGGCTATAGAGGCAGCATAAGAACAGTGCCTATGGGATGAAGAACATGAGTGGCAACATCGAGATCATGATGCCTTCAGAGCCTCTGCCTCGCGCAACCTTGACCCTGAGTTCATGGAAGTAGTAGGGCACAGGGTCTTCACTATGCCCTATGCCAACATTATGCCCCGGTGAACAAGATGGCGGCCATAGAAAACCCTACTAAAGAGCAACAACGATTCAAAGTCATTCTAGAGTCCACAGCCCTCTAGATGCAAGCAGCTAAGGAGGCTTCTCAAGCTAACCCCTCTCGAGTGCTAGAGCAGTGGGTCCTAGCTCACTCTCATCTAGGCTCGCCCGTTAACCAAGGAGGAGGTTAGCGAGTACCAGTCGACTCCCATCTAGGGCTGTAGGGTAACCCGAATAGGAGTCAGGGTGGCGCACAATCAGCCTACCGCCACCAAGGGCACTAGTACAACAATAGGGAAGGCGGAGGCGAGTCCAAGTAAAGGGAAGCTGGCATCTCCCCAGATAGGTTCCTGTGTTTCTCTAGCAGACTACTCTCTATTTGCCTTCCTTACAAGTTCAAGCCGTCCAACCACACCAAGTACAATGGCAAGACAGAGCTGAATCAGTGGCTTCATATTTATTCCCAATCAATCGAACTAGCGGGCAAAGATGTTGACATCAAGGAACTTATTTCCCCATGGGTCTTGAGCCGGTACCTCTTGCATGTTGACATCAAGGCACTTATTTCCCCATGGCCCAGTTCAATTGCATGTTGTGAGGATCTAACAAGAAAATTATGCAACAACTTTGTGGGAGTCCTCACCCATCCGAGTACTCGGATAGATCCTAGAAGTTGCTGACAACTCCCTAATGAAAGCTCTCAGGATTACTATCATCATTTTGTAGAATTACGGTCCCAAGTCTTTGATGTTATCGAGAGGGAGGTAATTGAGCACTTTTCAAATGGGATCAAGGCCAAATGGAAGTTTTAGGCCTTCTACAATGATAACCTGAAGACTACAGATGAGTTCAAGCATAGTGTTCAGAAGACGATCGCCTCCGAGGAAAGAACTTGGGAGAGATTTCCAGATCTATAGGACAACCACGACAATAGTGGCAACCAGGGTGGGCAGCAAAGTAGAAAGCGAGGCCCCAATAACACCCTGGCCTCCATTGACAAATCCAAGAAGAACAATAAGCCAAAGAAGTTTGAAGATCTAGGTAGACTACCTTGCCCTTTTCACAAAGGCACTAGGCACACAACGGATTAGTGCCGACAACTGAAGAAGTTGGGATTCTATCACAAGGATGACAAGGGCAAGGGCAAGGATGACAACAAGAAACATGGGGAAGACCAGGGGGACAAAGGCTTTCAACATCCCAAAGGCATCGTTAGTGTCATCTTCACCAGAGTTCTGACTGCTAAGGACAAGCGGCAAGACAAGCTAGCCTTATGGGATATCATGGCATCAGAACCTGCCACCCCAACATATCTCAATCGGCCTGAGTACCCGATTCACTTTTCAAGGGAGGATCAATGGACCAGCATATCCATTGCTGGACATTACCCATTAGTCCTGGATCCAACCATTGCGAGCATGACAGTCACTAAGGTCTTGATAGGCGGTGGCACAGGATTGAATATCATCTTTGCTGATACTCTGTCTGACATCTCCACAGATGCTCTACCGCACAACGGGGAAATGGACGAGCAGAAGACGGCTAGGGAAAGGAAGAACAAGGCTCATCTAGCTTGGTGCAATCGCACCCAACACCGCAAGGAAGAATGGGAGCTGTATTAGGTGGCCTGCTAAGATGTTGAATGACGACGCTTGGCTATAGAGGCAGCATAAGAACAGTGCCTACGGGATGAAGAACATGAGTGGCAACATCGAGATCGTGATGCCTTCAGAGCCTCTGCCTCGCGCAACCTTGACCCTAAGTTCATGGAAGTAGTAGGGCACAGGGTCTTCACTATGCCCTATGCCAACATTATGCCCTGGTGAACAAGATGGCGGCCATAGAAAACCCTACTAAAGAGCAACAACGATTCAAAGTCATTCTAGAGTCCACAGCCCTCTAGATGCAAGCAGCTAAGGAGGCTTCTCAAGCTAACCCCTCTCGAGTGCTAGAGCAGTGGGTCCTAGCTCACTCTCATCTAGGCTCACCCGTTAACCAAGGAGGAGGTTAGCGAGTACCAGTCGACTCCCATCTAGGGCTGTAGGGTAACCCGAATAGGAGTCAGGGTGGCGCACAATCAGCCTACCACCACCAAGGGCACTAGTACAACAATAGGGAAGGCGGAGGCGAGTCCAAGTAAAGGGAAGCTGGCATCTCCTCAGATAGGTTCCTGTGTTTCTCTAGCAGACTACTCTCTGCTTGCCTTCCTTACAAGTTCAAGCCGTCCAACCACACCAAGTACAATGGCAAGACAGAGCTGAATCAGTGGCTTCGTATTTATTCCCAATCAATCGAACGAGCGAGCAGAGATGTTGACATCAAGGCACTTATTTCCCCATGGGTCTTGAGCCGGTACCTCTTGCATGGTTTGATTGCATGTTGTGAGGATCTAACAAGAAAATTATGCAACAACTTTGTGGGAGTCCTCACCCATCCGAGTACTCAGATAGATCCTAGAAGTTGCTGACAACTCCCTAATGAAAGCTCCTAGGATTACTATCATCATTTTGTAGAATTACAGTCCCAAGTCTTTGATGTTATCGAGAGGGAGGTAATTGAGCACTTTTCAAATGGGATCAAGGCCAAATGGAAGTTTTAGGCCTTCTACAATGATAACCCGAAGACTACAGATGAGTTCAAGCATAGTGTTCAGAAGATGATCGCCTCCGAGGAAAGAACTTGGGAGAGATTTCCCGATCTATAGGACAACCATGACAATAGTGGCAACCAGGGTGGGCAGCAAAGTAGAAAGCGAGGCCCCGATAACACCCTGGCCTCCATTGACAAATCCAAGAAGAACAATAAGCCAAAGAAGTTTGAAGATCTAGGCAGACTACCTTGCCCTTTTCACAAAGGTGCTAGGCACACAACGGATTAGTGCCGACAACTAAAGAAGTTGGGATTCTATCACAAGGATGACAAGGGCAAGGGCAAGGATGACAACAAGAAACATGGGGAAGACCAGGGGGACAAAGGCTTTCAACATCCCAAAGGCATCGTTAGTGTCATCTTCACCGGAGTTCTGACTGCTAAGGACAAGCTGCAAGACAAGCTAGCCTTACGAGATATCATGGCATCAGAACCTGCCACCCCAACATATCTCAATCGGCCTGAGTACCCGATTCACTTTTCAAGGGAGGATCAATGGACCAGCATATCCATTGCTGGACATTACCCATTAGTCCTGGATCCAACCATTGCGAGCATGACAGTCACTAAGGTCTTGATAGGCGGTGGCACAGGATTGAATATCATCTTTGCTGATACTCTGTCCGACATCTCCACAGATGCTCTACTGCACAACGGGGAAATGGACGAGCAGAAGACGGCTAGGGAAAGGAAGAACAAGGCTCATCTGGCTCGGCGCAACCGCACCCAACACCGCAAGGAAGAATGGGAGCTATATTAGGTGGCCTGCTGAGATGTTGAATGACGATGCTTGGCTATAGAGGCAGCATAAGAACAGTGCCTACGGGATGAAGAACATGAGTGGCAACATCGAGATCGTGATGCCTTTAGAGCCTCTGCCTCGCGCAACCTTGACCCTGAGTTCATGGAAGTAGTAGGGCACAGGGTCTTCACTATGCCCTATGCCAACATTATGCCCTGGTGAACAAGATGGCGGCCATAGAAAACCCTACTAAAGAGCAACAACGATTCAAAGTCATTCTAGAGTCCACAACCCTCTAGATGCAAGCAGCTAAGGAGGCTTCTCAAGCTAACCCCTCTCGAGTGCTAGAGCAGTGGGTCCTAGCTCACTCTCATCTAGGCTCGCCCGTTAACCAAGGAGGAGGTTAGCGAGTACCAGTCGACTCCCATCTAGGGCTGTAGGGTAACCCGAATAGGAGTCAGGGTGGCGCACAATCAGCCTACCGCCACCAAGGGCACCAGTACAACAATAGGGAAGGCGGAGGCGAGTCCGAGTAAAGGGAAGCTGTCATCTCCCCAGATAGGTTCCTGTGTTTCTCTAGCAGACTACTCTCTGTTTGCCTTCCTTACAAGTTCAAGCTGTCCAACCACACCAAGTACAATGGCAAGACAGAGCTGAATCAGTGGCTTCGTATTTATTCCCAATCAATCGAACTAGCGGGCAGAGATGTTGACATCAAGGCACTTATTTCCCCATGGGTCTTGAGCCGGTACCTCTTGCATGCTTCTTTTCTACAACAAAACTTTTAAGAGATAGTAACAAAAACTTAGAGTATTTATTTGGTGGATGAAAAATCTATCAAGCATATTTTTGCTGTTTACTTCCAGTGTAGGAGTAAAACATTTTTGGGTTGATCTAAATGGAATGGCATGTTTTTGCGCCTACCCCCAGTGTAGGAGTAGTGCATATGTGGGTGGTGTGTACATGATCTTAATTTTAAGAGCATGAAAAACCTCTCATAAGGGTCAACAAAGCTTGACTAAATTCAATGTAAAACAAGCAGCATATAAGTGGAAGTTTTCCTAGCCTAAATAACATGTATGGCTCTGGTAGGAATTCAAGTTTTGTCATACAGGAATTCATCATGTAGCATTTTTATGTTTTTCAAAAGATAAATCTCCAAAACTTAGTATCACTTGGAACAAGATAAACAGTAGCTTAGACCTTCTCATATCATATTCGTCAATTACCTAGACTTAGATCGATCATATGCTACCCATGAGTTTCAAGTTCAGAGTAAATTCTTATATCAAAACAATTTTATCCAAAACTCGGGAGAATTCAAGGTTGAAAACTAGGTACTTAAAAAGAATTACAATAGAGCAACTATTCATCATTTCCATTTTAAGAGATTAGTTTTAGAGTCCTTTTTATTTATTTATTTAGCTCTTAAAAATCAAACTTAAAGAAAACTAGACACATTTTTTATTTTATTTTTATCACACATTATATATAGCTAACACAAAGATAAATTTTTATTTTGTTTTTAGTTATACATCTTTTTTAGCAACTATAGAGCAAACTTAAAATTAATAAAACCAAAAGGGAAAGAACTGCTTATCTAGATACATGGGGGATACCCTTTCCCCAAGCTAGTTGTTGTTGTGGTTGCTCAATGAGGTGGCCGAATGTTTGATGTTGTCTTTCTCAGAGCGGTTTTGCTATCGGAAGTCCTTCTCATCCATTATGATGTACTCCTGATGAGGAGAGATGAAGACGACCGAATGAACTTGCTCTTGATCTTGTGCATGATCCTGCAAAATGTCAACAAGAACAACAAAACTCATGGAACAGATTAGAATAAGAGGGTTAGCGGTCAGCCGTCCAGGGGTTAGTCGTTCTTGGAATTTAGAAGTAATCTGGAATTGGAAGAATTTTAGCAGGATGTCTATCTAATATTTTTGGATTTTATGATATAATGGAATATAACTAAATGTATGCATGGTATTTTTATATTTTTTATGCCACCACGGTGAATATTCCTGCGGGTTTTTACACACCGTGAAATTTATTCACATGGGGCTTAGGATTTTATAATGCAGTAATGAGATTTTTATTTTCTTTTCTAAATGCAATGCAAATGCAGAAAAGATAAATATGCTAAAGTGAAAATAATTTATGCAATGTGAAAAAGCAAATATGGATAACTATCAATTTTAACTCCCGGCAAGGGTTCGGCGTTTTGAGTCCTCCAAACAGGACTCCTCCAATCTTGTTATTCTTCGGGTCCATCATTCGGTCCTGGAGATGGAGACCTTGATGGTTGCACCTCTTGTGATGGTGACTCTGATGATGACGCCACCATTTTCTTCCAAACTTGTTTGGTCTGTGGACATGCTTTTGGCATAGTAGGTTCATTATTGTCAACTTCTCTTTCTTCTTCATTCTTTGGGAGTTGATTCCTCTAGCGTTGGGATGATAGACGTCTTCTCTTGGGACAGATCTTCTTTGGCTATTCATAAGTTGTATAACTATTGAAGTAGCATCATACCTTTTGTCCTAGAAATTGGAAGTGGATTTGTCCTAATCCTATGTAGATGATTGCGTTGGTAGTGTTGAGGAACGGTCTTCCAAGGATGATAGGTATGTCTTCTTCTTCCTCTCCCATGTCAAGAATCATAAAGTCGGTAGGGACATAGTAATCTTGTATCTTTACCATGATGTCTTTTGCTATTCCTTCTAGAAATCAGACTGTTTTATTCGCCATCTGTAATTTCATATATGTAGGAAACAAAGGCTCACCAAACAAATAGTCATAGGTTACCTTGGACAT
Source organism: Miscanthus floridulus (assembly GCF_019320115.1). Taxonomy (NCBI): domain Eukaryota; kingdom Viridiplantae; phylum Streptophyta; class Magnoliopsida; order Poales; family Poaceae; genus Miscanthus; species Miscanthus floridulus. The sequence goes on from NC_089593.1 coordinate 54,245,964, forward strand.
CTTGTTGACACCCGATCCAATATCATAGAAGGTGTTGTGGAAGATTCTTTGTCCAATTCAACAGTCGATCATCGGTACGCGTGGATCCTCCTTGGTAAGGAATGATGAAGTGAGGAGGTGGTCGTACTCTAATCAAAGTGTGTTGATCATCTTGACTGATTCTTCTCTTGGCTGCCTGGCCCTATTCTTCCTTCTTTGGTTGTTTTTTTTCTTGCTTACTATTGTATCCTCGGACAGATACGACATCTGTGGATGACTAGGAGAATGCAATATATGTTTTTTGAAGGTAAATTTCTCCTTTCTATCCTTAATTGTGAAATAGATTTTGGCACTGTCCGCGTAGATGATGGCTTTTGCGGTGCTTAGGAATGGTCGACACAAAATAATGGGTGCCCTTATATCTCCACCTGAGTCTAAACCCACAAAGTCTATGGGTCTGTACAAGGCTCCAACTCGTACACAGATATCTTCAAGAATTCCCTTGGGGTAGCAGAGTGACTGATCTGCAAGCTGCAAACGCATATTTGTGTATAGCAAAGGATCTCCATGCATTTTCTCATAAATTACCTTTGGCATGATGTTAACACTTGCTCTGAAATCACAGATAGCTTCTTGGAACACATGAGGTCCAATGGCTATGGGGATAACAGGACTTCCTGGATCACCTTTCTTGATGGGTATGGAATAATCCTCCCATCCTCCACTAAATGGTTCGCTGTAGAATACTGCATTGTGAATGTCGATAAGATTTGTAGTTTCGGGGTCTTCTGGTTGCCTTGGGATCTTACCTTTGTCGATCGAAGGAACAACAGCCGCCAGCTGAGCTATTTGTGATTCTATCATTTTATTAAAGCTATGTTGATTTTTAATGGCTGAGGAGAAGCTATCCATTCTATTATTTATATTTTCTAAGATTTTGTCATTTGACGCTAGTTTTCTAGATAAACCCTCCATAATTTTAGCTGGACTAGAGACTAAATCTCTCAAAGATGGTTGGTTATTGAAATTATTAAAATTATTACTATAGTAATTATCTTGGTAGTTTGGCCTCTGTTGCTGATTCCATCATTGATTCTGTTGAAGACGATAGTTGTTGTTGATGAAGTTCACATCCTCATGGGTTTTAGGACAATTGTTCCTTGAATGCCCGGTGTTTCCACATTCTTCACATGTCATGTGGGAATCATGTATGTGCATGACTTCCTACTTCTCAGTGACTCAATCTTCAAGCCTTTTCATCAACTGATCCATCTTAGCAGACAACATATCTACCTCCTTGAGTTGATGCATACCTCCACCTCTCTTGTGGGGTTGAAGATGTTCTTCATTCCATCCTTGGTTGGAGGCCATCTTCTCTATGAGAGCTATTGCTTGTGTGATTGTGAGTGATAAAATGCACCTCTAGCAGCAGCATCTACATTCTCACGAGTGATGTTTGTCAACCCATGATAGAAAGTCTACATGAGTAGCCAATTCTTCATCCCATGATGAGGACATTTTGATATGTATTCTTGAAAGCGTTCCCATGCCTTAGGGACAGATTCATTATGTTGCTATTAGAAACTAGAGATTCTTCCACGCAGGGCGTTGTTTTTGCCCATGGGGAAGAACTTTGCTAGGAAGGCAGTGGAGCAATTTTCCCAGGTAGTATTCCTGTCTTTGTTGGCACAAAACCATTGCTTCGCCTTCCCCAAAAGTGAAAATGGGAAAAGGCGAAGTAATATGGCGTCTCTAGTAACTCCTTTGATGGTGAAAGTGCTGCAAATCTCCAGGAAGTGTTGGAGATGAGCACTCACATCTTCATGTGCCTTTCCACAAAACTGGCTAGCTTGCACCTTATTGATGAGTTCTAGCTTGGGCTCAAAAGCATTGTCTCCAATGTTAATCACCGGTCTAGTATGGATGTTGGTCATAGTTGGAGCAGAGAATTCACGAAGAGTCTTATCGGCCATGGCTTCGAAAACTGGTGTTAAGCTACGCCTTGTCTGGTTGTCTTCCAATTCTAAAGCTAAAACTTTCTTGAGTTTGGCTTTAGTCCTCCTGAATAGTGCTTCTGGATCCTCCTGAATAGCTTGCACCATTGAACGTAGTCCTATGTGAACAAGGACCATAGTCCTATATGGACTCTGTACCATTCATGTTGTATATTGATGAATAATTAGTTTTGAAGTAGAATTATAACAACTTTTTTCTTCTCTATATCTATATGATTGGGTTGGACGAAAATTTAGAGATAGTAGAAATTTTGGCTCTTCAATATTAGGTATAGATACATATATTAGTTTGATTGGAATAAGCCTCAATTTAGTTAAGTCACACAAACATTCGAAGAAAGCCAAAATTAAGCTCCAAAACACACGTACATCTAGCACTACATGATATGCACCAATTTTAATGGGAAAATAATCTCAGGAGGAGAAAGGAAATGTCGAAAGGTTACATGAGTAAGGAATTATATTAGCCTTAGTTTAGATTTAGTCCTGAGCTCAAATCCAAATAATGCTTGATTAGTTTACTTTTTGAAATAAATTATCACTTAATTTTGGAAAGTGACTTTTAGCATCCTTTTTAGACAATCTGTTTGATCTTCTAAAAAAATGAGTTTAGGGTTTAATAAAAGGGTCAAGGCTGTATTTTTTCTTGAGGAAAATAGGAGGGGAACCCCCCTACTGAACTCCTTTTTATAAATGTTAAGCCTCTACAAAAGAACAAAAACAAAACTATTTGCAAGAAACCGCGAAGTGATTGACATGAAACGAGATTTGTTTGGCATGGAACCCAGGAGCGAAGCCCCCAAGACAAGAGCAAAGAGCAAGGCTTACTAATTCAGTAAGCCTAAATTGAAAACTAGAAAAGGATGCTAAAAGGAAGAAGGAACCAACAAGAGCTTCTGAAGGATGACGCACAACTTTATTGAAACGTACCAAACATTGATATGGGAATCAACAGCCATGGGAGTGATCCAGCGATGCGATAAATCTTGACGAGGATCCCTTCAGATCCTAGGATCTCCAGTGTTAGAGATCACCAACCACCGGAGAAGACAAGGTTGTTGTCAGGGCCATATTGTAATTCTAAATTATTCTTGTCAGAATTATTTACTCTGACAATGAAGATCAATGTATCGCGCACAGGGAATCAGAAGGGTAGCATAGGGGACACGGAGTTATACTGGTTTGGGTACATGGTACCCTACATCTAGTTTGGAGTAGATTTGTTGTCTCTTATGCTCGAGTTTACAAGGGGTGCTGATGGCCAGTTGCCAGAGATTTCTATACAATGTAGCGGTATGCCGATCGGGGTCTCCCCACCCCTCATTATACAATCCAAGGGGTGGGTTTATAGATAGAGTCCCGTTCAATTTTCATATGAGTTTCTAAATACATATTGAATGCCTTGTGTCTTTGAAGTAGATGGTACCCTGACTGGTTCAGGCTTCTCATGTAGCCAGCTTGGTGTACCTTGTCCCCTTTGGGTAGTTTTCCATGCGGTGAGGTACCTTGTGTACATATCACTATCGATACAGGATCCTAGGGGTTCCCTATCGGTTCAACTTCTGTGCTAGGCCCATCGTTGGCCCACGGTCTGTTTGAAGGACATGAAGCAAGGTGGCGTGGACTTCAAGCTATCAAGGACTGACCTAGTTGGCTTACTAGGAAAGCTAGATTCTGTAATAGAATTAGGACTCTTCTATTGTAACCGACTAGGACTAGAAATGCACCCCTGCCCTCTCTACCTATATAAAGAGAGGCACGGTGTACCCCCTTGTAACCCTAACAATCATACAATCGATCCAACGCAAAAGGCTCACACCGACTGGACGTAAAGGCTCTGTCCGACATCTCCACAGATGCTCTACCACACAACGGGGAAATGGACGAGCAGAAGATAGCTAGGGAAAGGAAGAACAAGGCTCATCTGGCTCGGCGTAACCGCACCCAACACTGCAAGGAAGAATGGGAGCTGTATTAGGTGGCCTGCTGAGATGTTGAATGACGACGCTTGGCTATAGAGGCAGCATAAGAACAGTGCCTACGGGATGAAGAACATGAGTGGCAACATCGAGATCGTGGTGCCTTTAGAGCCTCTGCCTCGCGCAACCTTGACCTAGAGTTCATGGAAGTAGTAGGGCACAGGGTCTTCACTATGCCCTATGCCAACATTATGCCCTGGTGAACAAGATGGCGGCCATAGAAAACCCTACTAAAGAGCAACAACGATTCAAAGTCATTCTAGAGTCCACAACCCTCTAGATGCAAGCAGCTAAGGAGGCTTCTCAAGCTAACCCCTCTTGAGTGCTAGAGCAGTGGGTCCTAGCTCACTCTCATCTAGGCTCACCCGTTAACCAAGGAGGAGGTTAGCGAGTACCAGTCGACTCCCATCTAGGGCTGTAGGGTAACCCAAATAGGAGTCAGGGTGGCGCACAATCAGCCTACCGCCACCAAGGGCACTAGTACAACAATAGGGAAGGCGGAGGCGAGTCCGAGTAAAGGGAAGCTGGCATCTCCCCAGATAGGTTCCTGTGTTTCTCTAGCAGACTACTCTCTGTTTGCCTTCCTTACAAGTTCAAGCCATCCAACCACACCAAGTACAATGGCAAGACAGAGCTAAATCAGTGGCTTCGTATTTATTCCTAATCAATCGAACTAGCGGGCAGAGATGTTGACATCAAGGCACTTATTTCCCCATGGGTCTTGAGTTGGTACCTCTTGCATGTTGACATCAAGGCACTTATTTCCCCATGGCCCAGTTCAATTGCATGTTGTGAGGATCTAACAAGAAAATTATGCAACAACTTTGTGGGAGTCCTCACACATCCGAGTACTCGGATAGATCCTAGAAGTTGCTGACAACTCCCTAATGAAAGCTCTCAGGATTACTATCATCATTTTGTAGAATTACGGTCCCAAGTCTTTGATGTTATCGAGAGGGAGGTAATTGAGCACTTTTCAAATGGGATCAAGGCCAAATGGAAGTTTTAGGCCTTCTACAATGATAACCCGAAGACTATAGATGAGTTCAAGCATAGTGTTCAGAAGATGATCGCCTTTTGAGGAAAGAACTTGGGAGAGATTTCCTGATCTATAGGACAACCATGACAATAGTGGCAACCAGGGTGGGCAGCAAAGTAGAAAGCGAGGCCCCAATAACACCCTGGCCTCCATTGACAAATCCAAGAAGAACAATAAGCCAAAGAAGTTTGAAGATCTAGGCAGACTACCTTGCCCTTTTCACAAAGGCGCTAGGCACACAACGGATTAGTGCCGACAACTGAAGAAGTTGGGATTCTATCACAAGGATGACAAGGGCAAGGGCATGGATGACAACAAGAAACATGGGGAAGACCAGGGGGACAAAGGCTTTCAACATCCCAAAGGCATCGTTAGTGTCATCTTCACCAGAGTTCTGACTGCTAAGGACAAGCGGCAAGACAAGCTAGCCTTATGGGATATCATGGCATCAGAACCTGCCACCCCAACATATCTCAATCGGCCTGAGTACCCGATTCACTTTTCAAGGGAGGATCAATGGACCAGCATATCCATTGCTGGACATTACCCATTAGTCCTGGATCCAACCATTGCGAGCATGACAGTCACTAAGGTCTTGATAGGTGGTGGCATAGGATTGAATATCATCTTTGCTGATACCCTAGGGAAGATAGGTCTCAACTTCGCTGGCCTACACACACCTATAGGCACCCCCTTCTATGGGATAGTACCCGGTAAAGGGGCTATGCCATTCATATAGATCACGCTCTCGGTCATGTTTGGGTCCCCAGACAATTACCGAACAAAGTTCATCAAATTTGAGGTGGTAGATTTTGAGTCATCATATCATGCCATCTTCGGGCGCCCAGCTCTGGCTACATTCATGGCAGTACCACATTACCCGTACCTTCTTCTGAAGATGCCAGGTCTTAATGGAATACTCTCCCTTCGAGGCGCCTTGCAGCGCTCTTATTATTGCAACTAGCTAGACTAGCCCTGAAGATTTGGAAATTCCAACAAAGAAGGCAGGTATCGTTGCACCTCCACAAGATGCAGATATTATGAAGATCGATCTAGGTACTGGTGATCCCTCCAAGATGGCGACCATCAGTGCCCACCTCTCCAAGGAATAGGAATTCATGCTCACCAACTTTCTCTAGGAAAACAAAGATATCTTCGCTTGGAAGCCAGCTGACATGCCAGGAGTCTCGAGGAAGTTGGCTGAGCATAGACTAGATCTAAATACCTTTTCTACACCAGTCAAGCAGCAATTACAAGGTTTCACACCTAACAAGAAAGCAACCATCAAGAAGGAGATCATGAAGCTTTTGGCAGCAAGGTTCATCCAAGAAATATTGCATCCCGACTGGCTTGCCAATCCCGTCCTAGTGCGGAAGAAGAATTCAGCCGAGTGACGCATGTGTTTTGACTACATGGATCTCAATAAACATTGCCCCAAGGACCCCTTCGGTCTACTTCGCATTGACTAGATTGTGGACTCTATGGCTAGATCTGCTCTTCTATCCTTCCTTGATTGTTATTCAGGTCTTGTTGATGATAGTTAACATGGATCACAAACCATTAATATAACTTGCATAAATGGCTAAAATGGATCACCAATGTAGACTTAGGGGTTTAAACGGACAAATTCCATGAGTTTTGGTAAATCTATGTTTCCAGCAGGATTTAATCAGAAAACTGCCAAGGAGGACCTATTAGTCAAAGGAAATCACAGAATTCCATAGCGTAAACAACATGGGAAGATTTTAGAAGACTTTAGGAGGCTCTCCACCAAAGTGGAGCCCAAGCCCCTACCATGTGGGGCCGGTCGGCCCCACTTGCAGGCCAGTCAGTCTATGGGGTCCACCTGGCAATCCCTCGTTGTTACATCGGTTCTCCACCACCTTAAGGATTGCATCTCCACTGTTTATTCAAGTCGGTTTGATCCAAGGGCTCAGGATTGATGCTCTAGCCAATATATACCTGCCTACACCCTGCACCCCCTGAGGGCATGCCAAGTTAGATCCTGAGAGCTGAAAAGCCAGAAACCCTAATCCATATTTCCACCAGGATCAGAGCTAGCAATCAAGAGAAGATTAGTCCTCAATAGGTTCTAGTCTTGTATTAGAAATAGTGAGATAGAGTGACAGAGAAGAGTTTAGGAGTCTTAGCCTATCGGTGCTCTCTCTATGGCTTATACCCTAGCGGAATCAAGTTCTTGAGCTTGCTTCTAAGATTTCTCTGGTAATCAACTTCTAATTCAAGTAAGCATCTTGTTCATATTGTTCTTTAGGTTTACGACTCTCTTTTGAGTACTTTAATCCTTGTAGCTCCTTGGTTAAAGTAGTATTCGTATTGTAAGCGTGGTGCTTAGACTCGATTACCCGTGGATGTACCCTATTTTCTGGATCGGTCGTAGCTCATGAGGGTGACTTTTATAGCCTTGTTGAATCCTATGTAGTGCACCTCCCGTTAGTAGGCCTAGCAAGACCTTGTTACTATAGGAAACATACTATGTCTGTGTTTTCTCTAGTAAGACCCCCAGAATTGAACAATAGAAGACAAAGCTTACTGAAGTTAGAACTAAAAGACCTTAGCAGTCTCCTCTACGCTCCTATTATCTAGCCTTGATTGTGAACTTGGGTTAAGTTAGACTTAGATATTCTCACACATGTTTCTTTGGGTTCGATATAAATCTGGGTTACTTCTGGTGAAGTGCTATAATGGTATAATATCTATGTGCTTATGGATTTTTCTGTGTGCATTAATATATACCAACAAGCATTTCTGGTGCCGTTGCTGGGGAAACAGTTGCCGAGTTAACTTTGAACCTAGCTTAACCTTGTATCATTACTCATTTATTCTTTTACCTTTTATCTTTTATCTTTTACCATGGATCTAGAATGCACCCCTATCTACCAATACGCTGCACCTATGAGCGCACGCCTACAGCCACAAGAATCTTCAAAGCCTATCCTAACACCTGGCTATGAGCTGCACCCGTGTTTAATTAACATGGTTTAGGATAAACTATTTTCGGGCAAAGATGATGAAAACCCCTATTCCCACCTAAATGAGTTTGAGCAAACCTATGCATGCCTACGCATAGCAGGCATGTCAAACGAAACCTTATGATGGAAGCTTTTTCCCTTCTCTTTGACGGGAAAAGCTAAACATTGGTACAACCTCAACATAAGGAGTAGACATGAAGATTGGGAAGCCCTGTGCTCTAGCTTTTGCTTGCAATTCTTTCCCATCTCTAGGGTAGTCAACCTTCGTTTAGAGATTCTATCTTTTAAACAAAAAGAAAAAAATCTCTAGGCATGGCATGGGAACATTTTAATACTCTCATTAATACTGGCCCTGACCTTGTCATTCAAGACCCCATTCTTCTTTAACACTTTTATTTGGGTCTCGATAGGAAAACCTCAAAGCATCTTAATATGGCTTTAGGAGGTTCGTTCTTGCATATCTCTGCCAATTCGGGGAGAAGCATTCTCACACAAATCTTAGAGAACACCCCTGAAGAAGTAGAAGAGAAGCCACTAGAGGAGGAATCCTAGATAGCTGAACTAGAAGCCTTAGTAGACCCATCACAAGCGTCAGCTATCCCAAATTCTAAACCACCAGAAAAGGAGGAAACTCCAATTTTGGATTTCATGCTTGAATTCGAGGATGAACTTTTTGATGAATATGGAAATATCTTGAATTACCATACAATAAGGAGACCCTAGAAGTCTAGGAAATCATTATCTCATGTAGAACCTTTAGACCCTTCTAAGGAAGCTTTCCTTAAAAAAGACTATGAAAGAGCTAGTATCCATTATAAGCAATGAATGGTCAGAAGAATCAGAGCTTTCCTCTGATGTGATTTGCTTAGATTCACCTTCTATACCCATTCATTGCCAAATTAACAAAGCTAATTTCGATGCTCTTTACAATATAGTTGTGGGTGTTAATATCATGTCTGTATCTTTTGCTCATGATTTATTGAAGCACATGCCATTAACCCCGACAACAAAGTTATTAAAAAGTTTTTCTTCACACATTCTCCCAAGTTTGGGAATTTTGTATGTCCTTCCTATCTAGGTAAAAGGAACCAAGGTTCATCTGAGCTTCTATATCTTTGATATTATGGAGTTTGACCTATTGATAAGACAACCAATCGAAAGACTTATCCAAGAAGGACAAACGGGGAAGTTGAAAATCAGCCTTGGGAAAAACTTTAAGCTTTCTATACCCATTACTCATTCTCTAAATGTTGAGACTAAGCCAATTCCCAAAGAATACCCAATGGAAGAGGTTAAGGTTGCATCTCTTGATGACTTGATCGAACCTAGCTATCGGTGTTTCAAGTAAAACCAACGAGTAAATTTCTAATATTGCGTGTCTGGCTCAGATGGTGTGCTAAGAGGACACGAGGTTTATACTGGTTTGGGCAGAATGTCCCTATGTCCAGTTCATTTCTACTGCTCATGTTACTAACACTAAAAAGTTCATAGTAGGGGTTACAAATGGCCGAGAGAGGAACAGGTCCCAAGTCTCTGGTGAAAAGAATGAATGGGAGCTGAGAGCTCGGTCGCTGCTCGGCTATATGTTCGCGGTTCGATGCTAGTGGTTTTGATCTGATGCTGTGTGAATGCGATGCCCCTTAATGGGATGCCTTGCATTCCCTTTTTGTAGGCCAAGGGAAAGCCTGGGTTACAATGGGAGAAAATAGGAGAACGAGAGGGAGAGGAAGTCCTTCAGGGTCGCCAGGCCTTTCATTTCCTTTGTGCGGGCCCCACTGACATGATAGGTGGTGATAGGGATAGCTCCACGCTAGGCATTTGTTCGCCGATGATGTCATGCCCTAGTGTTGTTAGCATGTTGATCAGCGGCCATACAAGGAGTAGGTAGCATAGTGACCACGCATCCATCACTATGGGCGATGTGAGTTCCCTAGAATGACATGTCATGGGGATGGGTCATGCTGAGACGTGACCGCTCGTTGCACAATGCTAGAAGTTTAACCCTAGATTGTACTTTCTGGCCCATAGTTGTTGGTGGCAGCGTGAGCTTCTATTAGGAGCCATGCCTGAGGGATCGGGCGAGGTGGAGCCCATCCTCTAACATCAGGTGAGGCAGAGCTAGCCCTTAGACATCGGGTGAGGCGGAGCCTACTCTTAGAGGCCGGGCAAGGTGGAGCCCATAGCCTCGGTGTCGAACAAGGCAGAGCCCATGCTTAGAGGTCAGGTGAGGTAGAGCCCATGGCCTCGATGTCATACGGGGCGGAGCCCGCCCCTAGAGGTCAGGCGAGGTAGATCGCGCGACCTTGGGGTTGTGCGAGGCGGAGCCCGCGGTCTTGGTGTTGGTTGGAGCTATAGTCCCACCCTTGACTACCTAGATGGATTAATGTATAACAACCATTAGCCCCTCCTCTTCGGGTACCCTAGTATTGGTGTCCAACAGTAGCCCCTGAGCTTTCGAAGGAGTAGAATACTCCATCAGAGGCATTTCCAAACAGGAGGACTCTAAGGGCTTTTGGCCTTCTTCTATAGCCCATGATGTAACCTGGGAATGGTGGTTCCCTTTTGTTGAGACTAGACCCTTCGCGGGTATGGCCATGAGAATTGGTGGTTTGGAAAAGGTCTTTCTTGATTGGGGCCCTGGTATCCCATTCATGGGGATCGGGGTTGGGCCAGCTAGTGACCGACTCTAGATTCTCACCTATCAATCCATATAGTTCTCGAGTCCATTTGACCGGTCCCAAGGGCTCTCTACCTTCCTTAGGGGAAAACCATGGATTGTATCTAGCCGAGACTCGAATGTGGGCTAGGATGCCCATAGTGCTTGTGCGCTTGGGTGCTGGTCACTAATGGACCCACCCCTTTCTACTTCCTTACCTTGAAGGTGCCCTGAGCGGTTGTCGAACCCATCGATGGGCCAACCTTTGAGCTCCTAGGCCCAGACGGGCCATAGAGGTATTTTTAGATCCGTATTCCTATCTAGAGAGGCAAAACATCCAGTGAGTTTTTTGAGAGAACAGAAAGAGATTGTGTGCACATATCCCATGGCATGATGTTGTGGTAGATCATGGCAAGCGCGGAGATCTAGGCAGGTGGTTGGTTTCCTCATGCCCATCGAACCTATAAAACCAAAGGGTTCGCCCCCTGAGTTTCATACCTTGCCTTTGCATCTGCAACCATTGCCACCAATCACCTAGGCTTCCTGTATCCACATCCCTACAACTGTCGAGCTCACATCCACCCACTCCCATCTTCCAATGGATCCATAGTGCCGCTCTAACATTACCTTCTAGTGCATAGAGGGCCTCATCCATCGTGGCCTTCTCTATGCGTGGACCTCGGCCAAGGAGTGGTTGGCTACTGTCCGGTGAGGAGGATCTGCCATTGCCGCCCAACGGCTACGTGGTGTCATTCACACACTTCCATGAGTGTGGGTTTGCTACCCCCGCCCACAAATTTCTTCGGGGACTGCTACATTATTACAAGATTGAGTTGTAGCACCTCAATCCCAATGGGATCCAGCACATGGCAACATTCATCGCCCTATGCGAGGGATTCCTAGGGATCATCCCCCACTTCGATCTCTAGAGGTCTTCACCATCACCCTCTAGAAGAAGAGGGAGAAAAGCGGTAGGTAGGAGTTGCACATGCCGATGGGGTGCGCTGGCATCCAGCTCTAGAACAATTAGGTCGGCGAGTACCCACCGATGCGGCTGTCAACATCTAACAAGGGGTGACACTCATAGTGCTTCTACCTCAAGAATGATGCCACCACCCTACCAGAGTTCACTGGGCACCTGATCGAGGAGGCCTTGGAGTCATGGAGGAAGTGGTGCGTCCTAGAGAAGGACAAGAAAAAGATCTAGGATCACATCGCCACCATCCACATCCTGAAGGTGAGCGGCCTAAAGGGGTCGGGCATCATCAAGGCCTACCATGCAAGGAGGGTGGCGCCGTTGATGGTGCGCACACTCCCACTGTATGCGATGGTGCCTGAGGAGTCATTCGATGGAACGACGCTTGCCGAGGGGGCGCTCTCCAACTCTAAGATCGCGCAACGCATCAAGGAGGCGATGGAGCCTTCGCAAGATGATGTGGGCACCCCCTTGACTTCATTTATCTAGTGCTAGGGCATCCTCCGATGTGTCCAGAGCCTGGCCATGTCATCTTAGTAAGTTTCCCCTTTTCGTGTCTTTTCTTTCAGTTGATTTCCTGACCTCTTGATACTAACTTTTAGGGGGACGGGACCAGCTGAGGGACCTCATCTTCATGGATCACCTAGCTCTATTGCTGAGGGATTTGTCTATGAGGGCGGCGAATCACACCGAGGGCTAGTGGCCGAGGAAGGCAAAGGAGGACAAGAGGAGGAAAAGGTAGCGAAAGCTGCAAGCGTGGGAACAGGGGAGGACACCAATAGTAACAATGATGATGATGATGGCGACAATGACGATGTAGCCAATGATGTTGAGTGGGGCATCCTGGAGAACAAAGATGCACTGACAGGTAGTGGTTTGCCCTTACAGGAGTCAGGACCCTTTCCGTTCCATGGAGGAGAGGGTACGTCCGGGGAGCCGGTGGAGGCGGGACATACCGTCGGCCTCCCTCAGGAGTGAACAGGGGCGGGTGGCTCTAGTGTCGCGCCTAAGATGCGACGGTGGCAAGCGGCTCCGCTGCCACCCCCAAGAGTCAAGGGGAGTGAGCCCCTCTGCCTAGAAGCAGGGGGCGAACTCGAAGCGGCCTTACCCCGATGAGACAGAGCAGAGGTCAGGGGGTTTGCCCCCCAAATGTATATGCCACCCGATGGCCTGAGGTATGTAATCAGTTCCCTAGCTTCCTCTATTTTGGGATGATTTCATCGTGACTTATATTTCTTGTAGCGTCAGGAGGTAATGTAATCCGTTGGTGCTGGCGCCAAAGAAGAGCGTCACACTTCAAGTGAGGCAGCAGCTGCCGGCTGGTGCCATGCCCATTTTGGGCAAGAGCGGCACCAGTGTGACCGTGCCTCCGGCTAGACAGGCGCTGCCCATGGTGGTGCCTGTGCCCTCAGTGGGATGGGTAGACGTGGGGGCCCAAGGGGTGCCTTCAGAGGTCACCATGCAGCCAGCGTTGACAGTGACACCGCTACCAATGATGGGGTGGACGGGGCTACCAACCACGCTCGTGGCGCCGACCACGGCGGGTGCAACATAGCTGATCATGACCCCACCAACATAGGTGGAGGTGGCAGCAGCTGTGACAGGTGGGTCATAGCCGAGCGCTATCGTGGTGGCTCCTGAGGTACCGATGCGACCCATGCCATCGGTAGCCTAAGCTTTAGAGTCTAGCATGGGTTGGACAGAGGGGGACACAGCCGAGGGGTCCCCAGACATCGTGGTGCTAGGAGAGAGGTCGGTGCCCATACCGCTAACCCCTTCTATCACTAGAGGAGGCATCCAAATGGGAACATCATGGCAAGAGGGCTCAACGGTGCTTGGAGCTGGCAGGGAGTCATCTCTGGCCCTGACATCGGTGGGCGGTGACTCACCTACGTAGGGCGAGCCCTTGCTCCTTTGGGCAAATTCGTAGGACCCGACATCGACGCTCTTCACCCTCGATAATGCCACCGAGAGCATGGAGCTGGAGAGCCTCAATGTGGGAGTCACGTCTGTGCTCGAAGCCCTAGATCATGCTCGAGGTGCCTTGGCTAATGTTGTCGTTCCTGCTGGCTGGGTATTTACTTGATCCTGCTTCTCGCCCTTTCCTTTCTCTGCATATTTTTGTATTCTGACCATCATTTTCTTTCAGTCCCTCATTGCTCATAGCCAAGGGAAGTCACAGTTCCTTCATGAGCAGAGGGAAACCTAGGACCACCTCATTGAGGAGGCGTGGCTACATGGGGAGGTGACTGCTCAGCTTGCTGCCGCCTAGCAGAAGGTGGCTGAGCTGACTCCCCTTGCTAAGGAGGCGAGCAGTCTTTGGTCACAAGTGGCCGAGGCCTGTCGGCATGTTGACAAGGCCAAGAGGGAGTTCAAGGCCCTATCGTCGAGGTCGTGGAGGGATAATAAGGATGCCACCAACGTTAGGAAGGAGAGTGATGAGCTGCTCTAGAAGGACACCAAGACTCGCTAGCGGATCCTTGACCTTTTGGTCGAGGTTGAGAAGGAGAAGGAGCTAAAGCAGGGAGCCGAGGAGAAGCTCATAGCCCTAGAGAAGAGGGCAAGCTAGGATGCCGTGGGGGTTGCCTAGTTGCGCAAGGAGCACAATGAGCTAACCAAACCTCAGAGAGGCTCCACGCGGAATGTGGTGCGGCTCACGAGAGCGCGACCAGGCCTTCCAAGAGCGGGACTAGGCCTACCAAGAGTGCGATAGCATGTAGCTGAAGGTTGGCTCCCTCTAGGCTAAGCTCAGAACAGCAATGTCCCAAAAGCTAGAGGCCAAGAGCATCTCTACCGGGCAGGCCATGGACCTCGCTGAGGCAAGGAGGAGTTTTTAGGCAGAGAGCGATGAGCTCCATATCCTGAGCACCACCGTTAGAGTGGTCTACAATGACCTTCAAGTTGTGTGGTCAGAGGGGACCAGGACTACCCTCGATATCCTAAGCCCATGCTGTCGAGATGATGGCTTAGGTGCACTAGCTCGAAAGGAATGCCCTTCGCATCGGGGTTAATCAATCCTTCCAATTTCTCGTTCTCATTATGGGGACAACATCGACCTAGAGGCAATGAGCCGCAGCTTTGCTCCTAGCTATGAAGCCCACGAGCTAGAGGAGATGGAGATGGCGGTGGCTCCCCTTTCATAGGACCTGGCGAACAGAATAGAGAGCATAATTCTCCCCCTGTGGGGTTAGTTAGCCAGATAGGTCGGGTAATCATTCTTGTAACAAACGGACAAGCTCTAACCCCTCTGTATCATTTAAACAAACTCAACATTTTGTTTCATTTGACCAATTCTGTTCCTTTGTTTTGGTGTGAACGAATTTGTTTTTCCTCCCTTTTTATGTGTGAAAAGGGGTCAATGCATTCTGACCCTTCCATTTGTTAAGATCGTAGAGCTCGAGGTATAGGATGGAAACTCTAATCATGCTAGTGAGCAAAGATGCCATAGCCGCCAAGGTGTTGGTCCATCACAGTCCGACCAGTTTTACTCAGCGTTCGTTCCCATAGACCTTGCCACTAGGTTTAACGTGAGGAAGGGTGTCGGGCACAACGACTATTTTAGAAAGGGTGTATATATACCCTTATCAGCACCCAAGTGAGACCCCACCCCTTGATGTTGCTGAGGTCGAGTGTCACTAAAGATTGAGGAGAGGATAGCAAGATTAGTAGGAAAAAATGTCTCTTGTTTTCGCGCGTACCCCCTCCCTAGGATCTGAGCCATTGTTCTATGACCGCACGCTCAGTCTCTTTGCATGTCCAACTTTCCTCAAGCCCCCATGGGTAGTGGGGGTGCAGTCGAGGGTTGGCTTGTCTTTGTGATCGTCACCCCGTCCATAGTTTTCGCAACCGAATGGGTTGAGCTAATGTCACTTGCCTCGATGGCTTGAGTGACATGCTCAGTGAGCTTGCTAATGGGCATGTTTGAGTGGAATCCGGGTCCATCATTTGTGATGGGGTTAGCATAGCCCTTATGTGGCTTTCCACTGCTCCTTAACCCACCTCTTAGCAGATGCCCGTGTCACTCCAGAGAGCGACTCAGGTGGCCTGCTAACTTCTCCTTGATGGAGATTCTGTGTGCTCGGCTCGAGGTTAGGATCAAACAAGAAAGTCGAGATGACCCTATCCGCTTCTAAGTGGGTCTGGCAAAGGCTGCTGGGGATCATTTGTGTGTTCTCCCCTGGCTCTGTTCGACGCGAGGCGGCCTTGGGCCCTTTGTGGGTAGCCTTTGAACCTTGGTCTCCTGAGTTTGGATCAGGCAGCTTAAGCCCCCGAGCCCTGTAGGGCTCGGTAGGGGTCGGCCGTATTTCATGCATCACCCTATCCTTGGTTTTCACAACCAGAGGGGCTGAGCTAACAACACTTGCCTCGATGGCTCGAATGTCATGCTCGATGAGCTCGCTAACGGGCATGTCCAAGTGGAATTTGGGTCCGCCATCCGCTGACGGGGTCAGCATAGCCCTCATGTGGCATTCCACTGCTCCTTAACCTACCTCTTGTCAGATGCCCATGTTGCTTCAGAGTGACTCAGGTGGCCCACTGGCCTCTCCTCGATGGAGATTCTGTGGGCTTAGCTCGAGGTTAGGATCAAACAATAAAGGTTTAGATGTCCCTATCTACTTCTGAGCGGGGTCGAGTAAGGCGCTAGGGCACATTGAAGTTTTTCTCCCCTAGATTTGTTTGACATGAGGCAGCCTCAAGCCCTTCATGGGCCGACCTTTGAACCTCGGTCAGTTGCCGCTTATGTCAAATGAGACGACTACCACTTCGTGACGCGACGCGAAGCGTTGTGATGCAGCAATTGCATATGCAATGCTTGGATGTATGGGATGAATGTATGATGAATGGATGAATGAATGTATGAATGAATGTATGAATGAATGGATGAATGAATGTTCATGCATTGGAAAAGAAAAGTGTGGGTTGGTAAAGTTACCTCGATAGGCTGAGTGACGGGTTCAGGGAGCTCTTATCAGATATGTCCATGTGGGGTCCAGGTCCATCATTCATGATGGAGTTGGCATAACCTACATGAGGTATCCCACTGCCCTTTGCCTGTATCTCAGCCATGACCCGAGCCATCTAATCGGCCTCGGGCGACCTGCCGACCTCTCCTTGATGGAGATTCCGTAGGTGGGCCTCTCCAAATCCTTCTAGGGAAGATGGAGGCTAAAGCTTGGGATGTGGGGACAAAAACTATGATCATGTTGTTGAGCAAATAACGCCATAGCCACTGGGGCATAGGTTTCTTGTGGCCCGACTAGTTTCACTCAGTGTTTGTCTCCGCATACCTTGCCTCTAGTTTTTTAACATGAGGAGGGGTTAGGCATAGAGAGTGTCTACCGAATAGACATTCCTGCTAGCTCCTGAGCATGGCCCAACCCCTTACTATTGCTGGGGTCGGGGGTTCGATAGCGAAATTAATTAGAGAGAACGCACGAAAAGTAAGAGTGACCCATCTCTCAGTAGTGACCCGAATCATTCGATCGACTTGGGCGACCCACTAGCATAGGATTTACCTCGATGGCATGAGTGACGGGTTCGGGGAGCTCTTACTAGCTATGTTCGAGTGGAAACCGGGTCTGTCATACATGACGGGGTTGGCATAACTGTCGTTGGGCATCCTGCTGCTCCCTACCTGTCCCTCGGCAGTGGCCAAGCCATTCGGTTGACTTTTATGATACGCTTGGGACTGGACTTACCCATGGAGATAGAGGATGAGAACACCCCGTCCAAGAATTTAGTTAGGCAGATAAGCCCAGCGGTGAACTTATAATAAATGGACAAGCTCTTAAATCTCGTTATGGCCAAATAGCTTTTTAGCCTTTCTCCCCTTTTTCATATAAAAAGGTTAGTGCATTCCAACCCTTTCCATCGTTGAGGCCGTGAAGCCTAGGGTGCAGGTGAATAGACTCTAATCAGGCTGGTGAGCAAAGGCGCTATAGCCGCTGGGGCGTAGGTTTTTTGTAGTCTGACCAGTTATACTCAGAGTCTGTTTGCGCAACCCTATCTCCTAGGTCTTAACGTGAGAGGGGGTCGGACATAGAGAAATGTTGCCCGGTGGATATAATCTTATACGCGCACCGACTCTTGCCGTAGCTAAGGCCAAAAAGCCCGGGGTGCAGAGAGAAACTCTGATCATGCTAGTGAGCAAAGGTGTCGTAGCCATCGGGGGCATAGGTTTCTCGTAGTCCAATTAGTTATACTCAGGGTTCATTTTCACAAACCTCGCTTCTAGGTCTTAATGTGAGAGAGGGCCAGGTGTAGAGAATGTCTACTGGATAGGTACGCTCTTATTAGCCCCCAAGTGAGGCCTAACCCTTTGCCATTACTGGGGTCGGGCATCACTAAAGATCAGGGAGTTCGATGACAAAACTGATAAGAGAGAGTGTGTATTTATTAAGGGTAAAAGCGACATAGCTGCTCGATGTTCTAGGCATTGATGAAGACTTTGTTGTCAATGGTCTTGAGCTTGTAGGCACCTAGTTGGAGCATCTCCATGATGATGTTCGGCCCCTCCCATCGTGGAGAGAGCTTGTGATGGTCCTTGTTGCTCTAGACGAGGTGGAGCACTAGGTCTCCGATGTTGAAGGCCCGACCCCACACTCAACGGCCATGGTACCGGCACAATGCCTGCTGGTACTTGGCCAAGCAGAGGAGGGCGACATCGCGTGCTTCATCTAGCTGATCCATGGTGTCCTTGAGGGATGACTTGGCTCCCTGTTCGTCATACGCCTAGACCCTCAGTGCTCTATAGTCGAGGTTAGTCGGGAGGATAGCATCGGAACCATAGACCATGAAGAATGGTGTGTAGCCGATGGCCCGACTAGGGGTCGTCCTCAGGCTCTAGAGCACCGCGGGAAGCTCTGTAACCCATCATGTGCCAAATTTGTTTAACCAATTGAAGACCCTAGGCTTGAGGCCTTGTAGGACCATGCGGTTTATGCACTCGACCTGCCCATTCATGTGGGGGTGCGCCATGATGGCCCAATCGATGTGGTATTCATCGTAGAATTAGAGAAACTTCTTTCCAATGAACTGCGTGCCGTTGTCTGTGATGATGGAGTTTGGGACCCCAAAGCGATGGACAATGTCGAGGAAGAACATCACAGCTTGCTCGGACTTGATCACAAAGATCAGCTAGGCCTCTATCCACTTTGTAAACTTGTCTACGATGACAAGCAAGTGGGTGTATCCCCCGGGTGCTCTTTTGAGAGGTCCGACTAGACCGAGCCCCCAGACCGTGAACGGCCATGTGATGGGGATCATCTGGAGTTCTTGGGCCGGTAGGTGGGTCTGCCGAGCATAGTACTAACACTCTTCGTAGGTGCGCATGATATGCTCAGTGTCGGCCACTACGGTCGGCCCGTAGAAGCCATGTCGATACGCATTTCCAACTAGTGTTCTGGGCGCGGCATGATGACCGCAAACCCCACCTTGGATATCGCTTAGCAACCACTTCCCCTATTCGGTGGGGATGCAGCGCTGCACGATCCTGGTGTTGCTTCACTTGTAGAGTTCGCCCTTATTGACGCAAAAATATGTCAATGCGCCTGGCACACAGCAAGCTGGAAGGATCAACTTAGGAAGAGCCCAGAGATCCGCTTGGCTTCAACACAGGACTAGTCGACCCTACGAATTCCTCCTGAGGGCATGCCAGTCAATTTGACCTGCAATTGATAAGGAAAGAAAGTTTATCAGTAATTTAAGGCAGAACATGCTGGGTTTGCCCAAACAGTTCCAAGTGTGCCACTTCGGGAGCAGCCAGACGAGAAAATCGACTAAATAGCCAATATGAGAAGAAATTGGCTGTTAAGGATTACAAAGCTCATGGGTCGTGATTGATTTTATAGTAATGAGTACAACACACCTAGATATAATATAACTTCATTAGATAGATAAAATATAACTATTATAGAGCATTGAGCTGATGAATTTAATGAGAAAGGATATAACATGCGAATAAATTGACGGTCTAGTATGAATGGGCCTACAAATGCTCTGAATCTAGTCTATTACCTCAATAGTGAGGTTTGACCAGATCGATGCATCTATGATGATAACAACAAACTAAAGCCAAAGAATCCATAAAACCATCTATACATTGATAGGTTTCTGAAAGACACGCTATATGTGCAAAAGCACAGGCGGATCAGCTGAAATAGCCGATTTAGGTAGAAAAAAGATCATAGCATGAGAACAATCAACTATTTAATACAAACAGATTTATAAACTCATCAAATCCAACCTATTATCTTTAATAGTGGGGTTCGACCGGATCGATGGCAGCCATAATAAAGACAACAAATTAAACCTTTAAAGCAAACAGATATATTCACATTTAACAGAATCATGAAGACACACTACGAGCGTTAAAGTTTGAGCAATCGGCTATTTAGCCGATGCAGGCATAGCAAACAGCCAAGGTCACGCCTGGTCGAAAGCAAGTCTACCAACTAGAATCCTCCGATCTAAAGTGCTATCAATGGGGATCGACCGGATCGTTATAGCCATAATAGCGATCTATAGACTAGATTTAACTAGCTAGTAAACCTTCTCAAGATCAGACATGCCTTGACTGCGTACTATGCACGATCAAGATCGAAGTAGAATAGCCGATGAAACGTAATCCATCGTTTAAAGTAAGAACTGTTGCAATGTAACAAAATAAGCGAGGGACTAAAAGGATGTCAGGTCGATCTAGATCGATCTCGATCGGGCAGGTTGATATTACTGAAACTAATGACAATAAGAACATCAGTAAAATCGGTAACTTAATGAATCTACCCGAAGGATGCCACCCTTAGGTAGAGCCGATAACTTGACCTTAATCTAATTCGAACAGTGGAGGTCAAACTTAACCGATGTAGCTATTCTTGAACTAGATAAGGATCAATAACTAGCTTATACTAGAGCTCGTAGTGGAGGTCGAACTTAACCAATGTAGCCTTTCAAATAAAAGTATAAGCCATGATGGTACTTACAGACAAGCTGGAGGTCGGTCGGACTGATGTAGCCCTGCTTGTTGAAGAACTCGCTGAGATCTACAGTACTCCTACTCCTAGGGGTTGGCGTAAAGCCAAAAAAAGTAATTGGTATTGATTGATTGGATGTCCTTTATAATAGTCGGGGTCCAATATTTATACCTAGAACTTAAGCATGAATCCTACTCAAGTACGACTTATTACAATCTTTGGTATAAGAGAAAACATTCCTAATTTGAGATAACTTGGACCCTAATCTTTCCCTTCTATAGAGTCCAACATGTCTTTCCCAACGCCAACTGTAGCTCATTGATGTTATCTGTTGATGTCATCCGAAGAGAGCCGATCCCAGCGTCGCATCTGAATCAGCTGATATCAATCCTTATGCAATCGATTCTTTGATAACACAAACTTGGAAGCTTCGAGTTCCTACGTTCTTCTTCCCATATTTTGGTGTAAACACATGCCCCCCAATTTTGGGATAAAAGTAATTTTATTCCAAAATTACCATGTCTGTACCCCCGATGGGTCCGTAGTCATGGGTAGAGAATCTTGATCTGGGGCCTACTATCTATCACCGTTCTTGCCTGCTTATGAGCCCATACTTCAGAGCTTCATGAGAGCACTCTTGCTTCACGGGCGCTTGGATCCATCTTCCAGACCGATTATAAATGTCTATCCGACTCTGGCGAGAGCAACTCAACAACTCAGTTATGTTTCTCTTCTGCTTGCCTCCTTGAGTGCCCTTGGCTCTGCTAGACCCTCCATGGTCTAATTCCTTGCTATGAGGGTCTTGAGTGGTTAGAAGAATTCTCGTCATAGGGTGATTTTGTCGCTCATTTCAGCACCTTGTCGAGTAAGAGGATCAGATACTATGGTTAGAAGAATTCTTGTGACATCACCTGAGTTTTCTCACCATGATCATAGAGCTATTCTAGTGTTTGCATGGGCTCAAATGTGTGGACACCTTTCCCTTGTTCGCTTTATCAAATGCTCATCAGGGAAACCACAGACTTCTTTCCCACGGTTTCCCAGCCACCGAGAAATTGGTTGGATATATGGGCATCTTTTAGCAGGCGACCTTCTTTCCCATGGTTTCCCAGCCACCGAACACCCTAAGGACCATGAGCGCTTGGTCAAGGACTTCTTCAACACCGCCAACTCCATAGCCCATGCATCCTAGGCCAAAGACATAGTGAACAAAGTGTTCTCTGGCCTTTAGCTTGTAATAGGAAAAGCTAGGAAACAATCTCTTCGTTTTAAGTGATTTCTCTTTTGCCCTGTACTCATGTTCCATGTATCAATTTGTCTGTGCTTGCTTTTGCTCTATAGGCGATACATATCGTATCGGCTCTTACCCCTTCGGGTCTATTTTTGAACTAGAGGCGATACCCTTCTGGTACCGGCTATTAGAGCCGATGACTGAACAAATTGGCTATCAAGTATTAATCCAAATGCTAGGATAATATTTCTTTAGATATTTTCCATTAATTGCTCTGTCAAACTCCTCTTCTCTTCCTAGTGTTTTCAAAATATAAGCATTGCCAGGCGCACAACATTTAATCCAATAAGGTCCTTCCCAATTAGGTGACCACTTGCCATACCTGCTATCTCTTGACCTGATCGGTAATTTCACCTTCCAGACTAAGTCCCCTTCAAAAAATTGTTTGCTCTTGACTTTCTTATTGTAATACTTTGCAATCCTTAGCTTTTTGGCTTTGATATTCTCAAGAGCATGTAGTCGATGGCAACTTAAGTCGTCTAAGTCATCCATCATAAGATTCTTGTAAACTTTAGCTAACAAATCATTTTGCAGTGTGACACGCCTCGATCCAGTTTGAATCTCCCAGGGCAGGACTACATTATGACCATACACAAGTTCATAAGGTGACGCTTTAATCGATCCATGACAGGCCATCCTATATGCCCATAATGCCTCATTAAGCGTTGAATGCCACTTCCTTGGCTGTTCTTCAATCTTTTTCTTAATCAGCTTAATCATAATTTGATTGGACGCTTCTGCCTGGCCATTAGCCTGAGCATAGTAAGGAGAAGAATTTAATAACTTAATTCCCATACTAGAAGCAAAATCTTTGAACTCTTCTGATGTGAACATTGTCCCCTGATCAGTAGTGATAGTTTGAGGAATCCCAAAACGATACACAATATGTTCCTTGACAAAATCAATCATGCTCTTTGAGGTTACCATCTTCAAAGGAATTGCCTCAACCCACTTAGTGAAGTAATTTGTTGCTACCAATATAAACTTATGTCCTTTACTTGAAGGCAGAAAAATTTGGCCAATTAGATCAATTCCCCAACCTCGAAACAGCCATGGTTTGATTATTGGATTCATAGCCGATGTGGGCAATTTCTGAATATTACCAAAATGTTGACAATCTTGGAACCCCTTATAATATTCAAAACAATCTTCCAGTATTGTTGGCTAGAAATATCCAGTCCTGCGTATAATCCATTTCATCTTATAAGCCGATTGATGAGCTCCACATATCCCTTCATGTACTTCACCCATCAACACTTTAGCCTCTTCCTAATTTAAGCATTTAAGCAACACTCCATTGACTGTCTTATAATATAGCTGATCATCTACCAAAACATACTTAGTCGATTTATACCTTAGTTTCCTGGTAACCTTCTGTGATGGATTTTTAAGGTAATTGGTTATTTCAACTCTCCAATCATTAGTCAAGGTTTCACTATTTAAGATCACTTGAAACACTCGATAACCAAACGCACTTTGAGCTAACCGATTAGCCTCTTAATTTTGTGCTCTTGGAATACGCTGAAGGAAAATATGAGGAAACTCCTTGAGTAACCTCTGGCATTTATCATAATATCCCCTCAGAATATCATCTTTACATTCATATAGGCCGATCAACTAATTAATAATTAACTGTGAATCTCCAAATATTTAAATTCCCTCGGCCTTTACTTCATGAAGAAGTTGAAGCCCCATAAGAACAGCTTCGCATTCTGCTTGATTGTTGGTAGTCATTGATTCAGTCAAAAAAGCAAACTCAAAACTTGCCCCCCAAGGTGAAATGATAACAATACCAATGCCACCACCTTGCTTGCATGATGATCCATCAAAGAATAATGTCCAAGGTACTAGCTCTACATAGCCAATACTCGGCTTATGATGCTGGGTGACAAAATCAGCTATTACTTGCCCTTTGACTGCTTTAGCTGATTCGTACCTCAAGTCGAATTCCGACAATACAAGAATCCACTTCCCCATTCTCCCATTTAATATCGGCATTGATAGCATGTGCTTGATCACATAAGCCTTGGAAACAACTGTACACTCAGCTGATAACAAGTAATGTCACAACTTAGTGCAAGAGAAATATAAGCACAAGCATAACTTTTCAATAGGAGAATATCTTGTTTCTAGATCCAAAAGCCTTCTAATTATATAGAAAACAACTCGTCCTTTTCCTTCAAACTCTTGCATTATGGCTGATCCAATCGTTTGGTCATCGGCCGACACTTACAACTTAAAAGGCTTACCTTGCTGAGGAGGGACCAATACGGGTGGACATTTCATATATTCTTTTATCTCCTCAAATACCTTTTGTTGTACATTACCCCATTTAAATTCTTGATCATTTTTCAACTTCAACAAGGGAGAAAACGGCAAAACCCTTTCTGACAAGTTTGAAATAAACCTCCTGATAAAATTAATCTTACCAAGCAAATATTGTAACTCTGTTTTAGTAGTCAGGGGCACTGCCACGTCAATTGCCTTTGTACTTTTTTGACCAATTTTGATTCCTCTCTCGTGAAGCATAAAACCCAAAATTATCCAGCTGATACCCCAAAGGCACATTTATTTGGATTCATCTTTAGACCATGTCTTCTTATGCACTCCAAAGTCTCCCGCAAATCAGCTAGATGTTCCTTGTACCCCTTAGACTTTACCATCACATCGTCAATGTAGAATTCAACCATCCCGCCAATCAACTTATGAAAAATATAATTGCACCGGCATTCTTCAAACCAAAGGTCATCACAATCCATTCAAATAAACCGATTGCGCTAGGGCACCTAAAAACTATCTTTGCTATGTCTTCCTCAGCCATAAAAATTTGATTATATCCTACATTGTCGTCCATGAAACTAATAACCATGTGCCCGGCTGCTGCATCTACCAACATATCGGCTACCGGCATCGGATAACCATCCATGGGTGTAGCCTTGTTCAGATCTCTGAAATTGATGCAAACTCTCAACTTCCCATTCTTCTTATACACAGGAACAACATTCGATATCCACTCTGCATATCGACATGGTCGAATAAATTTCGCTTCTAGTAATCTTTTAGTCTCCTTTTTGATATCATCAAGAACGTTTGGGTTCAATCTCTTCGGAGCTTATTTAAATGGCCGATATCCAGGTTTGATTGGAAACCGATGTTCCACAATTGATCGGTCTAGACCAAGCATCTCATAATATTCCCAAGCGAAACAATCTTTGAATTCTTTTAATAAATCTACCAACTCTTGCTTATATTTAGGATCCAACTTAGCACTTACATACGTTGGCCTAGGCCTATCTCTAGAACCAATATCTATCTCTTCTAATTCATCAGCCGACATAAAGCCATGTCCTAGTTTACCATCCGTATCATCTATCGAATTATCCATTAAAACAAACTCTCAGAACCGACTGCTTGGATCGGCTGTTGGCTATTATCATTGATCTTAATGAAACCTCCTTCCCATAGCTTGCTAGAAAAACATTTGAAGTCTTCTAGCTCCTAATACATTGGATCAGCTGTTGCGATACTTACAGAATCATCAGTGTAAACCAGCTCAACATCATCTCCATGTCACTGAATCAAGCATTGATGCATAGTTGATGGTACACAACAATTTGCATGAATCCAATCATGACTAAGGAGTAAACTATATGAACCCTTTCCATCAATGATAAAGAATGTGGTGAGCAAAGTTTTACTTCTGATTGTCAGTTTGACATTTATTGCCCCCCTAGTCTTGGATGCATTACCCCCAAAATCCTTAAGCATCATGTCGGTATCAATCAAATCTCCTGGTCCCTTGCTAAGTTTATGAAAAGTAGTATAAGGCATAAGATTGATAGAAGCACCTTCATCCACCAACATTTTTCTCATCGGCTTCCCATCGACAAAACCTTTTACATATAAAGCCTTTAAGTGCCGTTGCTTGACTGGCTTATCAAATATAGCTTGTTGTACAACTATCAACTTGGCAACTATCTCCTTATACTCCAATTCATCAAAATCTAAATAGACTTCTTGACCCACTAGAGCTCTAAATTCCGACGACAACAGAAAAGTCATTTGAATATCAGCCGATGGTTGACTCCTATCGGCTGTTTGTTTAGCACGCCACACCTGAGGTCTACCAGATGCCTGAGCCTGTTCTAGCTCCCTGTTCCTTAGGCGTTGCACCCTTCTTTCTAGCTTCTTATCAAACCTCCTGGACACTATTGCCCTTCCTACCAAACATACTCTTCCTCATTACTTTCTTCTTCATAATCAACCCAGATTTGATCAACAACTCGCTTCCCAAGCCGATCAAGAACACTTCTATTTTTAAGTGCCGATCCATATTATTATGATGATACTCATCTCGAGCATGGATAGAACGGCGGTTGGCTTGAGATTGCCTAAACTCCCAATATTGCTCACTGCACTCTGGGCAATTCTTTCTAGTAGGCAATTTCAAACCTTCATTCCAACAATGTCTGAAGAAAGGACAATTCCAATATGATTTAGCTTGCTTTCTTTCATACCTCTCTTTCTCCTATTGATGCTGGTATTCTTTCTCTTCTAACCAATGCTGATAATCATTTTCCTTCTACCGTTGCCATTTATTCAACAAAATCCGACATGTGACATGCGGCTTTATCACCCTGTCCCTTGACGTCTCTCCCTACTCGTATCGGCTCTTCTGTTGTTCACAATGTCTTTTAATTTCCCTATATTCATCATCCAATATTTGTGTAACAGAACCACCCAATTTACACAAGATCAAGTACGGCTGTCCCTGCTAACACATTGACACACACATACTTTCACTCATATAAACCCGGTAGTCTGCCGAGTGTCCCGAAAGACCTCGGTACATCAACATCACAACCAAGATCGCATGATTAAGAAAATACACATCACATACGCAGGGTTGTAGCGGAAATAATATTACAAATGGGTTCACAAATAATAGTACAAGTTTGGGTTTCAAAACCGCTTAGTGAAAACAACATAGCTTTCAAATGATTACATTAATATAAGTTCCAAATATATTGCTAGCATAAGTGACATCATCCGACAAAAGCATATAGATGAGAAGTAACTATAGAATCACCGAGCCCACCAGCGGTTAGCCACCATCTTTAACAGGCCGAGAACTCCACCTGCAACATGGTGGGATAAACCCTGAGTACTCGAATGTACTCAGCTAGACTTACCCATCGGAAACCAAAACAAATGACACCAAGAATCATGCATAGCTTAATTTAGTGGATCTGGCTGGACAACCTTTTTGCATAAAAGCTTGAGTAACCATTAGCATTATTCACCTGTACTAGCAGTGACTTTTAGCCATTACCTACCATCTATATTAGCACATGTACTAATCAATCACTTGATTAAGTTGCAAACAATAATAACCATATCAGGTATTTCATGGCTCATTGTCATCATCATCATCATCATCATCATTCTTTAACCATATCTTTAAATTTAGTGAATCTACGTTGCCGCTGCTCAGTCAAGTTCTCACTATCTGGGAGAGATGGTGATTCAAATCGATTCCTATCTAGCTGGAGGGGTATTCCTAAACACAAACCCTGCTTCCCCTGTCAGGGTTGCAATCAAGTCACCTTTGGCACAACTCCGGAGTCATGAGCCTGAATAGATCGGCATTCTTAGAGAACCACTCTGCCAAGGTTGATTGGGACTCTAACCCGCCTTGGGCTTATCCTAATGGCTCTCCGCATATCCTTACTACCTCCAGAATGCGCGCCACTGCTCGCGTTCCCGGCCTGAGTTGAGCTACTAGGCTTCGCGGTCGGAACGACTTATCCGGCCAGCTAAGTGTTAGGCTATGTTCAACATGACATGAGGACGTACAACGTATCGGTCCTTAAATGACACAGACGGGGATAGATTCACACCCAAGACCTCCATGTCTTGTTGCTGCACTACCGTCATCCCATCCGGTCTCTTTTCATTATTAACATATGGTTCTTTTTCATGATAGCAATTATAGCCAACCATGACCAGAGCTCATCCTACATCTCGCAGGTGATAGGAAATCACCCGACTTCTACCGGTCTAAGCATAGCTAAGCATCATTCGATCCTACAATTAATTAGGATTCATAGGATTTTATCTGGACAAGGTAAGGATATAATGCAACAATTGGTTCCAACCAATTCCTATACTTAATGCATCATCAACAATAAAAGATACTCAAGATATTTGTAAAAACATGGGAGACTTAGAAAACTCCGGGGCTTGCCTAGGATCCGACACAAGTCAGTTCAGTTAGCTTGCACCGTCTTGCTGACATCTCCGGTCCTAGCACTTGCTTAGTCCTTCCATCTTCGAGATAGATCCACCAAACCCAATCTTCGAGTTCGGCTCCACATCACATCCTTCATGTGGTTCATCTAGCGTACCTAAATGAGATGCAAGAGGCATGTGTATGAATGTGATGAATGGTAACACAAGATGCATCACATAAGCATTCAAGACAAACACAAGATTATGCAAGACATAGACACCAATAGCTATTTAACTAACATCACACAACTAACTATAGAGAGCAAGCACATCAAGCATGACACAAGTTTAACAAGGTCACAAGTATCATAACTTGACCATCAACAAGGGCATAAGCCACACTTAGCAACACATGGAGTAAACAACCACAACTAACATATGTCTATTTCTGGACTGGGAACAACAGCTTCATGTTTGGATCATAACTAGAGTTATACAAATCCAATAGCCATGCAACAAGACATTCTGGAAAGCTTATGAAATTCTCTACATTTCATATATAAGCATCACAGCATGATTCACAAGTTTAGTGGGTCGAAATTATATATTTACAGAAACTGGTCTAAACAAGACAGAGAGCAATCAATTCTATAACCCAACTTTAAACAGCTGTAACTCTTAAACTACCTAGCCAAATAACACCAAATTTTAACAGAAGCTAGATACATGAATTATCTACAACTTTTGTATAAACAAGTTTCACAACAAAGCACATTATCATGAAGAACATTGCTAAGTTCCCAGATCTGTCCATAAACCACATCGGCAAGAAAATAATTATTAACTTATATTGCAAACACATAATTGGGCAAAACCAACTTTACCAACATTTCACACATGACTAAAGAATACCATAAAGCATGGTGCTCACCTCTAAATAAATTTTCTTAAAGCATTTCTTAATTTATTTAGACATCAAGGTGTATTTATGAACATATACCAAAATTGCACAATAAATTCTACAAACATTACAGTAGCTCACATATCCTCTCAATAGTCTACTGTACAAATTTCATATCATTTACATAAGTATAGCTACCTCTATGAAAAAGACAATTTGCTATTGCAAGAAATCATGTGAGAGCGAGACAAACCAATAACTCACTCATACTTCATCCAATACTCATGAAATTTTTACCACACATCAACTATCACATGAGTAGCATGCCACAAAAATTTCACTTCATTTGGAGCCCTAGATCTACAGTTATGGAAAATAACAAATTCAACTAGCATTACAACCTTACTGCACATATCTATTTTTGCAGCTAAAACTTTAAACTAAAACATACCATATTATATATCTACTGCATATACAATTTCACAAGGATTCCAAAAAGTCCTCATTTGCTATTTTACAAATTTCCTATGAATTCTTATGGATTTTCCAAATTTCAGCTAATTTCCTGCAAATAGGTCCTTATCGGCACTATTCATCTGAGTCTACAGGTTGCAGTTAGGCCCCTTCCCTTTGTCGAATTCTAGCACGGGGTCCCTAACGCGAACTAGAACAGAGGACGCTGGGGAATCGACCGGTGGCGACCGGAGAAGGGCCGGCGGCGGTGGGGGAATGGTGGGGAAGCACCAGGAGCCTCACGTGCACGCGTAGGGATGCTCAGCTCGGCCCGAGGTGTCCCGTAGTGGCGTGGCCACGCACACACGCCGGGCGACGGCGGCGCAGCAGCGGCTGCCCACTGGCAGCAGCCTAGCGGCCCGGCACAGGAGCGCATGAGGACGGGGAGAGGGCGGAGCAGCCCGTGGCTCACATGGAGGGACACGAGGAAGCTCGAGGGCTAGGGAACGGCGGCGATGGTGAGCTTGGCCCGCCGGCCATGGCGGACGCATGCTCTGGCATGGAGTGGAGTGAGAGGAAGCAAGCGCGGAGTGGAGCTTTGGCCAGGACAGCGTGTGGCAGCTCTAGCGCTCGGTTGGAGAAGCAAGGACGCAATAGGGAGGCAGGCCACGTGGCAAGAAAGCTCGGCAATGGAGGCCACGTCCATGGACACACGGTGTCCTTTGATGCCTTTTACCGAGCACGTGGCGGGCGACGGTATGGCCGACGTGGGGAGCCGATTTGGGCTGCTTTCGGGCTGAATTTAGCAATAGGCCCAAAATGAAGTTTGCTCACCTCGGTCTGCTCTACATTTCTTATTAAGGGTGCCAAGTAATTTGAGCAATAGATCAGCGGTTAATTAAGCCTTAATATGATAGTGTCAACATGTTGAGAACGGTCACGGGAATTCGCTTTCGGAGGTCAAAACTCGGTCAAACTCAGTGCAACTTTTTGCATGCTCTTCTCCATAATATAACCTTCAACTTTTATTTTTGGACCAACTCAAGTTGCTTAACAAATTTCGGAGAACGCGAGATGCCAATGCTGATGTCAATGAAATTCCAGACTGAATATTTCCAAGCGCTGAAAACTGCAGTAAATTCAATCTTGTGACCTCTGTTTGACTTATTTCCAAGCTAATCTAGGTCTTAGTGTAAAAACAAAGTTTCTTCTACATAATATGAACTACAACTTTTATATAAGGTCCAACATCAAAGCTTGCATAGAACCTACAGTTCTACTTTGACCAAAGTAGGATCACGATAAAGCTTAGATTATCCTTTTTGATCCATTGGGGCATTTTCTTGGCATTTGCCCAACATGAACCTTTCATGACTTTTGCTATAGAGTTCATCTAGAGTCATTTGGGCAAGGTTGCAAGGTTTGGTTGATGACCTACATTTCCATTCACTTAATAGTGCAATTCAAGCACTTAGTAAAGTCATTCCAATAAGGATATAACTTATCATTTCATGTGACTTTTTGATTCCAAACTTCATGAAACTTTTCCAGTGACCCATATAGATGGGTATTGATGTGAGACACATGAAGATATTCCAATAACACCAGCCAATCATATATCTTGAAAAGGGCCTATATGTAAAGCAAGGGTGCAATATCTGAGTTTAGATTGGGGCTCATTTCCATAGGTTTGACCTTGACATCTTCATCATCACTTAATCTGTCATGTTTGAGCTCAAACCCACTGCTTAACTAGTGACAAACACCTAGGGTGTTATAGCCCTCCCCCCTTAAAGGAATTGCATCCCGAGATTCAGTGCGAAAGACTTTTAAGGGAAGAGAAACATGTCATCCAGTTTCCAACATCAGTGATAGCATTAGGCTACTTAACTTTGGAGTATCAGAGAGGCTAATTTGGTCATGACACTTTCTGATACTTGCCCTTCATCGTAAGTTGTTGTCTGAAGAATTTCCTTCGTTGGCGTCCAAAAAGCATTGTTACATTGGAAGGAATCCAAGATAGCACTGTCCTACGTACTTTGTCCTCGATGTACGAAGAGTGATTCAAACATAGACTAAATACTTGTAGCCTCTACTTCCCTAGTGGATATAGCACAAAACTTATGGACTTTGCACTAGATCGCAGTTGGTTGACGGATATTCCTTGCAACGGTGCTATATTTGCTCCCAAGGTTTAAAAAGCAGTTCTCTACTAAAGTGGCTTGAGCACAACTTCTCATAAGGGATGTGATCATAGACGGGGTAAACATCCTTTGAGGGTATGAGAAGCTAGTTAACCAATATCCAAACTGGTTGTAGCGGTGCAATCACTCATATGTCAACTGATGGAAAGCTACATAATATTCCATGTGTGCAGTGCTCTTTCTCTGATAACAATACTATATTACCTGACACTACTACACAAACTTTACTGGAGGTGGGCGTTTTCAGTTTCCCACGGCGGGCAAAGCCGTCCGCCGCGGCCTAGAGGCCATGGTAAATCGTGGCTTAACCGTGGCGGGCGGGTTTACCTGCCGCGGTTAATCGATTTACCGCGGCGGGCGGTGTAACGAGCCCGCTGCGGTAAATATACTTTTACCACGGCGGGCATGTTATACCGCCCGCCGCGGTAAATTATTTTACCATGGTGGACACCTTTTGTGGCCCGCCGCGGTTATGTTCATTAGCCGTGGCGGGCTTTATTATTTGCCCGCCTCGATAAATTATTTCCTGAATTAAAAAAATACAACAGGCATAGAAATTCAAAATCAAATCACATCTAGATTTCACAGATTAAACTTAAAAAGTATGCAGGCATTATACATGAGATAATATACATATATATACATTCACTTAGTCGTTCTTGTCATCGTTAATTCATTACATTTACATATTAAAGTCGTTATACATGCGCTAAGGTGTAATCCTGCGGACGCATCATCATGGCCATTTTCCTCAGCCTCTCGTACTCTGGTAAAATGGCTAGCGAGCTGTTCTCATTGAAGAACGTGCCCCCTTCAAGCACGCATTTGTCTAAGACAAACTTACATATGTCCGCTTTTGTCTGTTTGAAGCTGTGTTGGGTGCTCTGCACGTCTCTTGACCAGTTCAATCCATTCTTGAGCACCCTCCAACTGCTGCTGTACCACTTGCACACCCTCAGGAACTCACAGGCGTAGAAGCCACAGGTTTGTGATCCTATCGGTTGTTTGGCACACTGCATGATTGATACACAAGCATTACAACACAGGCATTAGAACGCATATGAACGAAAAGCACAATTAAACCTTTCAAATACTTACTAGAAAGTTGCATCTGATTTTGATGTGGTTCTTATGCTTAGCCTTAAAATTCTCTGTTCTTTGATCATAGCATTCAGGATCC
This sequence comes from Miscanthus floridulus, assembly GCF_019320115.1. Taxonomy (NCBI): domain Eukaryota; kingdom Viridiplantae; phylum Streptophyta; class Magnoliopsida; order Poales; family Poaceae; genus Miscanthus; species Miscanthus floridulus. The sequence continues at coordinate 54,278,830 of NC_089593.1, forward strand.
TTCACGTACTCCTTATAAGTGCTATACAAAATGTACTAGTATTAGGTAGGGCATTAGAACGCATATGAGAAGACAGTTCAGTCACTTACACTCTGAGGCAATCTTCAAAGGCCTTGTACCCTTTTAAGTTTGGCACTATCAACGAATCAAATACGCAGGCCCTGCCATCCTAAGGGTAGATGATTAATGCAACCCAGTGACCCTTGAGGCCTTGGCTACGCCATTGAAACAAAATACAGGTTACGACGAGAAATAATAATTCTAGCTAGCTACCCACTTATCTCTACAGGCATGTCTTCGACTTACCCAAAGTGGTAGGCAGCTAGGATACACCCATTTCCCCTGATCTTCTTCATTGCTCCTAGTATGTACCTTGAAATGTTCAACTTCTCATTGTCCATTAGTTTCTTCCTGTGCGCCTCTCTCTGTCGCTTGGTCAAGTCTTTCATGGTTGGATGATTGTCATCTAGGTGGTAACCAATGATGATTCTTTGAGCAATATGCATTGGAGATAGATAGATAACATCAAGTTTTAGTTCCTTGGGTATATAGGCCATCAACCTGCAAGGACAAACCATCGTGGCATATATAAGTAGTCTTGACCGATTCAAAGGCAGGTGATATGTGAAACTCGCAATTCATCACTTACATAGAGAACAAGGTGACTTGGGCGATGTCAAGGTCTTGTTTCCGTAGTAGTCTATACATGTCGTGGAAGTCCACAGGGAGTTCTACATTGTTGCTGGGCAAGTGGAAGTACTCCGCCACAACCTTGACTAGAAAACCAAGCAGGCCAGCTTTTGCCGCTTCCATGTACCAGAGATGAAACCTCCTTGTCTCCCACCTTTCCTCATCGACGAGTTGGGCCTTGGTTATCATGAACTTCCCATGGTCGTAATGGCCGGGGCAGTCATTCGATTTAGGAAATAGATGGAAAGGTGATCTCGACCTGGGATAGAAATGTTAGTACCATATTATGGCAAAGAAAAGTTATTAGCAAATTATGCTCGCCGCTACCATACCTTTCGAACTCAAGTGAGTATGTGAGCTGCTCTTGATTGCCTTTAGTCTTCGCCGGTGGTGGAGGACAGTGGCTTGTGCTCGCAATGGTAGCAGGCGGTGTCTTTGCCCCTGGTTCCTCTGTGCCTCCTGGTCCTTTGCTCGTGCCCTTAGATGGACTGCCGGGAGGTGGAGGTGGACTTGTTGTTGGAGGAGGAGAACGAGGGTGAGGGCTTGTGCCTCTCGATCCACAGGACTTCGGAACCCAAGGCAGCTCCAAGGATCGTTACCCCTTCTGAAGTTGGATATTCCATTTCAAATTCTTCGTATTCGGTCGCATACCATGTAAGTATCATGGCAGCATAGTTGGTAGGGATCTGGTCTTGGTTGAAATCTTTGATATCTTCTTTGGGGTGCATGTAACCCTCACCCACGGTCAACTTTTTCACCCTACCGAACGGGATCGTGAGGTGGACGCGCATGGGTTTCTGGATTTCATCGATGGGATGCCTTGGGCGATCCTCGATCATCGGCAGTGGCTGCCCTTGTGTCTGCCCTTGTGGAACTTGAGGCATGGCCACACCAGCCTGGCGAAGCATCTGTGACCTCGTCGACACCATATCTGGGTCATTGCTCATGAAGGCTTCTTTTATGGACCGGCTGATCATTTCGGCCATGCCTTGATCATAGCCCTTCTAAAAGATGCCCTCCTTGTACCTCTACCTTGACCAGTATGTGGCAGCGTCAGATTGCCATGACTCCACTAAGTTCCAGCTCATCTCAACAACATGCCATGGACACGGCCACGGTGCTTGGGGGTTCCCAGCGCCAGGGTCAACAAGTCCTAGCCCCTGCGAACCTTGAAGCTGTCCTTGGATTTAGCGGCCTTGATGAGAGCCCTCTCCACCTCCTTGAACTTGGGCTCATTGAACTTGCTCGCACCCTCCTTGAGCTTCTTTGGCTTGCGGGCATAGATGAAGCCCTTAGCCCTCAAGTCTACACCATCGTACGGATTGGGACTCTACACCCCATCAGCTCCCACAATCTACTGCTTTCCGGACACAACCACAAGCTTTTTTGGGTCCTCTGCATATATATAGTAGGCCACTTGCGCGACATTGGTTGCTAGTACCCATGGGTCATCTTTGTAGCCGATACTTTTGAGGTCCACAGTGGTTAGCCCATAACTGTCCACTACAACCGCATTCGGTTTGACCCATTGGCAACGGAAGACGGTTATGCGTAGGTTTTGGCCATAGTCAAGTTCCCATATTTCTTCGACTTGCCCATAGTATTGCCTCCTTTGGCCCGTGGACTCTTCTTCGCCCTCATATCGAACACCGCAGTTCTATGCCGAGCTCTTCTTATCCTTGTCTTTCGTGTGGAACCTGTAGCCCTGGACGTCATACCCTTGCCATGTGGTGATTTGGTTGGATGGGCCTAACACAAGCCTCTTAATGGTCTCCGTATCTTCATCAGGGCATCCTTCAAGGGGTATGTGTTGCTCTTTGAGCCACTCTATGAAATTGCTCTTGTGATGGTTCTAGACCCATGCCTTCGTGCGTTGTCCGTCATTAGCAGCGCGGATCTCTTCTAGGTGCTTTTCAATGTATTTCTCCATGCTCACTAACTGATGAAGGATGCTGTAATGAGCTTTTTGCACTGTTCGGTTTGCCACATCGGTGCATACTTTTTGGCCTGTGCACCCCATCCCTGAGGTTTTGCCTTCATGGTGATGGATAGGCAGCCCAATCACCCTCCCATCTCTTATGTACCTCATACACCAGTTCATGTCCTCCTCCATTGTGTATGCCTTGATCATAGAGCCCTCTGGGTAAGCACAGTTATGGACGTATCTGTTGAGGGTGGACATGAACCACTCATACGTCCACATCTGGTGTAGGTACACGGGGCCCAGTTGATGGATCTGATCGACCATATGCATCATTAGGTGTGGCATAATATCAAAGTAAGATGGTGGAAAGCACATCTCGAGCTGGCAAAGGGTCTCTGTGATGAACTCCTTTAGGGCAGGCAACTCAGCCTTATCAATGACCTTCTAGGTGATGCGGTTAAAGAAGTATGACATCCGTGTGATGACCATCTTCACGTACTCTGGATGGATAGCCCTAATTGCAATTGGTAGGAACACCGTCAGCATGACGTGGCAGTCGTGTGAGTTGTAGCCGATCATTATGAGGTCTTTCATGGAGACCAGGCTCTTGATGTTGGAAGAGAAACCAGTCGGCACCTTGATACCCCTAAGCAACTTAAGAAAAGCCATCCTCTCATCTTGCATTTGGTTGTAGGCTGCACCCGGGATATCGACTTTACCGTTCTGAGGTGGTCCTAGGTGAAGGTCCAGCCTGATGCCTAGATTGACAAGATCCATCCATGACTTGATACCATCCTTTGTCTTGCCCTTGATGTCCAGCAGGACACGGATCGCGCTTTCGAAGACATTTTTCTCTAGGTGCATGCAGTCGATGGCAAGGGGTGTATTCATTGTTTTCCAATACGACAGGTACTTGAAGAAAATTGACTTCTTCTTGAAAGGAACAGTGGCAGGGACTTCCTCCGTCTGGTCCCGCTTTTGCTTCCTTGTCTACTTGGGCCCCTCTTCAGGCGGCTTCTTCTTCTTTCCAAACTCCACCTGATCCATGTCCTTGACCATCTCATATACCTTTGTCCCCCAACTAGTCTGCGTCGGTTGATCACACTGCGGCTTGTCCTAATTGTCAAAGTATTTGTTCATAATACTTCTTCTATACCTGTGATTTTTGGCGAGGAACCATCTGTGCCTCGTGTACACCATCTTATTGGATCCCTTAAGGTAAGTGTAGCAGGTCCTGTCGATGCAAATTATGCAGCCGGTCTTCCCTTTGATCTGCCCCGACAGTGAGAAGAGACCGGGGTAATCGGTGATGGTGACAAAGATGATTGCTTTTAGTGTGAACTTCTCCTTGCGGGATGCATCCACCATCTGGACCCCAACATCAAATAGTATCTTCATTTCCTCCATGAACGGCTCCAGGAACACATCTATATCGTTGCCGGGCTGCTTCGGTCTGAAGATAAGCATGGTCAGCATAAGGTACCTACGCTTCTGACATATATGAATGTGATGAATGGTAACACAAGATGCATCACATAAGCATTCAAGACAAACACAAGATTATGCAAGACATAGACACCAATAGCTATTTAACTAACATCACACAACTAACTATAGAGAGCAAGCACATCAAGCATGACACAAGTTTAACAAGGTCACAAGTATCATAACTTGACCATCAACAAGGGCATAAGCCACACTTAGCAACACATGGAGTAAACAACCACAACTAACATATGTCTATTTCTGGACTGGAAACAACAGCTTCATGTTTGGATCATAACTAGAGTTATACAAATCCAATAGCCATGCAACAAGACATTCTGGAAAGCTTATGAAATTCTGTACATTTCATATATAAGCATCACAGCATGATTCACAAGTTAAGTGGGTCAAAATTATATATTTACAGAAACTGGTCTAAACAAGACAGAGAGCAATCAATTCTGTAACCCAACTTTAAATAGCTATAACTCTTAAACTACCTAGCCAAATGACACCAAATTTTAACAGAAGCTAGATACATGAATTATCTACAACTTTTGTATAAACAAGTTTCACAACAAAGCAAATTATCATGAAGAACATTGCTAAGTTCCCAGATCTATCCATAAACCACATTGGCAAGAAAATAATTATTAACTTATGTTGCAAACACATAATTGGGCAAAACCAACTTTACCAACATTTCACACATGACTAAAGAACACCAAAAAGCATGGTGCTCACCTCTAATTAAATTTTCTTAAAGCATTTCTTAATTTATTTAGACATCAAGGTGTATTTATGAACATATACCAAAAATGCACAATAAATTATACAAAAATTACAGTAGCTCACATATCCTCTCAATAGTCTACTGTACAAATTTCATATCATTTACATAAGTATAGCTACCTCTATGAAAAAGAAAATTTGCTATTGCAAGAAATCATGTGAGAGCGAGACAAACCAATAACTCACTCATACTTCATCCAATACTCATGAAATTTTTACCACACATTAACTATCACATAAGTAGCATGCCACAAAAATTTCACTTCATTTGGAGCCCTAGATCTGCAGTTATGGAAAATAACAAATTCAACTAGCATTACAACCTTACTGCACAAATCGATTTTTGCAGCTCAAACTTTAAACTAAAACATGCCATATTATATATCTACTGCATATACAATTTCACAAGGATTCCAAAAAGTCCTCATTTGCTATTTTACGAATTTCCTATGAATTCTTATGGATTTTCCAAATTTTAGCTAATTTCCTGCAAATAGGTCCTTATTGGCACTATTCATCTGAGTCTACAGGTTGCAGTTAGGCCCCTTCCCTTTGTCGAATTCTAGCACGGGGTCCCTGACGCGAACTTGAACAGAGGACGCTAGGGAATTGGCCGGTGGTGGCCGGAGAAGGGCCGGCGGCGGTGGGGGAATGGTGGGGAAGCACCAGGAGCCTCGCACGCACGCGTAGGGATGCTTAGCTTGGCCCGAGGTGGCCCGTAGTGGTGTGGCCACGCACACACGCCGGACGGTGGTGGCGCAGCAGCTGCTGCCCGCTGGCAGCAGCCCAGCGGCCCGACGGAGGAGCGCATGAGGACGGGGAGAGGGTGGAGCAGCCCGTGGCTCACGTGGAGGGACACAAGGAAGCTCGAGGGCCAGGGAACGGCGGCGACAGTGAGCTTGGCCCACTAGCCATGGCGGACGCACGCTCTGGCGCGGAGTGGAGCGAGAGGAAGCGAGCGCGGAGTGGAGATTTGGCCGGGACAGCGTGTGGTAGCTCTGGCGCTCGGTTGGAGAAGCAAGGATGCAACAGGGAGGCAGGCCACGTGGCAAGAAAGCTCAGCAATGGTGGCCATGTCCACGGACACGCGGCATCCTTTGAGGCCTTTTACCGAGCACGTGGCGGGCGACGGTGTGGCCGACGTGGGGAGCCAATTTGGGCCGCTTCTGGGCTGAATTTAGCAATGGGCCCAAAACGAAGTATGCTCACCTCGGTCTGCTCTACATTTTTTATTAAGGGTGCCAAGTCATTTGAGCAACAGATCAGCGGTTAATTAAGCCTTAATATGATAGTGTCAACATGTTGATAACGGTCACGGGAATTCGCTTTCGGAGGTCAAAACTCAGTCAAACTCAGTGCAACTTTTTGCATGCTCTTCTCCATAATATAACCTTCAACTTTTATTTTTGGACCAACTCAAGTTGCTTAACAAATTTCAGAGAACACGAGATGCCAATGCTGATGTCAATGAAATTCCAGACTTAGAATATTTCCAAGCGCTGAAAACTGCAGTAAATTCAATCTTGTGACCTCTGTTTGACTTATTTCCAAGCTGATCTAGGTCTTAGTGTAAAAACAAAGTTTCTTCTACATAATATGGACTACAACTTTTATTATATAAGGTCCAACATCAAAGCTTGCATAGAACCTATAGTTCTACTTTGACCAAAGTAAGATCACGATAAAGCTTAGATTATCCTTTTTGATCCATTGGAGCATTTTCTTGGCATTTGCCCAACATGAATCTTTCATGACTTTTGCTATAGAGTTCATCTAGAGTTATTTGGGCAAGGTTGCAAGGTTTGGTTGATGACCTACATTTCCATTCACTTAATAGTGCAATTCAAGCACTTAGTAAAGTCATTCCAATAAGGATATAACTTATCATTTCATATGACTTTTTGATTCCAAACTTCATGAAACTTTTCCAGTGACCCATATAGATGGGTATTGATGTGAGACACATGAAGATATTCCAATAACACCAGCCAAGCATATATCTTGAAAAGGGCCTATATGTAAAGCAAGGGTGCAATATCCGAGTTTAGGTTGGGGCTCATTTCCATAGGTTTGACCTTGACATCTTCATCATCACTTAATCTGTCATGTTTGAGCTCAAACCCACTGCTTAACTAGTGACAAACACCTAGGGTGTTACAATTTGCATTTTTGGGTCGATGGTTCTAGCTTCTTTGGCCCTAGTCGATGTTAGGACTTTAGTCTTCCCTTTGACCAACCTAGCATCAACCATGTTCTGATCTTTTGGGAAAGGATTATCATCAACTTTCATCTTTTGAGGTGAATCAAATTTAAGCTTCCCTTTGCTGAATAGCCTTCTGTATCTGCTGCCAAAAAATTCTGCACTCATTAGTAGAATGAGAAGTAGTGTTATGAAATTTGTAGAACTTCTTGTTCCTCAATTGATCAGGAGTTAACATAACATGATTGGTGGGCAACTTGATCTGTCCCCTCTCAAGAAAGAAATCGAAGAGCTTGTCCGATTTTGTGATGTCAAAATCATAGCTCTCTTCAACTGCTTTTTTCCAAGGATTTGGCACCATTACTGTCTTCTTTCCCCAATTCCATTTAGTGGTAGCAATCTCTTCTTCTTCTTCATCCTCATAGCCATCATCAACTGAATATGGATTATAGGCTTCAGCAATTGTGGCACTCTTCTAGAATCAGGTATCTCTACGCACAATCTGGAATTGGCTATTAAGTGCTACCACTCATTGAACCAACTGACCTAAATTGTCAAACTCTTGCCTGAGCAACTTCTCTCTCTATGTTGGCAACATTCCTTGAACGGCCAAAGTAGCTAGCTGATCATCAGTTAGATTCAATGAGAAGCACAAATTTCTGGTCTCTCGGAACCTCTGAAGAAACTCAACACCTGATTCATTTGTTTTCTGCCTTATGGTTGTTAAATCTATGATTTTCTTCTCTCGTGTCCCAGTATAGAAATATGTATGAAACTTCTTCTCTAGGTTAGCCCAATTGGCAATGGAATTAACTGGCAGCGATGAAAACCAAGTGAAGGCTGGTCCTAATAGGGACAAGGAGAAGAAACAAACTCGGTGAGCCTCTTCAATGGATGCTTCACCCAACTATATAAGATACCGACTGACATGTTCTATTATGCTTGTGCTATCTTGGCCAGTGAACTATGGGAGCCTGTAATTTGTAGGAAGAGCGACCAAATCATACCATTCTAGATATGGATGTTTGTACGAAAAGGTCTGCCCTTTTGGCTTCAAACCGAACTGGTACTTCATCATCTCAGTCACTCTGAGCAACAATTCATCAGCACTTGAACCTAGATTTCTTTGCAATCGTTGACCCATCTATGGATTAAAATTTTAGGTACCTTGATACCTTAGATTTGGAATCATATGAAGGGTATTGTAATCTGTACCATAATGATATCCTTGTGGGATCTCTATCTATTGGGTCCTTTGCTGATTTGCTGCTTGAAGTCTTTGGATGTAGATGCTAGGATCCGTGTCTCTATGAATCCTTTGAACTATTGCCGCTATTTTTTGAGCCAACGATGGTATTTGGCCTGATGTGCCAAAATTAACCATTTGATTCTGAACTTGCCCCATCGGCTGTTGCACATGTTGCACTAACATTCCAGGATTATACTGCATTGGATTAGTAGTGGTACCTTAAACTTGTTCAGATGAGCTCTGAACTGCCTGGACATCATCATTACTAGTTAGTGCTGCTTCTTGATGGCTAGTATCGGCTTGATTAGTCCCCTAAGTCGACGGATGTGGAATGTTGTAGTAAGTTGGTCCAATCTGATCAATTGGATATCCATGAAACTCCTCCTTCATGGTATTGTGGAATGTGTTCAAGAAAATTGTATTATGGTTTAATATGGCATCATGAACATATTTGTTTATGGCATCCATGAAGAAATGTCTATCCTCAGCTTCGTCTGTATCTGACTGCCCATGCATCAAAACTCTTGGTAGTGGATATTTCTGAATAACTTTATTGTCACGTGTCTTGGTGTAGGACAACAAACACTTGTTTTGAAATTCTTCTATAGCTTTACTGATGACATCCTTATCTTCATTAGGTAGGTCTTCATAAGGCACCATGAGAATGTCATTATTGTTGTAAGTTGCCATGATGATTGTGGTGTCCCACTAGGCATGCTAGAACATGTGTCAGTGCAAAAATATGTCAATGCGCCTAGCACACAGCAAGCTAGAAGGATCTGCTTAGGATGAGCCTAGAGATTCGCTTGGCTTCAACGTAGGACCAGTCGACCCTACAAATTCTTCCCGAGGGCGTGCCAATCAATTTGACCTGCAATGATAAGGAGAGAAAGTTTATTAGTAATTTAACGTGGAACGTGCCAGTTTTGCCTAGACAATTGCAAGTGTGCCGCTTCAGGAGCAGCCAGACGGGAAAATCAACTAAATAGCCGATACGAGAAGAAATCGACTATTAAGGGCTACAAAGTTCATGGGTTGTGATTGATTTATAGTAACAAATACAGCGCACCTAGATATAAACAACTTCATCAGCTAGATAAAATATAACTAGTATATAGCATTGAGCCAATGAATTTAACGAGAAAGGATATCACATGCGAACAAATCGACTGTCTAGTATGAATGGGCCTACAAACGCTCTGAATCTAGTCTGTTACCATCAACAGTGAGGTTCCACCGGATCAATGCAGCTATGATGATAACAACAAACTAAAGCCAAAGAATCCATAAAACCATCTATACATTGATAGGTTTCTGAAAGACACGCTATATGTGTGAAAGCATAGGCGGATTGGCTGAAATAGCTGATCCCGGTAGAAAAAGGATCACAGCATGAGAACAATCGACTATTTAATATGAACAGATTTATAAACTCATCAAATCTAACCTATTATCTTTAATAGTGGCATTCGACTAGATCGATGGCAGCCATAAAAAAGACAATAGATTAAACTTTTAAAGAAAATAGATCTATTCACATTTAACAGAATCATGAAGACACGCTATGAGCGTTAAAGTATGAGCAATCGGCTATTTAGCCGATGCAGGCATAGCAAACAGCCAAGGTCACGCCTGGTCAAAAGCAAGTCTACCAACTAGCATCCTCCGATCTAAAGTGCCATCAGTGGGGATCGACCGGATCATTACAGCCATAATAGCGATCTATAGACCAGATTTAACTAGCTAGAAAACCTTCTCAAGATCAGACATGTCTTGACCGCGTACTATGCATGATCAAGATCGAAGTAGAACAGCCAATGAAATGTAATCCATCGTTTAAAGTAAGAATTATCCCAATGTAACAAAATTAATGAGGGACTAAAAGGATGTGAGGCCGATTTAGATCGATGTCGATTGGGCAGGTTGATATTGCTGAAACTAATGACAATAAGAACATCAGCAAAATCGGTAACTTAATGAATCTACCCGAAGGATGCCACCCTTAGGTAGAGCTGATAACTTGACCTTAATCTAATTCGAGCAGTGGAGGTCAAACTTGACCGATGCAGCTGTTCTTGAACTAGATAAGGATCGATAACTAGCTTATACTAGAGCTCGCAGTGGAGGTCAAACTTAACCGATGCAGCCTTACAAACAGAAGTATAAGCCATGATGGTACATACAGACAAGCCGGAGGTCAGCCGGACCGATGCAGCCCTGCTTGTTGAAGAACTCGCCAAGATCTATAGTACTCCTACTCCTAGGGGTTGGCGTAAAGCCAAAAAAAGTAATTGGTATTGATTGATTGGATATCCTTTACAATAGTCAGGGTTCAATATTTATACCTGGAACCTAATCATGAATCCTACTCAAGTACGACTTATTACAATCTTTGGTATAAGAGAAAACATTCCTAATTTGAGATAACTTGGACCCAAATCTTTCCATTCTATAGAGTTTGACATGTCTTTCCTGACACCAACCGTAGCTCATTGACGTTATCTGCTGATGTCATCCGAAGAGAGCCAATCCCAGCGCCGCATCTGAATTAGCTGATATCGATCCTTATGTAATCGGTTCCTCGATAACACAAACTTCAAGTTCCTGCGTTCTTCTTCCCAAATTTTGGTGTAAACAGTGCTCAACAAGGACAAAGGACATGGCACGATGCGTGAGGCACCGAGCCTCTGTCTTGTCTATCGGCAGCGCCTCATGGAGGAGGTAGTCGAGGTAAGGCACCCTCTAGTCGACCAGAGGGTCAGGCTCTATCGCTGGATCCTCGTCGAGCTCCATGACTTCTAGGTTGGATGTAACCGATAGCTGGTTAGCTCTTGAGCCCTGGGCAGGTGGTCCACCACTGGCTTGTTCTGGCCCCTCAAAGTGGACCGAGGGTTGGTGCTGATTGCTGGCAAAGATGCCGGTCAGCACCAACTCTCAACCGGATGCTGCTTTCACTAGCGCATCGGCCACCTTGTTGAGGCGCCTCGGGATGTGGTTGAGCTCGAGGCTATCAAACTAGTCTTCTAGCTGGCAGGCTTCTTGGAAGTATGCAGCCATCTTGGCATTGTGGCAGCTTAACTCCTTCATGACTTGGTCGATGACCAGCTAGGAGTTGCCTCAAATGTCGAGGCATCGAATACCGAGCTCGATGGCTATGCGTAGACCATTGATGAGTGCCTCATATTCGGCCACATTGTTGGAGGAGGGAAAATAGATGCAAACCATGTACCTCATGCATACTCCAAGAGGCAAAACGAAGACCAGCCCTGTGCTGGCACCTTTCTTCATCAGTGATCCATCGAAGTACATCGTCCAGTACTCCTGGTCAACGACTACTGGCGACATTTTGACCTCGGTCCACTCCGCAACAAAATTAGCCAGCACTTGGGACTTGATGGCCATTCCGGAGGCATATGAAATGCCCTGACCCATTAGCTTGAGCGCCCACTTTGCGATTCTTCCTGTGGCATCCTGGTTTTGGATGACCACACCGAGGGGGAAAGATGTCATGACCATTAGTGGAAGTGACTCGAAGTTGTGGCATAGCTTCCTCTTGGCGATAAGGACAGCATATATGAGCTTCTGGATTTAGGGGTAGCGGGTCTTGGAATAAGACAGGACCTTGCTAATGAAGTACATGGGACCCTATACTTTGAGGGCGTCGGCCTCTTCCTCTCACTCCACTTCCAGGGTGGCGCTGACCACTTGTATGGTGGCTGCAATGTAGAGCAGATGTGGTTCTCTGTCGGTCGGAGGGACCAAGATCGGGGCCTTTGTCAGGAGCTGCTTGACCATGTCAAGCGCCTCTTGGGCCTCGGGCGTCCATTTCAAATGGTCGGCCTTCTTCAGAAGCCAATAAAAGGGGAGACCTCATTCGCCAAGGCACGAGATAAAGTGGCTGAGTGTGGTGAGGCACCTTGTGACTCATTGTACCCCCTTTATGTTCTGAATGGGCCCATCCTTGTGATGGCCGAGATCTTCTTCGGGTTGGCCTCGATGCCACGCTCGGAGATGATAAAACCCAGCAGCAAACCCCTTGGGACCCCAAAAATGCACTTCTTGGGGTTGAGCTTAATGCCGTTCGCTTAGAGTTTGGCGAAGGTTTGCTCAAGGTCGGCTACGACATGGTCAGCCCATTTGGACTTGACCACGATGTCGTCTATGTAGTCCTCAACAGTTCGCTCGATGAGGTCACCGAAACACTTGAGCATACAATATTGGTACATAGCTCTAGTGTTCTTTAGACCAAACGACATTGTGACATAGCAGAATGGTCTAAATGGGGTGATGAAAGATGTTGTGAGCTGGTCGGACTCTTTCATTGCGATCTAATGGTACCTAAAGTACGCATCAAGGAAGCAAAGGGTTTCATACCCTGAGGTGGAGTTGACTACTTGGTCTATGCAAGGCAAAGGGAATAGATCCTTTGGGCACACTTTTTTGAGACCTATATAGTTAACACACATCCTCCATTTCCCACACTTTTTCGCACAAGAAAAGGGATTTGCTAACCACTTGGGGTGGTACACTTCCTTGATGAACCCGGCCGCCAAAAGCTTTGCGATCTCCTCACTGATGGCCTTGCGCTTTCCCTCATCGAAGCGATGCAGGCGTTGTTTCACTAGCTTGGAGCTTGGCTTGATCTTCAAGGTATGATTGGCAACTTCCCTCCAAATGCCTGGCATGTCCAAGGGCTTCCACGCAAAGATGTCTTTGTTGGCATGGAGGAAGTCAACGAGCACGCTTTCCTATTCGGAGGAAAGCATAGTGCCAATGTGCACCACCTTGCTCTTGGAGCCACTAGGGTCTATGAGGACCTCCTTAGCGCCCTATGTAGGCTCGAAAGACCTAGTCGACCGCTTGGGTCGGGTGCTTCTTCGGTGACCTCCTTCCTGATGGCCGCAAGCTCCTTAGAGGCGACGATTACCATAGCATGATCACATCACTCGACCTTGCACTCGTAGGCATGCTAGAAGGAGGTGCCGATGGTGATGATCCCACCTGGGCCCAACATCTTTAGCTTTACGTAGGTGTAGTTGGGGATGGCCATGAACTTCACAGGATGGCATGGTAGGTTCCGTGGAACCCCACCACCTCAAAGGTGAGGGTCTCCGTCCTATAATTGGATGGATCCCAAAATGTGATGGGCAGATCGATCTACCTAAGTGGCATGGCCTGATTTCTAGGTACAACGCGATGGAAAGGCACTCCATTCGGTTAGATGCGTGATCGGTCGATGCCCATGGTGTCAAGGGTCTTGGCGTACATGATGTTGAGGCCGCTGCCTCCATCCATCAGTATCTTGGAGAGCTGCTTCGTGCCAACGATCGGGCCAACCATGAGAGGATATCTCCTCGGCTGCAAGACGCTCTCTGGGTGGTCGGTCTGATTGAAGGTTGTGGCGGACTCCAGGACGCTCTTCGGGTAGTCACCACCAAAGTAAAGTAGGCGTAGCCGGCTCGGCCGTATAGACATCGTGGCATGTGAGCTTCTAACGGTGTTTGGAGTCATAGGCTGCCGACCCTTCGAAGATCATGAGGTAGCCATCTAGCATTAGAAAGCTGTCGTCTTTCCCCTTGGCATCATCCACAGTTGGGTCGGGGTCCTTCCTGTGCTCCCCCCTATTGAAGGCTCCGGACAAGAACCGCTTCATGAGACCACAGTCTTTGTATAGATGCTTGATGGGGAAGGCATGGTTTGGGCATGGCCCCTCGAGCAGCTTCTTGAAGTGGTTCACGGTGCCCTTCGTTGGCTTTCGACCCCTATGATCAGCGGTGGCCATGAGCGAACCCTTGTGCCACTGCTTGTTCTACTTCTTGTTGGGACAGATGGTGGTGCCCTCATCGACGTCCTTGTCCCACTTTGCCTTGCCTTTGAGGTGGTCGAATATTGCTCCAACCACCTCCTCACCCGAGGCATGGCTGGTGGTAATGTCGAGGAGCTCCTTGGTGGTTCGCGGGCCCTTGTGTCCTAGCTTGTGAACCAGGGACTCATAGGTGGTCCTAGATAGGAAAGCTCCTATAACGTCAGCGTCGACGACATTAGGCAGCTCATTGCACTACCAGGAGAAGTGCCGATGTACCCACAGAGGGTTTCTTCAGCCTTCTGTTGGTAGTTTTTGAGATCCTAGGGGTTCCTAGGATGCTTGTATGTGCCCTAGAAGTTCCCCACAAAGATCTCTTTTAGGTCCGCCCACTTTGGATTCTGTTGGACGGAAGGTGTTCCAACCACGTTTGTGCCAAATTGGCCAGGAACAATGGAAGGTTGCGAATAATGAAACCATCATTATTTGCCCCGCTGGCTTGGCAGGCAAGCTGATAATCCTTGAGCCATAGTCTGGGGTTTATTTCCCTAGAGTATTTCAAGATGTTGGTTGGTGGTCGATACCTTGGTGGGAAGGCAGCATTGAGGATGTGTTGATCGAAGGCCTGAGGTCCTAGCAAGCTGGGGCTCAGGCTTTGGTCCTTGTCGCTGTTGTAGCACCCACCCCATTAAGGGTGGTAGCCATGGCTGGCCCCCTCTGTTGCATCACGGTGGGTATGTCTGTGGGCGTCGAGGGTGTCATGCGCGTCATGGTTGCAGCCAAGACGCTCATGCACCTAAACCGTGATGCATGGCCTACTGCCCTATGGTGCCTAGTGGACTGATGCATCCTTGTCGGGTCACTCTGAGGGTATGCGTTGGCTGGTGTCAAGCTTGCATCACCAAGATAGCGAGCTCTTGGCCTGCTACGCAGCCACACACTCAAGTAGCATGTGAATCTCATGATGGACCCAATGCTTATCGGGATTCATGGCCCTTGCAAGCCCACAGAGCAAGGCTGCCACAAAAGTGATGTTCTGGCTTGCCTAGGCAAAGTGTGGCAGGGCTTCATCGCCCTCGATGATCCTCTGGTTCACATCATGGGCCATGGCACAAGCGTGCCCACTGTCAACGTGGCGCTCGATCTCTCGATCGAGCTTCGTGCATTCCTGCTCGAGCTGGAGTCGTGCTTCCTCGAGCTCTCAATGCCAGGCCTTCAGCTGCTCCACCCATAGGCAGGGTGGGGCTCCTGCATCTCCCTCAACCTCATTGTTGAGGCCATTCATCAGGGTAGCTCCTCCTCATGGATGCTTTTGATGTGTCCGTCGGAGGTACCTTCCATGAAACATTCATGAGAGGGGTGATGGCTTCCCTTGCTGGAGTCAGAGGTGGAGGGTGACTCCATTTCTCCTGCGAGGAGATCATGGAAAGACTCCGTGATGTATTCGTTCACCCCCACGAACTCGTTGTTCGCAGGGGATGGAGGCATGCGTGGTGCCACAAGGTGGCCAACGGTCTCTATGGCATTGCGGAGACTGAATAGGGGCACTACTGGGGCACTCTAGATGACATATTCCGAGGAGAGGGGCTCTCCCTTGGTGAGCTATGCCATGACATTGGCGAACGAGAAGGTGAGGTGACACAGGTCCTCTTAGGACAGTCGGGGTCCCAAGAAGGCACCGAGCTGGCGCTCTAGCCTTCCGTAGTCAAAGCTAAGGAGCTGGCTACTCCTAGGGGCGTGGGCCTCCCATGCGTGCAGCCATAGCTCCTCAAGTGCCTCGGTGATCATGTTGAGGCTAGCGGAATGGAGAGGATGAATGATGACAGGTGCCCATGCTAGCTCTCCCTCTGTCGTGATGATGAAGTCCATGTCCCTAAAGCGCACATACATGCTCGGGACCCTAGTGATGTCATGACTAGCCATCTAAGGTCTAGTGTTGTTGTTGAGATGCACAAAAGGCCCCTACTTGGCACGCCAACTGTTGGTGTTTCGAGTAAACACCAATGAGTAAATTTCTAATATTGCGCATCTGGCTCAGATGGTGTGCTAAGAGGACATAAGGTTTATACTAGTTCAGGCAGAATGTCCCTATGTCCAGTGCGTTGCTACTGCTTGTGTTACTAACACTAAAAAGTTTGTAGTAGGGGTTACAAATGGTTGAGAGAGGAATAGGTCCCAAGTCTCTAGTGAAAAGAATGAATAGGAGCTGAGAGCTCGGTCACTGCTTAGCTATGTGTTCGTGGTTTGATGCTAGTGGTTTTGATCTGATGCGGTACAAATGCGATGCCCCTTAATGGGATGCCCTGCTTTCCCTTTTTATAGGCCAAGGGAAAGCAAGGGTTACAACAGGAGAAAAAGAGGAGAACAAGAGCGAGAGGAAGTCCTTCAGGGTCACCGAGCCTTTCTTTTCCTTTGTGCAGGCCCCACTGACATGGCAGGTGGTGATAGGGATAGCTCCACATTGGGCATCTATCCACCGATGATGCCATGCCCTGGCATTGTCAGCGGGTCAGGACGTCCCACTCCACCCCGGCGGGTGGCGCGGCGAACCAGCATGCTGATCAGCGGCTGTATAGGGAGTAGCTAGCATAGTGACCACATGTCTATCACTTTGGGCGATGTGAGTTCCCTAGAATAACATGCCGTGGGGATGGGTCGTGCAGAGATGTGACCGCTCCCTGCATGATGCCAAAATTTTGACCTTGGGTTGTACTTTCTAGCCCATAGTGGTTGGTGGTGGCATGAGCTTTTGTTAGGAGCTGTGCCCAAGGGATTAGGCGAGGTGGAGCCCGCCCTCAGATGTCAAGCAAGGTAGAGCCTGCCCTCATACATCGGGCAAGGAGGAGCCCACCCTTAGAGGTCGGGCGAGGTGGAGCCCATGGCCTCGGTGTCAGACAAGGCGGAGCCCACCCCTAGAGGTCTGGTGAGGCGGATCGCACAACCTTGGGATTGGGCGAGACAGAGCCCACACTTAGAGGTTGGGCAAGGCTGAGCCCATGGCCTCAGTGTCAGATGAGGTGGAGCCCACCCCTAGAGGTCGGGCGAGGGGGATTGCATGACCTTGGGGTTGGGCGAGGCAGAGCTCACGACCTCGGTGTCGGTTGGAGCTATAGTCACACCCTTGACTACCTGGATGGATTAACATATAACGACCATTAGCTCCTCCTCGTTGGGTACCCTAGTATTGGTCCCTGACACCAGCCTTGAAGATGATGCCTAGTTTTTCATCGAGGAAGAAGACGAAAATCCTATGGAACCTAAACCTCTAAATGAATTGCTAGAACCACCTAAGCCCACCATTGATCTTAAAGCCCCGCCTTCTGGTCTTAGATATGCTTTTCTCAACAATGATCAGGATTCTCCTATGATCATAAGTGATAAACTCTCTCAAGAATAATCCCTTCGCTTGCTAACTATCTTAGAAAAGCATCGTTCTGCTTTTGGCTACTCACTCCAAGACCTTAAGGGAATTAGCCCTGCTCTTTGCACCCATCGCATCACTACAGATCCTGATTCTATACCTTCTAGGGAGCCCTAGCATAGGCTTAACAATGCGATGAGAGAGGTTGTTAAGAAAGAAGTCTTGAAACTCTTGCATGTTAGGATCAGCTATCCTATGCCGCATAGTGAGTGGGTAAGCCCTGTTCAAGTTGTGCCTAAAAAGGGAGGCATGACTATTGTTAAAAATGAAAAGAATGAATTAATCCCCCAAAAAACCATCCTTGGATGGAGGATGTGCATTGATTACCGAAAACATAACAAGGCAACAAAGAAGGATCATTTTCCGTTGCCCTTCATTGATGAAATGTTGGAGCGACTGGCAAACCACTCTTTCTTTTGTTTTCTTGATGGGTATTCAGGTTATCACCAGATTTTGATCCATCCAGATGACCTTAGCAAAACCACTTTTACATGTCCATATGGAACTTATGCTTATCATAGAATGTCTTTGGGATTATGTAATGCTCCAGCTTCTTTTCAAAGATGCATGATGTCTATATTTTCTGATATGATTGAAGAAATCATGGAAGTTTTCATGGATGACTTTTCTGTTTATGGAAAAACTTTCGATGATTATCTTGAAAATTTAGATAAGGTTTTGCAAAGATGTGAAGAAAAGCACCTTGTCCTTAATTGGGAAATGTCATTTCATGGTTAGAGAAGGCATAGTGCTTGGACACTTGGTGTCCAAATGAGGGATTGAGGTAGACAGAGCTAAAATTGAAGTAATTGAACAATTACCTCCTCCCGTAAATATCAGAGGGATCCGCAGTTTTCTTGGCCATGTGGGGTTTTACCGCTATTTCATAAAAGATTTTTCACATATTGCTAGACCACTAACAAATCTTTTGGCTAAGGATGTTCCCTTTAATTTTGATGATGCATGCTTGAAATCTTTTAACATTCTTAAGGAAGCACTCATCTCTACACCAATCATTCAACCCCTTGATTGGTCGCTACCTTTTGAAATTATGTGTGATGCTAGTGATTATGCTGTGGGGGGTAGTTTTGGGACCTACAAAAGATAAGAAGCATCATGCAATTGCTTATGCTAGCAAAACTCTGACAGGACCTTAACTTAATTATGCAACAACTAAAAACAACTCCTGGCTATTGTTTTTGCTATTGATAAGTTTAGATCTTAATTTGTAAGAGCTAAGGTGATTGTTTATACTGATCATGTAGCTTTGAAATACCTGCTCACTAAGAAAGATGCTAAACCTAGACTTATAAGATGGATTTTGTTACTCCAACAATTTGACTTAGAAATAAAAGATAAAAAGGGAGTAGAAAATTCTATTACCGATCACTTGTCCAGAATACAGTTTGAGAATTCACAGGAACTGCCCATCAACGATTCACTGGTACACAAATATTGTCAATTTTATGGTTGCAGGATATGTACCACCAGGGGAGAACAAAAGGAAACTCATCTATGAAAGTCGTCTCCACATATGGGATGAGCCGTACCTCTTTAGAGTCTGCTCTTACGGCCTGCTCAAAAGGTGTGTACCAGCAGAAGAAGGCATTAAGATCATAGAGCGATGCCACTCATCACCATATGGAGGACATTATGGGAGCATTTTGCACTCATTCAAAGATCTAGCAAAGTGGATTCTTTTGGCCAACCATATATGAAGACACAAAGGATTTCATCTGGAGATGTGGAGTGTGTCAGAGGCACAGGAACATCAATTCAATAGACGCCATGCCACTCACCAACAACCTCTAGATAGAGCTCTTCGATGTTTGGGGAATTGACTACATGGGACCTTTTCTAAAGTCAAAGAACTATGAATATATCTTGGTGGTAGTTGACTATGTCTCCAAGTGGGTTGAAGCCATGCCATGTAGAGCTGCTGATGCTAAGAACTCCAAGAAAATGTTTGAAGAAACATTATTTCCAAGATTCGGAGTTCCAAGAATGGTGATTAGTTATGGGTGCACTCACTTCACTGACAAAAATTTTTGCAACTACTTGTCAAAACATGAGATTTGTCACAACATTGCTACTTTGTACCATCCTCAGACAAGTGGCCAAGTAGAAACATCGAACAAACAAATCAAGAACATCCTACAAAAGACGGTCAATGAGATGGGGACTGCGTGGAAAGCCAGACTACCCGATGCTCTATGGGCTTACAGAGCGGTCTATAAAACACCACTTAGGATGTCACCATATCAACTTGTCTACGAGAAGAGCTGTCATCTACCTATTGAGCTAGAATTCAAAGCTCACTAGGCCATCAAGCGATGGAACATGGACTTTGAAGCTGCAAGAACCAAGAGGAAGATACAACTCTCTGAGCTTGATAAATGGCATGAGAAAGAATATCACAATGCCAAGATCTACAAGGAGAGAACAAAAAGATGGCATGGCAAGAGGATCAAGAAGAAGGAGTTCACCCCAGGAGATAAGGTATTATTTTTTAATTCCAGGGTTAAATTATTCAGGCATGGAAAACTTCGGAGCAAACGGGAAGGACCGTTCAAGGTGATAAGCACTTCGTCGCATGGAGCGGTAACACTTCAAAATGACAAAGGTACATTATTCAAGGTAAATGGCCACCGTCTCAAGATCTTTCTAGAACCTGAAAAACCACATGAGGTTTTGGATGAGGTAGATTTTCTGATTTTACCATAGAATTACACCTCTGCCATCCTCCTTATGATTCATAATGATAAATATACTTTTCGGGATTAGATAGGGATTAGAAACCACCATGAGAAAAATCTCCATGAGGACCCACCATGTGGTGCCAGCCAGCCCATTTGTCAGCCGTGTTGTGCCCTATCAACTCTCTCGTGTCTTCTAGATCGTTCCTCGCTAGAATCCCGTAGTTTTTCACCGCATTCGCATATTCCTTCGTTATGAGACCTTTATGGATAGATCTTGACCCCTGCTACAAGTTGTTCCCCCTATATAAATGAGCCTCTACCTGCCTCCATAGCCATCCCATCAAAGCCTCCTCTCTCCAACAGCAGCAAAGCTCTCCTCCTCCTTAGTTCCAATGGCCAGTAGACAGATCGCCCCTTTGGAGCTAACCTAAACAAGAAGCCCGATGCACTTGTGCTGACCGTTGTTCCTCCACAGATAACCCCCATTCGCTCAATCTAATCCTATTTTACTCAAGCTATTCGCCATCCAGTGATCACTCCGCTGCCACCGTGCCTACGTCGTGAAGGAAAACCTCATCAACAAGAGCCAAAGTTAGATGTCCAGAAGCTGATCAAGGTGATGAAGGAGATCAACCTCCTTCCTCCAAAGGGCCATGAGGTGTTGACCGGAGTCAAGACCAAAAAATTTGGAGATGTTAGTTGTGTGAGGTATAGATCAGTCACCGCTCATACAACCATTGATGGAGTCCGGGCTCTACCGGATCATATCAAGGTTGTTCCTCCCAAGAAGAGGAAGGCGTCATCAGGTATTCCAGAGATTGAAGAGAAGCATCCATGGATGACCATTGCCCTCTTAGAGAAGAAGATTGAAGATCTGAGCGATGCTATCTATACCCTAGAGCAAAGGATCGACTAGGAATATATCTACCGCGAGAGCCTACAACAAGATTTAAATGCTTTAAATCATTTTGTTGCTAAGATGAGGAAGTGAGAATTAGATAGTCGATGATAAGGCATGAGTGTTGGGTTGAGTGTTTAATGTTTAGGTTGCTCGTTTAACTCAGTTATTAGGTCGGTTGAAAGTTTGTGTTAGTTAGATCTTGTGTAATAAAGTGCCTTATATATATTAATGGAGTCTTGTTATTATTACCTGCTCTCTATTTCTCTTTAGATATGTGTTTGTATCCACATATTGTGCATAAAGGTATACATGAAAACAAGTGTGGGGGAGACACACCGTGACATCAAGACAGAATCCGATCGTGAAAATCACAAAATTCAGGAAGTATTGGACCAAAAACCATGCTCGCCAAAGTTGGACCCAAGTGGGCCCGAGAGTGGCAGCCCAGACCCCTACATGGGCCGGCCAGCCCATCACAGTGTTGCCTCGCCTCATGCTTCATCACGGTTAGGTTTGCAGCCCATATAGTCTATTTTCACATATTATGCTTTCTGTTTCGAACTAAATTGAAAATCACTTGATAAAACAACTTTAAAACATGAGAAAAGATTATTTCAGTCATGACGTAAGGATAGACTCACATAATACTTTTCCTAGAAGTCTTGCACTATTGGGAACTTATTATTAGGGACCCCATGTTACTTAAGTTGTTATAGAATGAGATATAGTAGAATAATGAGAACTTGATTCTTGATGTTTCGTCATTGGATAATTTTATTTCAAAAAGTTAAAAGAAAAGCTATACCTCTCCTTTGTGGTAAGCAATGTCCCACTAAAGTCGAACATGATATGATAGATGAGGAACCTTCTACATATACTACTTGTCATGGTGTTGAGTTTGGTCAAACCTTGTGACCCTTGTTGAGAAATTTATTATGCTCTCTAGATCAAGATCACATACACTCCACATATATCTACTGCTCTTACACTGGGAGTATGCAACAACATGTTTTCCATCCACCCAAAAATGTTCTACTCCTATATTGGGAATAGACACAAAAATATGCTTATTAGGAATAAATGCTCCAAGTTCTTGTAAATGTCTCTCTTAAAAAGTTTCAATTGCAGAAAAGGAGGCATGGGCTATGCAAAAGTTATTCATAAAAAAGAGAAAAAGAAAAAGTATTGAAAAAATGGATGAGTGTCCGAGATATCTAAAATAATAGGTACTCAGATGCCTGCCTAAAAAAAGAAAAAAAGAGATGAATAAGATAGCCCATGTTTTCTTGCAAAAGTTTTCCAAGTTTCAAACAAGAGAGACATGTTTCAAGGAGCATAGTAGAATTAGGTTGGCCACTATATACATATCCATTCACATGCACATCTTGATCTAAGATTATGATATTTTTCTCCTTGGATCCTTGATTTGACTTTACAATATATGCAATGCAAGTATGTTTTCACATTCATCCCTACCTGAACTCCACATAAGCTTTTAGAAGTAGGCAAAAAGAAGGCAAAGTCATTAATGCCTTGGTGAGGATCCAAAAATACCACATATGCTGAGTGATTTAAGAGTACCACAAATGGAGAAGGTAAGCTATGCTTTGTTTTCAAAAATCTTAAAATGTTTCTCCAATTAACTTGACTGAAGGGAGATAGTGATCTGTTTCAAGCTGTTCCATTCATCAACCGCCCAAAGTTTCATGGTAGACACATTGAATCCTGTAGAGCATGTATGACTAGGAATGGTTTTATGTTGATGTCTTGTCCCAAGGTTATGTCTTAAGTAATCTATCCTTTCTATCAAGGACGAGTAAAAGCCTAAGTGTGGGGGAGCTTATTGATAGTAGTTAACATTCATCACAAACCATTAATATAACTTGCATAAATGGCTAAAATAGATCACCAATGTAGACTTAGGGGTTTAAACTGACAAATTCCTTGAGTTTTGGTGAATCTGTGTTTCCAGCAGGATTTAATCAGAAAACCGCCAAGGAGGACCTATTCGTCAAAGAAAATCATAGAATTCCACCGCGTAAACAATGTGGGAAGACTCTAGAAGACTCCAGGAGGCTCTCCACCGAAGTAGAGCCTGAGCCCCTACCATGTGGGGCCAGCCGGCCCCACCTATAGGTCAGCCAACATGTGGGGTCCACCTGGCAGTCCCTTGTTGTTACGTCGGTTCTCCACCGCCTTAAGGATTGCATCTTCGCTGTTTATTCAAGTCAGTTTGATCCAAGGGCTTAGGATTGACGCTCCGGCCTATATATACCTCCTTGCACCCCCCTAAGGGCATGCCAAGTTGATGAGGACATCGCCAAGATGGAGTCGAGGACGACTCCAATTCGAGAAGGGGAGGATGATGAGGACATCGCCACGCTGGACACACAGACGCCATGGTCTTCCCCAAGTTCCAATTCGTTCCCAACTCAGCTGCCACGTCGCCCTCGGATTCAGCAGACACGTCGTCACTGTTTCGGTCATAACTTCCTCATACGACATCGAAACGGGCCGTTCTTGGATGCGTTGGAAAGGGGACGACGATGCCGTCGTTTTGGATCTGGTCCCAGCTCCAGAAGGTCCGTGGATCATTCTGTGTGACCACGGCAAGGTGCTGCGTCACCTATTTGGGCCAACTTGGCCATGTATCGTGTCGGGCCTTAAGCCCAAGTTGTGGGCGCCCAACCCCTGGCCGTCCCCAACCCTAGGTCGAGTCTTAGACTATAAACACAGCCGCCGCTGCTGCTACACAATTGGGTTTTGTTTAGAGTTTAGTTTTCCCTCGAGAAACTGAATCGTTCATTGTAACTGTGGTGACAAATCCTTTTACAGTGATCCAGGGCCCCCGTTCTTGATCTCCTCCACTGTGTCGATTAGTCCTTTGGAACCGAGTTCTTGAACCCTCTATTGATATTCGCGTCATTCATATTTGCAATTTCAGATTGCGTGTTTTACCTTCTTGCTTGTGCTCTTCGATTCGCTTGCAGGAAAAGCCTTCTTGGCGAGGTCAATCAAGTTGTGCTTGGTTGATAACCAACGGAGCGGTGGTGTAACGGTTGTAGGGTTCGAATCGTGTCTGATTTGAAGCCGGATCACCAACATCGAGATCTCCATAAATCGAACTTACCGGCTACCTCTCGGAAGATCGGGCCTGTACGCATCAATTGGTATCAGATATTTCAGGTTTACCGTGAGGTATAATCTCGTTTGCCTTAGATTCATATTTGTTCATTACCTAGAGTCCACAAAAAGCCCAAAAATATTTCAATTTCCGCTGTCCTATCGCCCTTTGTGCCTTTGCAATTTCGTTTCAGATTCGTGTTGTTGAGTTTGTGTCCGTGGTCGAGTCTTGTTGCTGGTTTAGGATTGTGTTCGTGGTTGTAGTTCAATCGCCCGTTGCTGTGATTTTGTTTTCCGCCGCTATCCCATCCACCATTCCCAAACAACAAGTCGAAGCCACCACATTACTCGACTTGCCCCGCTAGCCGCCTTGTGTAACTTCTCGACGCCGCGCAAACCCTAGATAGGTTGCCAGCCGCTCTTATTTTGCCTGCATCGCAGCCCTCCTTACATCATCAGGCGAATACCTACTGCTGTGATCGGTGTTAGAGTTTAGGGACGCTTTGCCCTAACTGCCGCCGCCGTGTTGTGCCTCCCGGAAAACATACCTTGAGATACCTTCGGTAAAACAGGCATAACTTTTCGCTCATTTATCAGAAAAATCTGAAATTTTTTGTGCAGCTTCTTGACACCATTTGGACCCGACCCTGTTTGGTTTCATCAGAATTGCCAAAAAAATTCGGGAAAATATAGAAAAAAAATTGTCAAAGTTTTTGCACGCTTTTCAGAGAACGTGCTGAATTTCTGTAGACCACATCCCACCTCAGTTGTAGGTGCCAATTTTTGTGGTTGCATCTTTTGTGATCCTTGTTCAGAGAAAAGTATAAAAAAAAATAGTAAAAAAAAGTTTGTTTCCTACTAGTGCCTTTTGGGAAAATCCGGGAAAAATTCAGGAAAAAGGAGAAATCCGGGCTATTTGCTTGTTCTGTGAGTTCTTTCGATCGTTCTTTGTTTTCACCTTGTTGCGCTACGTCTCGACACGTCTTAGCCAGCAACTGTGATTTGTACTTTGGATCCAGATTGAACAATCGCTACTCTGCACTCGTTAATTGCTAATCCTTGCTGTCATATTGTGTGCCTACCCATAGCTCCACATATTCTTCTGTCAGCACAGGTTCATCTTGCAACTGTTACCCACGCTCAACAACAGATTGCTTCGCCACTTTGGTTTTGCTCCTGTTTGGCGTTGGTAAGAATACAGGCAAGACGGTGGTAAGCCGCTTGTGATTTTGCATTCCACTTTCACAACCACCACTTGTTTCCTTTTAGTTGATAGGGATAATACTTTGGTGTTGTCTTTTTCTATCTTCTAACCATGGCAGGAACTCTGACGGACTTCAATGAGTGCGTGTCCAAGGGCGAGCTTGCAACGTTCATGACTGAACAACGCAATCTTATGACCGAGCTGACGCGCAACGTGAACAATCTGGTCACCCGCATTGAACAGCTTGAGCAACGCCCCCACCTTATCGTGCTGATGATGAAGATGCTGGTGATGAAGATGCGTATGCTGACGGTGGTGCCCGTCGCCGCCTCAACTTCAATCGTCGCGGTATGGCAGGTAATAATCATGGTAATAATGATCCTTTTGCTAAAATTAAATTTAGTCTACCACCTTTTGCTGGTAATGTTGATCCAGAGGCATATTTAGATTGGGAGCTTGCTGTTCAACAAAAATTTGATTCTCATAATGTTCCTGCTGAGCATAGAGTTAGACTTGCTACTAGTGAGTTTACTAATTTTGCTTTGTTCTGGTGGAGTGATCTTTGCAATGCCAATAATGCTGCAGCTGTGCCTCAAACTTGGAATGTTTTAAAGCAACGTATGAAATCTCGTTTTGTTCCTCCTTATTACCAACGTGATTTACGTTTGAAACTACAAACTTTAAAACAAGGTGATAAAGGAGTAGAAGCATACTATCAAGAATTGCTTATTGGTTTAGCACGTTGTGGTATAAATGAAGATGATGATGATGCTAGTGCTAGATTTTTTGGTGGTTTAAACCATGATATACAGAACATACTTGATTACAAAGAATGGCATAATTTTTCCCAATTGTATCATCTTGCTATTAAGGCCGAACGAGAAGTACAGGGACGCAAACAACACCAGCCTTTCAGGTCTAACAATGGGAGGAATTTTCAGCAGCGTTCCGAGCCAGAGACGCCCAAGCTTCCTGTTGCACCACAGCCATCTACACCTCCATTTTCTTCCGGGGTAAGTAAATTGTCTAATGTGCAGTTTCCACAGCTGAAGAAAGGTGGCACTCCGGGTGCTTCTACTAGCTCCTCTTCGTCTAGCTCTAAAATCAATTGCCACCGATGCAAAGGCATGGGACATGTCATGAAGGAATGCCCCAGTCGTCGCGCTTTCATTGCTACCGAGGATGGATATGTAAGTGCTAGTGATGTTGATGATGATTTAGCCCTTGCTGCTAACATTGATGTAGATCCCACCGAGGGCGATCATGATAAGGAGGCCATCACCATTGACTCTATGGCTGCTGCCGCGGACTACCCTAGCCTTCTTGTGCAGCGTGTGTTGAGTACACGTGTGGGTCATGAAGAAGAGATGAAGATCCAACGCCACAATTTGTTCCACATGTATCTCATTGTGCAGGGTTGTCGTGTTCTCACTATCATTGATAGCGGGAGTTGCAACAACTTGGTGAGTTCAGATTTGGTTGACAAGCTTGGCTTGACCACACGACAACATTCGTATCCATATAAACTTCAATGGTTCAATAATAGTGGTAAGACTAAGGTAACTAAATCAGCACGCATTAGCTTTTTCACAGGTTCTTATCATGATACTGCTGATTTTGATGTTGTCCCTATGCAAGCTTGTTCCATTTTGTTAGGTCGCCCATGGGAATTTGATAATGATGCTTTACACCATGGTAGAACTAATACATACACTATCATACATAAGGACAAGAAAATTACATTGCTGCCTTTGTCTCCTACGGATATTATTAAACATGCTAATGAGATAAAAAATAAACCTCCAACAGACATTGCTAAAAATAATGGGATTAAGTTAAAAGGAGGTGCTTTTCTTGCTACAACTCCTGCTACTGCTGAGTTATGTGATAATCCTGATGCACCATGTTATACTATGTTTTGTCAACCTTTTATGTCGGGTGCATTGCCTGCTGTCACTAACCTTTTGCAGGAGTTCGCTGATGATGGGATGGAGTCGAGGACGACTCCAATTCTACAAGGAGGGGATAATGAGGACATCGCCAAGATGGAGTCGAGGACGACTCCAATTCGAGAAGGGGAGGATGATGAGGACATCGCCACATTGGACACACAGACGCCATGGTCTTCCCCAAGTTCCAATTCGTTCCCAACTCAGCTGCCACGTCGCCCTCGGATTCAGCAGACACGTCGTCACTGTTTCGGTCATAACTTCCTCATACGACATCGAAACGGACCGTTCTTGGATGCGTTGGAAAGGGGACGACGATGCCGTCGTTTTGGATCTAGTCCTAGCTCCAGAAGGTCCGTGGATCATTCTGTGTGACCACGGCAAGGTGCTGCGTCACCTATTTGGGCCAACTTGGCCATGTATCATGTCGGGCCTTAAGCCCAAGTTGTGGGCGCCCAACCCCTGGCCGTCCCCAACCCTAGGTCGAGTCTTAGACTATAAACACAGCCGCCGCCGCTGCTACACAATTGGGTTTTGTTTAGAGTTTAGTTTTCCCTCGAGAAACTGAATCGTTCATTGTAACTGTGGTGACAAATCCTTTTACAGTGATCCAGGGCCCCCGTTCTTGATCTCCTCCACTGTGTCGATTAGTCCTTTGGAACTGAGTTCTTGAACCCTCTATTGATATTCGCGTCATTCATATTTGCAATTTCAGATTGCGTGTTTTACCTTCTTGCTTGTGCTCTTCGATTCGCTTGCAGGAAAAGCCTTCTTGGCGAGGTCAATCAAGTTGTGCTTGGTTGATAACCAACGGAGCGGTGGTGTAACGGTTGTAGGGTTTGAATCGTGTCTGATTTGAAGCCAGATCGCCAACGTCGAGATCTCCACAAATCGAACTTACCGGCTACCTCTCGGAAGATCGGGCCTGTACGCATCACAAGTTAGATTCAGAGAGCTGAAAAGCTAGAAACCCTAATTCATATTTCCACTAGGATCAGAGCTAGCAATCAAGAGAAGATTAGTCCTCAATAGGATCTAGTCTTATATTAGAAATAGTGAGATAGACTGAGAGGGAAGAGTTTAGTAGGAGTCCTAGCCTATCGGTGCTCTCTCTACGGCTTGTACCCTGGTGGAATCAAGTTCTTCTTGAGCTTGCTTCTGAGATTTCTCTAGTAATCAACTTCTAATTCAAGTAAGCATCTTGTTCATATTGTTCTTTAGGTTTGCGACTCTCTTTTGAGTATTTTAATCCTTGTAGCTCCTAGGTTAAAGTAGTATTCATAGTGTAAGCATGGTGCTTAGACTCGGTTACTCTTGGATGTACCCTATTTTCTAGATCGGTGGTAGCTCGTGAGGGTGACTCTTATAGCCTCGTTGAATCCTTTGTAGTCCACCTCCCGTTAGTAGACCTAGCAGGACCCTGTTACTATAAGAAACATACTCTGCCTGTGTTTTCTCTAGTAATACCCCTAGAATTGAACAATAGAAGACAAAGCTTACCAAAGTTGGAACTAGAAGACCTTAGCAGTCTTCTCTACGCTCCTATTATCTAGCCTTGATTGTAAAGTTAGGTTAAGTTAGACTTAATTATTCTCACACATGTTTCTTTGGGTTCGATATAAAACTAGGTTACTTCTGATGAAGTGCTACAATGGTCTAATATCTATGCGCTTACGGATTTTTCTGTGTGCATTAATATATACCAACAGTTATCATCAGATTGCTCTTCATGAAGAAGACCAAAGCAAGACCTCTTTCATCACTCCATTTGGCACCTACTGCTACATGACCATGTCATTTGGGCTAAAAAATGCTGGGGCCACATACCAACGTGCTATCCAAACTTGCCTAAGTAAGCAGATTGGTCATAATGTAGAGGCCTATGTTGATGATGTTGTGGTCAAGACCAAAGATCTGGCTACTCTGATTGACGACCTCAGTGAGACTTTCATGAACCTTCATGCATGGCAGTGGAAGCTCAACACGACCAAGTGTGTTTTTGGTGTCCCTTCTGGACAGCTCTTAGGTTTCCTCATCAGTCATCGTGGGATTGAGGCCAGCATGAAGCAAATCCATGCAATCACCGAGATGGGCCCTCCCTATTGTGTCAAGGATGTCTAGAAGCTTACAGGGTGCATGGCTGCCCTTAACTGGTTCATCTCTTGACTCGGGGAAAAGGGGCTCCCCTTTTTCAAGCTACTGAAGAAGTCGGGAAGGTTCAAGTGGACAGAGGAGGTTGACTAGGCCTTCAAAAAGCTTAAGGCCTATCTCACCTCTTCACCCATTCTCACCCCTCTAGATAGAAGAGACCATGGTGGTCTGCGCAGCAATTGTTGTGTAAAGGGAAGAGCAGGGTCACGCGTACAAGGTACAATGACCTATGTACTACATTAGTGAGGTGTTGTTAGATTCCAAGGTCCGCTACCCACACGTACAAAAGCTACTCTATGCCCTCCTGATCACTTCACTCAAGCTTCACCACTATTTTGACGAAAACAAGATTATATTGGTGACCGACTTCCCCCTCAGTGACATCCTACACAATCATGATGCTATGGGATGCATATCCAAGTGGGCAGTCGAGCTTGGAGCACTAAACATTGAATTCACCCCTCGCAAGGCTATAAAGTCTCAGGCTATGGTAGATTTCATAGCTGAGTGGACGGAACTCCAGCAGCCTACTCCGGAAGCTATTCTTGATCATTAGAAGATGTACTTTGATGGTTCACTCTGATGAGGACATCACTCCTTTGGATGTACCCGCTGATCCTCCAACAGTCATGCAAGGTCCAATGACCTAGGCTCGAATGCGTCAACTCAATTTAGAGGTGAGCTCATTCTTAAGCGATCCTTTTCATACTTTTGAGAATAGACTACTACCTAATGATGTTATCTTTCTTAGGAACATTGGAGAGGGTCATGAGGGACTTAGAGGACGTGGTGGAGGTGATGATGACCAGCAAGGACGTCCAACAGAAACCGGAGGCCTGATCCAACATGATTTCGAGTCTGCCTCGGCCTCCAGGACCAGTCTACCTTAAACTGGTCACCCAGGACACATCTGGACTCCGTTTTCGACGATTCACATATGGTTGGAAAGATAATTTGATAAGGAAGCCAATCCAAGTGGTCTCACATCAAAAGCTCTTCAAAATCAACAGTAATCATCAAAACAATTCAGCATCCAGAATCTGCTAGGGTGCTGCGACACCATCTTTTGGTCCGTTGGACCGTGTATTGTGTTTGGGCCCATTAGGGGGCACGTCTAGGGTAGGCGATGAGCCTAAGACCTTTATAATCATACGCTGCCGCCATCATTAGGTTTTGAGTTTTGCTTAGATTATTCTGTCAAGAACAGTTTCGCCGTTCATCGGTTTATAAGACCCCAACTTTGTGAAATTAATCATTCATCTACAATATGGTTGTGTTCTTTCTTGTGTTCTTTATTGCGTAGGCCGGGATTAGCCTTCTTGGTGAGGTCAACCTAGTTCATGACTTGGTTGATAACCAGAGGAGCTGTGGTGCTAAGATTGAAGGGTTCGATCTTTCGATCTAAAGCCGGATCGGTGTGTCATTCTCCGCCACAACGATAGTTACCTCTACCTGACGGAAGATCAGGATCCCCGTCCCCATTAAGTGGTAATCAAAGCTAAGGTATACCATCAGGTTCACATTTATCCCCTAGTTTTGAGTGTTTCGCATTCGTCCCATAGTCCAGTGCCCTATTTTTTTCCTGTCCTAGAGCCTTCTGCGCCATAGCCTTTGCATATTTCGGTTTCAGAGTCCGTCGTGTTGAGTTTATGTCCTGGTCAAGGTCTTGTTGCTGGTTAGGTCGTGTTAGAGTCTAGTTCGTGTGTTTTCCCCCATCGTTTCCATCAAATCCTTGCTATCATGACCAATTTTGCGCGCATTGTTCCCGTTTTGTCCTCTAATTTGGAGTCCGTTCTTAAAACTGGTCTAGTTTTTGCATACGAACTCCGATTTCAACATTCCATATATCAAAATCGATCAGAAAAAAATTTTGGATCCATCCATCCCCGACATGACTAAGGTCAGAAATTTTTATTTTGGTCAAAAAGTGGTCACAAGATCCTCTTTTCGTGGTCACAAGCTTTTTGTCGTTTTTTAGCACATTTTTTGAAATTTCCATGGGCCACACCTTTCACTTGTTTAGGCTCATATTTTCTGTGGTTACTTCTTTTGTGCTCCTAAGTGAATAAAAAATATCAAAAAATCAAAAGAAAAAGTCAAAATTTCCCAAAAAAACAACGACAGCCCAAAAAATAGAAAAAGAGAGGGGCAAAAGAGGAACAATATCTAGAGGAACACATAGAGAAGGCCAAAGTGAGCTGTGTTTTTGTTGCTCTTACTATCCGCCATACTTGTTTTTCACACCCCTGTCATCTTGCTATCCACCATACTTGTTTGTTACACACTTGATACTTGGAACATTTTAGACCAGCAACGAGAACAAGTACTTTGGACTATAATTCAGCATTACTTTTTGTTATTGACTTGTGTGCCAGATATACATATTATTGTTTGTGTGCCTTTCAAGCTCTGCAAACTCTTTAGATCAGTACAGAAAAAGGGCCTTGCAATCTCGGTACCACTGCCTCACAGGTATCATGAACCAGTCGCCGGTTGTACTGCCCACTGTTTGTGTTGGTAAGAACTTTGTAAGAGCTTGGTAAGACGCTTCCACTTGCTATGGAAAGTGACACCACTGCAACCACATAGTCATTTGGTAGGGATAACTTTCACCGTTTGATCCTATTTTTGTGTTTACAATGGCAGGAGGTGATCAGACTAGAGATAACAATCCTAAGGGTTTCAATGAGTGTGTCAGCCAAGAGCAACTACAAGCTGTTGTAGAGGATGCCCAAAAAAGGATAAATGAGGCCATCAGGAAGGCCGTCACTGATGCACTCATTGAACTCAACATTGGGAACAGCCTAGAGAGATTGGACAAATGAATTTCCACGCTAACTGACAAGGTTATTGAGTTGGAAACCTTGGTGGCGGTCAACAACAATGACGTCTCCGCCAGCAACACCGATGGTCTCTTGCTAGAAGACACGGTGCATGATGCCACTAGGAACATAGATCGAGCAGCCTTCCAACAAGCAAGATTATGATGACGTCTTCGCCGCAACACGATAGGTATGGGTGGTGTCCACCACCATCAAGGTAATAATCATAGTGTGCCTGATGATCCTTATGTTAAGATTAAGTTCACAATACCATCTTTTTTGGGTCATTATGATGCTTAGGGATATCTTGATTGGGAGATGATAGTAGAACAAAAGTTTAGCGCCCACCTTGTGCTTGAGCATCATAGACTTCGACAAGCTACTAGTGAGTTTAATGATTTTGTCATTATTTGGTGGAATGGGCTAGCTGCACAGGAAGCTTTACCTAGTTCATGGGAAGAACTTAAGGTAGCTATACGTGATCGTTTTGTACCTCCTTCTTATCATAGAGACTTGCATAAGAAATTGATGCGTTTAGAACAAGGAAATAAATCTGTACAGGATTACTATGGTGAGCTCCAAAAGGGATTGATGCGTTATAGTGTTGTCGAGGGGAATGTGGCAGAACCTCCTAAATTATAGGGCCCACATGCATCTGTCACTATCCAATGACCTCTGATGACTATGCATATGTCCCAGTAACTTAAGAAGACTATCGGGTGTCCACGAGGAACCTCGAATTATCCATGATTTCCGAGCAGGATCCCATTATAGAGTCATTGCAGTATTACAACCTTTATTCAAATATCTACATCAGAGTAAAATAGCGGAAGTCTTAGAATAACTTAGTTTACAAACCAGTTGTTTCAAACCTTACAAACTAAGTTCGATAATTATTACAAACCATAGTAGTGGAGTGGCATTAGTAATATAATACAAACACACAATATAAGTATCCTGCCCAAGGACCACACATTTACTTATCATCTTCGATCTGAACAATAGTCATGCAGCACGGTCCAAAGTAGACCTGCTCATGAGGCTCACCTGCAACAAGGGTCAACGAAACCTGAGTACAAAAGTACTCAATAAGACTTAATCGAAATAAAAACTGAGAAGACTCAGGAATGCAGGCTCAGGGATTCAAGGTAAGGCTTTAGCAATAAACAAGGTTCTTTTGCGTAAAAGCTTTCTAACAAGATTCTTTCTTTCCACATTTGTATCTCCATATCAATCATATATAAAACTAACATGATCCGTATTGAGATCATCAAACTTCATATAAAACTCTTTCTCAAAACTTCCTCAAGTTTTAGTTATTAACTATGATGATGAATAGTGAGTTGAGTCTCCATAACCGAAGAGCAATGACGATTCAAACCGATTAAACCCAGCTAGGGATTCCCAACCACACAACATATGCAGGTCCCTGACCTACATATATCAACCTACCCTCAGATCCTCTAAAACAAGAACGGGTCTGCGCCACCCGAGAATACAGTACTCCACCAATCCAGCCCATTGCCATGTGGGTACACGCTATTCTCGCCATCTCTCCACTCCCAGTGCGCGAGTAGCCATTCTCATAATAGAATAGCCAAGTTAAGGCTTACCGGAGTATGTGGCTAGTACTATAAAGTCTCACCTCATGCAATTCAACAACGGACGTGTCTTAATCGACATAGGCGGAAAGAACCAGCTCACAAGACCTCCATGTCTTGTGGCTCCCATACACCGAGTCCGCTCGGTCTAGATTTATTACTCCACATGCTCATATCTCATGATCACATAAATAACCAGTCGTAACCAAGAAACCATTTATATCTCGCAGGTGACCGGTGATCACCCGACTTGTATCTTCTAAGCATGGCTAAGCATAAATAAGCATTCTCGGATTTAAACGGTTAACAAGGTTGATATTGAAAAACAAGGTTGGTAATGCACCAATTAGGTTTTCACTCAACTCCTAATCACTTAATGTAGTATTGAAAAGCAAAAGCGATATAAATTTGTAAAACACAAGGTAGGTTTAAATGCATCCGGGGCTTGCCTTGGTTAACGGAAAAGTCCGGTTCCGAAGACGTTCCATAATTATCAAACCCAACTTCAACAGATGGATTAACCTCCTCCTCAACTTGATTAACTACCACGTGCTCACTTTCATTCACTACACGTATTAACAATGCCATGTTTAATATGATGCGAGAAA
Organism: Miscanthus floridulus; assembly: GCF_019320115.1. NCBI lineage: Eukaryota > Viridiplantae > Streptophyta > Magnoliopsida > Poales > Poaceae > Miscanthus > Miscanthus floridulus. The sequence continues at coordinate 54,313,452 of NC_089593.1, forward strand.
TAAAACATGATGCTTGACGATGGATGCAAAATTAATAACTTCAATACAACTTTCCTTCGTGGTACAGTTGCAAACCAACAACTAATCAAACCTTCATAAATTCAAACAATTACTTTAAGTACCAAGAATTATTTTATACTAATGACCCAAGGTCATCACTCAATCCAAAATTCAAACAAAACCTAAGTTATTAAGGTTTACTATTTGCTTTTATGAATTAATTATTTAATTCAAAATTATGAAATAAATCAACTTTCTCCAAATGAGCTCAAAAGTTTTGTGAAGACTCATCACATGATACCTAAATGGCAAAACAATTTTCATAATTTTTGGAACTCTAATTAATTCTATACAAAAATAATAAATCACATCACTATTCATTCAAATCTGAAAAATAGAAAAATCCATTTTCAAACACAGAGTCACTGACAAGGGGGTCCCACCTGTCATCACCGTCCTCCCACGCTCAACAGCGACGAACGCGGTTTGACCGCTGATAACTCGCCGCCGGTGAGGTCTCCAGCCATGGCGAAGGTACCAACACACTCCCCACATCACAACGCATCGATTGAATGTACTAGCTAGACTAATTATAGCAGGGCACGAGCTTGACGCCGGCCATGGCGGCCACGATGGCGTGGCTACGCTACGCCGGCAACATGAGACCGGTAGTAGTTAAACTAAGCGCTAGGAAAGGATTAGGATCTCACCCCAAACACGTTCGAGCAGGAAACCGGACCAGAGAAGCAACGGTGAAGCTTGTCGTCGGTCACAGCAATCACAGCGGCCCGAACAACGTCGACGACGGTGCTCCAGTGGCTGCGGTGGACAAAATGGTCAAGCAACAAGGCACAAAGCATCCTGGCAACATGGTGAAGCTAAAGGGATGCTAAGCAAGGACAGATACATACTATGGATCGCTGGCCACGGTGACGCACCCTCGACGGCGATGCTGCCGGCGACAAGGAAGAAAAGCGACACACAGCGGTTTCCTAGCGGAGTCAAGCTTCAATGGCTGGTCGACAGGGTGCGCAAGGAGCAAGTGGAACTATGACGGGCTTTGCTGTGACTGGTTGGCGCTATGGTGACGGCGCGAGCTCGATGGAGCTATGGCGGCGGTGTCAGGAAAAGTAGAGGAGAAGAAAAGAGAAAAACGGCGACGGCACAAGCTTTAAAGAGCGGCCAGGAAGCAAGAGGAAGCCACGCCGCGGCCTTCTCCACGCCAATGCAAAGCCGAACATGGCCATGAGCGCGCCTGGAAGCTAGAGGAAGGTCGCCGGTGGGGACAGCTGCCCGCTGGTACTGTTCCAACTAATTACCGAATTGCCATTTGTCTAATTTCTCAAATTACTCCCAAATTTATATAGTAACTAAAAAATCTCCAAGAATAAAAGTTGTTCCAAATTCAAAATTCTACAACTTTTCTTTTATAACCATACCCAAATTCGGTCTACATTTTGAAATGCAAGTTTGAAATCAAAAGGGGACACTTTAAGAATTTATGCCTTTTCAAATTACTTCAAATTTTATAAAACAACTTTGAAAACTCCAAAAACCAACTTTGTACACCATGACAAGCTCTACACTTTTGCTTTTAAGCTCAACCCCAAAATGTGCTTAGAATTTTAATTAGGTTTTCAGGATAGAATTTAAACGCTGAAAAATTAGGGTTTTTGGAAATTCCAAATCAATACAAAGATTTTGAACTTGATTCAAACCATACAAGTCAACACATATAACATAAAAGTAAAGTTGTTTTAGTGGATGCATATCAAAGTTTTCACTAACACATGAATGATGTGCAATGCATATGATGACATGGCATGTTTTAGTATTTAAACACCCGAGGTGTTACAGGGAACGAAGATTCCATCTGTCGTTTTTATTTGGGTTTGAGGCGTGAGATTTAGGACATTGTTGATTATAAAGAATTTAACACTATCAACCAGTTTGTTTTAGTTTGCTATGCTTATAGAAAAGGAATTGCAAGGGCGTGAATAGCAGAGCAAGAGCAAGGTCAGCACCACATACATGCCACGCTCGGCACCATCTTCGGGGCTGACCAAGCCAACCACTTTTTGGGTGCCTCCACTAGCGAGCAAGTGACCAACAGCCTCTGGAGTTTCTGCTACACCTAAGGCACCTCCCGCATGACCTTCAGATTCAGGTAAAAATTCTTTGTAGGTGCTTACCAAGAGTGCCTCATCCGTTGCCTCGACAAGATGCACTTTAGGCATTCAGTGCCACCGCTGCCATGGCATTGGCCATGTGCAGAAGGACTGCCCAAGTTAGCGGACATATATTGCTACAGAAGATGGTTACATCAGCACCTCTGGCATTGAGGATGAAGAAGACCAAGATGCAGATGAGGAGGATGGCAAAGTCCTTGGTGACGAGGCCACGGCGGCCTATAGGAGCATCTTTGTATAGTGGGTGCTCAGCTCACAAGTCCAACAACCTGAGAAGCTACAACGCCATAACTTGTTCTAGATTTTCTTCATCATTAGCAACCATTGAGCATGTATCATTATTGATGGAGGTAGCTGCAACAATTTGGTGAGTTTTGATTTGGTCAAGAAGCTTGGCTTGACCACATGCCCACACCCACGTCCATACCATATTCAGTGGCTAAATGATTATGGTAAAGCAAAGGTAACACAAACTTGCAGAGTATCATTTTCCATTGGTTCTTATGCTGATTCTGTTGATTATGATTGTCACAGAACCGACCAATTTATAAGAGTACAAGTACAATGGCAGCCCATAAGCGGTCGCACTATCATACTTGAACCCATATAAACCCGGTAGTCCGTCGAGTACCACGATGGGTCTCGATAAATGATTTCAACAACCAAGATCATACATGATTCAACATACATGTCACATATTACATAAAGTTCACAGATACATTTCCATCATCAGAGTATGAAACAAAGTTATTACAAACCAAGTTTGATAGATAATAGCGGAAGCAAATTAAGTTTGAAAGTAGCATTTGCCAACATAGTTTAATACAGCGCCAACATACGATCATAGTCCACAAAAGCATGTAGAAGGATTAATAAAGAAGCCTGCCCAAGGCTTACTCCTCATCCACAGCGGGATAGAAGCAACTCTTGCAATAACCATGATACACAGTGCCATCTGCAACAATGGGAAATGAAACCCTGAGTATGAGAAGGTACTCAGCTAGACTTACCCGTCATAAACCAGAAATAAAATGACTCTAAGGATCATGCAAGGCTGTATAAGTGGATGTAGCTTGACAACATTTTGCATAAAAAGCGATTAACTCAGTTATACAATTATAATTCTGTGATCAAGTTAATTACGACTATCCATCTCAAAATTAGCAACTATCCTGTGCCAAATATGTGGTATATCATTTTAAGAGCATACAATAGTTACCATAGCAGCTATTGTAATTCCATGTTTATCCGAACCATCACATTCCATAATACAATTACTACGATGTTGGGACTAGCCAAGTTTCTCACTATCCGGGAGAGATGGTGATTCGAATCGATTTCAACCAGCTGGGAATTTATTCCTAACACAAACTTGAGTCTACCAGCCACGGTAGCCTTAGGTCACCTTTGGTACAACTCAAGTACACATTTCACGGGTTCGTCCAGCGCCGCACAATTAGGGACAACCAAATGCCAGGGCGTTTAGGCCCAGCCTACCCTTGGGCTTAGTCTGGCTCCCCACACATCCTTACTACCATCCAGAGTGCGCACTCTTATAGAGTGGGGCCCAGCCTGAGTTGAGCTACTCGGCTTTGTGGTCAGAACGAGTTATTCGGCCAGCTAAGTGATAGGCTTGCGTTCAATCTTGTCAGAAGTGCCAACAACGGTACGGTCCTTAACCGGCACAGACAGAATCACATGAGTCACCCTACACATAGACTCTGTCTGGCCTTGATTTACTTTTACCCTATGGTTCTTTTCCACGATAGCAAATATAGCCAACCGTGCTTTGGTATCCACCTATATCTCACAGGTGACAGGAAATCACCCGACTTCTACCGTTCTAAGCATGGCTAAGCATATATTCGATCCTGGACCTATACAGGGTTAAAGGTATTATTACTAGACAAGAAATTTATATGCATCAAGTGGTTCCAATCAACACTTATAACCTAATGCATCAATCATAAAGGACTCGAGTAATATTTTGTAAAATACTGGGAGATTTAGAATGCTCCGGGGCTTGCCTTTCAGAAAGGAAGTGGGGCGGTGGTCAGGGCACTCCGAAAGCTCTTTTGGGTCTGCTCCTCACCTTTAGGAGCTGTGGCTTGAGGAATCTCCTGCTGGTCCCCTTCCTCTCCTTCGTTGAACTCCAGTAACGTTATCTCCTCTGTCGATCCTAGATGCATGAGTATGACATAAGATATTGCGAATGCATACATGTTGACAAATATAGTATGGTGATACATGATGAATGGATTCTTGTAAGCAATCTTAAAAACATGGTGTTAAAGTAATAACAAGTGTATCACATTTTACTGAGTATGTGCATATCTCTTCTTGATTATTTAATCAACTACTTCAACAATGCATTTACTATACTGCAAAACAGCAGCTAATTGTTTTACTCATGACTGAAGTTCTACCTGTCCAAATGTGGTGATCTTGCACTTTCTGGAAAGCTTATAAAATTATCTAGAACCTTCTTTTAATACTCTCACTGTGATTCAAGGGTTATGTAGGGCAAACAAATCATTCAATCAAATCTATCCAGAAAGTAAACCTTTCAGACAGCAAACTTGTAACAGCTAAACACTACAAGATTTTCGGTCTACTGCAACGCCGAAGAATTGCAACGTAGAAAATTTGGTTGCCAGAGATTGTTGTATTACAACCATTCTAAAAAATGGTAGCGATACATGCCTTTAATACAACGGTTTTCAAGATGTTGCAAAGCTCTGTTGCATTTGGTGGACGATATTGCAATGGTGAAAAATGGTTGCAGTAGACTTGATTTTGGTTGCAATTGTGTGGTAGTACTGCAACTACATTTACGTTAGTTGCATTTGGTTTTGACTATTGCTACGGTTTTTTTGTGTTGCATAAAATTTGACAAGCGTTGCAAATGCTAGATACTTAATGCAACGAGAACTCTTGGAGGCGAAGCAAAAGTGGGGGTCAATTGCAACCTTTTTTGGCAGTTGCAATATACTTTGATATTGTTGCAAGTGCTAAATTTTATTGCAACGAAATCTATGGGGTTGAAGCGAAAATTGTGTTCAAGTGCAACGCTTATTTTTGGTTGCAATATACTTTGATAATTGCAACGAATTTAAAACTTAAAAAAAAGTATGGAAAGAAAAGAATTGGGGACGCATATATTAAAATTAAAAAGTGCTCCCCTCAGGATTCGAACCATGGAGCTCTGGTTCAGATAAAACCTTCTCCACCAGTGCGCTATGTAGGTGTGTTCGTTGTAACTCAGGTTTTAATTTATTTGATATGATTGAAGACCTTATGAGTTATAAAACGCCCCAACCCTGGCCCCATCTCGGCATCTCCGTCCTTATGCCTGGTGTCTGAAACTTTCTGTTAAGTAGTAGTTGCTGTTAAGTACTTGATGTTAAGTATGCGTGGATGTTAATTAGTACTTGAAGTTGTACCGGGGTGGTTGGTCACTTTGTTAGCGATAGTAAATGCCTGACCGTGCACCATCGGTCACATGCACTACGCCAGATTCGTACCGTAGGAATGGGGGCGTTTTTACTGTAGGGGCGGCTGGGGTTGGGGTGCCCTTACAGTGGGCGTCCTCGGGCCCCAGCAGCCCAGCCGCCCCTACAGATGGCACTGTAGGAGCGGCTGGTAACCTGAGCCGCCCCTACAGTTGGGGCTGATCTGTAGGGGCGGCTCAATCACCAGCCGCCCCTGCAGTGCCCAACTGTAGGGGCGGCTGAATCACCAGCCGCCCCTACTGATGGCGCACGAATAAATAGCAGCCAAAAATTGAAAGGTTCAAATTTAGTCAAATAATAAGATGACCAAAATAAAAGTTGTAGATCTTGATGAGTTGAACAACTTTTGTATTCATCACTTTTACATCTGAAATCATTTAGGGTTTGAAAATTTGGTTTGAACTTGTCAAATTTCAAATTTCAAATTTAAAAATGTGTAAAACATTGTCACATTCAAGTTTGATCAAATGTAAATGCTGAAGCATAATTTTAGAAATTTTTAGAAAAAAAAAACATCACATTTAGAGTTAGTATAAGGAAGAAAAACTAGTTACAAAGTTTACCCACAGATTAAAAAGAGAAATCACACTGTTCTAGATGATCCTTACATGATCATAGTGAACAGTGTGATTTCTTTTTTTAATCTGTGGATCAACTTTGTAACTAGTTTTTCTTTCTCATACTAACTCCAAATCTGATGGTTTTTTTTCCTAAAAATTTCTAAAATCATTCTCTATCAATTTATTTTGTTGGTTTTGTCAATATATACATATGAAAAGTTTGAGCAATTTAAATTTTGAATTTCAAAAAAATGCAACTTCAGACAAGATTTTGGTACCCCAAATGATTTCAGCTGAAAAAATGATAAATACTATAGTTGAATAACTTATTAAGATCTACAACTTTTGTAATGGTCATTTCTTCATATGACAAAGTGGTACTGATATTGTTCACAAATGTGACACATCTCTCGTAAGGTTTTATAAACTATATGAGACATGTGTAAGATTAGTGAATAATGTGTACTAAGAATTTGTCAAATGAAGAAATGACCAAAATAAAAGTTACAGATATTCATGAGTTGAATAACTTTGGTATTCATCACTTTTTATGTTGAAATCAATTTGGGTCTCAAATTTTGGTTCGAACTTGTCGTTTTTCAAAATTTTAATTTTAAAAGGTTCAAATTTTATCAAATAACAAGATGACTAAAATAAAAGTTGTAGATATTAATGAGTTGAACAACTTTGGTATTCATCACTTTTTATGTTGAAATCATTTTGGGTCTCAAATTTTGGTTTGAATTTGTTATTTTTTAAAATTTCAAATTTGAAAGGTTCAAATTTAGTCAAATTACAAGATGACCAAAATAAAAGTTATAGATCTTAATGAGTTGAACAACTTTTGTATTCATCACTTTTACATCTGAAATCAATTAGGGTTTGAAAATTTGGTTTGAACTTGTTAAATTTTAAATTTCAAATTTTAAAATGTGTAAAACATTGTCACATCCAAGTTTGATCAAACGTAAATGCTGAAGCATGATTTTAGAAAATTTTAGGAAAAAAAACCATCACATTTGGAGTTAGTATGAGGGAGAAAAACTAGTTACAAAGTTTACCCACATATTAAAAAGAGAAATCACACTGTTCTAGATGATCCTTACATGATCATAGTGAACAGTGTGATTTCTTTTTTTAATCTGTGGGTCAACTTTGTAACTAGTTTTTCTTCCTCATACTAACTCCAAATCTGATGATTTTTTTTTCCTAAAATTTTCTAAAATCATTCTCTATCAATTTATTTTGTTGGTTTTGTCAATATATACATATGAAAAGTTTGAGCAATTTAAATTTTGAATTTCAAAAAAATGCAACTTCAGACAAGATTTGGTACCCCAAATGATTTCAGCTGAAAAAGTGATAAATACCAAAGTTGAATAACTTATCAAGATCTACAACTTTTGTATTGGTCATTTCTTCATATGACAAAGTGGTACTGACATTGTTCACAAATGTGACACATCTCTCATAAGGTTTTATAAACTATATGAGACATCTGTAAGATTAGTGAATAATGTGTGCTAATAATTTGTTAAATGAAGAAATGACAAAAATAAAAGTTGCAGATATTCATGATTTGAACAACTTTGGTATTCATCACTTTTTATGTTGAAATCAATTTGGGTCTCAAATTTTGGTTCGAACTTGTAGTTTTTCAAAATTTTAAATTTAAAAGGTTCAAATTTTGTCAAATGACAAGATGACTAAAATAAAGTTGTAGATATTTATGAGTTGAACAACTTTGGTATTCATCACTTTTTATGTTGAAATCATTTTGGGTCTCAAATTTTGGTTCGAACTTGTCATTCTTTAAAATTTCAAATTTGAAAGGTTCAAATTTAGTCAAATGACAAGATGACCGAAATAAAAGTTGTAGATCTTAATGAGTTGAACAACTTTGATGTTTATCAAATTTTCATTTGAGATCATTTGGTGTCTTAAAATTATTTTAGTAGTTTTGATTTTAATTTTTTAAAATTTAAATTTTTTCCCCATTTTTAAAGGTTTCAATTTTATAATTTTAAACTATTATACTATCTCTACTATAATTGAAAACTTAACACTCATCTCGAGGCTTCAACGCTCCTGTCCGACGGAAAAAAAAGGAAAAGGGCGCAACCTCGGCGGCCAGGGATCGAATCCCACGGCAGCCTCGGTAGTCTTTTTTCCCCCTCTCTGCTCATCTCTTCAGGAAACAAGGAGGCGGCAGCCGGCCAGGCCTGGGGGCCCGCGCCCGTCCCTAGGGTTGTAGCAACGGTGGCCGACCTGCTCGTCCCCACGCTCGGCCGGTGGCCTGTGGTCTGTCGGAGCGGCGGCGGACAGGCGAATAGCCGGTGCCTGCGCCTAGGCCCCTTGCGCGCTCTCCCGGCGGCCGGCGGCCGGACGGGGCCGCGGCGGCCTAGATCTGCCACCCGCCGCAGCCGCTGCTGCGTCACTCAATCCGTGTGACGAGGAGATTGGGGCGGAGGACGAGGAGGAGACCCGCTTCCGTGCGGCTGCCGCTGAGTACCGCGCGCTCGTCTTCTGCTGCAGCACCACCCTCGCGCTGCTCGGATCCGATCCGCACCTGTCCGCCGCTCCGGCACGCCCCGCGCCGCCAACGCGTTGCCGATTCGATGTGTTATGGTAAGCAATGCGTGCCCTCCCAATTACCACGCTCCATCTCTCTCTGTACGTGTGTTTGGTTCATGTGATGGATCCGATTGATCTGGTTCATGCTGATGGATCCAATTCTCTGTTTCGCATGCTGCAGTCCCGTCACAGGGTCAAACTATTTTAATTTCGCCCTCCTCGCACGCCGCACGCCGTGACCCGCCGCGGCACCGGCCAAGGCGCCGGCCAAGGTGAGTTCTGTCCCGCCTCCTGTGGCTGGCTGCCTTTGCCCGCCGCGTGAGCGTGCAGGTTGGGCGGTTGTGATCCGACACTGACCGTCGCTCGATGTGCGCGCAGAACGGTGGATCCGGCGGCGGCGTCCGGCGTGAACTGGGAGGTTTGTTCCCCTCCTCCTATCACCGCTCCTCGATCTTGTCTTGCTAAGCTTCTTTCCCTGTGAGCTGATGACTTCCCCGTCATGTGCTTGGTTGCCAGAGCATGGCCGCCCATTCGCGATCAGGGTGTTCAATTTATTGCCTAGCAGGTTGTATTTAGGGTCCTGCAAGCCTGCAAGTTGCTTCGCACCACTCTGGTATGTATACTCTTTTCATTATCTTAATTGAATCCAGCCTAATGAATCATGTGGTGACAATGGCTTGTTTCAACAGGGCGTTCCACTCTGCTGTGATTTTTTTGTGTGAAAAGCCAAAAACAGATGGACAGAATATAGAATAACTGATCATTACTTATGCACGATGAGTACAGATCTTTCCTATCATTTGTAGGCTGTTAGAAATTTTGGCTCTGTACCTTCATTAAAGGCTGTGTTTCATTTTGTTTTTAGATAAATCAAGAAGGATTTTAAATGATTGTTGAATTTCGAGTTGATGTCCGTGTTAAGGCATCCTTTTCTCTCTTGTTGCAATACAGAATCTGTACATTATTTGTAGACTAAAAAGAATGGAAGATGTCAACCAGAGAAAAGAAATACATTGCAATGATAAAAAAAACTGGCTAAAATTTTCTTGTGTAATATCTACTTCATGAATTCTTGCCAAATATAGTATAGTAACTGAATTTTTTGTTTAGCAGATCGATGCCAGGTAACTACCTCTTGCGATTTGCGATAGGGAAACATTTTTTTTTTGGCAAGAGGAGCTGTGCGTCAGTCAGAAGCTCACAACAAGACTTTTGATAACATTCGTGTTACCACGCTGGTGAAGCGACGATGGGTGGCATCGAAGCTGAATTGGCTGTGGTGTCATTGTCACCGTGGCATATCATATATCCATAGCAAGAGGAGGTGGGTAACCTTTTTTATACTGCAAAAATGTAGGTAGACATGCAATAGAGTTTGCTTCTCATGCAATGGTTATATGACAGGAAAATGTACCTACAGATATTAATGAAGGCTGTGTCATCTGCAAGCTAATTAATTGCAGTTCATGCTTGCTGCCATAGCGTTAGCACGGGCAATATACTAGATTGTGGAAGGTACTTGATTGGCTCGCCTTCCTGTATCTTTAGCCTTTGTTCTGTGGTCACAGCATGAGCATCAGAGGCTTTGGTATTTGAGAAGCTAGCCTCATTGAGGCAATGGTACTGCAATCTTCTGTGAAGCGAATAGTTTTCGTTGTAGGATGGCCTTAATTTGTATGATTGTCCTCTAATCAGTCCATTTCTCTAGGAAATTTTAGTTTAACCTTTTGGTTTGGATGCTAATAGCCGGCTGAAGCTGTATTTTTTTTCTTCAACCTTTGGTGAAGACTGATGAAGCATTCTGATTCTGTCAGTAGTGGAAAGGTTGCAGCCAAAGGTTTTGGTTTTGCCTTTTCAGTCACTAACAGTGCATGTTTTTGTTGTGCACCTGCTACTGGGCTATCTGCCCAATGACCGCTCGCTGTGGGAGCAGGAGCTGGCAAAGAAGAGAGAATAGTACGCGGCTTTCAAAGATGAGTTCCTTAGAAACCCTGTAAGTCACTGCAGTTTCTGGTCATACTTATGGTATCTTGATTGCTGTTTTCGTTGCACATATCATACCTGGTTTCTGCATCCACGAATTTTTAGAGCTATTCATATGGCAGTCGTCGTTGTTTTTATGATGTATTCTTATTAACATTTCCATGTAGAACTTAATCATAGCAAGAATCAAGTGGAACTGGATAATGCAATTGGCTTACTTCATTATTCCTGCTCCACAACATAGGTTCACTTTGGTTTGAGAAAAAGAAAATGATGTAAGAAACCTTTGAGCCAACTATTGCTCATATGCTGCAGGGTTTGTTGCATGTATGAGCAGCTTTTCCCTCCTTTATTGCTCTTTTATTGGTAACTGATGCTGTCTCGAATTTTTCTTTCATACAGGAATCTTTGAAAAATGTACTGTTAATCTTTGCCAAGCTGAATGCTGGAATAAGATATGTACAAGGGATGAATGAAATTTTGGCACCACTGTTCTTTGTATTTCAGAGTGATCTGGATGATAAAAATGATGTATGGAGTAAGAGATTGTTTTTACCAAATTCGTAGTGTCCTTACATTGTACTGCTGAAGCTTTAGTTTAGTCATTGCTCATTACTATCTTCTGTATGGAAATAACTACAGAAGTAAGTCTTTACATGCTTCGTAGTGCCAAGCATATGTCATAAAAAAATTAATTTTTATTAACTAGATAGTGGTGTTTATTTATCTTATGCTGCATTTGTACTCATGGGAATATACAATCTTTATTAACTATTACGATTTAGTGTGAGCTGGGCATAGTTCTTGTCAAGGGGTGTAATATGCATGTCATATTCTTGTCAAGGGGTGTAATTTTTACCACCAACCATTTATTTTCAGGTTACCCAAGAAACCAGCCAGCCAGAACAACAACCCCCTTCTTCCGCAGCTGAAGAACGTCTCACTAGAGGGCGCATGACTAGAAGTAATTTGGCAGCGAATTCGGGTGCTGTTTATACTACAGCAAAGCAACTGAAGGAAACTGCGGCTAGGAAAAGATCTACATTGTCCAAAAAGAATACACAGGTACTATGTGAAACCTTTTATCTCTCTTTGCATTAAAAAGGAACATATAGTCCTTTTGGAGAAGTACATAGCTATTCTTTTGTTCTGCTCCTAAATATGGTCCAGGCTTAGTTTCCTCTTGCTGATTAGAAATATATATGGATGTGTTTGTGCTCATAAAATGTCTTGGGAGGCAGCTGCATGTATGTTTATATTTGCTTTACGCTTCAAAGTTCATGGTTGATAGTACTGCAGCTCACAGAACTCTAGTACTGCAGCTCGTGTTTTGCTTCAGTGTTCAATTAGCTTTGCCACCACTAGTCTCAGTTTAACTAATGCATGCCAATGATTTTTTCAGGAGGAATCTTGAGTTTGAGAAGGAGCATGCGAATGGTGGGACGATGGCCAACATACATATCAAGGGAACCTTCGCTGCTACAGTAGACATTAGTCTTTTGATTCGAATGAGTTCAAACAGTTGTCTGTGCTTAACACATTATTATGTGTTAAGCTATCTACTTGTGTTCTCATTTAGTTTGACACTCGGTGTGTTTTGTTAAAGATTTTGTATGAACAAATTATATTTCGTTTTAATGGATGTCGATGCTTCCTTCATTATGTATTTGTCGTTTTGCGATTATTAATTTAAGCTACCAAACAAAGTGTCGCAACATGAATTATTAATATATTAATCTGGCGTTGCAATATATGATGGCACATATAACAACCACATTTAGTCGTGGCAATAGGTACGATAATCGTGGCAATAGAGAAACTATCTCTTGCAACTACAAAAAGATGACGGTGGCAATAGAGGAATCTACCTATAGCAACCAGATAGTTAGTAACGTGGCAATAGATGACCTGTCTGTAGCAACCAACCTAAGTAACGTGGCAATAGCCTATGCCATCTATAGCAACCATTCAGAAACGTGGCAATATACGACCTCTCTGTAGCAACCAACCTGAAGAGATGTTGCAATAACCTAAGCCACCTATAGCAACCATTTAGGCGACGTGGCAATAGAGAACCTCTATTGCAATGCTTTCTCTGCGTAGCAACAACCACGATTGCAACACCTGTGTTGCGTTGCGCTTGCATTGTGTTGCTACACGATCAGCGTGTCGCAATACGTATCGCTAGCAACGCCTAGTTCGTTGCAATTGATACTATTACCACACCCATAGTGGTTGCAATTGCTTTTGTTACAACACTCACCAGGTGTTGCAAAAGCGTCAAAAGTGTTGCAATAGAGGGGCTATGTGTCGCAACTAAAATGTAACCCATTGCATTATGCTATTGCTACCCTTACAAGTGCAACGACATTTAACCAAAAAAAATTGGTAGCAAAATTACTATGGCTACCATTTTTGGGTCTTTTGCTACACTTTTTTGGCGTTACAGTAGACCGAAAATCTTGTAGTGAAACTCAAAAACCCTAAGCTCTATGGCTCTGAAAATTTAACACAAGGTAGATTAGTAAGTTATCTACAACTTTGTTATTAATAAGTTTTATAGCAGAGACCATTATCCATATGAAACCATCCACATAATCAAAACTACACATGCAGTCTTGTATTTGAATGATAAAGCGATAATTAGTTATTTGTACACCATCAATGGCTTCTAAGCCTTACCATTGACATCAACAGTTACTATGCATCATAAGAATCATAGAAAACATCATGCTTAATCCCAATCTAATTATTTAAATGCCTTTATTAATTTAATTAAATAATTAGGGTAAATAATAAACATATACTAAGCTGCATCATAAATTCTAAAAAATTTACAGTAGATTATAGGTGCTACCAATAGACTACTGTAAAAGTTTCATGCCATTTTACCAAGTGAAAAGTGTGAAGCAATAGATTTTATATTTTTCTTAGCATCCATAGGGTAATAGGACAACCTCCAACAAATTTTATGAGTATTGGATTCATAAATAATTTATAAAAATTCACACAAGGATGACCTAATTATAAAAGGAAAATCTATAACTAGAAATCTATTCATGCTATGGCCTTGAAATTTTTACCATAGCTTATACTTACCAAGAACAGCTCACCACATAAATTTCATAATTTTTGGAGCACAGGAACTCTAGATATAATTTAAACAAGTTTGCATACATTTAAAAACACATTTCAAGTTTCATTTTAAATCTTCTAGAAACTCTACTACAAATGCTAATATTATATTTTTCATAAATACTACACTTCCTAAGAAACACTACAAAATTTGGTTCCCAATATTTGGATCTCTACAGCTCCACTTCTCATTTTTCAAAGTTGCACATAAAACAGGAAATAAATGAACTATCCTAAAGCTCTTCAGTCAGTGACAACTGGGACCCGCTGTCAGTCAGCCCTACGCGTCTGTGAAATAGAAAAGGGCAGCAGCACGGATTCGACGTGCACCGGCCATAGCTCATCGCCGGTGAGCTCGCCGGCGGAGACAAGTGAACCTACATGTTCTACGGAGTAGCGCGCGTCTAATGACCTAGGTGGTGACAGTGAAGGTGTGGCGGAGCATGCTCATCGCCGGCCATGGCGGCATGGTGGCGCTGCTCTACGGTGCGCCGGTCATCACCGGCCACGGCGAAGCCAGACGGGGCGCGCTACAGCATCATGGTGACTAGACGACTCTATTTAGGCATCCTAGGTGGCTTGAGGTGCTCCAACGAAGCATGGCCACGGCGGTGGCCATGGCGGAGCTCCAGCAAAGGCACACCCACGGTGGCGCAAGGCGAAACATGGCTTACCAAAGGCGTGGCTGTGGACACTGTAATGCGGGAAAGGTAGAGCAGAGTGAGGCAGAGCTATGGGCGCAACGGATTGGAGAATGTGGCGGCGGTGAGCGCAGGCGGGCTCGGCGGAGCGTCTGCGACGGCGACAGCGAGCGTAGTGAGCAAGGGAGCATGAGGAGGCGAGTGAGAGCAAACAACTAGTGTGGTGGTGACTTAAACGAGTCACTGAGGGCGTGCTAGCCGTTGAGGCCTGACGAGCGGGCCCGGCGCCGGCGTACGGCCTCCAGATGGTGCGCGCGGCCATGGCTAGCCACCATGTGGCGGGCAGTGCCTGTTGGTCGGTCAGCCACCGAAGGCGTTCATTTCAGTCATCAGCGCTATGACAGACCGACTGATGACGCGATTACAAAGCAATCAAACTGCAAATCCTTAGCTCCATAGTGCAAACAATTTAAATGAAACTGGTAGACCTATGTACCAGCTCCAATTCTTATTAAAGGACTCAGTGCTAATTCACAACCAATCTTGAGTAATATCATCACCAATATGAGCTTGTCCGCACTGTCAGTGAAAATGACTTAGCGAAATTTGCTAAGTGTTGAAAACCGTAAATTGTTGAATCTTGTAAGCCTAATTCAAGCATGTTAGGGCTAAACCAGTCTATGACCCAAACATAAAAGTTGTTCCCCTTATCAAATACTACAACTTTGCTTTAGTGACCACCTCCATGCAAGGTCTCTATCATATGGTTCAAACTTGGTCAAACACATTACATTGACAAGATGACCTTTACATGAACTATGACTTAGTGACCAATTTAGCACTAACCATGAATACCAAAGTTGTTCATAATGATCTTCTAAACATGTTTAAGCTATTTGTAAGGTCACACAATCATTTCATGCATTGGTTACACATAGAGCTATCCAGGTCCACATGCATAGCATCACTTAAGTACTTGATTAGACAAAATGATCTTCATGAACATCGTTCCACTAGTCATCATAAGTGTAGCTAATATGTTTTAGTGACTGACATCCATCATTTACATGTATTCACTCATGATCATATGCATATATACAAGGAAACATGAAATAACAAGCAATGATGCATATGTTTCAATCACATGTTTCAATTGTAAGAGTTTATATATGAATGCTCGATGCTCATGCTCATGCAATGCAAGTCAATTTATGCAAGGCTAACACCTAGGGTGTTATAGCCCTTCCCCCTTATAAAAATCTCATCCCGAGATTTGCAAGACCTACCATTCTTGGAAAAAGGCGGGATAAACCTCTCGTACATAATCCTCTCATTCCCACGTAGCATCTTGTTCACTGTGATTGTTCCACACCACCTTATAGAACTTAATGATCTTACTCCATGTTACTCTATCCATCTCTTCTAACACTCGGATTGGCTTTTCTTCATAGGTCAAATCTGATTGAAGTTTTATGTTGGTGGGTGCAATAGTTTCTTCAGGTACACAAAGACATTTCTTCAACTGAGAAACATGGAAGACATCAAATATTGCACTCATCTCTGGTGGAAGTTGTAACTTATAAGCAACATTCCCTTTCCATTCCATAATCTTATATGGCCCTACGTATCTAGGCGCAAGCTTCTTTTTCATTCCAAATCTCTTCACCCCTTTCATGGGTGATACTTTCAAGTATACATAGTCACCCACTTCAAAAGTCAGTGGTCTTCTTCTTTTATCAGCATAACTCTTTTGTCTCGATTGAGCTGCCTTCATATGTTGTTGGATAATATGCACTTGCTCTTCAGCTTCATTGACAAAGTCAATACCAAAGTATCTCCTTTCACCGGGCTCAATCCAATTCAACGTAGTTCTACATTTTTTGCCGTACAAGGCTTCAAACGGAGCCATCTTGATGCTTGCTTGATAACTATTATTGTAGGAGAACTCAACTAAAGGTAACCATTTCTCCAATGAACCTTTGGAAGATATAACACAAGCTCTCAGCAAATCTTCTAAGATTTGGTTCACTTGCTCTGTCTGTCCTAAAGTTTGCGGATGGTATACCGAACTTCTGATCAATTTAGTCCCCAAGGCCTGGTGTAAGTGCTCCTAGAAATGAGCTATGAACTATGGTCCTCGATCTGAGATTATGGTCTTGGGTACTCCATGTAGCCTCACAATCTGAGAAACATACAGCTCAGCATATTTCCCAACTATATACCTTGTGTTCACGGGTATAAAATGTGCTAACTTGGTGAGATGATCTACAATGACCCATATGGAATCATGATGTTGTTGTGTCATTGGAAGGCCTGTGATAAAGTCAATACTGATTTCTTCCCATTTCCAACCTAGAATAGACAATGACTGAAGTAATCTGGCAGATTTCATATGAATAGCTTTTACTCTACTGCAGTTATCGCACCTACCGACATAGGCTACGATCTCCTTCTTCATCTTAGTCCACCAAAAACAGGTTTTCAAATCTTGATACATCTTACTGCTACTAGGATGGTCTTTTGGTACCACAAGTCAGTCCTCAAACCATAGCACACCCCTTTCATCCAATCTGAAATGCTTGGTTTCGTGCTCTTGCATCTTTCTCTTGATGTGACTTATACCTACATCTATCTATTGTAGCTCTATGATTTTGCTCTCAAGTGAACAACTGATAGTGATATTATGTAGTATAGCAGGATGTAACAAATTGAATCCATCTTCTAATAATGCTTCCATAGTGTTGCAATGAGATTTTTGACTAAGTGCATCGGCTACAACATTGGCTTTCCCTGGATGGTAGCGCACTTCCAAATTGTAGTCCTTAATCAATTCTAGCCATCTTCGTTGTCTCATATTCAGCTCTGGTTGGGTAAAGATATACTTGAGACTTTTGTGGTTAGTATATATATGACATATATTGCCCAACAAATAATGTCTCCATATCTTTAATGCATGAACAACTGCTGCAAGTTCTAAATCATGCGTGGGGTAGTTGACTTCATGCTTTCTCAACTGCTGAGAAGCATATGTAATAACTCTTTCTTCTTGCATGAGCACACACCCCAAACCTATACCTAATGCATCACAAAATACATCAAAAGGCTTCTCAATGTTGAGTTGTGCTAAGACAGGAGCTGTAGTTAACAGAGTCCTGAGGGTGTGAAAAGCTGCTTCACACTCTGGTGTCCAATTGAACTATTCATCTTTCTAAAGTAGCCTAGTCATGGGCTTAGCTATCTTTGAGAAATCTAGGATGAAATGACAATAATATCCTGCTAACCCTAGAAAACTTTGAACTTCATGAATCGAAGTCGAGCCCTTCCAATCCATGACCTCTTGTACTTTCAAGGGGTCTACAGAGATTCCATCTCTTGATAAGATATGACCTAAGAAAGGTACTTTGCTCAACCAAAATTCACACTTGCTAAATTTTACATATAGCTTATGCTCCCTCAATCTAGATAGAACAATCCTCAGATGCTCTGTATGATCTGCCTCGTTCTCCGAATAAATCAATATATCATCGATAAACACGACCACGAACTTGTTGAGCTCGGGCATGAATACCGAATTCATCAGGTACATGAAGTAGGCAGGAGCATTCATTAGTCCGAAAGACATAACCAAATACTCATATAAGCCATACCTAGTGGAGAAAGCAGTTTTTGGTATATCCTCTGGCCTGATCTTTATTTGATGATAGCCAGATCTCAAGTCAATCTTGGAGAATACCTTTGCCTTTGCCAACTGATTGAACAAGATGTCGATACAAGGCAACGGGTACTTGTTCTTGATAGTCACAGCATTGAGTGGTCTGTAATCTACACACATTCTCAGGGACTTGTCCTTCTTCTTTACAAACAATGTTGGACATCCCCACGGAGATGAACTAGGTTGAATGAGACCTTTATCCAATAGATCCTATAACTGAATCTTAAGTTCTACTAACTCATTTGGTTGCATCCTATAAGGTCTTCTTGAGATAGGTGTCGTACCAGGCACTAACTCAATCTTAAATTCCACATCCCTATCAGGTGGTAAACCTAGTAACTCCTCTGGAAATACATCCAAAAACTCACAAACCACAGGGATATCACAAAGGGTAGTGGTTTGGATAGCACAAGCTAAGTGTTGGAGTTCAAAATTTTGGGAGAGTGGTACTAGAAAAGCATTCCCTCCCTTGGGTTCTCTCAACATAATAGTACAAGTGCTAGTGTCAATGACAACACCATGATCCTTCATCCAATTCATGCCTAAGATTACACTTATGGACAACCCTAGCAATACTATCAAATCTGTTGTATACTCCCTCTCTAGAATAGAGATGAGCATGTTTCTGACTATCTTATTTGTAGAAATAGTAGCCCCAGTTGAACTTATATTATAACCACCCTTGCTTACTTCAATGATTTTCTGTTCATGTCTAAATGCAAATGCTTGACTCATAAATGAATGAGAAGCTCCTGAATCAAATAAAACAATAGTGGGATGCTTGTTGATAAGAAATATACCAACCGTGACAACTTCCCCAGTGGGCACTTCCTCAACAGCGGTATAGTGCATGTATCCCGGACATGCCCTTGAGTTCGCCTGCCTCTGATTGTTCTAATTCTAATTAGCATTCTTCTTTGGGTGGGGGCATTCCTTGGCCCAATGACCCACTTGATTGCAGTTGTAGCAAGGTTGATTACTCCTAGGTCCTGTGGAGTTCTCTTGACTACCATTTCCTTTAGGTAAGGCAATGGTGAATGCCTTATAGAACACTTTCTAAGGCCTGCCATTCTGAGCTTTTGGGGGTGGAGGCCTAAACTTGGGTGCAGGTGGGCGGAATGGTGGCCTAGCTATGATAGGAGCTCTGGACTGTGAAGATCCGGAGGCACCTGCCTCCATTGCCCTCTTGCGACCCTTAGCTATCGCATGCATGTTGTTATGGTTTTCCTAGGTTAAAGCATCACTGATAAACTCGTTATAGGTGGTGCACTTGGAATTGGCCATGGTCTTCATCAGTTTGGTGCTAAGACCCCGTTTGAAGCTCTCTATCTTCTTCTCCTCGGTATCAACAAAACTTGGAGCATACCTGGACATGGTTATTGAACGCATGCATATATTCTGTGAGGGTCTTTGTCCCTTGGGTGAGCCTCATAAATTCAGCTGCCTTCATACGCATTAGGCCTAGGGGAATGTGATGCCCCCAAAAGGCCAACTTCAACTGCTCCCATGTTACTCGTGCATTAGCAGGCAGAGAGGACAAGAAATGTGTCCACCAGATCCCTAATGGTCCCTGCAACTGATGGGATGCATACTCAACCTTCAGGTGCTTGGTGACTCTTAGTAGATAAAACTTCTGCTCAATGGTGTTGAGCCACTCGTCCGCCTATAGTGGTTCCTCTACCACCTTGAAGATAGGAGGCTTTGTATCTAGAAATTCCTTGAAGGTACTGTGCTGATTAGGCTTGGGCCCTTGTTGCTGTGGGTGGCCACGAGCTGTGTTCTGCGCAATGAGGCGTAGAGCTTCCTCCATTGTCCTTTAGCTTCCCAAGAATTGGGCAAAGAACTCCTGAGCAGATGGTGGTGGTGGTGGTGGTAAGTCACCATCGTTGCCATCATGGCTGCTACTAGCTCCTGCATGGGTGCGAGTCATCTGTGAAGTTGCAACAATAAGCGATTATTGGTTGATGTCAAAAGATTGCAGATGAATTTATAATCATGCCAAACTGAAATTACTGGAGACAATCTCAAATTCATACAATAAAAATAGAGGCATAATAATTCATTCTCGCAACATGACACCACCAATTTGATCACTTATCGGACTCATAGCACGTTAGCATTCAAATCATGATCACTGATAAATTAACTGGAATTTGCATTAGCGTTTAACCAAACATGCGATAGTCATGCAAATAACAATATTACATGATAGTCCAATCACCAACACCAAATTCAAACTACAGGTCCATTACATACCAGTGATGATACATTAGCATTTCTACTAAGTACTAGGCAATCTAATCCTCATCATGATCACTATCGAGGTCAGAGATAGGATCATCTCCTTCCTCAGGCTCCCCTTCTTCCTCGTCCTCATCTTCATCTTCCTCCATATTAGGACCATCTTCTTCCCCATCAAGGATTGGGTTCAGCTGGTTGTTCAAATAGTGCACCTCATGCTGAAGGTTCATCACTTGAAGTTGAGCATGTGCAAGCTGCTGATGTAAGCCCCTTTTAGCATGGTCCTGCGTGTTACTCATGTCGCAGTGCCTATCTCGTTCTATCCTTACTGCAGTGGCACGGTTTTTTGCTGCATCTCACTGGCGTCTAGCTGTGGACACCTCAGCATAGGCGGCCTCCAACTGCTCCCGCAGTCCTGCAAGCAATGCTTGATCATTAGCTCTTACTTCTTGGGTTGCTGCTCTTTGTTGATCCACTTGCTCCATTTGAGCATGGAAAGTGCCCAAAGCTGCATAGGCTTGGTCAGATTCCCATCGGGCTTTACTTGCTGCTTTCTTATACTTGCGCACACACTTCTTGAGCTTATGTTGTGCGGCTTCAGCTCTCATGAGCTTGTCCATGCAAGTGGTGTATGATTCCTGCCAAAAATCCCTGGTGTCCTGGCGTGTACAAAACATCTTCATCACCACAAACATGGCACTCATAGCGGGACTAGAGCTATTTGCCCGCTCATCCCGATCTCGGATCAATGCATTTTGGTTGCGTTGTTCCCATATTGCTGTGGACGGATCCACCCAAGGAAACATACCCACGGCACTGCCGGTAAGTGCATCCCCATGCTGCTGACAGATCCAACTCAAAACCTCAAAGGCCACTACTTGTGTAGCCTCCCAAGGAGTTTTCCCTTCTGATTCTGCCTTCCACTCCTGCGAGAAGGGTGCCTATGTGCGGGCTGGTATAGTTAGTCGCACCTCGTACCATGGCTGTCCCTCCAAGTACTCTTCATTCCAATGATAAAGGGGTGGTTCATGGTACCCCGCAAAGTGCAAAACTCTCCACAGTAGAGTTGGCGTTCCAAAAACCATAAGGAAATTCTCACATCCAACTGGTGCTGCCATCTGCACCATCAACATGTACAACTTTTTGTGAGATAAGGCCATAATGGATAAGAGTTACATAACTGAGTAAGAAATTTATAAGGGGAGGAACAATGTACTTATTTGAATGATAATTATCATGATGCATGCTCGTTCCGTACGTCCTCACAAACTTAGGAAAAATTATTCTAACGACATATACGGTGGCATACATACGTTCTCTCATATATAACATAACTAGTCGAGCTACATGTTTCGTTGTTAGTGTACCTGCATAAGAGTTTCATTTCAGCCCATCCCATGATTAAATATGCAGAATGTAAATCTAAATACTTCCATATATGTATACCCATACATATACTTCCATATCAAAGCTACCCGATATTAGTTTATACCCACAATTAAATACGCACCACATACACATGCAAGCATGCATACATAGTCGTACCAAAGCTAACTCTCCCCGACCGCACACTCACATCTTGTGGTCATGCCACTCATCAACTTACCTTGGCGTAGAGGCATTTGATCCATACATTATCATTCAAGTGAAT
Organism: Miscanthus floridulus; assembly: GCF_019320115.1. Taxonomy (NCBI): domain Eukaryota; kingdom Viridiplantae; phylum Streptophyta; class Magnoliopsida; order Poales; family Poaceae; genus Miscanthus; species Miscanthus floridulus. The sequence goes on from NC_089593.1 coordinate 54,335,650, forward strand.
GGCATCCATACAATAGCACGCTGTATGGACGACGAAATTAAAACCCCCAAGTTAGTACTTAAATAGCCACCTAATAGTCCTTAACTTGGGCATAAGAAAAGTGATCACTGGCACACTTTAGCTTTCAAATACCTATTTATATAGCTATTAGTTGCTAGAAAGGGTTTTGGAAAAAACAAAAACTTTTGTTTTAAATACACATGTGACAATTAACGTTGAACCTTGCTCTGATGCCAGCTGTCGCAGAACCGACCAATTTATAAGAGTACAAGTACAATGGCAGCCTGCGAGTGGTTGCACTGTCATACTTGAACCCATATAAACCTGGTAGTCCGTCGAGTACCATGACAGGTCTCGATAAACGATTTACAACAACCAAGATCGTACATGATTGAACATACATGTCACATTACATAAAGTTCATAGATACATTTCCATCATCAGAGTATGAAACAAAGTTATTACAAACCAAGTTTGATAGATAATAGCAGAAGCAAATTAAGTTTGAAAGTAGCATTTGCCAACATAGTTTAATACAATGCCAACATATGATCACAGTCCACAAAAGCACGTAGAAGGATTAATAAAGAAGCCTGCCCAAGACTTACTCCTCATCCACAGCGGGATAGAAGCAACTCTTGCAATAACCATGATACACAGTGCCATCCGCAATAATAGGAAATGAAACCCTGAGTATGAGAAGGTACACAGCTAGACTTACCCGTCATAAATCAGAAATAAAATGACTCCAAGGATCATGCAAGGCTGTATAAGTGGATATAGCTTGACAACATTTTGCATAAAAAGTGATTAACTCAGTTATACAATTATAATTCTGTTATCAAGTTAATTATAACTATCCATCTCTAAATTAGCAACTATCCTGTGCCAAACATGTGGTATCTCATTTTAAGAGCATACAATAGTAACCATAGCAGGTATTGTAATTCCATGTTTATCCGAACCATCATATTCCATAATACAATTACTATGATGTTGGGACTAGCCAAGTTTCTCACTATTCGGGAGAGACAGTGATTCAAATCGATTTCAACCAGCTGGGAATTTATTCCTAACACAAACCCAGGTCTACAAGCCACGATAGCCTTAGGTCACCTTTGGTACAACTCAAGTACACATTTCGCGGGTTCGTCCAACTCCGCATAATTAGGGACAACCAAATGCCAGGACGTTCAGGCTCAACCTACCCTTGGGCTTAGTCTAGCTCCCCACACATCCTTACTACCATCTAGAGTGCGCACTCTTATAGAGTGGGGCCCGGCCTGAGTTGAGCTACTCGGCTTCACGGTCGGAACGAGTTATCTGGCCAGCTAAGTGATAGGCATGCGTTCAATCTTGTCAGAAGCGCCAACAACGGTACGGTCCTTAACTGGCACAGACGGAATCACATGAGTCAACCTACACATAGACTCTATCTAGCCTTGATTTACTTTTACCTCATGGTTCTTTTCCATGATAGCAAATATAGCCAACCGTGCTTCGGTATCCACCTATATCTCGCAGGTGATAGGAAATCACCCGACTTCTACCATTCTAAGCATGGCTAAGCATATATTCAATCCTGGAACTATATAGGGTTAAAGGTATTATTACTGGACAAGGAATTTATATGCATCAAGTGGTTCCAATCAACACTTATAACCTAACGCATCAATCATAAAGGACTCGAGTAATATTTTGTAAAATACTGGGAGATTTAGAATGCTCCGGGGCTTGCCTTTCAGAAAGGAAGTGGGGCGGTGATCAGGGCACTCTAGAAGCTCTTCTGGGGTCTGCTCCTCACCTTTGGGAGCTACGGCTTGAGGAATCTCCTGCTGGTCCCCTTCCTTTCCTTCGTTGAACTCCAGTAACGTTATCTCCTTTGTCGATCCTAGATGCATGAGTATGACACAAGATATTGCGAATGCATACATGTTGACAAATATAGTATGGTGATACATGATGATTGGAATCTTGTAAGCATTCTTAACAACATGGTGTTAAAGTAATAACAAGTGCATCACATTTTACTGAGTATGTGCATATCTCTTCTTGATTATTTAATCAACTACTTCAACAATGCATTTACTATACCACAAAACAGCAGCTACTTGTTTTACTCATAACTGAAGTTCTACTTATCCAAATGTGGTGATCTTGGACTTTCTGGAAAGCTTATAAAATTATCTACAACCTTATTTTAATACTCTCACTATTATTCAAGAGTAATGTAGGGCAAACAAATCATTCAATCAAATCTGTCCAGAAAGTAAACCTTTCGGACAGCAAATTTGTAACAAATAGAACTCAAAAACCCTAAGTCCTATGGCTGTGAAAATTTAACACAAGGTAGATTAGTAAGTTATCTACAACTTTGTTATTAACTAGTTTTACAGCAGAGACCATTATGCATACAAAACCATCCACACAATCAAAACTACACATGCAGTCTTGTATTTGAATGATAAAGCGATAATTAGTTATTTGTACACCATCAATGGCTTCTAAGCCTTACCATTGATATCAACAGTTACTATGCATCATAAGAATCATAGAAAACATCATGCTTAATCACAATCTAATTATTTAAATGCCTTTATTAATTTAATTAATAATTAGGGTAAATAATAAACATATACTAAAGGTGCATCATAAATTCTCAAAAATTTATAGTGGCTTACTGGTGCAACTAATAGACTACTGTAAAAGTTTCATACCATTTTACCAAGTAAAACATCCTACGCAAAAATGACAAGGCATAATGGCTTAAAATAGCAAAAATAGGAAACCCTAGTGAAAAGTGTCAAGCAATAGATTTTATATTTTTCTTAGCATCCATAGGGTAATAGAACAACCTCCAACAAATTTCATGACTATTGGATTCATAAATAATTTATAAAAATTCACACAAGGATCACCTAATTATAAAATGAAAATCTATAACTAGAAATCAATTCTTGCTATGGCCCTCAAATTTTTACCAGATCTTATACTTATCAAGAACAGCTCACCACATAAATTTCATAATTTTTGGAGCAAAGGAACTCTAGATATAATTTAAACAAGTTTGCATACATTTAAAAACACATTTCAAGTTTCATTTTAAATCTTCCAGAAACTCTATTACAAATGCTAATATTATATTTTTCATAAATACTACACTTCCTAAGGAACACTACAAAATTTGGTTCCCAATATTTGGATCTCTACAACTCCACTTCTCATTTTTCAAAGTTACACATAAAATAGGAAATAAATGAACTATCCTAAAGCTCCACAGTCAGTGACACTGGGACCCGCTGTCAGTCGGCCCCACGTGTCAGTGAAACAAAACAGGGCAGCGGTGCGGATTCGATGCGGACCGGCCATAGCTCGTCGCCAGTGAGCTCACCGGTGGAGACAAGTGAACCTACGTGTTCTACGGAACAGCACGCGTCTAATGACCCAGGTGGTGACAGTGAAGGTGTGGTGGAGCATGCTCGTCACCGGCCATGGTGGCACGACGGCGCTGCTCTGCGGTGCGCCGGTCATCACTGGCCACGGCGAAGCCAGACGGGGTGCGCTACAGCATCACGATGACCAGGCGACTCTATTTAGGCATCCTAGGTGGCTTGAGGCGCTCCGACGAAGCATGGCCACAGCGGTGGCCATGGTAGAGCTCCGGCAAAGGCACACCCACGGTGGCGCAAGGCGAAACACGGCTTACCACTGGCGCGGTAGTGGACGCTGCAATGCAAGAAAGGTAGAGCAGAGTGAGGTGGAGCTGTGGGCGCAATAGATTGGAGAATGTGGCGGCGGTGAGCGCAGGCGGGCTCGGCAGAGCATCTGCGATGATGACGGCGAGCGCAGTGAGCAAGGGAGCGCGAGGAGATGAGTGAGAGCGAACAACCAGCGCGGTGGTGACTTAAACGAGTCACCGAGGGCGTGCTGGCTATCGAGGCCTGACGAGCGGGCCTGGCATCGGCGTACGGCCTCTAGATGGTGCGTGCGGCCATGGCTGGCCACCACGCGGCGGGCAGCGCCTGTTGGCCGGTCGGCCACCGAAGGCATTCATTTCAGTCATCAGTGCTATGACAGACCGACTGACGATGCGATTACAAAGCAATCAAACTACAAATCCTTAGCTCCATAGTGCAAACAATCTAAATGAAACTTGTAGACCTATGTACCAGCTCCAATTCTTATTAAAGGACTCAGTGCTAATTCACAACCAATCTCGAGTAATATCATCACCAATGTGAGGTTGTCAGCACTGTCAGTGAAAATGACTTAGCGAAATTTGCTAAGTGTTGAAAACCGTAAATTGTTGAATCTTGTGAGCCTAATTCAAGCATGTTAGGAGCTAAACCACTCTATGACCCAAACATAAAAGTTGTTCCCCTTATCAAATACTACAACTTCGCTGTAGTGACCACCTCCATGCAAGGTCTCTATCATATGGTTCAAACTTGGTCAAACACATTACATTCATAAGATGACCTTTACATGAACTATGACTTAGTGACCAATTTAGCACTAACCATGAATACCAAAGTTGCTCATAATGATCTTCTAAACATGTTTAAGCTATTTGTAAGGTCACACAATCATTTCATGCATTGGTTACACATAGAGTTGTCTAGGTCCACATGCATAGCATCACTTAAGTACTTGATTAGACAAAATGATCTTCATGAACATTGTTCCACTAGTCATCATAAGTGTAGCTAATATGTTTTAGTGACTCACATCCATCATTTACATGTATTCACTCATAATCATATGCATATATACAAGGAAACATGAAATAACAAGCAATGTTGCATATGTTTCAATCACATGTTTCAATTGTAAGAGCTTATATATGAATGCTTGATGCTCATGCTCATGCAATGCAAGTCAATTTATGCAAGGCTAACACCTAGGGTGTTACAGTGATGTGGTACCTATGCAAGCCTGTTCACTCTTATTGGGTTGTCCTTGGGAACATGATAATGATGCTACACACCATGGTAGAAGTAATTAATATACCTTTGAGCATAAAGGAAAGAAAATTACTTTGGTACCTTTGACCCCTGCTCAAATTATACAAGCTGATAGAGAACGCACTGCTAGTTTGAATGGTGTTCAATCTGAAAATTAGCAAGTTGCTAATTCTATTTTCCCACCTAAAAAGGATAAGTCTACATCTATTTCTAAGGCTGAGGGGATTAAATTGAAGGGTGGTGTTATGCTTGCAACAAAATGTGACTTTGCTGAAATTTCTGATGATGATATTTGCTATGCTTTGGTATGCAAACGAGCTATGTTTTCGCTTGATGATATTGTTAGCTCGGTGCCTCCTGCTATCACTAACCTTTTGTAGGAGGATGAGGACATTTTTCCAGCTGAGATACCCCCGGGGCTGCCACCTATGAGAGGAATAGAGCATCAAATCAATTTGATTCCGGGGGCAACCTTGCCCAATCATGCTGCCTATCGAACCAATCCTGAGGAGACTAAGGAAATTCATTGACATGTCCAAGACCTTTTGGACCATGGGTATGTATATGAAAGCCTTAGTCCTTGTGCCGTTCCTATACTTTTTGTTCCTAAGAAAGATGGAACTTGGCATATGTGTGTTGATTGTAGAGCCATCAATAATATTACTATTCGGTATCGTCATCCTATTCCTAGGCTAGACGACATGCTTGATAAGTTGTGTGGTTCTATAATTTTCACCAAGATTGACTTGAGAAGTGGCTACCACCAAATTAGAATGAAACTTGGAGATGAATGGAAAACTGCGTTTAAAACCAAATTCGGGTTGTATGAGTGGTTAGTAATGCCTTTTGGTTTGACAAATGCACCTAGCACTTTCATGCGCTTAATGAATGAGGTTTTAAGAGTTTTTATTGGTCATTTTGTGGTAGTTTACTTTGATGATATATTGATTTATAGCAAGTCTTTTGATGAACATATGGATCACTTACGTGCTGTTTTTAATGCTTTACGTGATGCACGTTTATTTGGTAACCTTGAGAAGTGCATCTTTTGCATGGATCGAGTTTCTTTTCTTGGCTATGTTGTAACTCCACAGGGAATTGAGGTGGACGAGATGAAAATTGAAGCCATAAAGAGCTGGCCAGTTCCCCAAACTGTCACATAGGTGAGGAGTTTTCTTGGTCTTGTAGGATTCTACCGTCGCTTCGTCAAAGATTTCAGCACCATTGCTGCCCCATTGCATAAGTTGATGAAGAAAGGAGTGGTGTTCCATTGGGGAAAGGCACATGAGGAGTCCTTTGACACTTTGAAGGACAAGCTTACACATGCACCATTGCTGCAACTTCCAAACTTTGGTAAGACTTTTGAGCTAGAATGTGATGCTAGTGGAGTTGGCATTGGGGGTGTTTTGATGCAAGATGGTAAACCCATTGCTTACTTTAGTGAAAAATTGCATGGTCCTGTTCTGAATTATTCCACGTATGATAAGGAATTGTATGCACTTGTCCGTTCTTTAGAGACATGGTGTCATTATTTGTGGCCTAAAGAATTTGTTATCAATTCTAATCATGAATCACTTAAGTACCTACACTCTCAACATAATCTGAATCGTAGGCATGCTAAATGGGTTGAATTTATTGAATCTTTTCCTTATATTATCAAACACAAGAAAGGGAAGGATAATGTGATTGCTGATGCTTTGTCTATACAATATACATTGCTGTCCCAACTAGATTGTTGGATTTGGGCTTGAATCAGTAAAAGAACAATATGCACTTGATCCTGATTTTAAGGATGTGTTGCTAAATTGTAGAGAGGGACGTACATGGAATAAGTTTATGATCAATGATGGGTTTTTGTTTAGAGCTAACCACCTATGCGTTCTAGTTGGCTCCGTTTGTCTTTTGTTGTTGCAGAAGGCACATGGAGGTGGATTGATGGGACATTTTGGAGCCAATAAGACAGAGGAGGTGCTGTCCACACATTTCTTTTGGCCTAGGATGAGGCGAGATGTAGAATGGTACGTGGCTCGGTGCACCACATGTCAAAAAGCTAAGTCGTGGTTGAACCACATGGTTTGTATATGCCTCTTCCTGTTCCTTCGACTCCTTGGGCTGATATATCTATGAATTTTGTGTTGGGTTTGCCAAGGACTAAGAGGGGGAGGGATAGTATTTTTGTGGTGGTTGATTGTTTTTCTAAGATGGCACATTTTATTCCTTATCATAAGAGCGATGATGCTGTTCATATTGCTAATCTTTTCTTTTAAGAAATCATTCGCTTGCATGGTATGCCTTCTACTATTGTTTCAGATCACAGTACAAAATTCTTGAGTCATTTTTGG